>NC_083335.1:30177902-30777902 GCF_963455315.2 Globicephala melas | reverse complement strand
CCATATCCACTCAACACTGTACTAGAAGTTCTAGCCAGGATGATTAGGCAAGAAACTGAAATAAAAGGCATCCAGATTCGAAAGGAAGTATAACTATCTCTATTTGCAGATGACATGATCGTACATACAGAAAATGCTAATGAATCCATTAAAAGACTATTAGAATGAAGAAACAAGTTCAGCAAGGTTGCAAGATAAAAGACCACTATGTAAAAGTCAATTATAGGGACTTCCCTGGTGGTCCAGTGGTAAAGAATCCGCCTTCCAATGCAGGGGACACAGGTTCAATCCCTGGTCAGGGAACTAAGATCCCACATGCTGTGGGGCAACTAAGCCTGTGTACCACAACTACTGAGCTTGTGTGCCTCAACTAGAGAGCCTGCATGCCGCAAAGTACAGAGCCCATGCATTCTGGAGCCCACGACACAACTAGAGAAGAGGAAACCCACACGCCACAACTAGAGAGAAGCCTGTGTGCTGCAACAAAGAGCCCGTGCACCGCAACGAGCACTGCAATGAAAGATCCCACGTGCCACAATGAAGATCCCACATGCCACAACGAACACCTGACACAGCCAACTAAATAAATAGATAAATAAATAAATAAATACTAAAAATAATAATAATAAATAAAGTCTACTAAAAAAAAAGTCAATTATATTTGGGTCCAGTGGTTAGGACTCCGTACTTTCACTGCCTAGGGCCCAGGTTCAATCCCTGGTCAGGGAACTAAGATTCCACAAGCCACGTGGTGCAGCCACAAAAAAAAAAAAACAAAAAAAAACGTATTTCAATAAACTAGCAATGAATATCCCAAAAATGAAATTAAGAAAAAATTCTATTTTTTCTATATGATAGTATGTCAGAAAATAAAGACTGAGGAAAACAACAAAATATTATTGAAAGAAACTAAAGATACAAATAAATCAAAAGACATCCCATATTCATGGACTGGAAAACTTAATATTGTTAAGATGGTAAAATTTCCCCAAATTGACCTACAGATTCAACACGACCCCTATCAAAATCCCAAACTGCATTTTCTGAAGAAATTGACAAGCTGATCCTAAAATTCATATTGGTCTCGAAACAGCCAAAGCAATCTTGAAAAAGAACAATGTTGGAAGAAGACTCACACCTCCTGATTACAAAACTTAATACAGAGCTACAGAAATCAAGATAGAGTGGTACCAGGATAAGAACAGATATACAGGGCTTCCCTGGTGGCGCAGTGGTTGAGAGTCTGCCTGCCGATGCAGGGGACACGGCTTTGTGCCCCCGTCCGGGAAGATCCCACATGCCGCAGAGCAGCTAGGCCCGTGAGCCATGGCCACTGAGCCTGCGCGTCTGGAGCCTGTGCTCCACAACAGGAAGGAAAGGCCACAACAGTGAGAGGCCCGCGTACCGCAAAAAAAAAAAAAAAAAAGAACAGATATACAAATCAATGGAATAGAATTGAGAGTCCAGAAATAAATGTTCACATTTATGGTCAGTTGATTTTCGACAAGGGTAACAAGAAAACTGGATGAGGAAAGAAAGGTATTTTCCGGAAATGGTGCTGGGACAACTAGATATACATATGCAAAAGAACAAAGTTGGACCCTGATCTCACACCATACATAAAGAACTCAAGATGGACAGATAGCCAAGAGGCACATGAAAAGATGTTCAACATCACTAATTATTAGAGAAATGCAAATCAAAACTATAATGAGGTATCACCTCACACCAGTCAGAATGGCCATCATCAAAAAATCTATAAACAACAAATGCTGGAGAGGGTGTGGAGAAAAGGGAACCCTCTTGCACTGTTGGTGGGAATGTAAATTGGCAAAGCCATTATGGATAACAGTATGGAGGTTCCTTAAAAAACTAAAAATAGAACTACCATATTACCCAGTAATCCCACTCCTGTGCATATATCCAGAGAAAACCATAATTCGAAAGGATACATGCATCCCAATGTTCATTGCAGCACTACTTGCAATAGCCAGGACATGGAAGCAACCTAAGTGTCCATCAATGGAGGAATGGATAAAGAAGATGTGGTATATATATACCATGGAATATTATTCAGCCATAAAAAAGAATGAAATAATGCCATCTGTAGCAACATAGAGGGACCTAGAGATTGTTATACTGAGTCAGACAGAGAAAGACAGAGAAAGTCAGACAGAGAAAGACAATATCATATGATATCGCTTATATGTGGAATCTAAAAAAATGATACAAATGAAACTATTTACAAAACAGAAAGAGTCACAGATGTAGAAAACCAACTTATGGCTACCCAGGGGAAAGGGGGGAGATAAACTGGGGGATTGGGATTGACATATACACACTACTACATATAAAAGATAACTAATAAGAACCTACTGTATAGCACAGGGAACTCTATTAGGTGCTCTGTAATGACCTATATGGGAATGGAGTCTAGAAGAGAGTGGATATATGTATATGCACGGCTGATTCAGTTTGCTGTACAGCAGAAAGTAAGACAACGTTGTAAATCAACTATACTCCAATAAAAAAAATTAATTTAAAAAAAAAGTACCGGGCTTCCCTGGTGGTGCAGTGGTTGAGAGTTGGCCTGCCGATGCAGGGGACGTGGGTTCGTGCCCCGGTCCAGGAAGATCCCACATGACGCGGAGCGGTTGGGCCCGTGAGCCATGGCCGCTGAGCCTGCACGTCCGGAGCCTGTGCTCCGCAACGGGAGAGGCCACAACAGTGAGAGGCCCGCGTACCGAAAAACAAAAAAGTACCAACACACCTGAGGGGTAAAATACAGTATTTACTGGTAAGAAAAAAGTTATAATTGAAAAACAAACAAACAAACAAAAGAACTCAAGATGGATAATATGTCTAATGTAAGTGCTAAAACTATAAAACCAAAAGAAAACAAAAGAGTAAATCTTCATAACCCTGGGTTAGGCAATGGCTCCTTAGATATGACACAGAAAGCACAAGCAACATAAGAAAAAAAAAGATAAAATGGGCTTCATCAAAATTTTCAAATTTTGTGTTTCAAAGCAGACGACCCACAGACTAGGAAAGAAACATTTGCAAGCTATGTACTTGGGTAAGGGTTTTATGTATAGAAGAAAAAGAAAAAAAAAATTCTTATAACTCAGTAATAAGGAAAAGACAACCCAATTAGAAAGTGGACAGAATCTAAACAGACATTCCCTTAGGAAGATATACAAATGGACAATAAACACATGAAAGGAGGTCAACTTCACTAGTCATTCGCAAAATGCAAATCAAAACCATAATGAGATTATACTTCACACTTACTAGGATGACTGTAAACAAAAATACAGATAGCAACAAGTGTTGTTGAAGATATGAAGAAACTGGAATCCTTATACACTGCTACTGGAAATGTAATATGGTGCAGCCACTTTGGAAAACAATTTAGCATTTCCTCAAAATGTCAAACATAGAATTAACATATGATCCAAGACGCAAGAGGGAAGAGATATGGGAACATATGTATATGTATAACTGATTCACTTTGTTATAAAGCAGAAACTAATACACCATTGTAAAGCAATTATACCCCAATAAAGATGTTAAAAAAAAAAATATGATCCAGCAATTCTACTCCTACATGTATAAGAGAAATGAAAACATACATCTACCCAACTTTTACATAATATTCATAGCAATATTATTTATAATAGCCAAAGAATGGAAACAACCCAACTGTCCATCAACTGATGAATGGACAAACAAAATGTACAATAGAATATTATTCAGATATAAAATGGAATGAAGTACTGATATATGCTACAACATAAATGAACTTTAAAACATGATAAACGAAAGAAGACTATCACAAAGGGCCACATACTATAAGAATCTATTTATATAAAATGTTCAGAATCAACAAATCTATAAATACAAAAAGTAAGTTAGAGGTTGCCTAGGTCTAGATTGGTGGCGGGGTGGGGGGATATGCTAATGGGTATGGGGTTTCTTTTTGAAGTGATAAAAATATCCCAAAATTAGACTGCAGTGATGAGTATACAACTAACAACCAATAAACTATATACTTCAAATGAGTGAATTTTTGGCATGTGAATTATATCTCAGTAAAATGTTAAAAAGAAAAGAAGTAGGCAGGGATATATCTGGAAAAAGATGGTCCATGTACTAAAACACAAAATAGGACCTCTACCTCACACTATACATAAAAATCAACTCCACATTGATGAGGAACTGAAACACCCAAAACAAACCTTTAAAACCTTTAGTAAAAAACATACATGAATATATTTTACACATTCTTAAACAAGACACAAAAAATAGTGACTATAAAAGACTGATAAATTTGACTGTATTAAAATGTAGAACATTTGTTCAGCAAATGACTGCTTAAGAAGCAAAAAAGACAAGTTACAAACTAGGAGAAAATACAATATACAAAACTGACAAATGATTAGTATAGTATTAGTATTTGGGGCAAAATATATTATTTCACAGTACAGGAAACATATATGGCCAAGTAGGTAAGACATTTGAAGATATGTTAATGAAACTGGTGACCAGGGAAATATAAACCAAGAAAGGTATCACCTCGAACCAGTCAGAATGGCCACCATCAAAAAGTTTACAAGCAATAAATGCTGGAGAGGGTGTGGAGAAAATGGAGCCCTCTTGCACTGTTGGTGGGAATGTAAATTGATACAGCCACTATGGAGGACAGTATGGAGGTTCCTTAAGAAACTAAAAACAGAACTACCATATGACCCAGCAATCCCGCTACTGGGCATATACCCTAAGAAAACCATAATTCAAAAAGAGTCATGTACCACAATGTTCACTGCAGCTCTGTTTACAGTAGCCAGGACATGGAAGCAACCTAAGTGTCCATCAACAGATGAATGGATAAAGATGTATATACAATGGAATATTACTCAGTCTTAAAAAAGAATGAAATAATGCCATTTGCAGCCACATGGATGGATCTAGATTATCATACTAAATGAAGTAAATTAGACAGAGAAAGACAAATGTTATATGATATCACTTATATGTGGAATCTTTAAAAAATGACACAAATGACCTTATTTACAAAACAGAAACAGACTCACAGATATAGAAGACAAACTTATGGTTACCAAAGGAGAAAGGAGGGGGGAGGGATAAATTAAGAGTTTGGGATTAACAGATACTATATATAAAACAGATAAACAACAAGGACTTACTGTATAGCACTGGGAACTATATTCAATACCTTGTAATAACCTATAATGGAAAAGAATCTGAAAAAAATATATATATACACACACACACACATATATATAAATAACTGAGTCACTTTGCTGTACACCTGAAACTAACACAGCATTGTAAATCAACTACACTTCAATTAAAAAAAATAGTTTCATACTACAAAAAAAAAAAAGACGTCATTGAACTACCATTTTAAACTCGTTTGGGGGAATTCCCTAGCAGTCCAGTGGTTAGGATTCCGCGCTTCCACTGCAGGGGGTGCGGGTTCAATTCCTGGTCGGTCAACTAAGATCTCGCATGCCTCAGTGCAGCCAAAAATATTAAAAATAATAAACTCGTTTGGCCAAAATGTTTAAATCTGACAATACTATGTGTTGGAGGAGATACGAATTCATAGGATCTCTTACAGAGGTTGATGGAAAGGTAAACTGTAAACCAGTTGGCATTATCTCCTTAATTTGAACATTAACATACCATACAATCCAGCTATTCCACTCCCAAGAATAAACACAAGAGAAATTCTTGCACGTGCACAACAGAAGACATGTATAATAACGCTTATAGCAGCACTGCTCACAAGAGCAAAAATATGTTAACAACACAAATGGCCAGGAGTGAGACAGTGGATAAACTATATTATAGTCACACAATGAAAGATAATGGAGCCACCAAAAAGAATGAACTACAGGGACTTCCCTGGAGGCGCAGTGGTTAAGAATCCGCCTGTCAATGCAGGGGACACAGGTTCAAGCCCTGGTCCGGGAAGATGCCACATGCCGTGGAGCAATTTAAGTCCGTGCGCCACAACTACTGAAGCCTGCACACCTAGAGACCGTGCTCCACAACAAGAGAAGCCACCGCAATGAGAAGCCCCCGCAATGAGAAGCCCGCACACCGCAATGAAGAGTAGCCCCCACTCGCCACAACCAGAGAAAAGCCTGTGTGCGGCAACGAAGACCCAACGCAGCCATAAATAAAATAAATAAATATATAATTTTTAAAAAAACAGAATGAACTACAGCTTCATACAACAATTTGGATGAATCTGAGCAACTTAATATTAAGTAATATAATATAAAAATTACTAGTTATATAAAGCAGAGTTGTGTATTAGCTTTTTCACATTTTTGTAAAGTTCAAAACAAGGAATAAGCAACGTATTATTAAGGAGCTGGCTTACTGGATAGAAGGTGTTTTAGTAGCAACAAGTGACAATCAGATTTGCATATTAGAGTGCTCCAGCTACAGTGTGAAAGACTAATTGGACTTGAAGCAAACTGAACATGAGGCAGAGAGATCATTTGGGAAAACTGTTGATAGGTCCAGTTAAAGGTGAGGAGAGGAGGACCTAAACAACAACAATGGCAGTGAGAACAGACGGGAAGGAAACAGATCTGAAAGCTATTCAAACAGTTATGATCAAGAGGCCTTAGGTCCTAACCAGATATAGAGGGTGAGGGACAGTGAAGAGTCAAGAATAATTCCCAACTTTCTGGTCTGGGAGATCAGGGGGCCTAGGGTCAATAACAAAAGTTGATCTTTTTTTGACATTTTGAGTTTGAAGAGACTCTAGGAAGTCAATATTCATATAGTATCCTCTTTTTATGATTAAGTATAAAATCTGATCCTTCCCCCTTCAAAGTCCATCCTCCATCTCCATTATAAAGCCCCCTCTGATGTTCTACCAACACAATCATGTCACCGCTCCCTCTTCAAACTTGCACATCACTCTGTTTTCACTTAAGACATGTATCTTACTCTAGTCCAGCACTGCTCAATCTCAATCACCACTGACATTTTGGACCAGGTAACTCTCTGTTGTGTGGGCAGTCTTGTTCATTGTAGGATGCTTAGCAGCATCCCTGGCTTCTACCCACTAGATATCAGTAGTATCCCCAAGTTGTGACAGTCAAAAATGTCCCCGGACATTACCAAATATCTCCTGGGGGCAAGTTCCCCCACTCCTTGAAACCTTGATCTAGCCTATATAATAGATACATGAGTACTTATTTTATAGCACTAGGAAATCATAAGTTCCTTAAAGACAGCAACTTTATCACCCTGTCCATTTACATAAAATAGATATGACAAATCCATTCTTACATACTAATCAAGGTAAATTAAGGAGATAGCTATGTTCAATTTACTATTTTTAATGTATAAATATCTTTAAAAGTAATTGATTTCTCATTGACACAGACATCCCCAACCAATTAGCTCAAAGTATTAAGGATTTATATATTGTAATTACTTTTTTAAGAGGGGAAAATTTCTATGCTGCACATTCTAGAGTCTCTCAGGGACATAATAACGTAGAGAAGTCATTTTTGAATGAAATCCAGATACACAAATGCTCTAGAATTGGTTAGTCTCAATAGAGTTCAAATAAAATTTTATGGCACAGTTATTTTATTTCTGTTTCTTGTCACCTTGAATCCCTAATATTATACATAAAATTCCACTGAAAGGAACTTAAACAATTAATTTAAAAGTGACAACAATCTCTGTCACAAATTATAAGAGTACACAGATTAACAACGTCCACAAATAGGGAAGAACTTACTTTCTTATTTGGAAAAAAAACTTTCAAAAAATTTTGCGGTCAAAAAACATATGAGACAATATCCATTGTTTAATTATCCATTACAGTCCATTGACTAGTATTCTGTAAGTGGAATGCTATCAATTTATAATTTATTTGAAACAGGAGAAATGTAAAGATTAAAAGTTAGACCTTTAGCAGACTGAATACACTAGTTTAAAGTGAGACTAAACACAAATTTAAATTATTGTTATAAAACTCACTTGTACAGTTTTCTTTTATTACATTAAATGGTTCCCTGGAGTATAAGGTATTTTTTCCTATAAAAGGGAAGCAGAGAAAACTTTCTGAAACTTTTCAGAAAACTGATTATAAGAGTGTTACAATGCTTCAAGAACTACCTAAATACACACAAAGTGTAGAGAAAAGAAAAAGGTTTCCCCTTCTACACCATGATGATGAACAGCCTCTGTACGATGGGGGTGGGCATCATACAGTTTAAGTATCCCTTAGAGTGTACTGCTGGGATAGACTAGGAGAGTGATATGCCCTTTTGCAAAGTTTCACTGTATGCCTTGGAACTTAAATATCACCTCCCAGGAAATCAATATGCTCTAAGTATTCAATTACTTTTATTTGTGAAGTGTCCTTAACATCATCTCTCATGCTGTCAATGAGGTTCTGGATCTTGTACATCTTTATGCTTTTGATGATAAATAAATGCTTCAGAGTTTATGTTACAAATAATCTAGATCAAAATATTAAATTTTAAATTAATCAAGTGTCACTATAACCCCAATTCAAAAATATCCCAATCAACCATTTCTGTTCTTTTACCTGTCATGCAGTATATATAATTTTTTTCAGAAAACATCGTAAGCTCATATTGTTCAAAAGCAACTAATTTAGCTGCTTAACACAGTCCTAATTCTAAACTATGGCTTACTCTCCATAATGACTCCTTAAAGCATTTTGCTCTATTGAGTACTTATTCCTATGCTTGTAACTTTGTTCTCCCAGATGACACTGCCTCACTTAAGATTAAAATTTAAGACAATAATGTCCCCAGACATCTACCTTCCCCTTCACCTTAGCAAAAGTCAGGTAACTCCTCCCTTCCATTGCTAACAACTTTCCACCCACTCCATGAAGATCCCCCCTCCCCCTCTTGCATTTTAACACTGAACTCTCTACTAGTTCCCTCCTTTCAGCCTCCAAGTATGTTTGAGAAAATATAGAGTGAACCTGCAGTTAACATCTGCCCTTAACATGCAATGTCATTCTCAACTCCGTATCAGTGCAATTTCTCCCCTGACAGTCTGCAACTGTCCCTCCTGCTTAATCATAACTTGATCCCATACTGATCATTTACCTCAAGATTCAGCTATATCTAACTCTATAGGAAACTTTCTCAAACTAACTTAACCCCCAATAAAATTAAGCCTTATGCCCCAGTTCCATATCACTTAATTGTACAGTTTATTAAAACATACAATTTTGAACATTATATATTATAACTCTTTTCTAATTGTTACATATATTACTGTACACATTCACCTAGTTTGTAAACCTGTCGAGGATCATGTTTCCAAAGTTAGAGTTCAGTAAAAGCTTGCTTAATGAATCTATTCTAAAACCAACAGAGGGGCATGAAGACAAACTATGCAAATACCATGCACAAAACAAAACACACTGCACCACAAACAAAAACTATATAATCTATGAAACTAAATAAGCATTCATCTTTCAGATTAAATAACCTATTTATTAGCACAGTGTTTATTTTAATAGTAGCTTTGTTATAAGAAGAGAAAGTGTTGCAATGGAAATAACACTGGAATAGTGCTAGAGTTGGAAAACCTAGCCTCTGACCCACACTCTGCCATACACTAGCCATTTAACTTCCAGCAAATCACTTAACCTCTCTCAACAACAAAGAGTAATTACTATGCACTCTACAAAGCTCAAAGGGTTATTATTAGGATACAATAGGGTAATATATATTAAAGTGCTCAGAATTTATAAAGAGCTGTATAAATGGTATTATTTTAATGATAAACGTACCCTCCAATTTAAGATAACATTTTATTTTAAAGTGTGAACTTGCAAAAGAAAGAAATTAAGGGGCAACTATTTATGCTATAGAAGAATTCATCACTGAATAAAATAAATCACTGCAAGGTTCAGCAATTCAAATTCAATCTGAAGCAATTAAAATATGAGTCAACCGTCAAAAGTGTCCTTCACATTCAATTTCTCAGTAAGATATTTATTACATAAAGCAAGGCAGATATTTGAATCAGGCCACAAAATCACAAGGTTATTCCACTGAATGCACTAAGATGGCCTTCACCTATGTTACAAAATCAGATGCTGCACAGTTTAACTGGCTCCATTTTACAAGCCGATACAATGCACCATGCCCCACAGTTGAAGAGGTGAACGAGCACATGTAGGAAATACTAGAGTTGACTCCAGGTTTACAGGAAAACACATGATTAACCAGGACACAGCACAATCTGATGTATGTAAAGAATTCCTAAATCTGTTTCACAGACCTATTGTTTATGGACATAAAGAAGTATGAAGAAGCAGAGGGAGCAGCTGCAAGTAGACTGAGACTTATTTGTAGCACTGGTGACAAAGTCAAATATGAAAAGTTTCAGGATTTGTTTGGGTAGCCGTTAAAATCACTTCCAAGCTCTCTTAAAGTCAACAAATTATCACAGTATCCAGACAGACTTTTTAAAGTTCTAGGCAATTTCCCTTTGTCTTGCCAAATCTACCCACAGACCAGCAAAGATAAGACATTACAACCAGAGTTAGCTACTTTCCTGAAATGGGTAACCAACTTTCTGATCCCTATTTTTATGTTTTTATATGGGTGAGGATTTTAATCAAGAAGTATCTGGAGGGACTTCCCTGGCCGTCCAGTGGTTAAGACTCCACGGGAACTAAGATCCCACATGCCACGTGGCCAAAAAAAAAAAAAAAAGTATCTGCAAGGCATATCAATTCAAAAAAGGTCACAAGCACAAACCACCAAATGGAGATTCAAGTAAATTGGCAAACTCTCCCTTTTAAATGTTAATTGCCTGGAAAGGCTGCCATAATTATTTAGCGTTGAGCTCCATCCCAGCAAAGGAAGAGGAGTGAGGTTGAAGACGGAAAAAGAAATAAGGAGGGCGGCAGGAGAGAGGGGACAGGTGAAGAAGAACAGACACCAGAAATACAAAGAGAAATAAAAAGGTACCAAAGATAAACTTTGCCATCAGCAACCTATTATCCACTTTCCCTCACAGGAAGACTATTAATAGACAAAACAAGATTTTGCTGCTACATATTCTAGGGGCATTCTTTTCTTAACGCAAATTTATCCAACAGTAGGGAACTGGAGAAATTATAGTTTCCTGGTAAGTTTCTAGTCACTACAGACATAATATGATGAAAAAAATGGGTCTGCTTTACTCAAGTCTATCAAAAAGAATACTGAACTAGAACGTGAACACTTGGTTCCTAGCTTTGGTTTTGACCCTCTTGACAAGTAGCTTTAGGTTAGTCACCAAACTTTTATCAATGTTCTCATTCACTCAAACAATAAATATATCTTGAGTGCCTAAAAACTGAGCTATTTTAGAGTTTCCCAACCCTGACTGCACATTAGAATCACCTGGGAATTCTTAAAAAACAAAACAAACCAACAAACAAAAAAACCCTCTCTTTGCCCCCTGAGACTGATTAAATTGGTCTAGGGTGGGGCCCAGGCATAGGTTTAAAAAATAAAACACACTCCCTTGTGATTTTAACATGCAGGCAAGGTGGTAAACCACAGGTCTACTTCATCTTATGTATATGTAAGGAACAGCAAAATAATGTGAAAAGCCCTCTCCCTTCCTTTGAAATTTATCAATTTCCCCTTCTAATCCAATTTTGTTTCAACCTAGGTTCTCACCACCTCACACCTAGATTAACAAATAGCTTTCTACCTATTTTCCCTTCTTTCAATCTCTTCCCAACCCAATAAACCACTGCTGTCTAATCAATTTGGTACTGAAACAGTATCCCACTGAGAGTCATTTTAAGTATAACAATATCAACAAACAGAACTGTTTTCATCAAGCAGAGAATATACTGTATATACATATTTGTATGTCTGTATGTATATGTGTATGTATGTACGGCATGTATGTATAATCTCAAACGTGCTCTGTTTGTCTTCAGTTCCATTTATATATAATGGATACTAGTCTCTTTACATATAAGATTATTGTCCCTAACTAGTTCATGGCTGAATTTGGTCAAAAATGAATGGCAAATGAGTCACTCACAGATTTCTCATTTAAATTTTGAAGTGTTCCCACAAGGAACATATATTCAATTTTTAAAAAAGTAAAATGCGGTGGAATTATCTCAAAAAGTCCTCTGTTACTGTAGGCACTGATAAAGTTTATGATGAATGAATTTTACCAAGAACAAATATGGTTCTGGTTTGTGTTAAAACTTGCCTCAGAAAACAAACTGAAGCCTTAAAAGCCAGTGGTTATAACCACATAAGATGATATTCATATTTATGAAAAATATTATTAAGTACAATATAAGCAATATATAATGAGAAAACTGAACAAGTATATGACTCTTTCCCTGCCTTTAAGGAGCTCTCCATCTTCTCAGGGAAAGCAAAACATAAAAAGAAAATAAAGCCAGCACTAGCAGGTAAGTGGTAAAGACTATAAGTACCACAGGAATTCAAAGAAACAGGAGACTACTGTGGACTAAGGGAGTTGGAGACAGCATCTTGGAAAAGCTGGAGCTTGAACAAAATTAAATAGGTGGAGAAAAGAAGGAAATTTCGTGCATGTGGATGACCTTCTACAAAGATAAGGCAAATATTCATAAACTATATTTGAGGGACAGAGAGCTGACCTAGTTGGAACAGAGGGTTCTATGTAGGAGCATTTGAAGAGTTACGGTTGCAATAATAAATTGGAGCCAGGCAGTGAAAGCCCTGAATGCCAAGAGAGGATGCTTCAACTTTGTCCTATAGATAAAGAAATCTTTTATAGGTAACAAGTAAAACAACATATCTCTATAATGATGCAGTCTGAAACCATTTTTCTTCATGCCTTTGAAGAACATACCAAGTAGTATAATATCTTGCCAATGTATCATGAATATGTGAACATATTGTTTGTTCAGAGTGAAGGAGTAAATACTCAAACATGCTTTCCAAAATACAAAATCACTGATCAATTACACATTTCTAGTTCTTAGGATAATTCCTAAGAGAATAATTGGGTAGAAGGCTTCAATTTTAGGTTTTCCTCCTCTCCCCACCCTCACCCAAACACACACCTTGATTTAATATCTAGAAACGTAATACAATGAAAGTGTTATTCTGAAAATAAGAGGTCTTTTATTGCTTCTCATTATGAGTGAATTTACTTACTATATTGCTTCAAAATCACTAAATCTATTAAAATCAATCTGTCCATGATTTCTTTCAGCAAAGCAAATAAAAACAGACACATAAATAACAAATTTAAAGATTACGAAAAGTAAAAAATCCTTCATCAAACCAAAACACACCTAAAATAATCGGCGTTGGCTTATAAGGCATAGGGGAAAGAGAGTGTGTTCATAACAAAAAATGCCATCCACAACAAAGAGTACCAGAGAGTATATGAAGAACATTACAATAGCCAATTTCTTGTCCAAAATGATAAACCATTAACCCACAACTCCAAGAAGAATGGAGTTAATTTTGTTTCTCAAAAATGCCCTTAAAATTTCTGGTTATATCTGCAATAAAAATTAAGACTCCAACATAACTCAGAACAAGGACTCTTTCCCCTAGTAAACCAGACACATAAGTGATTGATGATTTAATTTTCCACTGCAGCAAATACTAATTTAACCACCACTATCTCAACACCAGGAAAATGACAAATCTCAGTCTTTAAAGGCATATGTGACAAGAAAGCAAGAATATTCTAGGATGATTAAAACACACACAAAATAAAAACACAGAAAAACCGTGGCAATACTGCTGCTGTACTAGGAAAAGGGATATACCATTCTTGCAGGCACGTATGGCTTTAAAGAATATGTATAGATTATGATGTTATGTATTGCCTTTTTTTCCTCCGGGAAAGATGGGAACATCCACGAGAGTTAGCAGTGCATTCGGGAAGGTGTCAATACCTCCCTTACTGGGGAAACTCGCTTTAACAATAATGCTCTTTCACCCCTCACATCCCACCCGATTTCCATACACCCTTCAGTCAGCATTCCCGCCCCCGCCCCCACCTTTCCCTGCTCTTCCCCTCAGATTCAGAACTGGCTGCTCTGACTTTGTCAGTCTCGCCGCCCCCGCGCACCCGCCCAGACCAGCAGAGTCCAACAACGCAGCCACGCAGCCACCCACTCCCCCCACCTCCTCCTTCTCAGCCCAGCTTCCCCTCCCCCTCCCCGTCCTGTCACCTGCTTGGGTGGTGTCCGTCAGGTCGTAGCCGCTGCCCGGGAAGTCTCGGAGTTTCCTACCACTGAGGCTCAGGATGCCGGAGTTGCCCGCCTCCTCCAGGGCCCGGTCCAGGCTCCTCACGGTGTGTTGAGGCTGTAGGCTCCCCGGGTTCCACTGCGGCCCGTTGGGGAACGGCTGACCGAAAAGAGTCGGTACCGGGATGGGCACCACCAGGGTCCCGCCGCCGCCGCCGCCGCCGCCTCCCACTCCGGCTCCGCCACCTCCCCCTCCGGCCGCGCCACAGCCACCGCTACTTCCACCTCCACCACAACCGCCGCCCCCACTGTTACCACCACCTCCCTGACTCGCCGCCATGTTCCTGGGAGAGAGAATAGCCCCCGACAATACTCTCAGCTTGTGCCGCGAGTGTAGGGGGTTCTTAGGACGCATGCGCAGGCTGGGGGCGGGGTGGGGGGGCGAGGTAGAGGGTGGGAAGGAACTAGGGGGCGGGCTGGGAGGAGGTGTTGGGGATGAAGAGGCGCTGTTCAAACGCGCAGAATGCTTGCTTTAAGAAACGTGTGATCAGAGGAAGGATGCTGAATCCCGGTTCCGCTGCTTTGGGTACCAAAATCTTGCGAAGCGACACCAGCTTGACTGTAAGTCATTTGGCGATATGCCCCCAAATCTCCGTGTTGCTTCACCTTTTGCGTCTGCAAAACAAAGGTAAATATATTAGATAGAGATGAAAGGGATTCATTTCAGAATATTTTGAAACAGCGTTTAGAAGGACTATCAGGGACCTGACTGAAATGCTTACGGCAAATGCCTCAGGAATCCTTTAGCAGTGTTAACACGGAGAGAAACTTTGGGGAGGAAAATGGGTGCAGAATTGAGTTTTAAGCCTATATGAATTTTGCCATAATTCAGAATTCCAAAATAGGAAAAGACTTTTAAAGTGTTTTCAAGGAAGCCTCTCGTTTCAGTGCGTGTGGGTCTCAGCCAAACTGCTGCCTTCCAAAACTTGGAAAAGTTCTCGGCATTCTGTCCTCTAAGTCTTTGAAGTTGTGCCAAGATCTCCAAAATATCTCGAGTTTCTTCTCATCATGTCAGCATGGCTGATGTAAAACTCTTTGATCATCAAACAACCTTAAAGTTTATTTTTGAAATACAGGTTTTGGTTTTAGGTAGAATTCTGAAGATTTAACACTGTGGATATGAAGCTAATCAATCTTGCATTTTAGGAGTTCATTCTTAGAACATGAACGCAACCACACAGGCCACTGCCATCCCTCCACTCCCACTCAGAGTTATTCAAATGTTTTTCACTAATACAAAAGTTACACAAGAAAACTATCAGAATGCTTGGTCATATTCAGTTATCATTAATTTGAATATCCTGCGCATCTCTTTTACCTCCATTTCAGTTTAAGCAATCTGTCAACAGTCTCATTTTCTTGGAGAAAGCTCCACAAAAATTTCTGCTTTGGAAAAAAAGTACGGGAAAGAATTACAACTTGTCTAAAATGCTTTGTAGCCGTATAGGTTAACTAAGATAATTATGTTGCAAGAAATTACATTTGCCAGATGCATGACCCACAGAAGGAACAGAACTGAGAATCAGACCTCCACAATGAATTAGCAAGTGAAATCAAATTATTTAAACCCACTGGTGTCAGAAGAGAAAGTTGTACCTTATATCTCATCTTTCTTACATCGCAAATCAAATCAGGTATTAATTGAGAACTTCCAGAAGTTCTCAATTCAAGAGGGGTGGAAAGGGAAACTAAATTTATTAGGTAGAGAAAAGATTAGGAAAAGAATGTTTAATAACTAGCCGGTAAAAAATTTAGTAATTATTTAAAACAACGTATTGGACTCCAGGAAAAGTATGTCCGCTGGATCAGGACACCTGTCAAGTGAAAAAGGCCATGTACAACAAAATTTAAGAAGGAAAGTAATCTTTCAAAGAATTTAAAAGATAATCTAAGTAGGAAAAATAGGAAGCCTACAAAATAGGCTAGATATACATGAAAATCTGACAAAATAACACATTCTAGAGCTCTTTGACAAGAACACCACGGCCATAAGGAGTGTTAAAAGATAAACTGAGGCATATTAAAATTTTAAGAGTTTGAGCATTTATCTATTGGAATTGGGCAGTACCAAACAGGAAGTGGTTAAGAGTACTCACCAACAGGAGCCAAGGGAAAGACTTATATAAAGAAAGTGAGGAAGCAAAAAAAGAAATTATTTGATTGGTTGTAGCTTAAAGCCTAGTTGGCTGTTTGTGATTGGTTGTCCTTAGAATTTTGATTTCCTAACCTTGAGGCTTTTATAGGCTTAGATTTTGGTTTGCTTATGTAGGCCACCATGGCATTAGAGCCATCTCAGTCTAATGGTCTTCTTGTTTAATTAATTTAGCGGGAGGTAAAAGGTTTAGAAGAAAGAGCATGAAATTTAGAAATTTGTTCCAACCCTTTAACTGCCAGTGTAATACTCAGAAAAGTGACCTAAAATCTCTGTACTTCAGTTTCCTCATAGGTAACACTGGAAAATAACAATCATACTTATAATAATAATAATATATAAATAGTGCTTACTATTTACCAGGAACTGTTCTAATTGCTTTATATAAAGTCATTCAATCTTCATAACAATCCTGTAAAATAGGTACTATTATTCTTCCATTTTATGGATGAAGAAAAATAGCATATACCTCACATAGGATTGTTGTAAGAATAAATAAGATCACATACGTAAAGTGACACTGCAATACCTGGCATTCATTCATTTAGTAAACATTTATTGAGTGATTACTCTGTGCAAGGAACTATTCTCTGTGCAAGTAACAGTATAGAATTAGGTGCTCAATAAATGTTAATTTCTCTACTACACCCGTGAATCCCTCATGAAAGAAAATAAAATAATAAAAAATATACAAAATGGAGAAAGCCAAGGAAGAAATCAGTTAATTCCTTGGTAATTGTGGGCAGAAAGATATTTGACATATTGCATAAATTTTTTGTTTCAGTCTATACGAGAGGATATTTTTACAGTGATTACCACTTTGATGTTATTCTCGATGTGAACACATTGGTAATTGGTTAAATTACAGACAATACTCAGAATTATCCAAGCCAAACTTAAAAATTGAATGTTGACAAATCACCAGGACTAGATGACATGTATCAAAGATTATAGAAGGAAAACAAGGGGTTTTGAACAAAATATTCAGCCTCTATTAAATAAAGCATTGGCCAACTACAAACGTGATTTGTATTCAAGAGAACTCTAGAAGGGACTTCTGAAATTCCAGGTCAGTTTATAGTCAGCGCTATCCCAAGCAAATTGGTAGTTACTCAACATTTTTTTTTTTTTTTGCGGTACGCGGGCCTCTCACTGTTGTGGCTTCTCCCATTGCGGAGCACAGGCTCTGGACGCGCAAGCTCAGCGGCCATGGCTCACGGGCCTAGCCGCCCCGCGGCATGTGGGATCTTCCCGGACCGGGGCACAAACCCACGTCCCCTGCATCGGCAGGCGGACTCTCAACCACTGCGCCACCAGGGAAGCCCCTACTCAACGTTTTTAAATAATATAGAGAAGTAAAGTCACAGTCCAAAGCTCCAAATTCTTCTATTAGAGATCAAGATTATTGGGATAGACTACAGGATGTTCTTGCCAGCCTATAAATAAATCAAAAGTGAGATATGTTTTATCTCAGAATCTAGAACAAGGCAACGAACTTGGGGATTAACTAGATCAAACTATAATATGAATTTTTTTTAAATCCTGAGCAGGATCCAGGAAAAAAGCCATGGGAGTCTCTGCAGTTTGTTTCCTGAAAACATCAGTATTTCACATCAGTTAAATACTAACCTCGGGGGTGTGGAGGGGGGGGGACAATGAAATGTTGAGTATCATCAAGACATATACCAGAAACCCTGAAAAATATTAATTTACATCTTACTGAACTATTCCACAGCTGCTGCTGGAATGTGATGTGAAGTTCTGCTCACTCCACTCTCAGCACAAGTCCTGAATTAGAGAAAGCCCTAAGAAGTACACCTAAAATGATTAGAGAAATGATGGAAGGAGAAATTTACTTGGCCTTCATCTCTCTGGTAACTTGATCTTCAGTCCCTTCCAAAATCCCTGTTCTGGCATGGAACCTTCAGAGTAGTATATATTAACTTATTTTAGCATAATTTATAGCACACTATATATGACATCCCTGATCCTCCTTCCCCTGTCTTTTTTTTTCTTTTTTCTTTTTTTAGGCCACACCCAGTGATCAAACCCAGGCCCCGGCAGTGGAAGCATGGAGTCCTAACTATTGGACCACCAGGGAATTCCCCCTTTGCATTGCTTTAACCAATCCTAACAAACTCATTAATCCCAAAGTTAATATTTATTAACTCAAGAGGGATTTGGACAAATGTATGAATGATAACTATTACTTAAAAGAATCTATTACATGCCTAATCTTCAATGTTGATGACAATAAGCACTATTATGTTCTCTCTTGGTTAGAATCCCTGCTATGATACTTACAAGATGCAAGATAGACAGGTCGTTAAAGCTCTCAAACTCTCAGATTTCTCATCTATAAACAAGGGATCATAACATTATTAGCTATCTCATAAGATTGTAGTGAGGATTACATGAGATATTTACATAAAACACATAGTATATTATAACAGTTTGTTTTTTCTAGGTTCACTTTACCGATAGAACACTGAGCTGAGTGAACCATGAATTATCAGCATAACAGTTCTTAAATTCCTCTGTACTATTGTGCTACCAGCATTAATAGACATTTTCCTCTGTGCTGCTCTTGAAGTTACATCCTTATTGACTCACCCCATGTTTCTGCCTCTCCTAACTCTTGTGTTTTCACTATAAGATCCAGTAACTTGATTCCAATTCTTGCTTACTGTCTCTAATGCAATCCCAGCTTTTGACCTCTGTGTTTCTAGTATGTTTACCTGATATCATGAAATCCATTTAAATATCTGTTCCAAATCCTTCTTAAAAAATATATCTTAGATGTTTTGCTTTGTGTAAGCAACACAGGTCTGTTAAAAGTCCTGAAGAGTTTTTATTACAGTAGTATGTAAAAGATACAGATTGCTGAATTTTGCTTAGTTTACCTTGGCCAAAGGAAAGTAAATAAAACATGACATAAAATTATTAAACCTGTTACGTCCAGTTAGAAAATATAAGGTTGAGGAAGAGTTTTTAGTCTTCTTTAGTATTACATTGGAAAGTCTCCTCTTTATAGGTAAACATGGAAACATGCCATATGCCTTTTGGGCAAGCTTGTCTTACAATAATTATTTTCCTCTTCTTGCAGTATGTGAGAGAAAATGATCAAATAGGGCCTTTTCAAGCAAAATCCAAATTCCTAAAAGGAAAACCTAGGCAACTATCGTGTTACCTCTAAGCAGGCTATACCTGTGAGAGAGAAAAAAAATCCAATGTTAATGGCATTTCAGTAAAGCCTGTTAAAGGAATTACAGTATCAAGATAGATTAAAACCCCAGGAGAAAAGATAAATCCCAAAACGGTTTAAGATTCTGTATTTCCTTAAATGGAATGAAATAGAAACATTTGGACCAAAATCTGTGTCTAAAACAGAGGTTGGAATGAAATGATAAAGAATCAAGTTGGGCATCTACCAAAGTCTATATTTGTTTTCCTTAATTTTTGCTTAAATTTTGCTTCAAATCTTCATCACTATATATGGCAAAGTGTGGTTGTTACAGGTTTATGGGTTTTTGTTTCTCTCAATCAAATAAACGTATGACGTAAATCTCTGTGGGACTGTGATTGAAATGACTCTGAGCCTGGTGGCAGTGTACCCAGATTATAAGGTTTTTCTTTGATTGATGATGAAATTTCTTTTAAAGACTGAATCTGTAAACCTGAAGCTCTCAAGTGATAACTGGATCACATGTGACCCTAAAATCCAATGCTTCTCTCTGTGTGGCAACAAGACTATTTCTTCTTAACCATGGTCATGAACATGACCCCAGTTAGCCTATTTGTGAGTTGTCAGAAGGAAGGGTCAAAGCTCTGTTCCCTAAACAAGAGAGTGTGATCAAATATTGCAGGATATTTTAGATGTGTTTTGCTTTGGTGAGGCAGTCAGAAATTTCAACATCCACTTACATTATAAGTTTAGGTTGGCAATGCTGACCCTCAAGAAGATATTTACATCTGCTTAAGTACTTTGTCTACAATTATGGTATGATTCCACAAAGTAGGAGAAAATATATTGGTTGAGATGACCTCATGTTTCACACTTCCAGGCATTAACAGGCATATTAATGTAGGAAACTAACATACTTTGCCACTCTTTTGTGGTTTTAAAAGTCTCTTTATTAAAACAGCTAACCAGGGCTTCCCTGGTGGCGCAGTGGTTGAGGGTCCGCCTGCCGATGCAGGGCACACGGGTTCGTGCCCCGGTCTGGGAAGATCCCACGTGCCGCAGAGCGGCTGGGCCTGTGAGCCATGGCAGCTAAGCCTGTGCGTCCGGAGCCTGTGCTCCGCAACAGGAGAGGCCACAACAGTGAGAGGCCCAGCGTACCGCAAAAAAAAAAAAAAAAAAAAACAGTTAACCATAGTCATTAAATAATGGAGTAGATAATTCTAAGGTACTAATTAGTAAACAATTAGGTTATCCTTGATAACTTCATCCAGTTCTTCCATTTTGTATTTCTTAAACACTCCTTAATAAAATCATCTTAAATACGTACCTCTACTTAGAATAAATCCTTTTTTTCCAGGACACATGCATAAAGCTCCAGAGAACTTTAAAATTTCCTTAGCTGGCTATGACTTCTCCTACTGGTCATAGGCAGTAGACTTTTGATAAGTTGCCAAAACCAAAGATATAAACACACCGTACTGTTTGACTACTAGCATCGTCTCCACTGCCATAACCTTAACTCAAGTCACTATTTTCTCTGGACTACTACAGTAGCCTCCTAACTGGATTTTCTGCTTCCACCCCTCTACCACTTAATAATTATGTGGGCTTGGGCAAGTACCTTAGCTTCTTTGTGCCTCCATTTTCTCATCTGAAAAATAGGGATAATACTACCTACCTTATAGGGATATTGTGAGAATTAGAATTACTTAATACATGTCTAGTACATAGTAAGAACTTAAAGAACTTTAGCTAGCATCATTGTCATTATCGTTATCATTAACATACTCCACTGGCTAATAATATCTAGCAGTGAAAGGTAAATTATCTCTCTTAATTGCACGAGAGTCCTGTGCAGCGGACATTATTATTATCCCCATTTTATATGTGAGGAAACTATGGTCCAGAGAAATTAAGTAACTTGCTCAAGGTCTCAGTTGAGAAGTGGCACAGTAAAAATTTGAATAGAAGTATGCCTGTGCTAAACCAAGTGCTAAACCAAGGCTCTTAGTATGCCAAGTGCAATAGAAGTATGCCAAGTGCTAAACCAAGGCTCTTAATCACTGTAACTTCTGGCAGTAATCTATCTGACTTAGTATCTTTTCTCAGTCCAAAAATTCTTAGCTGCTAACTCCCTCTAAACTATCTCCATAAAACAGTGATTACCAGTTGCTAAATGCTGCCTGTTTAGCTTACATAAAATCATTAAATTTATTCATTAACACCTTTCATCGACTTTCAAATCAACCTACTTTTTTTTTTAATTGGAGTATAATTGATTTACAATGTTTCAGGTGTACAGCAAAGTGATTGAGTTTTATACATATACATACATATGTATATATATATATATTCTTTTTCAGACTCTTTTCCATTATACAAGATATTGAATATAGTTCCCTGTGCTATACAGTAGGTCCTTACTGTTTAACTATTTTGTATATACTAGTGTGTATCTGTTAATCCCAAACTCCTAATTTATCCATCCCCCTTCCCTTTCCCCTTTGGTAACCATAAAGTTGTTTTCTATGCCTGTGAATCTATTTCTGTTTTGTAAATAACTTCATTTGTATCATTTTTTCAGATTCCGCATACAAGTGATAGCATATCATTTGTCTTTCTCTGACTTACTTCACTTAGTATGATAATTTCTCAGCTCACCCATGTTGCTGCAAATGTCATTATTTCATTCTTTTTTATGGTGGAGTAATATTCCATCATATATATATATATATATGTATGTATATATACCACATCTTCTTTATTCATCTGTCGATGGACATTTACATTTCTTCCATGTTTTGGCTATTGTAAATAGTGCTTCTATGAACATTGGGGTGTATGTATCTTTTCCAGTTATAG
The DNA here is from genome assembly GCF_963455315.2 of Globicephala melas. Taxonomy (NCBI): domain Eukaryota; kingdom Metazoa; phylum Chordata; class Mammalia; order Artiodactyla; family Delphinidae; genus Globicephala; species Globicephala melas. The sequence goes on along the minus strand of NC_083335.1, from coordinate 30,755,369 downwards.
TTTTGTCCAGATATATGCCCAGGAGTGGGATTGCTGGATCATATGAACTCTATTTTTGGTTTCTTAAGGAACATCCATACTGTTTTCTATAGTGACTGCACCAATTTACATTCCTACCAACAGCGTAGGAGGGTTCCCTTTTCTCCGCACCCTCTCCAGCATTTATTATTTGTAGACTTTTTGATGATGGCCTATTTTCTTATATGGACTTATATTTACTGGCTTCTTTTTCAAAATACCGTAAACCCAAATTATTACAATGGCATTTTTAAAGGTTTTTTTCTCATTATGAAAATTTACCCATAGTCCCAATTCACAAAGACAGCCAAAGGGATGTATTTAGTGATAAGATTTTTACGTATTTGTTTCCATGCTTTCCTACTAGCACAAATTTTTATTTTATTCATTATTTATTTCATTTATAAATAACATTTATTTATTTTATAAAATCATATAAGCATTTTTATCATTACATACTCTTTACAGATATTATAACTGTATACTATATATTATATAGTACTCTATATTATATAACCACATACTACTTGATATGTACATCTGTTATGGGATAATTAGATTCTTACCAATATTCCTTTATTATGCATAAGCTTTCTATTAATATTATTATTAATAAAACATTTTTCTTATTTATTATTTCCTTATATTAAATTCCAAGAAATTCATGTATTCAATCATAGGGTAGAAATATCTTAATTCTCTTAATAAACATTGCCAATTGCTTCCCAAAAGGTTTGTACTAATTTACATTGTCAATAATAATATAAGTAAGAATTTTTTTTTTGGCTGCACCACAAAGCTTGTGGAATCTTAGTTCCCAGACCAGCGATTGAACCCGCACCCTCAACAGTGAAAGCACAGAGTCCTAATCACGGGATCACCAGGGAATTACTTAAGTAAGAATATTTTTGCCAGTATTAAGGACGTTCAGTTTTTAAATATCATTACTATATTATATATGACACAAAAGAGAATGTTGGTTCTTCTACTTTAGGCCAACGTGGCCTGAAGGAACCAGACTTACCCTCCCACCTGAAACAACCAAAAATTTGGACAATGTATATAGAACTATGGCTTTCAAAACACTGAATATCAGTCAACAAAAACAGTAATAACTGGGGTATGAGACACAAAAGAAGTAAAACCTGCAAATGCCCAATCTTAGTGCTTTGAGAGAGTTTCCAGAAACTTCTTCAGCTGGAAAAAAGAGTATCTATGAAACACCTACAGCTAACAATAATCCTGATGGTGGAGGACTGAATGCTTTCTCTCTAAGATCAGGAACAAGACAAGGGTGTCCACTCTCACTAATTCATTGAACATTTTACTAAAGTTTCCAGACAAAATGAGAAGGCAAGAGAGAAAGAAAGAAAGAAAGAGAGAGAAAGGAGAGAAAAGAGGGAAGGGGGAGGTAGGAGGGTGGGAGGGAAGTGGGGAAGGAAGGAAGGAAGGGAAGCAGGCAGGCAGGCAAGGATCCAGATTGGAAAGGAGTCTTTATTCACAGATATGATCATCTGTGTAGAAAATAAATGGAATCTATAATAACGCTACAAGAACAAATAAGTGAGTTTGGCAAAGTTGCAGGATAGAAAATCTGATAAAGATGTGAAGACCTGTACACTGAAAACTACAGACCATTGCTAAAGGAAATTAAATAAGACATAAATAAATGGAGAGATATATCATCTTCATGGGCTGGAAGACAACATCGTTATGATGCCAGTTTTCCCCAAAGCCTCAGCAGGTCTTTTTTGGAGAAATTGACAAGCTAATTTTTTTTTTGCATGTGAAAATGCAAAAAATCTAGAATAGTGGAAGAAAGTTGGAAAAAGAAAACAAAGTTGGAAGACTAAGACTATGAAAACTCAAGACTTACTACAAAGCTACACTAATCAAGACAATGTGGTACTGGTGTGAAGATAGAGAAATAGATCAATAGCACAGAATAGAAAGTCCAGAAATAAACTCCTACTTATGGACAAATGACTTTTGACAAAGGTGTAAAGACAAGTCAGTGGAAAAAAGACAATTTCAACAAATACTGCTAGCACAATTGAATATCCATATGCAAAAATACAAAGTTGGATCCATACCTCACATCACATATAAAAATTTACCAGTAGCATATCATAGACTTATGCAAAACCTAAAACTTAAAACATAGGAGGAAATATTTCTGGCTTTGACTTAGACAAAGATTTCTCAAATATGACACCAATAGCACAATCCATAAAAGAAAAAAATGATAAATTGGACTTCATCAAAATTATAAACCTCTGCTATTTGAAAGACACTGTTAATGGAATGAAAAGACAAACCACAGAATGAGAGAAAATATTTTCAAACCATATGTAAGATAAAGACTTGCATTTACACCATGTATATAACTCTCCAGGGTAATAAGAGTCATAAGTAATAAAAAGAAAGCAAACATCCAAAAAAAATGAGCAAAAGATTTGAACACTTCACCAAAGAAAATATCTGATGGCCGACAAGCACATGAAAAGATGTTCAACATCATTAGTCATTACTGAATGAAAAATAAAACTATGAGACACTACTACACATCTATTAGAATTGTTAATATTAAAAAAAATTAACCATACCAAGTGTTGACAAGGATGTGGAAAAACTGGAACCCTCATACTCTGCTGTTGGAAATGTAAAAATGGTAAAACCACTTTGGAAACAGTATGGCAATTTCTTAAAGTGTTCAACATACACCTACCATATGATTCAGCTATTCCACTCCTAGGTATTTACTCAAGAGAAAAGAAAGCTCATATACGTACAAAGACGTACACATGAATGTTAATAGAATATTTATTTGGAGTAGCCAAAAACTGAAAACAACCCAAATGTACATCAATAGGAGAATGGACAAACAAATTGGATTATGTCCATACAATGGAATACCTTTTAGTTATAAACAGAATGAACTATTGATACAACATAACAATGTGGATGAATCTCAGAATAAATATGCTGAATGAAAAAAGCCAGAAAAAAAGAGTACATAATGTATGATTCCATTTACATAAAACTCAAAAAGTGCAAACTAATCTATATGGACAGAAACCAGATTAGTGGTTTCCTGGAGGCATGTATAGGTTGGGAGCATGGGAAGAGAAATCACAAAGGGGCACAAGAAAACTCTTGGGGGTGATAGGTGTATTCACTATCTTAATCGTGGTGATGGTTGCATGGGTATATATATATGCCAAAATTTATCAAATTGACACTTTCCATATGTGCAGTTTTTTGTATGTCAATTAAACCTCTATAAAAATGTTAAAATTGACAAATTATTCATTGTAAAATGAACATGGAAAAGATTTTTTAAGATTAAAATTTCAGTAAAATAAAAATTAATGCAAAAAATATTTAAAGGCTTTGATAGCAGTTAATATAAATTGATCAAAGAAGTAAATTGGATGAGCTGAGTTTACTCTTAATATGCTTTCTTGACAAAAATAGTGGAATGTAATTCTAAATCAAATATTTGTACAGGGCTTCCCTGGTGGCGCAGTGGTTGAGAATCTGCCTGCTAATGCAGGGGACACGGGTTTGGGCCCTAGTCTGGGAGGATCCCACATGCCGCGGAGCAACTAGGCCCGTGAGCCACAGCTGCTGAGCCTGCGCATCTGGAGCCTGTGCTCCGCAACAAGAGAGGCCGCGATAGTGAGAGGCCCGCACATCGCGATGAAGAGTGGCCCCCGCTTGCCACAACTGGGGAGAGCCCTCGCACAGAAGCGAAGACCCGCCACAGCAAAAATAAATTAATTAATTAATAAAAGGCTGCATTATAGTCCATCTTGTGGAAGAACTAGTTTATAAAAATATATATATATATATTTGTACATAATTAGGAAATCAACATGTCCTTAGAGTCCAAATATCTACTGTATCAAAATGGCCCAAAATGTTAGAATAAAAATGGCCTAGCCCCAATGATAATTGAGGTAATTGTGAATTATATCCCCTCGATGAGTTTGCAATGTAGTTGTAGAAGAAAGACTTGCATATAATAAATAGTTAAATAAAAATTAAATTAGAGAATATGTGATCCCATTTATACTTGTACGGGGAAATCAGAGAATAGAGTTAAGGAAATCTTTATGGAGGGGTTGGAACTTGATCTGAGCCTTGAAGAATGATGACCTAGACAGAGCAGAGGGATAAGACATCTCAGGAAGGGACAAACACAGAAATGAGCACATGGTGTTTTAGGAACAGTATTCAGCGTGGCCTGACCAGAGCAAAGGGGGCATGTTGGGGAGAATAGAAAATAAGCTTGCATAGGTAAGATGGAACTGGGTTATGGTTGGTCTTGAAGTCAGAAAGAAGTAATTAGATTGGATTCATTAGATAAATTTCTCAGAGAGGATCTGGCATCATCATATATTCCATGAGTTTAAGCAGAGGGCAACTGGAGTGGGGGAGATTAACTGTTACGTTAGACTAAAGTAGAGGTATTAGAAATGTTTAGGAGACAAATTTAAGAGAGATTTTATAGGAGGACTCAACAGGACTTGGAGACATATTAGACCTTTATTCCCTCACATCACTAGTTCTATTCCTTGACATTTGATTGATATCTAGAGTTAATTTAACGTTTACATCTCCTTTCACAACTATATTCAAGAATAATTACATAGTCACATTTATGTAATCTAAGCCTGGGATCTTTTCTCTTCTTATTCAAGCATAATATATCATCTAATTCTTCCGGACTAATTTATTCAGTATTAATAATTCTGAGTTCACTTTCATTAATGTATAATTGTGTTCTATCATAACCTTATTTCATAATCTGATACACAGTTTATTCTGATTTTCTTTGTACACAAGATTCATTTTTAAATGGATATATCAATCCTTATCTTTATAAAGTTTGTTTAGTATTTTAAACTTAATTCTCTGTGATTCAGCATTATGCACTAATAATTTACTATTTATTCTAGTTATTTCTTCTTACTGTTCTTGTACACTTCTGAACTGAATATTATCATCAGTTGCATTCCATATGGTCTTCTGGACTCTTCCTTTGCAAAATAAACATTTCTGGCACAGAAAGCTTCTTTTATTGTGAGATTGCTTAGAGGGTATTTGTGCTTTGGGAGAGAGGAAAAAGAGACAGCTGGCAGAGCCTCTCTCCCTAATTCTGACCCTAACTTTCTTTATTCCCACTGCACAATTTAGCCTAGAGCAGGATAAACCACATGAGTTATTAACCCCCAACAGGCTAAGCATCCAATCTCCAGCAAATGGTTACCTTGAAAGTTGAGCAGAAAAGAGTATTTTTTGAAAATAACACTTTCAAAAGAAATTTTCAACAAATATCTTATCTGAAATAAACTTTAATGATGCTGCATCACACCATCCCATTACCCTCTTTCTACTACCACCACATCAACCACTTTGACCTCAAGGTCAAACTCAGTCTTGGATCAAAACAAAACAAGAACAACAACAAAACTCTTCTTCGACAGTCTCAAACTCAAGCCCATCTCTTTCCTGCAATCCCCGATGCATCCCCTTTGTTCAGACCCTAGTCATCTCTCTCGGACTGTTACAACAGCTACCTAACTAGTCTCCCTGCTTCTGGTCTTGCCTCTGGTCCTTTCTATTCTCCACACTGCTGCCAGAGTGACTTATCAAAAATGGTCACTTACGGGCTTCCCTGGTGGCGCAGTGGTTAAGAATCCACCTGCCAATGCAGGGGACACGGGTTTAAGCCCTGGTCCAGGAAGATCCCACATGCTGCGGAGCAACTAAGCCCATGCGCCACAACTACTGAGCCTGTGCTCTAGAGCCCGCGAGCCACAACTACTGAGCCCACGTGCCACAACTACTGAAGCCCACGCACCTAGAGCTCGAGCTCTGCAACAGAAGAAGCCACCACAATGAGTAGCCCCTGACTGCCGCAACTAGAGAAAGGCCACGCGCAGCAACGAAGACCCAACGCAGCCAAAAATAAATAAATAAAATAAATTTATTAAAAAAAAAAAGGTCACTTACCAGTTTCCCTACTGCCTACAGAAGAAAGTCCAGCTCCCTTAGTATGGCATATAGGGCCTTTCATGATTTGGTTCCTGCCTATTTCTCCAGTCTCATCTCTCACCACTCACTTGCTTTCTACTTTATGCTCTAGTCTAGCCATTCTAAATCATTTACATTTCCTGCCATACACCATGCTGTTCCTCTTGACATAAATGACCTCCCCAAACTCTTTCCTCTGAGTAACTCTTCTCATCCTTCAGGATTCAGTTTAGGCATCACTTTTCCAAAAAGCTTTTCTTCAACTTCTCATCTGTTGCCTTCCCTCCAGTTCACTGTGTTCTCAAAGCACTCTGTGCTTCTCTCTATCATATTAGTTATTACACATTATCACCTTTTTGTCTTGTTTCCTTTCACTCAGATGTGAACTCCTAAAAGGCAGGGACTGTGTCAAATTCATATGTGTGTTCTGGCACATAGTAGATACTCAAAAATATTTATTCCAGAATAGAGAAATGCAAAGATGACTACCATATAAGTCTTAGGATAAACACCTTATATTTGACTCCTGGGTACCACATAAAAGAGTGTGATCCCAACACCTTTTGAGGCACACACATATGTGTATGAGAATTGAAATCATTTAATCTTAACATCTGTAATAGAATGATCCTTTTTTTCTCAGAATCATGTTCTAAACTCGCCTCTTTCCACATCATAGTTGGGATCGGCTCTCTATCCTTGCATTTAACACAAAGTTGCCATGTTTCAACGATTTGTTATTTTCAGTCCTGGGTACATTCTCAGACTCCAGCCTTGTGAGCAACTAAATTCCACTGCTTACTGCCCTAAGGCCGATTCCAAGAAAGGTTTTCTGGCTCATAAATTTTTCCTGCTGTTTGGAGTAGAGGGCACAGAGCCTGGGTGTCATAACAGAAAGTGCTAATCTGTACACCGGGTGTATCGAAGCATGTAAATCCAATTCATAACATTATATGACACTTTTATGAGGTTAAAAGCATCTTGCCAGACCTATTCAAATTGTATGCATGTGGGAGACTTGTGCTCATAGCTATTTTTAGAGTTTTAGATAATCTTCAACAAATATGCCAAGGTACCCTCAGTAGTCTGTTAGAGATCAAAAATGTTTCCAAAGAAGTGTGCCAAGGTCCAACTCCTTCTGATTACAGAATGCTGATTCTTATTGTAGGCTAAGCAGGTCTACCAGCTTTCTAATAAGGAGCAAAACAGACTGCTTATCTGCTGACTTCAGAGAGAGTATCAGTAGGTGACAGTGAACAACAGCTCTTATACATGACTGGCAGTAGGAAATCTCATGTGCTGTCGGAGAGGGAAACTGGAGTTTTTGAGGAGTCAGTGTGCCACCTTTGGTGGAAATACTATATATTGCTACCCCTCTTAAAGATATGCCTTCGTCTACTGTCATCTTATCCCATTCCCTCTTTCTTTCTTTTCTGTGACTTTGGGTCATCCTTTCCTTGTAATTCATTCCTGCCCTAGCAGGTTTTAGTTAACAACAGAGTCACAGTCAATAATATGACACATCTACTGAAAATTGGTGACACAATTGTGTACTATTTCAATAGAAGTACATGAATCAGGTTAAAGGAGATATTATCTTCACTTTACTTCTTGTTAATCAAAATACAACTGAATATTTGGTTCCAGCATGAGAGCTACACTTGAAGAGAATAAACAGAAATGTCCAGTGAGTTTGAAAATCAAGTGTTACAAACACCATTCATTGGGAAAAGTTTTAAATATATTTTCCTGGACAGTGTTTCTTGATGAGTAGTCTGTAGACTATCTGCATCAAAATTATATGGGATGCTTGTTAAATTTTCAGATTCCTGAGATCTATCCCAGACCTATTGAATCAGAGTCCCTGGGGATAGGACTAGGTGATATAGATTTTTAACATGCTCCCTAGACAATTATTTTGCGTATTAAAGCTTGAGAACTAGTGATTTACAAAGTACATAATAATGGCTTTCAACTATTTGTAAGCGTTCTTCTAGGAAAAGGAAAAGATTAAATTTGAGTTTCTCAAGAAAGTAAAAGATTAGTTTTGTGATGTTCAGGAAGGAAGAACTTAAACTATGGATGAAAGCTATAGTAGGAAAGTCCAAATATAAGGAAGTTATTTTTAAAGCAATTAGATATAGCCATCAATAGAAGTAGTAACTGTCTTGCAAAATAGTGAATTTTTACCCCTGGAAGTGTTCATATATAGAGGATAGAGAGTTCTCTTTAAGGGATGATGTAGTAGGAATTCTCACATTGAGTAGGAAGTTGAGCAAAGTGACTTCTTGAGTCTCTTCTAGCTCATACGTTTGATGAATTTATACAAAACACTTCAAATCATTAAAATTATGTCATGGCCTCCAAAGTTGATATTCCTGGTCTCTTTGATATTTCCTTCATTTAGCATTCATTTATAAGCAACTACTATGTGCTGAACACTGTGCTAGGTTGTAGAGATACAATGGTCAACAGGCAGCAGTGTCCCTGTCTTCATGGAATTTATAGTGTCATGAGCAAATGGAAAAAGTACAGTTACGTTAGGGGAACCACTGACTGAAACCGCCCACCCTGGCGAGGTACCACAGTAACCATTTGCATGAGTTATCTTGTGACAGGAGGTCCTGGTAAGGAACGTGGAACCAGCAAGCCACCACCAACCAGAAGAATTCGGGAAAGATAAAAAGGACAAAGGAGACACCAGTCCATATGTCCTACTGACCTCCCAGAATCCTTCTCGCTGGAACCCATCTTGGCTGAGTGATGTGCATGCCACCAGGAAGGACCCTGAGTCAGAGTGATTGGCCAGAGAGAACCTGGAAACTAACCCCACTACCATAAAACCTGAGACTGTGAGCCACGTGGCAGAGCAGTTCTCCTGGGTTCCCTTACCCTCCTGCTCTCCACTCAGGTGCCCCTTCCCAATAAAGTCTCTTGCTTTGTCAGCACATGTGTCTCCTTGGACAATTCATCTCCGAGTGTTAGACAAGAGCCCACTCTGGGGCTGTGAAAGGGGTCCCCCTTCTTGCAAAAAATGGCAACTCTGGTGGGGCCTCTTCTTCACTATGACTGACATTCTCACCACTCGGTGTACTCGGGGACAAGCTCTCCCACCTACAGACCAGACCCAGTGGCCACAACTGGGACCCTTTTATCCCTGGTCTCCTCCTGATGTGGACGACTGGCCAGGGTTCCCCAACTGGGTAGGGTACTTTATTGACCTCTTTCACCTTCCCTCTCTCTTTCCTCTTTTCAGCCCCTCTTATCCTAATCTTTTTTCTTCTGTCCTGGTCCTGGATGCAGGAGTCTGGTTGAAGGGCCTCAGCCTGATCTGAGAGTCGGAGCCTGATCACCTCCAGTGGGCAGAGAACTTGAATTCTGGTTCTGGTCTGTTATCTGGTCTCTGGTTTCTGGTAGGGCCGAGTTCCCGTCCTCCCTTCCTGGAAGCCCAGGGAAAAGTCCCATAACACCTGGGCATCTGCAGGTGGCAGGAGACGTCCATAAGTCCACCCCTTTTGTCCCCCCTCCTTCCCCTCTTCCTTCAACCTGGCCTCCTTTCCTCCCTTTGAAATCTTTGAAGACCCAAGATATTTCCAGTTACTCTGTTAGTACTTGGATCTGAAGTTCTTTGTCTCTGTAGAAGGCTTTCTGAGAGACTGCAATCTTGTATTTAAGGGAGTGTCTGATTAGGACAGCCAGGCCTGTGTTTTATACTTTGTGTTCTGTGTTGTGATTTGTGATGGCCATTCTGCCTTGTGAAATGGGAAATTCTGGTTCCGTTAAGCTATGAGATCTCTGGTTGTGTTTGTCTATATGTCTGTGTGCATTATATATATGTCCTTACATTTGGATGGTATTATCAAAATTTGTCAATGAGCTCTACTTAATTGGCTTAGAGGAAGTTAAGTGCTTATATAAATTCTGAAAAATACAGAATATAACTGGCCAGAATTAATTTCAGGTTCATGTGAACTGGGAAATATTCAGTATTAAATTAATATCTGGTATTAAATTTAATTTAAGTTTGTTAATCTAATTAATATAGACATGTCTTTAGAGTCATCAACATTAAGTGTAATAGCTATATTGTGCCTAGGTTTAATATAAGCTAAATAAAACCTTGTTATATCTGTTACAAATTTGTCAGCAAGGAAAGTAACGCAAAGTGAAGAAACTTTTAAGGAAAGAAATGTAAATGAGATAACAGCTTTCGTTGAACTTTTCAAAATAATTATATCTTAGGAATGTCTACCTAAAAATAATCTCTCCAGATATTTGACAACTTGAAAATTAGAATTGTGCTAAAATAAGTTAAGTGGTAGAAGGCTTGTGGAAAGTAGACCCCGAGAAAAGAGTTTTGTGCATGGTCAGGACTAAGTTTAAAATAAGTTTAATTGAGTAAATGAATTTTAAAAGTAAGCTGGTACAAAACTTGAATTTGGCTTTTCTCTCTGTTAAGAGTACAAGTTTTCTTAAAATGTTGAACTGCCTTTGATAAGAGATTTTAAGTTTCTTTACATTTTAAGTGATCTGTTCTGCATTTGTCTTTGAAATCTTTTATTGTTACTTTGGGTAAATGAATAGCTATTGTTTCACAGTGACCTATGATCCTATCTGACTGAGTGTTCTAAACCCTTTTTGAAATGTTATCAGTCATAATTCTAGTTATTATCTTCAAGTGTTGTATGTCACAGCAGTAACCAAGTTTCTTTGTCAATTGCATTGTAATCAATTTTAAACATGCCTTCTTAAGTCTTTTGTAAGATTTAAAGAAAGGACTTTTGAATACAGGTTTCTGACTTTCAGACCATAGTGCTGAACTAGGTAAGAAATTGAAGAATTCTAATGGAGAAACTGATGGCTTCATAAAGCTGTTAACAAAAAGTATTAGTTACATAGGACTGAGTGAACTGGTGAATATGGTTATAATTTTTATGGTTTCTATCTAAAATATTACTGATTTAAATCTGTGTTTTCCAGGTGCAAGGAAAACCTTCCCCTCAAACTAATTATGACTTACAGTAATTTGATAAATTATACCGTTGTAAGCGGAATTGAAACATTTATCTTTTCTCTCTATCTGCTCCCTCCAGAGATTGGAAACTCTTAGGTTCCCAGCAGATTTATCAGATAAATTAGGAGGGCTACCTCACTAACAGGTACAGAAATCTCAAGGTATTTTCAGGACCTTGAAAAAGGAGGAATTCACCTAAATTTGTAAGGTGAAATCTGTGAGAAGCCTGTGGCGTGGCTTTTCTGGCCCAGGGAGGCCTTTTATCAATTAATCAGACTTAATTTGTGGACAAATTAATCTTGATTTGACTATATTTGATAAAAATGAGGGTAATTTTAGAGAGAAAGAGATGTTTCAATGGACGTCAAAATCTAATTCTGTTTACTGAGGTCTGTATTCATTAAGACTCACTTCTCAGATAGTTCCTTGCTGTTATGTTATATTGTTGTAAAGTTTAATTGAATTATTAAAAGGACACTCTAAGTTTGTTGCTGAAGCTTATCTCAGTAATATATCTTTGGATGAAGATCAGATGCCCCACGACTTGCAACCAGGGGATTATGCATACTGGAAAAGACATAATTTAAAGGACTATCTCCAACCTGGAGGGAAGAACCCTTATTAGGTACTCTTAAGTAGTTTATGCACACTGAAACTGAAGGGAATTGACTCTTGGATTAATTTCCACTCACAAAGAGCCCCTGCACTGAACTGGCCTATAGAGAGGACGGCTGACCTCAAAATCACCTTAAAACAATGCTCAAACAGGGGAGAAACTACACTCACACTAGGACAAGAAGAAGACAACATAAGAAATAGACAACTTGTCCAATATCCTCGTCCTGACTCGTATGATCACTTATAATGTTTCCTTGACTTCTTGGACCTTTGCCTATGAATCAAATGTTTTTCTATCATAGGCATGATTCTATGCTAGTTTTAAAAATCAATCCACTTGTTGGGTTTGCGGCCAATTGCCAGTACTTCTTGGTTACCTTGGGGAATTTCTCCACGCCAAGGCTCTAATTGGTTGGCCCTGAGAAATTTACTTTGAAAGAAAAATTATAGTCATGTTTAGGTCACTATTGATATTACTAGATGGAATCTCCTCACCTGGCCAATTAATAATGCCTGCTCTGACCCTGGCCATAAATATGAGTTTTCTTCTATTACTCAAGCCCAATCAGAGCAACAAGCAAAATTTCAGCCAAGGAATAAAATCTCCCACAATTATGGGATGGATTTATGTAGATAACAACAGGCTATGGTAATTTAAGTTTAAAGGCTCCTCTATGTTGGGAAAAATTAAATCATACTAAAGATAATCAGTCTAGTAACACTAGGAAACCAGGTTGGGTGTCTTATGGACAGTGCCAATATATAATTTCCCTTAAAGATAAGGATTGGTACAGAATAGATGGAGTGAGACGACCTGGGATATACAGGACTGCAGCTAATGGAAGTTTTTTTGTTTTCAAATGTTATGCTTCTAAGCTTTGGTTTTCTTTCTTCCTTTCTTTAAAAAATATTTATTTATTTAATTTATTTATTTTTGCTGTGTTGGGTCTTCATTGCTGTGCACGGGCTTTCTCTAGTTGTGGCGAGTGGAGGCTACTCTTTGATGTGGTGTGCAGGCTTCTCATTGTGCTGGCTTCTGTTGTTGTGGAGCACGGGCTGTAGGCGCATGGGCTTCAGTAGTTGTGGCACATGGGCTCAGTAGTTGTGGTTCACAGGCTCCAGAGCGCAGGCTCAGTAGTTGTGAAGCATGGGCTTAGTTGCTCCGCAGCATGTGGGATCTTCCTGGACTAGGACTCAAACCCATGTCTCCTGCATTGGCAGGCAGATTCTTAACCACTGCACCACCGGGGAAGTCCCCTACTGGAAGTTCTTGACTTAAATTCTTACTCATGACCTTACTAATACTGCTAGCTATATTACATTTTTATATTGCCTGTTTTACAAAATTGATGTTTCTTGCATTACCAAATGTGTGACTGAACCTCTGATAAAATGATGATATATAGTTCTATAGGAGATCAATGATTGTAATAGTGTAACTCTAGATTTGGGAAGAAGCAACAAGAGGGACAATTTTCCTGGACCATAAGAGACTAGTAAGACAGGTGGTCCAGAGACTTTTGGCTACTGTTAATAAGGCCTAGTCCAGTAATAGCACATTGAGTGACCTATCAGCAGAATCCTTTCCAGACCTGGGAATGAACATTCCTAGCACCATGGGATGAAATGGTCATGAAAAGCCTCCCAAACCATGGTTGAATTTAAGACGCTGAATGGGCCCTGACAACTGAAAATTGGCACTTGCCATCTGCCTCTGGAAAGATTAAGTCAATGGCCATTGTGGCCACTGACCTTCAACACCCCCTGAAAGAAGTTCAGGGTAGAGATCAAGAATGAGGTACTCTGTGCTCTGAGAAAAACTGGCAGAACAGGCCTTTAGATAGTTAAATATTTTCAGAAGATTTTATGTGCCCAAATTCTTGCATCTTCTTATATCCAGAAAAGCACTAAAATCATTATTGGTGATATCTGCTTTGGCCATTAAGGAGAGCAATGCAATTGAAAGTCAAAATGGAGTAGCTATGGTTCAGACATCCAAGGAAATAACTAGGTGACACTATGGGTGAGATTTTGGACAAGTCTTTGTATTGCTAACAACCTGAGTTTTCTGAGCTCTGTCAGACTTGGATGCCACCAGCCATTCTCAAAACGATGCCTGCCGGCAGCTGGTAACTGCAACCTTACTTTTTAAATGTCTCCTCTTGTAACTATTACATTTTTAGACGATGAAATTGGTTTAGATCATACATTAACAAAAAGAAGAGACATGTATGATAACCAATAGCAGCTGTTATCTATGTGTTAATACCACATTAAAAGTTAAAACCTACTTAGATAAAACTAGACAACTGAGTAAAAGTCTCCCCACAGTGCCAGGTCCAGACTGGGTTTCAGGCTTATTCTCCTGAAAAGAAATGAGGTTTATTTTGCCTCTTAAAATTCCCTTGTCACTCCTCCAACTACTTCTAATTGGGTCTGTTACACCAAAATAGCAGACCAAGGGATTGAGATTTTAATCATACAAGACTCAGATCCAGGACTTGGAACTCGGAAATATTTCCAATTCAGTGTCAATTTTCCAATTTGAGGCAGGACCATGCCCCATTTTAACAGGAAGTGGCCAGAGCCATCATTGCCCAGTTCCCTGAATTGAAACTGAACAGGACTCTGTGGGGCTCTGGAGTTCAAATACTTTCTGTGTCCCCTGTTTCTTGTTTGTAGCATATAGACTTCATTCAGCCTCCTTGACCTTCCTTGAGTTCCAAAGGTCAGATTCAAATAGTTGCTAATCAGCGAAGGGAGGGGATACAGAAACGGGGGAGGAGCAGTCAAGTGGGGTACAGCCTTGAGGCAGGGTGCTGGTTCCTCCTCAAGGAGTATGCATAATAGTATCTTTGAGTTCTTTTGCAGGAACTAAGGCCCCCACCCAGGTGGAGGATTGTAACTTCAGGTTGAGGGCAAGATTCCTGGAGCACCATCCTATTACCTCACTACCAACCAATCAGAAAAAAGTCACACACCCTGCAGCCCTCACCCCAAATTTTGCCTTCCTTTTCTGGGCCCAGTGATGACCATCCTGTTAGCCTCCTGTTTGACCTTTGTCTGTTTCAACTGCTTACCAGGTTCATCTCTGACAGAGTCCAACATTTTCAGGCTAAATTGTTGTTACTATGAGGGTGAAAGTCAGTTTCAGGAACAGAATACCTCAATTTAGATCAGGTGGAAAGAGACGTCTACTCTACTAGGCAGGACTACGCCCACTCTCAGCAGGAAGTAGTTACAGAAGAAAGAGACCTCCACCCCAATTCCCAAGAAGTATCTTGAGTATGAAGTCTCTCAGGGGGGATTTGTTAGGGGAACCACTGACTGAAACCACCTACCCTGGCCAGGCACCACAGTAACCATTTGCATGAGTTACCTTGCAACAGGAGGTCCTGGTAAGGAATGTGGAACTAACAACCACCAACAACTGGAAGAATTCGGGAAAGGTAAAAAGGACAGAGAAGGCACGAGTCCATATGTCCTACCAACATCCTAGAATCCTTCTTGCTGGAATCCGTCTTTGCTGAGTGATGCACATACCACCAGGAAAGACCCTGAGTCAGAGTGATTGGCCAGAGACAACCCAGAAACTAATCCCATCACCATAAAACCCAAGACTGTGAGCCACGTGGCAGAGCAATCCTCCTGGGTTCCCTTACCCTCCCGCTCTCCACCTGGGTGCCCCTTCTGAATAAAGTCTCTTGCTTTGTCAGCTCATGTGTCTCCTCAGGCAATTCATTTCCGAGTGTTAGACAAAAGCCCACTCTTGGGCCCTGGAAGGGGTCCCCCTTCCTGCAACAGTTATAGAGTGGTAAGTGCTGTGGTGGAGGAATATAAGGTGCTAAGGGGACATAGAGAAAGGGTACCTAATTGGACTTGGGAGTCAGGGAAAGCTTTCTGGAAGAGATACTATCTAAGCTGAGAACTCAATGATTAGCAGGAGTTAGCAAGGCAAGGGAGAGAAGGGCTTGTGCAAATTGCAGGCGGCAAGAGACAGCACGCCCATTCAAGGAAATGAAGGTAGTTCAGAATGGCTAGAGCAGGAGATACAAAATGGACTGAAATGGTATACAGTGTCCAACCTCTCTGAGCCACATAGATTATTATTAAAAGTTTGGCTTTTACCCCAAAGGCAACGTGGAACCATTGAAGGGTTCTAATACAGGAAATAATATGATCAAATATTCAGTATACAAAAAACCATTCCTTAGTACACAGAACAGTCTTTTGCTCTGACTTTCAACAGCAATGTTCTGCAAACTTACCTGCTTATCCAGTGTCCAACTGGCTTTGATCTCTGGCACCAAGTTTCCTGTTACTACCACCTGGTTTCTGATTACTACCTCATAGCCACCATAATATAAACTATTGATAGAAGGTAAATACAATATGTGGATGTGGATCCACACAGACTGATCTTAAGCTAGTTATACAGCCTAAGACTCAGTAAGTGGTTCATCACCACTAGATCATAAGCTCCATGAGGACAAAAGTCTTGTTCACTAGAACCTGGCACATCTTTATTACTCAGTTAATATTTGTTGACTGAACAATAAATCCACAAAATGGGGACTCTGGCACATACCTTTCCCACTGTTAGTGCTAAAAGGGATAACTATATAATGAGTATAATACCTGGAACATAGTGAGGGTCCACAAATAGTGGCTGTCATTATTATCATGAGGCTTTGTTGCTCTTGGCTCTAAAGCATCACCTTATCTCCCTACTCTAATGTAATTTACAGTTGTGGCTCGATACCACTGACCCTGGCTTTTCTCCTCCTTTGCATGAGATCGCCAGTTGCCTCAACACTTGGTAATGATTTCAACATTCTCTCTATTTCTGTAACTGTGATTCTGATTTCACACAAACCAAAAAGATTAATTAAAAGGCCATTTAAAAACTTCTAATGTTGTATTGAGATTAATGCTGAAAATATATAATTCAGAGTATTAGGAAATATGTTGTTTACAACCTTCATAATAATAATCTTTGAAATTAGAGTTGTATGATATAATTAAAACTAAAAGGAAGATGAGTCAATCAAAAACAAGGAAGCATAGTACAGAATTTCGTAAAAGAAAACCCCGTCAACTCATATCAAAACTGATGAAGTACAAGTTTACTTTCAACTGCTTTTATATATTAGACATCCTCAAATCCTTAGAGGGCAAAAGCAGGCAATTTGGAAACAGTGATGATGTGAAACGAACTAGGGAAAGATAAATTTGGTGAATTGCTTTGTAAGCCCCGAGGCAGGGAATGAGTCTGTTCGCCAGCTGTCTGCCTATCTTCCTAACGTATCTGTTGGTACAGTAATGCCGAAGAAATGAAAACAAGCAATAGTCTTGCCAATATAGGTGAAATTCTGAACAAGTGGCCTAAATAAAGATAATTGATATGGTAAGGCAAAGAATAATGCTACATAACACTTTGCTGAATTAGGTATGTTTAAGGTCATAATCTCTAAAAGAGACATAGAGTGGTTCATAGAGATGGGATTTAAATTTGTGTAGGCCTAATAGTAATAAAAATTTTAGTTTGTCTAAAGATAAAAATAATTAAATGACTAGACTGAGGAAAAGACATAAATTTTTGTCAGTGCCTTGATTAACTCAACATCATAGATCAGCTTTAGAACACTACTATAGAAGCAAAATTGTAATACATGAATATAAATTTATTAAAATATTTGAGAAATATTTGATAATATATGAAAATATCTCACTATTGTATAACAAGTAGAGAGCCAACCCTATTTTGTCCTCATTTATTACATTACATTTAATTAAAAGAGATTTTTAGAAAGCAAAATACGTGTTATGTTAAAAATAATAACAATGATATTCCCTCAATATATCAAACTTCTTCAGGGAAGAATAGGCTTCATAAGTCTATCAACTGGATTACATAATGAATCCCTATCAAAGAAGATCCTGTGAAGAACATGAATAGATTTTAAATTCATGATTTTGGAGTATATATAGCAACAACCACAAAATTACAACAAGAAGAATGCATGCAGGATTACACTTACCAAATGAAAGGGTATAGGCAGAAATAAGTCTTTCTCTCCAAGATTCAATAGATCTCCCTGTGGAGGAGTCACACTAAACAAATCTCTCCTTTCCTTATCTGCCAGTCCAATGCTGAAAACAGGTCTTACTGTCTCAGCTAACTAACATTTAGGAAATTATCATGCGTCTTTACTGTAATGCCTCTCACAAAGATAAAATACGAACTGAGGCAGAATGCAGAAGAGAATGAAACAAATATGTGTAGCTGAAATGCTGTCAGAAAATCTCTGATAAATTAAGGCTAAGTCCGATTTATTTGTGACAGAACCCGTTCTGGGAGGCTGCAGATACCTGAAATATATTAAAAGAACCGTTTTTCTATCTATCTGATTTGGCAGTGGAGTGCCTCTTAGTGTCCATGGTAACTCCCATAGAGTGGTTTGGAAATTCATCATTAAAAGGCTTGCACATTAAAATATAATGGATCAGCCATAGTACTCAGGTAATGTTCAGCTTCTGAACTTCAAAACAAGTTTAAATCATTCTACACCTTTAGGAACATATTATCAGAGGAATCTATATATAAAAACTACCCAATTTTTAAAATCCACAACAATAGTATAATTTTTCAAGTACTACAAAGTATAGCTGGTGGTTATAGTACAGAAAAGATAAAAATATGAGAGCATTTGGAAATCTAAAATAGTCTCACAAAATATAAGTGGTATATATAAGCTGCAATCTTAGAAATGTTAATAAAGAAATATGGGAAAGTACTTCTATTGATGTCCTCAAATGGCCATTTTGTTTTGTGTTCTTTATTTTAGAGGAATCTAAAGTGGTTGTATTTTTAACTTCAAAACTTCTAACATTTTGGTTATACTTTCAGCACTAAAAATCTAACTAAATTGAGACAAGACAGGATTTAATGTAGCGAATTGAAACTAAAGAAATCTGTCTTGGTTCCCACGTATAATCTTTCTTCGGCAGGTTTCATATTACAATTTGAGAAATTGCTTAAATGCATGGAAATACTTCATTGGCCTGCTCAAAAGCAACTGACCTTTACTCAGCCTGTTAATCAGTAAGTGAAGTCAGTGAGACGTGATTAATCCCAGAGGAACAGCTTTTGAATATACCTTAGTGTGGGTAAGACCTGGCAGTAACTCAGGATGTATTTAGCTAAAATTAAGAATGTGAAAGTCTTAATCCTTTAGTGGTTTGAAATGCATTATATACATTAAAAATAAATAAATGTCTCCATGGGAACTGTACTCAGTCAAAAGAACTATAGGCTCCAAATACAATATACCCCCAACATTTTTAGATGAGGTCAGGAATGTTGTGGTCTGATGAGAAAATTAAAATAATTGAAACCAAATGGATAAGATTAATCATCTGGGAAAATAGTCTCAGGAAAATGCCCATGTAAGAAATGACTTCTGAGCATGTTGACATTGGACTAGAAGTTCCCTAAGTCAGAAGCAACCCCTTCAAAAGAAGGTGTCGGGACTTCCCTGGTGGCTCAGTGGTTAAGAATCACCTGCCAAGGCAGGGGACACGGGTTCGAGCCCTGGTCTGGGAAGATCCCACATGCTACTAAGCCTGTGCTCTAGAGCCCGCGAGCCACAACTACTGAGCCCACGTGCCACAACTGCTGAGGCCCGCGTGCCTAGAGTCCCTGCTCTGCAACAAGAGAAGCCACTGCAATGAGAGGCCTGCACACTGCAACGAAGACCCAACGCAGCCAAAAATTTAAAAAAATAAATAAATAAAACAAGGTGTCAATTTAAAATATAACAATGAACTATAATCAAGGCCATTTAAACTTTTCTTTCATGAGGAAATTTGAAATGGAAGAAAAGTCTTGGTGACTGATAAGGAGATATATTAAAGTAAGGTACTTGGAGTATAGCAATTTGTCCATTTCCCCAGTGCCATGCAATTGAGAGGATTGAAGGAGGATTCCATTCTTCTTGACAGCTCCATCCCTATAGAAGCAATGGATGCGTCTAATTATTATAATTGGATTACACTAGCCCATTAAGATAATTCAGTCCTTCATGCTTCCTTTATAAGAAAGGAGACTTTTTTTTAATATGTATAAATTTATTTACTTACTTATTTGTCTGCTGCACACCGTGTTTCTCTAGTTGCGGCGAGCAGGGGCTACTCTTCGTTGCGGTGCGCGGGCTTCTCTTGTTGTGGAGCACCAGTTCTAGGCACGTGGGCTTCAGTAGTTGCGGTACACGGGCTTAGTTGCTCCTTGGCAGGTGGGATCTTCCCGGATCAGGGCTCAAACCCGTGTCCCCTGCATTGGCAGGCGGATTCTTAACCACTGTGCCACCAGGGAAGTCCCCCAAAGGAGACTTTTGTCTAGCATATTTTTCATTGTGAACATTGCCTCTCAAGTCCCTGATAAGAAGACTCTATATGCACTAAGACTCTCCACCCCCCTACCATGTATAGACATCCTGTAAGATATAGCCTTAGCAGCCAGCTAGCCTCTTTCTGTGCCATCTTATATAAAACATAGATATATTTGAATTGTTGCTCTGTCATTGAGAATAGACTTCTATAACTCCACTCGAGAAAGATAGTCCTTATTTTCAAAAGGTATTAAAGAAATTAAAAGTATCTTACAGGGCTTGCCTTGTGGCACAGTGGTTGAGAGTCCGCCTGCCAATTCAGGGGACGTGGGTTCGTGCCCCGGTCTGGGAAGATCCCACATGCCGCAGAGCAGCTGGGCCCGTGAGCCATGGCCGCTGAGCCTGCGTGTCCAGAGCCTGTGCTCTGCAGCGGGAGAGGCCACAGCAGTGAGAGGCCCACGCACCGCAAAAAAAAAAATAGAACCACCATATGATCCAGCAACACCCCCTCCCTTCTGGGTATATATCCAAAGGAAATGAAATCAGTATCTCCAAAAGATATCTACACACCCATGTTCACTGAACTATTATTCACAATAGCCAAGATATGGAAACAACCTAAGTGTCTGTCAACAGATGAATGGATAAAAAAATATGATATATATATACACAATGGAATATTATTCATAAAAAAGAAGGAAATTCTGCCACTTATGACAACATGGATGGACCTGGAGGACGTTATGCTAAGTGAATAAGACAGACACAGAAAGACAAATACTGTATGATGACACTTATATGTATAATCTAAAAAAGTTGAACTCATAGAACAAGAGAGTAGAACAGTGGTTGCCAAAGGCTAGAGAATGTGGGATATGGGTAGATGTTGGTCAAAGGGTACAAACTTCCAGGTATAAGATGAATAATTTCTGGAGATTTAATGTACAGTATGATGATTATAGTTAATAGTACTATACTGTATTACCAGAAATTTGCTAAGACAGTAGATCTTAAGTAAGGTGATGGATGTGTTAATTAATGTCATTTTGGTAATTGTTTCACAATGTATATGTATATTAAATCACCATGTTGTACATCTTTTAAAAAACCGCATTGTACAACATAAATATATACAATTTTTATTTGTCAATCATACTTCAATAAAGCTAGAAAAATTAAATAAATAAATGGATCTTACATTTTATGTATGAAAAATCAATAATATATATAAACAATGACACCAAAAACAGAAATTAGGGAATCCATAAATTATTTTAAAAGTCTTTTTCTTATAGATTCATTATGCATTTATTGTAAACAATAAATTGCTCTGATAGATTTCAAATGTGAATCAGTTATATATGCAACTTTTTAGAAATGTTTCTAACACTTAAAGTGAGGAATAACTTAAGAACTATGTAGAATATTTGACGATTTTGATATTTCCATTTCTCTCACACTCCACCTCCAATTTTGCTCCTTCAATATATACTCCAAATCCAACCACTTTACACCTTTACACTGTACTGTTCCAAACAACCATCATCTATCACCAGCATAACGGGTCTCCCTATTTCCTGCTTCCACTCTTACCCTCTACTGTCTTTTCTCAAAACAGCAACCAGAGTGATTCATATTTAAAACATAAGCCAGGGTCTTACCCGGTGGTCCAATGGTTAAGAATCTGCCTTCCAATGCAGGGGACGCGGGTTAAATCCCTGGTCCAGGAAGTAAGATCCCACATGCTGCAGGGCAACTAAGCCTGCACACCACAACTACTGAGATCACTCACCTCAACAAGAGAGCCTGCGAGCCACAAACTACAGAGCCCGGCGCCCTGGAGCCCACGCGCCACAGCTAGAGAGAGAAGACCTGCACACCACAACTAGAAAGAAGCCCGAGTGCTGCAACGAAAAGCCCACACACTGCAATGAATAAAAGATCCCTCATGTCTCAATGAAAGATCCTGCGTGCCGCAACTAAGACCCGACGCAGCCAAAAAAAAATAAAAAATAAGTCAAATCACCACTTCACTCCTCTGTTCATAACCCTGCAAGTGGCTTCCCATCTTAGTCACATAAAAAGCCAAAAATTTAATGATAGCTCCTTCCTAGCCATGCACAATTTTCCCACCTCCCCGCCCCCAACCTTTAATACTCTGGCCTCCTGTTCATTAAGGCACCAGCCACTCTCCCAACCTCAAAGCCTTTGTATTTGGTTTTCTCTCCCTATGACACTTTTCCACCAGCTTTCTCCATAGCTGATGCCCTCATCCCCTTCATGCCTTTGCTCAAATGTCACTTCTCATAAAGGCATTTCCTGACCATCCTATTTAATATTACAACCTCCATAAACACAACTTCTTATCCCCCTTCATATTTTTTTTCTCCATAGCGCTTATCACTTATATTATTTATTTTACTTACTTATTTCGTTTATGGTCCATCTTCCCTCACTAGAATGTAAGCTCCATGAGGGCAGGGATTTTTGTGTTCTTTATTCACTGCTGTATTCACACAACCTAGAACAGTATATGGCTCAGTATGTGTTTATTGAATAAGTTAATGAATGAATGAAGCACATGAGATGATGCTTCTGACTAGGAGCACTCCTTTCCACATATGTTAATATGGAAATATTCTCTGGGTTGTTCTTTCCCTCTACCACTAGGCATTATTCTTAAGCATATTCCTGAAAAGTGTCTAAAAGTTTCCAATAACACCAGACACAGCAGCTTGATTGCTTTTAGGCATTGACCATGGAAGCATCTAACAACTGTGAATTATAATGAACTCAGTTCACATACTTGCTTCTGATGGCAACCCAAAGTGCTGACTTCTGTCTTTACAGAACTACCTGGTCCTATATTTTGCCTTCCTATATTAATAATAACAAATTAAATAAATGTGCAATTGTAGTGTCAACTACAAATTGGCACTCGCCATTGGCACTCGCCATCTACCTCTACAAGGATTAAATCAGGTGCTGCAGCAGATGCTGATTTTCAACAACCCCTGAAAGGAGTTCAGGGAGGAGAGCAGAAATGAGGCACTCTGTGCTCTGGGAAAAACTGGCAGAACAGGTTTTCAGATAGTTAGATATTTTTAGGAGCCAATTTTATGAGCCCAATTCTTGTATCTTCTCATATCCAGAAAAACACTAAAATCATTCATGGTGATGACTGCTCTTGGTGACTAGCAGAAATCTTCTGCAAAAAAATATGCACTCGATTGCAGGTACTCCCCCCTCACCAAAATCACATATATACTGACCTTCCCCACTGCCTCTTTGGAACAGTTTCTCAGAGCTATCTGGGATGCCATCTCCCAGGCTGCAGTCCTCATTTTGCCCCAAATAAACCTTAACTTGCAACTCTCACGTTGTGCATTTTTTTTTATGTTGACAGTTATTATGGCGACCACGAAGGGACCCAGAGTGGACATCTCTCCTTCACCTGAACTCTACGAGGAACTGGAGCCTTGGTACCAGCAGAGGCTACTTGTGCCCATCTGCCTCCTTGGAGAGTCCAGACAAATTTGGGTAAGTCTCTCCTGGTTCTCAGATCTCCCGTATTGGTTGATGACCCTGAGTTTTATTTGGCAGTGTAGCAGGTACCTGCCTCCTCCCAGTTGAAAGATATTGGGGGGCCCCTGGTTGAAAGATACCAGGGAAATACCCAGTGGAAAAATACTGGGTGGGGCTTGGTTGAAAGATACCAGGGAATATGCACCCAGGTGAAAGATAATGGGGGAGGGTTGAAAGATATCAGGGTTTGCTCAGTTGTAGGAGACTTGAGTGGTCTGTGCTGAGTGGTTAGGTAAGAGGCTGATCTGATGCTTTTCCTCAATTCAGCTGCCTTAATAGAATTTGTCGGGATAGAAATGAAGATATTACATGAGAGCTTTGCTCCAAAGAAAAGGGACAAGACTCCTCCCGGCCGGTTACAGCTTTCTCAGGTGACTGAGAAATTTACAGGAATGGTGGAGGCAGAGTCCTCATACCGTGCAGTGGTCCCATAGGGAAACACATTCATTAATTAAACACTTGCTCGTCCAGAGGTTGCAGATAATTAGCCACTCAGCGATCCGAGCACCCGCGGTGGTCTTAGACCGCCAAAGGGAGAAACTGAGACAAGTAAGAGGGCTGAAACGACTCTGGGGTGATGCCTAGAGGAGTTAAGCTCACAAGCAGCACCCTGGCCCACCACACAACTTTATTAGTAAATTTTATCCCTGACAAATTCAACTTTAAGCTAGGAAATAGAGCCTCTCAAACACAGAAACAAGGGGTGTCAGAAAGCCAACCTCTGACTAACACTCCAGCCAGGTTTATGTATGTACAAAAACTCATACTTGCAAGTACCTACTTAATTGGGGAACTTATACTAAAGGAGATCTCAACCTAAAAAAACCAAATTGGGGTTCTTTTGATATTCCAAAATTAATATTTTTGCACACACAGGAAAAAAATAAAGCCGGATGTAAGATCAAAGAGACTGAATGGAATGCCTACTTTGACTGGTATCTAGAAGCTTCTAAAAGAGGAAATGATAGAGTAACTTCTTTGCAGGAAACCAATAATTAATTACTTGAAACTATATCAGACCAACTTTTCAAAACCATTAAAAAGAAAGAAAAGGAGGTATCTACGAAAATTATGAACCTTCAATTGCACCAATTAAGTACACAATGCCAGTCGAAGTTTAACCGACCCCCATTTAATTCCCAACCAGTAGAGAAAGCTAGCTTGAAGGAAAAAAAAAATTCTCTTCAGAATTCTGACCCTAAGGGAATAAGTCCTACTAGGAGAACCTGATTTTCTCTCCCTGTGCCTTGAGACCAGAGGTCTCAGGAACACTTGTCTTATCTAGACCATCTCTAATTCCTGAGATTGAGAAGAAAAAAAAACTGGAAGAAGACTTAAAATTGTTTCTTATTCCAACTGTTATTTATAAACCAGTGAGTTTTATATTATGATACCTGATTCATGACTAAGTATAGAAAATGCAGCTAGATCTCTTGTGTCTGTCTGGATATATACATGTCTCAGTATGTGTCTTTGTCTTTGGATAATATTGCTGTGGTTAATTTGTAAATGAGCTCTATTTAATTGACTTAAAGTAAGCGCTTACAAATCAAACAATTCTAAACACAAGAGAAATTAAGCTAAATAAATTTCAGGTTCACATGAACTGGGAAATATTCAGTATTAAATTAATATTTGGTATTAATGTTTAAGTTTGTTGATCTAATTAATATAGACATGTTTCTAGAGTCATCAGCATTAAGTATAATACTTTTATTATGCCTAGGTGTAATATAAACTAAATAAAATCTTGTTATATCTGTTACAAATTTGTCAGCAAGGAAAGTAACTTGATGTGAAGAAACTTGTTAAGGAAAGAAAACGTAAATGAGATAAGAGCTTTCAGATAAACTCTATTAAGAATAATTTTGCTTTAAGAATGTCTATCTACAATAGTGTCTCCAGATTCTGGTAACTTGCAGTTCTAGAGTTGTGCTAAATTAAGTGATGGAAGCTTATTGAATAGCTAGGTCATTCCCAAGTAAAATAAGATACTGAAACATTAATTACTGAACATTGGCTTACTTTTACAGAGAAACAAAAGGTATTTAGGACTATTAATGAATATGTTTGGTGCCACTTTCTCTAAAGAAAGCAAGTGTTTTTAGAAAATATCACTGGTATTTATGTTCACCAATCTACAGAAAGCTAACATAAAAGACAGTTCATAGTTGCTTAAGGAAAGTAAGATGTGTGTTTTCAGTAAAGAAGGCATGAAGAATGGAATTACATTTTATTAAGGGAAAAGGAAGTAGGTCTGACTTACAGGTGGCTGTTTCTGAATGGGAAAATAAAATGCTGGATATAGAAAGTGACAAAGGGTTTGTGGAAAGAGGACCCTGAGAAAAGAGTTTTGTGCATGGTCAGGATTGACTAAGTTTAAAATAAATTTAATTGAGTAAATTAATTTTAAAAGTAAGATGGTGCAAAACTTGAATGTGGCTTCTCTCTCTCTTAAGAGGACAAGATTTCTTAAAATGTTGAACTGCCTTTGACACAGATTTCAAGTTTTTTTACCTTTTAAGTGATCTGTTCTGTATTTGCCTTTGAAATCTTTTATTGTTACTTTGGCTAAGTGAATAACTATTGTTTCACAGTGACCTGTGATCCTACCTGACTGAGTGTTCTAAATCCTTTTTGATATTTTTTGACAAAACTTCCTAAATCAAATTCTAATGAAGTCCTTTTGACCTCTAGCTAACTTTAGGATGCTTCAAAGTGCCCCTGAAACATCCCAAAGAGAGATTATAAAATAGGTTCATTTGGTACATTGTTACATGGGAAGTATTGTCAAATGAGTAATAAATCTTCTTAGGTTTTAGTGTAAGGTAAATGCTATTATTATAGATATTCTAGAAATTATATGCAGTTCCTAAAATTCTGACATGTCCTGGTAAAATGTTATCAGTCATAATTCTAGTTATTATCTTAAAGTGTTGTACGTCACAGCATTAACCAAGTTGCTTTGTCAGTTGCATTGCATTGTAAGCAGATTTTAAACATGCCTTAAGTCTTTTGTCATTATAGACACGGTTTCACTCTGATGTCTTGGCAAAAATGCTTCCTCTTCAAGAAGATTTATAGAAAGGGCTTTTGAATAAATACAAGTTTCTGACTTTCAGACCATAATGCTGAACTGGGTAGGAAACTAAAGAATTCTAATGAAAAACCTGATGGCTTCATAAAGCTGTTAACAAAAAGTATTAGTTACATAGGACTGGGTGAACTGGTGAATATGGTTATAAATTTTATGGTTTCTATCTGAAAAATTACTGGTTTAAATCTGTGTTTTCCAGGTGTAAGGTAGACCTTCCCCTCAAACTAATTATAACTTACAGTAATTGGTAAATTATACCTTTGTAAGCAGAATTGAAACATTTATCTTTTTTATCTGTTCCCTCCAGACACTGGAAACTCTTAGGTTCCCATCAGCTTTATCAGATAAATTAGGAAGGCTACCTCACTAGTAGGTATAGAAATCTCAAGGTATTTTGGGGACCTTGAAAAGGGAAGAATTCACCTAGATTTGTTAGGTGAAATCTGTGATAAGTCCTTGGTGTGACTTTCCTAGCCCTGAGAGGTCTTTTAAAAGTCCAGTCTGAGACTCCTTATAACAGTTTCAGCAAGCCAAAAGCCTATATGATCAATTATAGTTATATAAATCATCAGGCCAAGTTTATCAGACCAGATTTATTTTGCAAACAAATTAGTCTTAATTTGGTTATATTTGGTAGAAATGAGGGTAATTTTAGAGAGAAAAAGATGTTTCAATGAATGTTAAATCCCAGTTTTGTTAATGGAGGTCTGTATTTACTAACTTCCCAGATAGTTCCTTGCTGTTATGTTATATTGATGTAAAGTTAAATTGAATTATTAAAAGGACACTCTAAGTTTGTTTCTGAAGCTTATCTCAGTAATCTACCTTTGGACGAAAATCAGAATCCCCATGACTTGCAACCAGGGGATTATGCATACTGGAAGAGACGTAATCTAAAGGACTATCTCCAAGCTAGATGAAAGGACACTTATCAGAGGGGAAATTACACTCACACTAGGACAAGAAGAAGATCACATCAGAAGTAGACAGGGTGCCCAAGATCCTAGACCTGACTTGTAGGATCATTTACAATATTTTCTTGACTTCTTAGAGCTTTGTATACTAATCAAATGTTTTCCTATCATGGGCACGATCCTATGCTAATTTTAAAAGTCAATCCGCACTACTAGGTATATACCCTGAGAAAACCATAATTCAAAAAGAGTCATGTACCACAATGTTCATTACAGCTCTATTTATAATAGCCAGGACATGGAAGCAACCTAAGTGTCCATTGACAGATGAATGGATAAAGAAGTTGTGGCACATATATACAATGGAGTGTTTCTCAGTCATAAAAAGAAACGAAACTGAGTTATTTGTAGTGAGGTGGATGGACCTAGAGTTTGTCATACAGAGTGAAGTGGGTCAGAAAGAGAGGGACAAATACCGTATGCTAACACATATATATGGAATCTAAAAAAAAAAAATCGTTCTGAATAACCTAGGGGCAGGACAGGAATAAAGACGCAGACGTAGAGAATGGACTTGAGGACTTGGGGAGGGGGAAGGGTAAGCTGGGACGAAGTGAGAGAGTGGCATGGACATATATACACTACCAAATGTAAAATAGATAGCTAGTAGGAAGCAGCCACATAGCTCAGGGAGATCAGCTTGGTGCTTTTTGACCACCTAGAGGGGTGGGATAGGGAGGGTGGGAGGGAGACGCAAGAGGGAGGAGATATGGGGATATATGTATATGTATAGCTGATTCACTTTGTTATAAAGCAGAAACTAACACACCATTGTAAAGCAATTATACTCCAATAAAGATGTTAAAAAAAATCAATCCAATTGTTGGTTTTGCAGCCAATTACCTGTGTCTAGTACTTTTGGGTTATCTTGGTGGATTTCTCCCCTCCAGGGCTCTAACTGGATGACCCTTAGGAAATTTATTCTAGAGGAAAGAAATTATAGTCCTGTTCAGCGGATTCCCTCACCTAGCCAATTAATAATACCTGCTCTGACCCTGGCCATAAAAAATGAATTTTCCTCTAAAGTTACTCAAGCTCAATCAGAGCAACAAGCAATATTTCAGCCAAGGAATAAAACCTCCCAAAATTATGGGATGGATTTATGTGTTAACAACAGGCTGCGGTCATTTAAGTTTTAACGCCCCCCTTTATCTTGGGAACAATCAAATTATACTAAGGATAACCAGCCTAGCAACACTAGGAAATTGGGCTGGGAGCATTATGGACCGTGTCAAAATATAATTTTCCTGAAAGATAAGGATTGGTACAGAACAGACTAAGTCAGACGACCTGAGGATATACTGGGCTGCGCCTAATGGAAGTTCTTGGCTTAATTCTTACTTATGACTTTAATAATACTGCTAGCTATGTTATTTGTATTTTGCTTGTTTTACAAGATTGTTGTTTCTGGCATTACCAAATGTGTGACTGAGCCTCCAACAAAAATACATAGTTTTATATGAGATCAATGATTGTAATAGTGTAACTCTGGATATGGAAATATACAACAAGAGGGAATTTTTCTTGGACTATAACAGATTAGTAAAGCAGGTGGTCCAGAGCTACCTTTAGCAATTGTTTATAAGACCTAGTCCAGTAATAGCACACTGAGTGGCCTATCTTCGCCAGACCTAGGAATGAGCCTGCCTAGCACCGTGGGATGAAATGGTCATGAAATACCTCCCAAAGCATTGTCAAATTTATGACCATGAGGGAGCCCTGTCAACTACAATTTGGCACTCGCCATTGGCACTCGCCATCTACCTCTACAAGGATTAAATCAGGTGCTATAGCAGATGCTGATTTTCAACAACCCCTGAAAGGAGTTCAGGGGGAGAGCAGAAATGAGGCACTCTGTGCTCTGGGAAAAACTGGCAGAACAGGTTTTCAGATAGTTAGATGTTTTTAGGAGCCGATTTTATGAGCCCAATTCTTGTATCTCCTCATATCCAGAAAAACACTAAAATCATTCATGGTGATGACTGCTCTTGGTGACTAGCAGAAATCTTCTGCAAAAAAATATGCACTCGATTGCAGGTACTCCCCCCTCACCAAAATCACATATATACTGACCTTCCCCACTGCTTCTTTGGATCAGTTTCTCAGAGCTATCTGGGATGCTGTGTCCTGGGCTGAAGTCCTCACTTTGCCCCAAATAAAACTTAACTCACAGCTCTCACACTGTGCATTTTTTTAAGTCAACAGTAGCTTTACAAGTGTGCCATAGAGAGGAATCTGTGCCAATGATTCCTTCTTATTCCTAAGTGTACACACCCAGAGAACCTGCTCTCTGTTACTTCCCGATAAGGAGAAATGGAGCGGTCTGAGAGCTGAATTTCTGTTCATGGGGTGCAGTTCTATCACTAATTTTTTTCTTTTATCACTGAAAAACCTGGTATACATATAGTGATTGTGTACGTGTATACAGGCTTTTCATTTGAACATTTTGTAACATATTTTAAATTGAGTATTCATTTCAGAGACTAGTCAAATTCTACATGTAGAGTTAAATAGACTCCGAATTCTCCCACAGGAACTAAGGTAGTGAAGTGTAGCAGAACATGCCACCCCAAAATATGCCTCTTTGGCATATAAATTATTTTGAGCTAATTATTTTGACAAACAGCAGACACAGGAGATGCTCTGAAAACAGAGAAGCTGCTCTTTTGTAAGGGAAATTTACATTTATAGAGTAAATCTCCACTTGTAAGTGTCTCCCTTTCTGTACCAAGAAAGGAAGAAAGACTAAATCACAACAGGATCTTATCAATGGAAAAGGTGCCTACTTAAATCTGCATAACAAACCTTACCCTTGTTTACTGTGCTTTTCCTGGTCACCTCCCATAACTGGTTCACCCCACACCCAACATCTTTCTTTTGTCTTTAACTGAAGATGGTATTTATTGAAGGTGATGACTTGGCCGTCTTGGGGAGTTACTCAGTTTTCCCGGGTATCTCCTATGTATACATGAAATATACATGTTAATAAAGTTCTGTTTGTTCTTCTTTTGTTAATCTGTCTTTTATTACGTGGGGGAAGGTCTCATCCAAGAACTCGGAAGGGTAGAGGGAAAATTATTTTTTCCTCCCCTACAGTAGCTGTAAGCAATCCACCAGTTTTTAAGGGAAAGGGAAGCCTGTAGGAAATCTTTGCAGGTGAGAGGAGTTAGTAGTAGTTTGCTGTGTCCTAGTGACAGTATCCCCATTTACTAGTTAGGTAGTACTATCACCAAAGTATGTGCACAAATAGCATTACACATGCTACTGCAGAATTATGAGTCATGAAAGTAAAGCAATAGCAACATCTGGAAAGCAAGCATTGGCTCTTACCGAAACCAAAGAATAAGCCCAAGGGCCCTTATAGCTAAATTCAAAAGCTAAATGTGAATGTGCTAATTTGATATCCTTTGAAGGTGTTGCAGTTCCTTTATTTCTTACTTGTTTCTGTGTTCTGAAAAATGAAAAACGGAAGATGCTACATCTATTTTAAAACATCAGTTTGGTATATAAGGCAGCAATTATGGCAAACCCTTTTTGAATTAAAAATCAGAACAAATGGTCAATGCTACTCAACAAAAGTACTTGATCATGAATATATTTTCAGTGAGATGTTTAATGAAAAAAAGAGATAATTGATCATTGTGATTATTATTATGTGGTATTTTGTACGATAGTAGACAAACCAAAACTGTTCCCTCCTATTCATCTGCAGAAGGTTCTTAACAAAGAGCTCATATGTGCCTAAGGATATTTCAGAGTTGCTGAATATGCCTAAATATACAACTAATAATTCTTCACTGAGCTTGTGAAAATAGATAATTTGTCTGAATATCTGAATGCAGAAGAGTAACAGACAGGATACAGTCCAGAAAATGAAACAGTCACATTAATGAGGGGTGTAGATCTCTCACTGAATGCATTCTTTTACCCCCAAAACATAAGCTATTTGATATCACAGTTGAAAATATGGCAGAACTGAAAAATAGTTTTCCTATTTAAAAAATATGTTTCTTTGAATTTTATAGGAATGAAACTTTTAAAATGCCATGTCTGAAAGATAGCTTCAGGGATAGATAGTAAACTATGAAAACTGAACCAAATGCTCAGGGTGTCGGGAGCCACATAGGAAGTGCCTTTGAGTCTCAGCACGGACGAGACCCTTAGTGCCAAGCAAAGCTGGTGCTGTCAGGTATAAATATGGAGAGGTAAAGTTCTCCTTTGCAAAGCTGATGCTGTTGGACATAAAAATGGAAAAGCAAAGCTCTCGTTTGCAAAGCTTCCTGAACACAGGGTTTTCTACACTCCCCCTACCCTGTTGTTCCATGAAGAGCAGCTCCCTCCTGGTGGCTGGTGCCGTGTAATTGGTCTCTCTTGCCCAGTGCTGTAAGCTGGGCCCTCTCTGGAGGAGAAACCTGGGTTCCCGAAGACATGTGATCAGAGCCGGGGCCCCGCCAGTTGGCGAGGGAATCCCAGGGCAGGTGCTGGGCGTGGAGGCCACGGGGGCATAGGCTACCAAGGTGACAGAGAACTGACCTTCTCTGGGGGCGCTGCACCTCGCTCACTCGCACACCTCACATCTCCCTGCTTGGCCCCGGAGGATGGCTGGTTAGCCAGAGACGGGTAAGATTCCTCAGGGAAGGAACAACCTAAGACAGGCACAGTCGCAGAGGGGCCATCAGGAGAGAAATTGGGGGCCAACAGAGGTGGGGCACAGACCCTCACCCCCCCAACTTGTCCCCATGGCTGCTTCGCTTCCCACGCCCAGCTCAGATGGGAACCCAGGTAGCAGATAAGAGACCTGGCCAATGGCAACTGCTCTCCCGCCGCAGCAGGGCTTTGTTTCCCATTTTCTCCGTGGACCACAGCTTTCCTCTGTGTGGAAGCAAAGCTTTGCTCTGTGTGATTCCCCTTGTTTTCCCCTGCCTTTGCCTAAGGTGATTTTTGTAGGATTGTTATTGGTGTTGGGAAAAATGTATAGTTTTAATGCAGGGGTTTAAGAAAAACCCCAATTTAGGGTAAAAACCAAGAGAAGGATTATAGCTACTTTGGCTTATTTAATGATTATATTTGTTGGGGAAATACAATGGTGGGAATATTTCTGCAGTAGCTTTTGATTTTAAAAGAAGAATTGCAAGAGTTATGGCCTCCCAGTGGAGTTATACACATGCTGGGAAATACCTGGGTATGGTGGCAAGGTTTTATGCAACAGTGGCTTTAATCAATGAGTTTACGGTACAATGTCCGTTCCCATGGTGTTTTAGAAGTATAAAAAATAATGTGTATTGTTTTGATTGTTTTGATTACTATTATAGGGTGAGAAAATCTGTGGATGAAATGTTGTATTTTTGCTTTTAATTGTTAATAGAATTATTTGCTTAAGTTTATAGCTTGATTGAGCAGAATGTGCAGGTACAAGAACACCTTAATCTTTTGAGAAGAATGAAGAAACCGTAAACAGAGTTCCTGATGTAGATGTGACCAACATGGACTTAACCTGTTTTGAGAGACTCTGGGCGATGGGAAAATTACCTAACCTGTTTTAATCAATCTGCTGATGTAAATTACCTTTGTTTTGTGGCCTATGTGGGGGAGTTTTTGGCGTGGGAATGAGGATGTTGAATTTGAAAATGAGATCACTTTATAGTATAAATGCTTTGAAATCACGAAGAATAAATTTGTCAGAGCCTTGCATCCTTTGAGGTGTCTTGTGCTCTGTCCACGCCGACTCCGTCTCCCCTTTGGGTGAAACCTGTTCAGCTGGGGCTGGTCCCCGGCAAGTGGCGCCCGAACAGGGACCTGAAGGGGTAAGTATTATTTTTTTATCGGACGGATAGGAGTCTCACCGTAGGGTGCTGCAGACCCCCAGTTAGGAATACTGGTTAGGAAGGTGAGTAAGGCGGTGTCAAGATGGGACACGCTGAGTCCAAAGAGAGGCTCTTATTTATTGATATAGTTAAACATATGATAAATGGAAGAGGAATTAAGGTAACTAATAAGCAATTAACTCAGTTTTTTCAGTTCGTACAGGAACAATGCCCATGGTTTCCAGAACAGGGAACAGTTAATATAGAAACCTGGCAAAAGGTGGGGCAAACTTTGCAAGTATATTACAGTCATTTTGGACCTGAGAAGGTTCCAGTAGATACTTTTACTTTATGGAACCTTATTAGAGAGAGCATTGCTCCCTTGCCTGAAGGTCAAAAGAACCCATATAAATATCCTACAGAAGTAATGGATGAATGTACTCCGTTACTTTCCCCAAAAACATTAAAAGATACTAAGGTTTTGGCTGCAACTTTAAAAGATTGTAACCTTAATGATAATGACTCAGAGGAGGAAACTGAGTCACCTACTGATAATAAGTTTAATTTGTTAAAGAACCCTCCTTTTGATGATGAATTGCCTTCTGCAGATCAGGATGATTTAGATGCTGCTGCATATGATTATGAAAGAAGGAAATATGAACCCCATGGTGCTTTTTCTATGCAAGAAACTAAGAAAAATAGGCCTAAATTACAGGATATGTGCCCTTTGGGTCGTTTACCGACCGCCCCACCGGCACCTCTAAGTTCTTCAGTTCCCCCTTTAAAAAGGTCAGGGCATTCAATTTTAAATGTTGGGGGCCTACCGCCTCCACCACCTTTTAAGGCCAAGGGCCCACCACCTCCACTACCTTTTAATAATAATCAAGGCAAAAATAAAAAGCATAGGAGAATAAATGATGAGGATGATGATTATGCTTTTGCGGCCTGTTTTCCAGTCATTTTTGAGGATGGTTTTGATGATGATGATGTATATTGGGATCCCTTGCCTTTAAAACTTTTAAAAGAACTTAAAAAGGCCTGTGTAGATTATGGACCGTTGGCACCTTATACTATGACTCTTATAGATGCCTTGGCAAATAGATGGATGACTCCATATGACTGGATTCAGGTTACAAAGGCCTGTTTATCGGGAGGACAATATTTACTTTGGAAGGCAGAATATGAGGAAGAGGTGGCTAAACAAAATGCTTTAAATAAGAAATGGGATAAATTTAATATTATTAAAGATATGTTATTAGGTCAAGGAGAATATGACTCAACCCAACAGCAGATGCATATGGGAAAGGAGGCCTTATGGCAAGTAACTACGTGTGCAGTGAATGCCTGGAAGTCTTTGCCTTTGACTCCAGGAAAGGCCTCTGTTTTGACAGATTTAAGACAAAAGTCTGAGGAGCCATATGAGGATTTTGTTTCTCGCTTGCTAATAGAGATAAACCGAGTGATAACTGATGAGGATGCAGCTAATATGTTGGCTAAACAACTAGCCTTTGAAAATGCCAATCCTGTTTGTCAGAACCTGATTCGCCCTATTAGAAAAACTGGAAGTATTTCAGATTTTATTAAACAATGTTCTGACGTTGGTCCCTCCTATATGCAAGGGATTGCTTTGGCAGCTGCCCTAAAGGGAGAAACACTTCCTCAATGCGTGATGAATATGGTTCAAAAAACAAAAAACTTTAAGGGGCCAAAAGGAAATAATTGTTTTGCTTGTGGAGGCGCAGGTCATTTTAGTAGGGAATGTCCTAATAAAAATATACCTTCAGCAAGTCCTATTAGAATGATATCTTCTGGTAATGATGGGGTCCCAAAGACTCCTTGCCAAAGATGTGGGAAAGGAAATCATTGGACTAAATTGTGTAGGAGTAAATATCACAAGGACGGATATATTCTTCCCCCTAATGGGGTTTTTGCAGGGCCTCAGGCTGGAGCTCAGATGCCAATATTTCCTGCACCTGCTTCTCCAAGTACACCTGCTGGAACTAATTCGGGAAACTTACTTCGGGCCCGACCCCGGGCCCAACAAACAATAGGGGCAATTCACCAGACGCTCAATCCCTTTCTTCCCTCAGGGGAATCGATGAATTGTTCAGGGCCACCCCAGGCAGCGCAGGATTGGACCTCTGTGCCACCTCCGCAACAATATTAACTCCTGACTCTCCAGTCGTAAAAATACCAACTGGGATTAAAGGTCCATTGCCCCCAGGAGTAATGGGTTTAATTATTGGTCGGAGTTCAACTTCTTTATCTGGCTTAACAGTGTTGCCTGGAGTTATTGATTCTGATTATACAGGAGAAATTTATATAATGGTGGCTCCCTCTAATAAAACACAACAAATTTATGTAGGACAAAGAATAGCACAGTTGTTATTATTACCATATTATAAAACAGGAAAGACTGTTGTTCAGGAAGCAAGAAATGAGAAAGGATTTGGCTCCAGTGATATGGTATTTTGGATTCAAGAAATTACCAAAAGCAGGCCTTTAAAAACTTTAAAAGTTAATGGAAAGAATATTCAGGGATTGTTAGATACAGGTGCAGATTCTTCCTGCATAGCAGGAAAAGATTGGCCTAGCAGCTGGCCCACCCAGCATGCTGATAATATGTTAACAGGTCTGGGAACTGCTCCAACAGTAGCTAAGAGTACCCAGATTTTAACCTGGGAGAATACTACTAATAAACAAGCGGGCTCCTTTTGTCCTTATGTAATACCTGGCCTGCCAATTTCCCTTTGGGGAAGAGATATACTTATGCAGATGGGAATGCTCCTGTATAGTCCAGATGATTGGGTCTCCTCACAAATGTTAAAAATGGGATATGACCCAGATAAAGGTCTAGGAAAAAATCAGGAGGGAAGATTATATCCTGTGGTTGCTGAGCCCAAATATGATAAACATGGAGTGGGCTATCCAAATTTATAACGGGGGCCATTGTTTTAAAAGCAGCTGACCCTATAGTGTGGCTTTCAGAGGAACCTGTATGGGTGGAACAATGGCCCCTAACTTCTGAGAAATTAGCAGCTGCAGAAGAATTAGTAAAACAGCAATTATCGGCAGGACACATTGAACCCTCTAACAGTCCTTGGAATACTCCTATATTTGTTATAAAGAAAAAATCAGGAAAATGGAGACTATTACAAGATCTTAGAGCAATAAATAAAACAATGGAAACAATGGGGGCTTTACAGCCTGGACTTCCCTCTCCAGTAGCCATCCCTGAAAATTATGCTATTATAGTTATAGACCTGCAAGATTGTTTTTTTACGATTCCCTTATATGAGAAGGACAGAAAAAGGTTTGCATTTAGTGTGCCTTCTCCTAATTTTATTAGACCATATCAGAGGTATCAATGGAAAGTTTTACCACAGGGCATGAAAAATAGCCCTACCTTATGTCAGAAATATGTAGATCAAGCCATATATAATATAAGACAGAAATATAAAGAAATATATTTAATACATTATATGGATGATATATTATTGGCCCATAAAGATAAGGCCTATTTACATCAGGCATTGCAGGATATGATGGAAGCTTTACAGGAGTATGGATTAAAAGTTGCTCCAGAGAAAATTCAAACTGAACCTCCTTATAATTATTTGGGCAGATTAATACAGGAATTTTCCATTCAGCATATACCTTTTCAGCTAAGAACTGATCATTTGGTTACTTTAAATGATTTTCAAAAGTTTTTAGGAGATATAAATTGGATAAGGCCTTTGTTAAAAATTACTACTTTGGAATTAAAACCTTTGTTTTTGATATTACAAGGAGATTCTAACCCCTTATCCCCTAGAGAGTTAACTGCAGAAGGAAAACAAGCCATAGAAAAAATAGAAAAAGCTTTAAAAAACGTTTTTATTAAAAGATTAGATTATACCAAACCTTGGGATTTAATTATTTTAAGGACTCCAGTTATTCCTACAGGATTATTATGGCAAGATGGACCATTAGAATGGATACATTTGGCTGCTAGTCCAAAAAAGATTGTTGCCTCATACCCTTTTATGGTTAGTTTGTTAATTATTAAAGGTAGAAAGAGAAGTAGAGAGTTATTTGGAAAAGATATGGATAACATAATTATACCTTATAATAAAGATCAATTAGAGGCCTTGCTGTTGTTAGAAGATTCATTAGGAATAGCCCTGGCCTCATTTGGAGGTCAGATTTTATTTCATTTGCCTAAAAGTGTATTGCTACAGTTTTTCAAGGAACATATGGTGGTTTTCCCTACATATTATAAGATGAAACCTTTGGAAGAGGCCATATTAGTATTTACTGATGGATCCTCTTCAGGGAGGGCAGCCTATATTATTAATAATGAAAAGAAGGTATTAAATACAGAAAATTGCTCAGCACAGCAATCAGAAATTATGGCAGTTATAGAAGTGATGAAATTAACCAGGGATAAAAAAATTAATTTATATACTGATTCCTTATATATAGTTAAAGTATTTCCAGCAATAGAAACAGCAGCCTTTCCTGAGAATAAGAGTACAATAATTAAGTTGCTTAAGAGATTACAAAAAAGTATATGGGAAAGAACACAGCCTTATTATATAGGCCACATTAGAGCTCACTCTGGATTGCCAGGGCCTTTAGCAGAAGGCAATGCCTCTGCTGATGCCCTGACTAAAATTTTTATAGTGGATGAAAATAAAGTACAAGAAGCCATAAAATCTCATCAGCTACATCATCAAAATGCTAATGCTTTAAGATATCAGTTTAGCCTATCCAGAGAAGCGGCAAGAGAAATAGTAAAAAATTGCTCTGTGTGCCCTACACAAACTAATGTACCTCAGCAAGGAGTAAATCCTCGAGGTTTACGAGCTAATGATTTGTGGCAAATGGATGTGACTCATGTACCTAGTTTTGGAAAGCTGTCCTATGTACATGTTTGTGTAGATACCTTTTCACATGTAATTGTAGCCTCAGCTAGGACTGGAGAAGCCTTTAAGGATGTGTGCCAGCACTTGATGTTTTGCTTTAGTTATTTGGGGATTCCCCGAAAGTTAAAAACTGATAATGGCCCTGCTTATGTTTCAAAATCTTTTCAGCAATTATGCCAACAGTTTGGCATAGCCCATAGTACAGGAATTCCTTATAATCCACAAGGACAAGCTATAATTGAAAGAACTAACCAGGTATTAAAAAATATGATTTATAAATTGCAAAATGGAGATTTAAAATATTTTTCTCCTCATCATTTACTTAATCATTCTATGTTTGTATTAAATTATTTAAATATGAATGATAAAGAGAAAACTCCTATGATGAGACATTGGGATATAAATGAAGAAAATATAAAACCAAAGGTATTATGGAAGGATGTTTTAACAGGAAAATGGAATGGGCCAGATACATTATTAACTAGTGGTAGAGGATACGCTTGTATTTTTCCCCAGAATTTTGATTCACCAATTTGGATTCCTGATCGATTAATCAGACACCCTGAGGCGGGGAATTTATCGAACCGTTTTTCAGAAAAGAAATTTCACTGCCGAGATGGCGGAACCGCATCCACAGAAAGTGAAACCAAACAGTTTTGTGGCTGCGACGAAACAGCTGTCGCTTGAATCATTTTGCGATAAGGAAGTACAAACTTCTCCAAAAATTTTGGAGAAAAAGCCTTTATTACGTTCTACATGGGGAGCAATTAAAAAGCTTTGCCTGAGTGCTGAGAATGTTGTGATTGCTCAAGAATTGCCTTTGATGACTGCTAATTTTTTTGTGGCTATGCTTAGCTTGCTTTTGGTTCAGGTAAGTGCCAACGGTACGTATTGGGCTTATTTTCCAGATCCTCCTATTTTACATACATGTACCTGGAAAGATTTTAATATTCCAGTAACTTCCTCATTTCCTGAATTGACCGATGGCATTCGAGGAGTACAGGGCTATAAACAATTTGTAATTAATTTTAATTATTCATTTACAGGTCAGACTGATTTTCCTCCAATATGCTTTTTTTTTGATTCAGGGTCAATAGGAGGTAATCAAACAAAAAATGGGTGTTTGTCAGTAGTTGATGCAGGATTTTTGACAGACTCCCCTAAAAGGCCTAAAAAGCCAACAGGAAAAGATAAAACCACAAGATATTTATGGTCATTGTTAGGGAAGGTTGTAGGACAAAACCAAGTTTTTGTTAATAAATCTTTGGCTAAAGTTGTTCATCCTCCTAAATATGATGATTGTGATGAGATTATAGGGGAAGCTACAAATGAATGGATTTGGATAGATATTAAAACTGGATATCCTTCATGGATATATTGCATGTATAATAAAGAGAATAAAATATTCATTCCTGGAACTAAATATTATATTTCAGATTGGAGTATTAGTTTTCCTGAAGGAGATTATAGAACATATTTAAAGTTAGGCTTGCTATACCCATGGAATGATTCCTATATTCCCCGTCCATTGAAGGTAGATAGATGGAATAGTCATGGATGGGTGGCTCCTATTTATACTTTTGTTTATGAAAATAAAACCTATTATCAATCTCAGTTATGAAGATTACCCTTAACCACTTGTAAAATAACGTTAATTAGAGCTACTACCCATGCGGAAGAATATTATGTTCAAACCTGTGTGACATCTCCATATTCCTTATTGCTTTCCAATGATAGTGAAAAGTTGCAGATTATGCAGTATAATATGAGGTTTTATATTACCTGTCAGCAATGCATACTGACCACTTGTATTGTTCCTGAAATGAATGTTTCAACCATAATGGTGTTAAAAAGACCAGCTTATATTATGCTGCCAGTAGCGCTTAATGAATCTTGGTATACAGATATAGGGGCGGAAATTGTAAGACAGGTTGGAGAGCTCATACGGCCGAAAAGATTTGTGGCTACTTTGATTTTGGGAATTTCCGCCTTGATAGGAATACTGAGTTCTTTTACTGTTGCAACATATACTTTAGTAAAAGAAGTACAAACAGCACAATATGCTAATGATTTATCAAAAAATATATCCTTGGCTTTGGCGACTCAGGAAATAATAGATAGAAAGTTAGAAGCTAAAGTTGATGCCCTTGAAGAAGCAGTTTTACATATTGGTCAAGAACTTACTGCTTTAAAAATTCGCTTATCTTTAACATGTCATAAAAAATATTCTTGGATATGTGTTACTCCCTTAAAAGTAAATTATTCTGAATATTCTTGGGAACAAATTCAAATGCATATTTTAAATGTATGGAATTCTAGTGATTTGGGAATTGATTTGGAACATTTACATAAACAAATTCATGATATTGCGGCCTCTCAATATGATATGAATCCCTCAAAAGTTGCTGCAGAATTTTTACAAAATTTACAAAGTTATTTTAAAGATAATTCCTTTATGCATATTTTAATAAATTATGGGGCTGCCGGAGTGGTTATAATTTTGCTTCTTATTTTTTTTCCAGTTATTATTCGATTAATTCAAGCTGCCCTTCAAAGTGTATATAAAACCAAAGTGGAATTGCATACTGCCCTTTTAAAAAATAAAAAAGGGGGAGATGTCGGGAGCCACATAGGAAGTGCCTTTGAGTCTCAGCACGGACGAGACCCTTAGTGCCAAGCAAAGCTGGTGCTGTCAGGTATAAATATGGAGAGGTAAAGTTCTCCTTTGCAAAGCTGATGCTGTTGGACATAAAAATGGAAAAGCAAAGCTCTCGTTTGCAAAGCTTCCTGAACACAGGGTTTTCTACACTCCCCCTACCCTGTTGTTCCATGAAGAGCAGCTCCCTCCTGGTGGCTGGTGCCGTGTAATTGGTCTCTCTTGCCCAGTGCTGTAAGCTGGGCCCTCTCTGGAGGAGAAACCTGGGTTCCCGAAGACATGTGATCAGAGCCGGGGCCCCGCCAGTTGGCGAGGGAATCCCAGGGCAGGTGCTGGGCGTGGAGGCCACGGGGGCATAGGCTACCAAGGTGACAGAGAACTGACCTTCTCTGGGGGCGCTGCACCTCGCTCACTCGCACACCTCACATCTCCCTGCTTGGCCCCGGAGGATGGCTGGTTAGCCAGAGACGGGTAAGATTCCTCAGGGAAGGAACAACCTAAGACAGGCACAGTCGCAGAGGGGCCATCAGGAGAGAAATTGGGGGCCAACAGAGGTGGGGCACAGACCCTCACCCCCCCAACTTGTCCCCATGGCTGCTTCGCTTCCCACGCCCAGCTCAGATGGGAACCCAGGTAGCAGATAAGAGACCTGGCCAATGGCAACTGCTCTCCCGCCGCAGCAGGGCTTTGTTTCCCATTTTCTCCGTGGACCACAGCTTTCCTCTGTGTGGAAGCAAAGCTTTGCTCTGTGTGATTCCCCTTGTTTTCCCCTGCCTTTGCCTAAGGTGATTTTTGTAGGATTGTTATTGGTGTTGGGAAAAATGTATAGTTTTAATGCAGGGGTTTAAGAAAAACCCCAATTTAGGGTAAAAACCAAGAGAAGGATTATAGCTACTTTGGCTTATTTAATGATTATATTTGTTGGGGAAATACAATGGTGGGAATATTTCTGCAGTAGCTTTTGATTTTAAAAGAAGAATTGCAAGAGTTATGGCCTCCCAGTGGAGTTATACACATGCTGGGAAATACCTGGGTATGGTGGCAAGGTTTTATGCAACAGTGGCTTTAATCAATGAGTTTACGGTACAATGTCCGTTCCCATGGTGTTTTAGAAGTATAAAAAATAATGTGTATTGTTTTGATTGTTTTGATTACTATTATAGGGTGAGAAAATCTGTGGATGAAATGTTGTATTTTTGCTTTTAATTGTTAATAGAATTATTTGCTTAAGTTTATAGCTTGATTGAGCAGAATGTGCAGGTACAAGAACACCTTAATCTTTTGAGAAGAATGAAGAAACCGTAAACAGAGTTCCTGATGTAGATGTGACCAACATGGACTTAACCTGTTTTGAGAGACTCTGGGCGATGGGAAAATTACCTAACCTGTTTTAATCAATCTGCTGATGTAAATTACCTTTGTTTTGTGGCCTATGTGGGGGAGTTTTTGGCGTGGGAATGAGGATGTTGAATTTGAAAATGAGATCACTTTATAGTATAAATGCTTTGAAATCACGAAGAATAAATTTGTCAGAGCCTTGCATCCTTTGAGGTGTCTTGTGCTCTGTCCACGCCGACTCCGTCTCCCCTTTGGGTGAAACCTGTTCAGCTGGGGCTGGTCCCCGGCATCAGGGAATAAGGATGTCTTCACCAAATTGATTTTCTTATGAAATGTAGCTAAATTCATTTTTGTTCAAATTTTTGTTGAATAAGAATATTCTAAAGAATATTAATGAAACCAAATTCAATTGTATTAGATTAATGAATACCAAAACAAGCTATTTTTTTATGCTTGAACATGTGGTACATTTTCAGATTGTCATTTTGAAAAATAATCACTCTCCAGTAGTCTAGATAGAGAAGGTGAATTTGTGTGTTTACTTGTGTTTCCTATTTTCAAAAAATAGGAAAATAAAAAAACCCTCAGACAGGAGAGTTATTGTGATGTTTCATTTTTTTATGAAAATGCAAAATAACCTACTTAATCAATTGGAAATTGTAGTTAGGTAGATAATGGGAATGTAAGATTTCCCATATATAAAGAAAGCAGGTTGATAGAAAGAAATTTGAATATTTGATACTTAGATATTTTTATCCTTTGTCTCACTTTCCAAATTAAGCTTTGTGTGTTTTCTGCATGCAGCTATGACAGAAGCTATGTGCCCTGGCCCCAGCTCTGGGTGTTGGTGCAGGTCAGGCCACATGCCGAGTGCTAAACAATTCACCAGCTGTGTATCAGAGTGTGAGCACAGGGGGATCTGCCACAAACTATTCCTATTCATCACATGGAAAAGATGAGAGACCAAAAAAAAAAGAAAGAAAGAAAGAAAGAAAAGAAATGCATATTTGTCTGAGCTCTACTCTTTAGGAAGGATCTCAATTACATCTTTTCTTTGTCTGAGCTTAAATAATGGAACTCATGAACCTGCAATCTTAATGAGAAAAAAAAGCCAGGGGTGAGGGAGGAGATACCATGTCCAATGTAGTGGAAAGAGAAAAGAAGTGAAGACAATAGCTTTAAACAGATGAGAACATGTGAAGCATGTTGCTCATGAAAAACCTTACCACTACTTTGTGAAGATTTGTGAGTTAATCTAGCAAATACAATTATGAAACGGATATTTTTTTGGTTTTGTTTTTAATTTTATTTATTTATTTATTTATGGCTGGGTTGGGTCTTCATTGCTGCACGTGGGCTTCCTCTAGTTGCAGCCAGCGGGGGCTACTCTTCATTGTGATGCATGGGCTTCTCATTGCGGTGGCTTCTCTGGTTGCAGAGCATGGGCTCTAGGCCCGCAGACTTCAGTAGTTGTGGCACTCGCACTCAGTAGTTGTGACTCATGGGCTCTAGAGTGCAGGCTCAGTAGTTGTGGCACACAGGTTTAGTTGCTCCACGGCATCTGGGATCTTCCTGAACCAGGGCTCAAACCCATGTCCCCTGAATTGGCAGGCGGATTCTTAACCACTGCACCACCAGGGAAGCCCTGAAATGGATATTTTTAATGCCACAGAATAAAATACAAGGGATAAGAAAAGGAACAAGCTTAACTGATTATTTACCCAATTTCATTTTTTGGATGCATTTATTTTCACCTCGCATTTATTTGAGGGTAGGTATTTCAAAATGTTAGCAAAATTATCAAACTAAATTTAAACAACTTGGCTAACTTTTCTAAGTTTTAAGATGCTCTAGGTATGTTTTGACAATTGAAAAAGAAAAATAAAATATCCCACCACCTTCCTCTTGTAACAGGGAAGAAAACCTGACTCCATGTTGGATCTGTTTCTTCTACTTTGACCTTTGATTTCCATTACTTTAGTTCTGTCTATAGCTATAGACATACATAAGGATCTGCCTCGGGTAACCCTGCCCCTCTGCCTAAATGTTAAACTTAAGTGCCTTTGTTCAGCTTACAGGGAAACACCACGACCTTGCCCACCTTTGAATGGCTGCAGAAAAGAAGAAATTAACACATCCCCTCCCCAAAGCTGGCCAAAACCAGGAGATATTTTGCAAGACTTATAGCCTTTTTACTTTACTTCCTCACCTCCTCCCCCTCTCTCTTCTATAAAAGCAACTAGCATCCAGACCCTGATAAGATGATATTTTAGGACCCTAGTCCACCATCTTCTCAGATGCCCAGCTTTCCGAATAAAGTCGT
Organism: Globicephala melas; assembly: GCF_963455315.2. NCBI lineage: Eukaryota > Metazoa > Chordata > Mammalia > Artiodactyla > Delphinidae > Globicephala > Globicephala melas. Next base: position 30,710,603 of record NC_083335.1, on the reverse strand, counting down.
TATTCCTTGCCTCAACACCTTGTCTCCAATTTATTGGCCTGTTGTGCCACGAGCAGAGAGAGCTTGGACTCAGTAACACTCTCAAAAGGTTACCTTGATAGGCAGTATAATGTGATTCAGGAAACTAGTTCTCCAGTCTTATTCTGCCAGTTCCTTCCTAGCTGTGTTTTGTGAGACAAAGAGCTAACCTCTCTGGAGCTAGATTTCTTTGTCTTTAAAATGACAGGGTTGGACTGGACCATCTGCAGGGCTCTTTTTCCTTTTTTTTCTTTTTTTTGTTTTTTTTGTTGCTGTTGTTGGCCACACCATGCAGCTTGTGGGATCTTAGTTCCCTAACCAGGGATTGAACCCAGGCCTTCGGCAGTGAAAGTGCCAAGTCCTAACCACTAGACTGCCAGGGAATTCCCTCTTTTTCCATTTTAAAACTCTGTACCTTTTAAAAATTATTATTCCTATTTTTAAGCTGCACCTACTTGGTACAGAACAAAAGAGAGACTGGAAGAAAATGAGTTAGATAACCAAAATCAATTTAGGCAAGGAAAAAAAATTGTAGGCTTGAATTATCCAAATACACATAAATGCCCATAAGAGATATATAATTTCTTGAACTTCTGTTTACTTCATAGCATATAATTACATTATTTTGTAATGCAATTAATAATATTCAAAATGCCTCCATTTTGAAGAAGATTAATTTTAAATCTTTTACTAAATGGTCACTTCTTTGACAAGTACAAAACATTGCTAAAAACAGTTAAATGGCCAATATGATATTTATCAGTAGCACCATTTGAGGCAGAATTGCTTTCCCATGTTCCTAGCAAAAGGGCATTTTCAAAGTCACACATGAGATGAAACTTCCATACTCTTCACTTGTGATATTTAGTTATCACCATGGGATATATTTTTCTGGTATTTTGGTATAAAAAGCATTATGACATCTAAAGAAAAGTTGATGCTTTTTGTGACTTGAATTTCAGGGTTTAAAAAAATGCTTCTTTGCCATCATGAAAATGGGTAATGCCAAGAAACAGGTCTTAAATGTGTTACACCTCAATGTTAGAACTAATTTACAAAGAGGCCATTTTGTAAGTTTGTATTTGTAAATGAATATTTGTAACCAGTGGGATTCAGGACACACTACCCTAAATATGGCACCTTGGCATATTGAATTTTTTTTTAATTGGAGTATAATTGCTTTACAATCTTGTGTTAGTTTCTGCTGTACAAAGAAGTGAATCAGCTACATGTATACATACATCCCCTCCTTCTTGGACCTCGCTCCCCACCCCATCCCACCCATCTAGGTCATCACAGAGGACTGAGCTGAGTTCCCTATGCTATACAACAGGTTCCCACTAGCTATCTGTTTTAAAAATGGTAGTGTATTTATGTCAAACCTAATCTCCCAATTCATCCCACCCTCCCCTTCCCCCCCTGTGTCAGCACATCCATTCTCTATGTTTGCATCTCTATTCCTGCCCTGCAAATAGGACCATTTTTCTAGATTCCACATACATGTGTTAATATGCAATATTTGTTTTTCTCTCTCTGACTTACTTCACTCTGTATGACAGACTTTAGGTCCATCCACTCTCTACAAATGACCCAATTTCGTTCCTTTTTATGGCTGAGTAATATTCCATTATATATATATGTACCACATTTTCTTTATCCATTCATCAGTCAATGGACATTTAGGTTGTTTCCATATCCTGGCTATTGTAAATAGTGCTGCAATGAACATTGGGGTACATATGATTTTTGAATTATGGTTTTCTCAGGGTATATGCCCAGTAGTGGGATTGCTGGGTCATATGGTAGTTCTATTTTTAGTTTTTTAAGGAGCTACATGCAGTTCTCCATAGTGGCTGTATCAAATTACATTCCCACAACCAGTGCAAGAGGGTTCCCTTTTCTCCACACCCTCTCCAGCATTTATTGTTTCTAGGTTTTTCGCATATTGAATATTTTAAATTGAAGGAGTTTGAGAAAACAGCAGAAACACGAAGGTCACTCTGAACTCCACCCCCACCCCTCCCTGCCACAGCCCCTCCCCTGAAACAAGTCATAAAACCTTCATATGAGGCTGTGTCCTCCCTATACCCAGAGGAAAGGATCCATACTGTTATAGGAAGTGGGACCCCTTCAAGGGCCCAAGAGTGGGCTCTTGTCTAACACTCAGAAATGAATTGTCTGAGGAGACACATGTGCTGACAAAGCAAGAGACTTTATTGGGAAGGGGCAAGAGAGGAGCACGGTAAGGGAACACAGGAGAACTCCCCTGCCACGTGGCTCGCCGTCTCAGGCCTTATGGTAATTGGGTTAGTTTCCAGGTTGTCTCTGGCCAATCACTCTGATTCAGGGTCCTTCCTGGTGGCACGCACACTGCTCAGCCAAGATGGATTCCAGCAAGAAGGATTCTGGGAGGTTGGTAGGACATATGGACTGGAGTCTCCTCTCTCCTCTTGACCTTTCCCGAATTCTTCCAGTTGGTGGTAGCTTGTTAGTTCCGCATTCCTTACCAGGACCTCCTGTTGTAAGATAACTCATGCAAGTGGTTACTATGGTGCCTGGCCAGGGCGGGCAGTTTCAGTCAGTGGTTCCCCTAACAATCCTTTTCTCCAAAGACAAAGGGATGCCAACAAGAATCTTAACAAGCAGATATTGCTAAATTTCCCTCATTTTACTACAATTATCTACTGTTAAATTGATTAAAAAGAGAGGCCATTATATTGAGGTGGCTCTAATGCCATGGCATCCTACATAAGCAAACCAAAATCTAAGCCTGTAAATGCCTCAAGGTTACAAAATCAAAATGCTAAGAACAACCAATCACAAATAGCCAACCAGGTTTTAAGCTACAGCAAATGAAATCATTTCCTTTTTTTGATTCTCTCTATAAATCTTTTCCCTATCTCCTGTTAGTGGAGTTCCCCTAACCACTTCAGGTTCAGCGTTGCCAGATTTGAATGGATAAATGCTCAGAAAACTCTTAAAATGTTTAATATACCTCAGTTTATCTTTTAACACCTCATACTCCCTAACCTATCATATTCCTCCATGACTGTCCACTCTTCATTAAACCTAGCATAAACTACTGAGATCTAACTGTGTATTTAGGTCTTTATTTCCTTATGAAAGCTCCCGTGTCATGTAAAACTTATATTAAATAAATTGGTATGCTTTACTTCTGTTTATTTGTCTTTGTCAGTTTAATTTTCAGACCCAGCCAGGGATCCTAAGAAGGCCACAGAAAACTTTTTTCTGCCCTACGTAACTTTATTTTCTTCAATATATGATTTCTATATATTTATTTGTGACAAGAGTCTTTCTTTTTCTAACCCTATTTTGAACATTCAAGCATAGGAAATATTCATGTGGAAAATTAGGTATATTTTGTAAAAATCCTCAAGAATAAATGAAATTGTTAAGTACTAATTAATAGGAAAATAATATTTATTGTATTTCTTTATATGCTAGGTACTCTACCATATATTTTACATATATTTTCTAATGTGAAAGATGGTTTACTTGCAAAGGGGTTATATCATGTACAATAAAAATTTTAAACAAAATAAATTTTAAAACTAGGTATGCAAAAAACATTCCATCTGCAAATTAACTACAGAAATCTGCATTACTGCATACTAGTAGAAAAAACTTTGTGGTTTTACTGCATACCAGGAGAAAAACAATGGCATCAAAGACATTAATTAATGTATTATCAAAGACATTAATTTAAAATAATTATATTGAGTTGGAAAATGGTGAGTTAAAAAATAAAGGAGCTTATTTACAAATGGCCAAAAGGCACAGGAGATGCTCAGCATCACTCATCATGAGGGGAATGCAAATCAAAACTACAGTGAGGGGCTTCCCCGGTGGCGCAGTGGTTGACAGTCCGCCTGCCGATGCAGGGGACACGGGTTCGTGCCCCGGTCCGGGAAGATCCCACATGCCGCAGAGCGGCTGGGCCCGTGAGCCATGGCCGCTGAGCCTGCGCGTCCAGAGCCTGTGCTCCGCAACGAGAGAGGCCACAACAGTGAGAGGCCCGCGTACCGCAAAAAAAAAAAAAAAAAAACTACAGTGAGATATCACCTCACACTCAGTAGGATGCTGCTATCAAAAACGAGCAAAAAATAACAAGTGTTGGTGAGGTTGTGGAGAAATTGGAACCCTTATGCACTGTTGGCAGGATTGTAAAATGGTGCATCTGCTATAGAAAACTATACAGAGTTTCCCAAAAAAATTAAAAATAAAACTACCATTTGATCCAGCAATCCTACTTTTAGGTATATATCTAAAAGAATTAAAAGCAGAGTTTCAAAGAAATATTTGCACACCCATCCATCGCAGCACTTTTCATAAGAGCTAAGAGGTGGAAGCAACCCAAAATGTCCATCAACAGATAAATGGATAAACAAAATACATCCATGGTATATACATAAAATGGCTTATCATTCTGTCTTAAAAAGGAAGGAAATCCTGTCACATGCTGCAACGTGGATGACCCTTGAGGACATTATCTAAGGGAAATAAACCAGTCACACAAAGACAAGTACTGTATGATTCCACTTATGTGAGGTACCTAGAGCAGTCAAATTCATAGAGACAGAAAGTAGAAAGGTGATAACCAGGGACTGGGGAGAAAGGGAAAAGGGGAGTTGTTTGATGGGCATAGTGTTTCGGATTTGCAGGATGAAAAAAATAACAATGTGAATACATTTAACACTATTGAGCTATGTACTGAAAAATGCTTAAGATGGTAAATTTTATGTTAAATATTTTTACTATAATAATAATAATTAATTAAACAGCTTACATTTCTAAATCAATGTTTTTATAATCTGTTTTATTAAACAGAGTGAAATATAGAATAATCTCTAAAATCTTATTTTTGCTCTTCCATGTAAAGTATATGCCAGTAAATCAACTGTACTTCAATTAAGAAAAAAAAAAGGAGGGGCTTCCCTGGTGGCGCAGTGGTTGGGAGTCTGCCTGCTGATGCAGGGGACACGGGTTCGTGCCCTGGTCTGGGAAGATCCCACATGCCGTGGAGTGGCTGGGCCCGTGAGCTATGGCCGCTGAGCCTGTGCTCCGCAACGGGAGAGGCCACAGCAGTGAGAGGCCCGCGTGCCGCAACAACAACAACAAAAAAGGATATGCCATTATGTCAATCTTTAAACAATTATCCTAGCTAAGATAAAAAAGCATTGCATATTTAAATTGATGAATATATATCCTCCTAAAAACATGGAAACAAACTAATGTCCTTTTAGGAAGCAAACTAGTTGAAAGTGATAAAGTTCTGGTGATCTGATAGGAAGATAGTTGTGATTTTCAATTTGGATATTGTATAAAGTCTATGTAATAAAGGTGAAGATTAATTCAAATCCAAATAGTTTCTAATGTGTATCAGAAAGATCACGGACTACCCATCATAATCTTCTCACCACTTCTCAGATAAGTAGTGTTCATGTAACATACTTTATTAGTCTCCATCATTCTGTAGACAATTAAAGGAACATAAAAGGACTCCCAGTAACGTGATAGATCAAATGTTAATATCCATAACCTTTAGAGAACTCCTAAAGTCAAAAAATAAAAATATCCCAGTCGAAAAACAGGTATGGTACATAAACATACTTTGCAAAAGGATAAGTAGCAAATAGCCAATAGACATGAAATAAAAATCAGCCTCAAGAGCAATAAAAAAAAAAGAATTTTAATGCAAATATGGTCTTAGCTTTGTCATGTTGACAGAAATTTGTTGTAAAATTCATACTTTTTTTTTAAAGATTTTTTTTGATGTGGATCATTTTTAAAGTCTTTATTGAATTTGTTACAATATTGCTTCTGTTTTACGTCTTGGTTTTTTGGCTTCAAGGCATGTGGGATCCCAGCTCCCCGACCAAAGATCAAACCTGCACCCCCTGCATTGGAAGGCAAAGTCTTAACCACTGGACCACCAGGGAATCCTGTAAAATTCATACTTTTAAGTATATTTGGGTGAAAATATTCTGAAGGACATTAACAATATTGGATATCCTTCAACCTAGTTGTCCTAGTTGGGGAGATTTATTTTAATGAAATAAATAGAGACATGCACAAAAATTTTGTATGCCTCTGTTTATCAAAGCATTATGCCTTGTGCAGCATAACATTGGAATGAAGCTAAGTGACCAACCAAAGGGGAATGGTTAAATAAATTCTGATACACATATGCAATGAAATACTATACAGCTTTAAAAGAATATTTAATGGCTTAAGAAATTATCAAGGAGTTTAGATTTAGAAACGAGATAAACTGTATTATATTTTATGCTACTTTACTACCTATTTTATTTTATTTTTTAATAAATTTTTATTTATTTATTTATGGCTGCATTGGGTTTTCGTTGCTGCACGCAGGCTTCTCATTGCAGTGGCTTCTCTTGTCGCAGAGCACGGACTCTAAGCACGCAGGCTTCACTAGTTGTGGTATGTGGGCTCAGTAGTTGTGGCTTGTGGCCTCTAGAGCACAGGTTCAGTAGTTGTGGCGCATGAGCTTAGTTGCTCGTGGCATGTGGGATCTTCCCAGACCAGGGCTCGAACCCATGTCCCCTGCATTGGCAGGCAGATTCCCAATGACTGTGCCACCAGGGAAGTCCCTAAAATACTACCTATTTTAAAACAAAAATACATGCATCGAAAAACACAAGAATATTAAACGTCAACAAGTGTCTAAAAAAGTAGATACCACTAGGTGGTAGAAGGGATGGTTTTTAAAATTATGTGTAATACACTTTTCTCATATAAATATATATTACTTATTACTTTTATCATTTTTTTTTTTACTTTTATCATTTTTTCAATGTACGTGATGGGGGGAACAAATTAGGAATTTGGGAGTAACACATACACACTTCTATATATAAAGTAGATAAAAAACAAGGACCAGCTGTGTAGCATAGGGAACTGTACTGAATATTTTGTAATAACCTATTGGGAAAAGAATCTGAAAAAGAAATATATATATATATATATATATATATACACATCTGAATCACTTTGCTGTACAACTAACACAACATGGTAATTCAACTATACGTCAATAAAAAATAAATTTAAAAAAACTTAAAAATAAAATGTATGTGATAATGTTCCTTTACAAAATCAGAAAAACTGAGTTATTTTTAGATGCACATTTGCCCTATGAAGTCTTCCCTACCAAAGCCTTTCTACACCTTAAAAAAAGAATATGTTGAGACATAATTCACATACCATAAAATTCACCCACTTAAAGTATATGTTATATTGATTATTGAAAGTGTGGTATTGAATTTTCCAACTATCATTGTCAAATTGTCTATTTCTCACTTCAGTTCTGTCAGTTTTTGTTTCATGTATTTGGGGGCTCTGTTGCTAGGTGCATATGTGTTTGTAACTGTTTCTCTACACCTTCATACCCTAAGAGAGAGTTGTTATTCCATCCTCTGTGATTCTGCAGCACATTGTTCATTGGTAAGTTATATCACTTTTCACAATTCACTGTCATTTTTATGATTTTTATACTTGTCTCTCTCCCTACTGTGTCTCCACTATCTGCATGGTAGAATTTAGTAAAGTACAAGAGAGATAATAGGTAGTCAATAAACATTAAATGAATAAATGAATGAACTAATCCCCTTGTTTTGTATTTAGCCTCAAAGATATTCTTGCTGTGCTTCGCATTTTGAGTTAAAGGTAGTGATACTCAACATTCTCAAATGCAACTCCAAAAAGTGCAACTGACTCTTGAAAATGTCAAATTGAATTTGGCTAAAATTCCCCCCCCTCAAATTTCTTTATACATTTCAGTATATGTTATATGCAATTCAATTGTGTGGGAAAAAGTATCTGTAAATGTTGAGTTCTATTCGTTTGTAACTTCTACTTGTATATATTTACATAAATTATTTCATTTCTCTTGTTTTTCAGAGTTTAAATTCCCCCACCACTAATGCCCCCAGTAAAATGTCAAAAGTTAGAAACTGGAACAGAAAAAAAAACCTGTAAGAGTAATAAATGTTTGCCCCATTTATTTCTATTCTATTTGCTATCTATCGTTAGCCAGTCTTGTAACCTAGAATTGCAACATAGCAGGAAATAACAAATGATTTACTTTCTAGGAAAACACTCATTGTGCAATTTTGAAAACTGTGAACATGAACTTTGATAAAAGTTCAAAGAGTTTACTATAAAAATTGTATTATTTTCTTTAAAAGTTAAGTAATTGGGCTTCCCTGGTGGCGCAGTGGTTGAGAGTCTTCCTGCCGATGCAGGGGACACGGGTTTGTGCCCTGGTCCGGGAAGATCCCACATGCCGCAGAGCGGCTGGGCCCGTGGGCCATGGCCGCTGAGCCTGTGCGTCCGGAGCCTGTGCTCCGCAACGGGAGAGGCCACAATAGTGAGAGGCCCGCGTACCGCAAAAAACAAAAAAGTTAAGTAATCCTCTCCTTCTACGATTGTATACTCATATACCTAAATATTTGAAAACCTGCTAGGCTACCTAATACGTATCAAAAAAGAGTAGTTATGAGAAAACGTATTTTTAAAAATCTAACTGTATAATTAGTAATTGTTAGAAATATTAGCCTTTAAATGAAAGTCTCCTCAGAAACCTTTTGTTTGAAACCTATCTATGATGCCGAGCAAGGCCCTGTAGGGCTCCTGGGCACAGAGGCATTTTTGTCCCCCATTTCTTGTAGGCAAGGCTCCAAGCTCCATGACCTTCCCTGAGTTCCAAAGGGCAGATTTGAACAGTTGCTAATCAAGGGAGGAGCAGCCACGAAACCACCTGAGGCAAGATTAAAGGGACCAGAGAAGCTCATCAAGATTAAGAGACTACCTGAGACCCTGCACACACCCTAATCTTGTCAGCTACCCTACCGTTGTGAAACTCTTGCAGAAGAAAGAAGAATGCAAGACTGTTACTGCTTTGATCCTTATAGCATACCCCTTATAGCCCTGACTATAACACCTCTCCCTATTCTCCAGGGAGCAGGGCACAGTTCTTGAGGCACTAGCCTACTGTGTCCCCCCTTTGCCTAGCAAAGAAATAAAGCCACTCTTTCTTTCTCCTCTATAACTCTGTCTCTGTATTTCTGTTTGGCATTGGGACACAGAGAGCCAAGATTTTAGCAACATGTACAAAACATAATTTGTATAAGATTATAACCTGTACATTTTCTTGCAGAAAATTCAGCAACTAAGTTCAAAGAAATCATTCCAACAAAGCAGGATGTTTGTGAAACCGAGCAGGACACTGTGGAGCCCTCCCTGGTACAAATCCTTTCCATGTCCCCCATATCCTATTTGTAGGAATAGGCTTCATTCAGCCTCCTTGACCGTCCCTGCGTTCCGAAGGGCAGATTCAAACAGTTGCTAATCAGGGATGGAAGGGGGATGCAGAAACAAAGGAGGAGAAATCAAGAAACAATAGTGCAGCCTTAGGGTACAGTCCTGGTTCCTCCTAAGGAGTGGGCATAACAATATCTTTGAGTTCTTCTGCAGGAACTAAGGCCCCCATACAGGTGGAGGATGGCAACTGCAGGATGAGGATAAGACTCCTGGAGCCCCACCCTATTACCTCACCACCAACCAATGAGATAAAAGTCACACACCCTGAAGCCCTCACTCCAAATTTTGCCTATAAAAACTCCCCAGAAACCATCAGGGAGTTCGGATTTTTTGAGCACGATCCACACGTTCTCCTTGCGTGGCCCTGCAATAAACCTTTCTCTGCTCCAAACAATGTCGTTTCAGTTTGTCCTCACTGTACCTCAGGCACACAAACTTATGTTCGGTAACATTTGAATTGTGTTCTATTAAAGCACATGATTTAAAAATCAATTAATGTAGGACTTCCCTGGCAGTCCAGTGGTTACGACTCTGCGCTTCCACTACAGGGGGTGCGGGTTCAATCCCTGGTCGGGAAACTAAGATCCCACGTGTTGCGTGGCATGGCCAAAAATAAATAAATAAAATAAAAACCAATTAATGTAATCCACCACATCAAACAGGCAGGCTACAGAAGAAAAGTCACATGATCATATCAGTAGATGATAAGCAAAAACCTCTCATAAAATGGTTTTTAAAAATATGGGTAAAATTACCCCAAAAGAATATTAACTACTACGGCTGTAGTGATAATCACAAAATTAAGGATGTGTCCCTGAGGTTAAGTAGCAACAACATTAGGCAGGCATTTAAAACTATGCATGTAAAGATTTTTTTTAGTTACATAAGCAAACCCTTATCAACCTTGGGGGAAAGCAAGGAATAACATTATGTGTGTGTGTGTGTGTGTGTGTGTGTGTGTGTGTGTGTGTGTGTGTTAGGGAACTGCTGACCACCTGCCTTGGCCAGGAACGATGACAACTGCTTGACTGAGTTGTCTCACAACAGGAGGTTCCAATAAAGAATGTGGTGCTGCTGCTGAAAACTAACCAAAAACTACCCAGAGAATTCAGGAGGGACCAAAAGGAGGAGGGACATGATATGTCCTGCCAACCTCCCAGAACCCCTCATGATGGAATCCATCTTGGCTTAGAGATGCATGTGCCACCAGGAAGCACCCTGAGTTAGACCAAATATGGACCAAGCAAGATAATTGGCCAGAGACAATCCGGAAATTAACTCCATTACCATAAAACCTGAGAATTCAAGCCACGTGGCAGAGCAGTTCTCCTGGGCTCCCTTACCCTGAACTGCTCTCTGCCATGTATATATATACGGTCTTTTACTATGTAAGTTTTACCTACACAAAAATCTTTTATGTGAAAGTATAGCTAGAAGGAAATATACAAAATGTTTAGAGTTATCTTTGAATATTTAGTTATTTTTCTTTTCTTTTCAACTTACTTTTTCTGTTTTCCAAATTACCTACACACATATGAATGAAATCAATAATTTAAATGTACAATTTTAAAAGTTGTTGTTGTTGTTTTTTTTTTAAAGGAAGAAATAGGAGGGACTTCCCTGGTGGTCCAGTGGTTAAGACTCCATGTTCGGGCTTCCCTGGTGGTGCAGTGGTTAAGAATCTGCCTGCCAGTTCAGGGGACATGGGTTTGAGCCCTGGTCCGGGAAGATCCCACGTGCCGTGGAGCAACTAAGCCCATGTGCCACAACTACTGAGCCTGTGTGCCACAACTACTGAAACCTGCACACCTAGAGCCTGTGCACCTAGCGCCCGTGCTCCACAACAAGAGAAGCCACAAGGAGAAGCCTACACACCGCAAAGAAGAGTAACCTCCGCTCCCAGCAACTAGAGAAAGCCTGCATGCTGCAACAAAGACCCAATGCAGTCAAAAATAAATAAAATAAAATAAATTAATTTAAAAAAATAATATATTAAAAAATAAAAGACTCCACGCTCCCAATGCAGGGGGCTCAGGTTTGATCCCTGATCAGAGAACTAGATCCTGCATGCCACAACTAAGAGCCTGCATGCCCCAACTGAAAAAAAAAAAAAAGATCCCACACGCCGCAACTAAAGATCCTGCATGCTACAACGAATATCCTGTGTGCAGCAACTAAAACCTGGAGCAGCCAAAGAAATTAAATAAATAAATAACTTTTTTAAAAAAAAAGAAAAAGGAAGAAATAGGAGCTTGCTTTAAATATTGCTGGGACATATATTTGGTTACTCAAGGATCAACTAATTACCAACCAAACAATAAATTATGCTCATGTTAAAAAAGATATAACCTAGAATTAGAATGACTGTATTCCTAAAAGTACCTGCTACGAACAGTATAACAGAGTTCTTTCCCTAAAGAATTTAACCTTTAAATCAAGGTAATTTGTTATGGTACTCTGCCAGGAAAATCTGACTAAGAATGGATAGCTAAGTGTATGTAAATTAATACCTAATTTCTTACTGAAATATAGTGCTTAATCTCCAGGTACATAAAATCTTCTATGCTACTATCACCTCTCTAGATGGGAATGATTACCTATTTGTTCCTTTCTTATCATGCCTACTTACTACTTTAAAAACCTGAGAGACTGATATTGGTCTCTAGATTGTATGACTGAAATAATTGGGCAGAGGAGTCACCACTGTTCGTTTTCCTTATACTCTAACCTCAGATTTAGAATGAACCTCAGAGGTCACTGACTCTAACCCACTGAAGTAGTCAGTAATCTAGCTTCTGCTTCAATATTTCCAGTGTCAATACCTCAATTCAAGGCAACTTATCCTGTTGTAGTTTTGTCCCATTATTGTGGTTTAATTATTAGAATATCTCTGTACAGTGCAGAAATCAATTTTCCTGTAAATTTCATCCACTTGGGTTAGTGCTGCCCTCTAGTACTAGACAGAATAATAAATTCCTCCCTCTTCCATAGGATTATTTCAAAACAATTATGCTCCTCTGAGATTTCTGCTCTATAGGCTAAACATCTGCAATTTCTTCAATATTGCTTCACATGACATGATTTAAATCTCCTCACAAATCTAGTTGATTTTCCCTGGTTTCAATCTAGTTCATCAGTTCATATATGGTGGCCAATAGTAAAGGAAAACTTTCCCTTATAATGGAAGTTTATTTCCCTTATGAAACTGAGTTTCCCTGTCAAGTCTATGATTAACCTCTCTATCCAAAGCTATATTCCCTTTCTTGTCCCACACCTGTTCCCCTCAAGATTGAGAAGTATCAAAGAAAAGGGAGATTGAAACTGAGCAGGACCTTACGGAGCCCTCCCAGGTACAAAATTCTTTCTGTATCCCCCTTTTCTTTCTGTTTTTTTTTTTTTTTTTTGGCTGCACTGTGTGGTTTATGGAATTTTAGTTCCCCAGCTGGGGATTGAACCCGGGCCAGGGAATTCCCCCACCATTCTTGTTTGCAGGGAAAAAGTTTCAGCCTCTTAGACCTTCCCTGAGTTCCAATGGCAGATTCAGTTACTAATTAGGGAAGTGACAGAGTGAAGAAAAGCAGTCAAGAAACAATAGTACAGCAAAAGAGCAAGTCCTGGTTCCTCCTCAAGGGCTATACTTAACAATCTGGTAAAGATCTCTGAGTTCTTCTACAGGAACTAAGGCCCCTGGCCAGGTGGAAAATGGTAACTTCAGGCTGAGCACAAGCATGTGGACCCCAGACTGGTTGGAACCTGAAAGCTGATGACTGAGATTTCTGGAACACCACCATGTTACCTCACCACCAACCAATCAGAAGAAAGTCACACACTCTGCAGCCCTCCCCCCAGATTTGCCTTTAAAACTCTTCCCTGGGAGTTTGCATCTTTAGAGCATGAGCTGCCTGTACTCATTGCTTGGCCCTTGCAATAAACCTTTCTCTGCTCCAAACTCCAACCTTTTTGTTTGGCCTCACTGTGCATTGGGCACATGAACCTGAGTTTGACAACACTTATACTGGATATTTCTATTGATGTCAGTAGGAACAGGGTTCTTAATTCAATGTGACAAACTCTAGTTGTCTTAAGCATGGAAGGAGTTTATTGAACATCAGTTGGGTAGTTAAAGGACTAGCCAGGGACTCTAAAGAACCAGGCTCAAGAAAAAGGACAGGAATCAACGGTGGACAAAGAATGTCTCCTGCCATTTCAGTAAACAAAGGATGTTGAAGCCATAAAGCCATCAGCAGCTGCAGCCGCCCCCCAGTGGCACACCCTGAGGGGAATTCAGGATGGAGAAAAACAGGATACTAGCCCTAGATAGTTGAGATGTATATCAAAAGAATAATTTCAATGAGCTCAGACTCTTGCGTCTTCCCATATATAATCATTAACTTGAGATGTCTGTTTTTTGTGATTAGCAGTAATCTTTTTTTTTAAGTATAGATGTATGTCCAAAATGCTTAAACCTCAGATATTGTCTTTTTTTTGTCTGTGCCGCACAGCTTGCGGGGTCTTAGTTCCCCGACCAAGGTTTGAACCCGCACCCTCAGCAGTGAAAGCACAGAATCCTAACCACTGGAACGCCAGGGAATTCCCAGCAGTAATTTTTTTTTCCAGCAGTAATCTTTTGATGTCCAACTACATGTGTGTTTTTCAGCAAAAACTCCTATATATCCTGGCTCCTCCCTTACCTCTTTTGAACAGTCCCTCAGAACTATATGAGAGGCTGCCTTCCCTGAATAAAACATAATTCTCAACATTTAGGTTGCGCGTTTTTTTTTCAGTCAACACGAGAGGCTAGAAAATCAGAATTGCAACTAAAATCACACCTCAAAACTAATCTGATGAGGCCACCATTGCCATACACTGATACTGAAATTTGCACCACTGCCGTTGCTGCCCCTAGAAACTGGCTATTGTGGCCATAATGAATTCTACACTCTCTTTGTTCTACTAATGCCAGATTCCATGTAGGCCAAGTCTACGTCATATTTTTTTGCTCTAGTTTCTTGAGAATTTTCTTCGGCTGTAATGGGAGACAGGATCTGCCTCCCAATAAGAATCTAAAAGTAGGATTTCCCCCAGAACAGGAAGGAGCTTCATTTGCTGGACAGGTGACTTATGTTTTAAAAGCCTCATTTTAGCTTCTGTGTAGAGATTAGACACAATAAACCAGGTCAGAGTAAGAAAATAGGTTAGGAAGCTATTTCAATAATCCAGGCAAGGAATGATGATGGCTTGAATCAAGATGGTGGTAGTAGAGGTGGTGAGAAATGGTGATGAAATTCTGGATATATTTTGAAGGTAGAGCTCACAGGATTTGCAGATGGACTGGATATAGGGTGTGATAGAAGGAAAATAGTCAAAAATGACTCCAAAACTTTTGTGCTGAGCAAATAGAAGAATGGAGATGCCATTTATTGAAATGGGGCAGAACATGGGAGGAGCAGGTTTTGTAAGGTAACGTTACCAAACGTAAGTTTGTGTTGCGGCGAAACAAACCAAAACATCAGAGTTTGGAGCAGAGAAAGGCTTATTCCAGGGTCAAGCAAGGAGAATGGTGGCTTATGCTCAAAAACCATGAACTCCCAGGTGGTTTTCAGGGAAAAGTTTTTATAGGTAAATTTTAGGGTGAGGGCTGCAGTATGTGTGACTTTCTTCTGATTGGTTGATGAAGAAGTGATAAGGCAGTGTTCCAGGAATCTTGTGCTCAGCCTGAAGTTACCATCCTCCACCTGGGTGGGAGCCTTAGTTCCTGCAGAAGGCAAAGATATTGTTATGGATATCCCTTGAGGAGGAACCAGGACCTTCTTTAACTGCTGCACTATTGTTTTTTTATTATTCCTCCTTTGTTCCTGCATTCTCTTACTTCTCTGATTAGCAACTGTTTGAATCTGCCCTTTGATATTCAAGAAGGTCTAGGAGACTGAAGCCTTTTTCCTGCAATAAACAGGGACAGAGAAAAGCTTTTGTGCCCAGGAGGGCCCCACAGGGTCCTGCTTGGTTTCAGTAAGATAAGAATTTGGTCTTGGGGAAAGGGGTGGGAGAGGGATGGACTGGGAGTTTGGGATTAGCAGATGAAAACTATTATATATAGAATGGATAAACAACATCCTACTCTATAGCACAGGGAACTATATTCAATATCCTGAAATAAACCATAATGGAAAAGAATGTGAACAAGAATGTAGGGCTTCCCTGGTGGTGCAGTGGTTGAGAATCTACCTGCCAATTCAGGGGACATGGGTTCAAGCCCTAGTCCAGGAAGGTCCCACATGCTGCGGAGCAACTAAGCCCATGTGCCACAACTACTGAGCCCATGTGCCACAACTCCTGAAGCCCATGCTCCTAGAGCCCGTGCTCTGCAACAAGAGAAGCCACCGAAATGAGAAGCCCCCGCACCGCAATGAAGAGTAGCCCCCACTCGCCGCAACTAGAGAAAGCCTGTGAGCAGCAATGAAGACCCAACACAGCCATAAATAAATAAATATATATATAAATAAATAAATAGCCATAAAAAAGAATGAAATATTAAAAAGAAAAAAATGTATATATATGTATAACTGAGTCACTTTGCTGTACAGCAGTAATAAATACAACATTGTAAATCAACTATACTTCAATAAAAAATTTTTAAAAAAAGAATTTGGTCTTGAAAAATTAAATTTCTGATGACCATTGTATATTTGAGTAGAGATGTCAAGTAGATAGTCAGTTTTACAAACTTTCAGTGGAGAGGTCTGAGCTAGAGATTCAAATTTGGAAGACATTCGTTGTATAGCTACTTTTGAAAACCATGAAACTGGATGAAATCACTGAGGCAGTGTATGTAAATAGAGAAATTGTCTAAGGACTGGGCTCTGGCTCCACCATTCGAAGCAGTTGTTCTCAGAGTATGGTCCCTAGACCAGCAACATCAGCAACACATGGGAACTTGTTAGAAATGCACATTTTCCTACCCTATTCCTGACCTACTGAATCAGAAACTCTGGGGGTGAAGCCCAGCAAGCTATATTTTAATAAGTCTTCCAAGTGACTCTGATATATGCTAAAGTTTGAACACCAGTGGTTTACAGGTCAGGGAGATGAGGAGGAACCAGAAAAGAAAACTGAAATGGAGCAGTCAGTAAGGTAGGAGGAAACCCAAGAAAGTGTGGTGTCTTAGCAGTCAAGTGAAGAAAGCGTTTCAAGGAGTAAAAAGTGATCAGATGCATCAAATACTTCTGGTATATCAAATAAATTAACAAGTTCCAATCTTTTTGGAGGATAAACTATACTGCATACTGCTGACCTCCACTGGATTCTTCTAATAAATCTTCCTTTTTGTTTAACCTAGCTGAAATAGGCTTCTATTATTTCCAACCAAAAGATCCTTGACTAAAAATACCCAGTTGTCCTACAATTGATTTGGAGAAACAACATTCAGAACTGTACATTTATCTTTATGTAGCAGGGGACCTAGTTTGAACCTAAGCCTATTTGACTGAAAGCAGAGAAAAAGTTACACAAGGCCAGACTTATTAAATGACATTCTTATTTTTTTAATTAATTAATTATTTTTAACATCTTTATTGGAGTATAATTGCTTTACAATGTTGTGTTAGTTTCTGCTTTTTAAATGACATTCTTGTCAGAGGACAGAAGCAATTTTTATGCAAAGTAATTTTATGAGAGGTCTCTCTCACGTTGTCACCTGGCCCAATTTCTACTAGGCTCAATTCTGAAACATAGAGAGAGTGGGGAGGGCAAATTTAAAAACAAAAACAAAACAAAACACCACCAGCACTGCCAACAACAACAAAAAAACTGGAAAAAAATGTTCCAGTAAAAGTCTTTAATACATTGGGGTTCTAGAAGTATCACTTTGGTATCCCTCTAATAAATGTGACCCAGAAGAAGAGACAGAAGTTCTACACTTTAGCATGTGGTTTTTGACTTCTTAAGGTTTCCAAATTCCTCATTTGTAGCAGGAGATGATGGAGACTGAAAGACATCAAGAAAAGGAGTCCAGAGGAAGAGAAAAAGAAAGAAATAGCAGATTATGTATGGCACCTAACTGGATTGTTTGTGGTTACATTATGAAAGACGCCCTCCCTCCAGGAAATATTAAGGGAAACATTCTTCAGGGAGATGGATATATTTCAAGAATATACGGAAATAAAAACCATTGAAATTTGAGTTATTGCTATTAATGTAAGTCTTATTAATACCCACAGGCTGAAGGTGAGGTCTAAGAAAGCTTGTGTAATACACAGAAAGTTTTTCATTCGTTAAGATTTTACCTTTATTATACATTTACTTATTCTCTTATTCAAGACTCATTTTTCCAATTGCACTCTTAATTCCATTCTTTCTGTCTCCTCTAGCATAGGAAATGTGTCCATTGATTATTTCCTATTCTTTTTCCTTTATTTTTAATGCCTCTCTTTTCCCTACCTCCTTTCCCATAACCTAAAACATGTTGAACTAAATCTTTTCCATCAACAAGAAACACTCTATTTCACCTTGTGGAAGTAGCTGTTAAAATCATGAGTTTGAGTGTAGCTCCAGTATTTACTAGCTATGTGTCCTTGGGCAAATTTTTTAATGCCTCTGTGCCTTCATTTCCTTACCTGTAAAAAAAAATAATACTAGCTCTTACTTTATGGGATTGTTAACGCAAGTTCGTGTGCCCGATACACAGCGAGGCCAAACAAACTGAAACGGTGGCTCATGCCCTAAAAAGCCCGGAGCTCCCCGAAGGGGTTTCAGCAAAGCACTTTTAAAAGCCAGGTGAGGGAGGGTGGGGTTGCCAGGTATGTGATCAGCTTGTTCACAGTTCTCTGATTGGCTGATGTTGAGGCAGCAGGGTGGTATCACAGGGGTTAATATTATCAGTCCTTAGGCTCCAGGAGGCCTGCAGCTATGTGTTCGTGGTCATCAAGTAGTTAACATCTTCCATTTGTTGGGAGGGGGTGGTTATATCTGCAAAACAACTCAGGAAATGTGCATCAAATACTATTATCTAGGTACTTCAGAGAGGAGCTAAAGCAGAGGATATGGGGGAAGAACTGTCCTGGGAAGGCGCCCATGGGGTCCTGCTGGGTTACAATTCCCCCCTTTTCTTTGGTACTCCTCAATCTTGAGGAGAACAAGTTTTGGACAAGAAAAGGAATAAAGGTTCAGATAAGGAGGTTAATCATAAACTTGACAGAGGTACCCACATTCCAGCTTTGAGAATGGCTGGTGGCATCTGAATCTCACACAGCTACTCCATTTTTACTTCCAAATGCATTTCTCTCCTCAATGGCCAAAGCAGATGTCACTATTAGTGATTTTAATGCTTTTCTAGATATGAGAAGGTGCAAGAATTTGGGCTCATAAAATCTTCTGAAAATGTCTAACTATCTGAAGCCTTGTTCTGCCAGTTTTTCCCAGAGCACAGAGTGCCTCATTCCTGATCTCCACCCTGAACTCCTTTCAGGGGGTGTTGAAGGTCAGCAGCTGCAGTAGAGAGGTAGATGGCAAGTGCCAATTTTCAGCCAGCAGGGCCCCTTCATGGTCATAAATTTGACCATGGTTTTGGGGGCATTTCATGACCATTTCATCCCACGGTGCTAGTAATGCTCATTCCCAGGTCTGGTGAAGATTTCATTGATAGGCCACTCAATGTGCTATCACTGGACTAAACCTTATTAACAGTGCAAAAATCTCTGGATCATCTATCTTATTAGTCTCTTATGATCCAGGAAAATATTCCCTCTTGCTGCTTCTTCCCATATCTAGTATTACATGATTACAATCGTTGATCTCATATGGAACTATATATTATCATGTTATCAGAGGCTCAGTCACACATTTGTTAAAGCAAGAAACAACAAAAAAGACAATATAGGTTATAAGTTGTTGCAAATATCTCCTGACTTCAGCAAGACTTGGGAGGGGATGTGTTAATTTCTTCTTTCCTGCATCCATTCACAGGTGGGCCAGGTCAGGATGTTCCCTGTGAGCTGAAGCAAGGTATTTTAGTTTAATGTTCAAGCAGGGGGGCAGGGTTCCCTGAGATGGGCCTTATGTATACTTTAAGCTATAAGCAACATCCCTTTAGTGATGAACTTATAGCAAAAACAATAGAATATAAAGGTTAAAGTAAAAGAAACAGGTCTAATATGGAGTCAGATTTGTTCTTCCCTATTACTATTCCCATCAATGTCCATTCCACAATCTTGTGGGGAAAGGGGTGATGACCACTCTTGGCTACTTCCTGCTGTATGGGGGTGATGAAGGGTTTCCACAAGGGATTGTGGAATGGAATTGATCAACCTTGGGCAGGGAATATTAAACCCCTTAGCGATGTTGTTATCTAATTTGTAGTTGGACCTATCTATTAATTTTAACTTTCTGACTGTGTCATAACTATACTTAGGGGGAAAGCTTTCCTTACATCTGGATAAACACAGATTGAAAGCCAGTAATATTTCAGGCAAAATCAAAAAATTACAACCATATTCATCAGTTTACTCAGTCTTGTATAATTAATCTTTTTTACTAACAGTTTTATGAAATCAGGTTTCCATTAGACTTTTAAAATATCTTACCTAGTTTAGCAATATAATTTAAAAGTTATCAGAAACCTATTTTTGTCAAAACGTCCTTTCTATGACTCTTCTTGAAGATGTGGCAGTTCTGCAAAGCATCAGCTTAGCTGCCTATGAATGACAAAGTTCTTAAAAAGGCAAGGTTAAAGATCTGATTACAATTCTTCTTAGCAAAGAAGCTTATCCAAGTTGTGACATGCAACATTTTAAGATAACAACTAAAATTATAACATTATATCAGGATATATACAAATTTCAGAAACTTTATATAATTTTTAGAATGTCTATATTAATAACATTTATTCATACTGTATAATCTGAGGAGGCTTATCACTCATTTGACAAGGCTTTCCATGTAATTTAGCATACCTACCAATTCTAGTCAGTTTAATATGTATATATATTTTTTCTGAAGTGCCTCAGGGGTCCTCTGGAGCATCCCAAAGCTAGCTGAAATCAAAAGAATTTTAATTAGAATTTGATAGGAAGTTCATCAAAAATATCAAAAAGTTTTTTTAAAAAACATTTGGTCAGATAGAATCATAGGTCACTGTGAATATTTAAAAACAAATACAGATCACTGAAAGGCAAGGAAGTTCACACAATCTGTCATCAAAAGCAGCATTCTAAGTAAACTTGTTCTCTTAGCAGAGAGGAACCAAGTCTAGTCCTGCACCAGTCTACTTTTAATAACAAATCCATCTACCCAATTAAGTTTAAGCTAATCTCAGCCTGACCATGAATAAAACTCCTTTTTTACTCAAAATATATATCCCACTTTCCTGCTGTATAGTGAAATGCTTTATAATTTTTAGTAGCTTTAATTACACATTTAAATTAGAATCCCCAACTCTTAAAAACCTTAATTTCTAGTGAAAACCAAGAGACAAGTAATAGTTACCAAAATCTGGAGAGACTGTTTTAAATAATTTTCAGAAAGTAATTATTCCTATAGAGTTTACCTAAAAGCTCTTATCCCATTTGCATTTAGTTCACTCATAAAAAATTTCATCAAACCAAGTTATTTTTCTTGCTGACAAATTTGAAACAGATATAACAAGATTTCGTTTAACTTCTATTAAACCTAGGTGCAGTGAAAGTATTATACATAATGTTGATGACTCTAAAGACAGGGCTATATTGATCAGATCAACAAAAAAACTAACCTTAATACCAAAAAAACTAACCTTAACTTAATAGAGTATTTCCCCATTCACGTGAACTTGAAGCTTATTTTGTCTAGCTTTTTTTTTTTTAAATTAATTAATTAATTTATTTATTTTGGGCTGTGTTGGGTCTTCATTTCTGTGCGAGGGCTTTCTCTAGTTGTGGCAAGAGGGGCCACTCTTCATCGCAGTGCGCGGGCCTCTCGCTATCGCGGCCTCTCTTGTTGCGGAGCACAGGCTCCAGACGCGCAGGCTCAGTAGTTGTGGCTCACGGGCCTAGTTGCTCCACGGCATGTGGGATCTTCCCAGACCAGGGCTCGAACCCGTGTCCCCTGCATTAGCAGGCAGATTCTCAACCACTGTGCCACCAGGGAAGCCCCTTGTCTAGCTTTTTTAATGTTTAATTTGCAAGAACTTAAAGTCAATTAAATAGAGCTGTTTATAAATTCAATTTTGGTAATACTTTCCAGAGATAGAGATATCTCATATGTATAATGTGTACACAGATATATAAACAAACAATAGTGAGGCAGGAGATAGATGAGCCCCAGGCTGAAGAGTTTCTCCCCTGTGAACAGAAACTCCATAATAGCAGAAACTCCATAAAAGCAGGATGATGGAGGAGGCTGGGCCCTGCCCAGATAAGAGATAAAGGACCACATAGTCCTCATTCTCAAAGTCAAGGAGACTTCCCCGACTACATGTGCAGAAAGGCTCCTTGGAGGTCAAAAAGGGAGGGGGCACCACCCCATAGTAAGTGACATCAACTACCCATAGGCTTCTTTGCTAGAATCCATTTTGGCTAAAAGATGCACATGCACACAGGGGAAGACCCTGAGATATACCAAATACAGACTCAAAACCAGGCAAAGCAAGATGACTCAAAGGAAACCCAGAAGAAATGCCCCATAAAAGTGATTCAAACTACCATGAGGGCACAACTCTTTCTCTGAGCCTGCCCATGTGCATATCCACACGTACTGTACTCTTTTTCCTCCTAATAAACACCTTACTTGTTTCCCTACTTTCCGTCTTTGTGGGAATTCTTTTTCTGCAGAGTGGAAGAACCAGGGCCTTGTCACTGACCTGTGATCTAATGTCTAGGATTTGGTGCTCTCACTGCTGCGACCCGACTTCAGTCTCTGTCTGGGAACCGAAACCTTGCTTCAAGCCGCTTCAGGCTGAGGCCACCCGAGATCAATACTAGAGATTTCATAGCTGCACTTAAAAAAAAAAACTCAGTTATGAATCAGGTATTACAATATAAACTTACTAGCTTACAAAGAACAGTTGGAATACATTAAAATTGCTTGCTCAGATGACTAAGGCTTTACTATTTGTTCTTGATGATCCCTTATGAAGCTTATGAATTACAGTTTGGCTGAGGGAGCATTCCCAGAAGTTTTGAGGGTTGGTTTTTTTAATGTTATTTCTGAATCCCTTTTTTCTTCAGTTCCAAGCAACACAGATTGATTAGATAAGCTCCAGAGAGCCCAGGTAGATCATTTACATCTCAAAGGCACAGGAAGAGAAATGCGAATTCCTCTTCTAACTACTTATACAAAACCCATCCATCTTGGGCTATTTTCAGGGAACTTTCTTTTTTCCAGTTCCCAAATATCCACTTCAGTTTAAACAAATAAATAACAGTAATATATAAATACAATAAATAATACGTATCACCCGCTCACATTTATATGCCCCTCTTTCAGCAAAACCAGGAAGAGAAAAAGGGATTTGGACTCAAGTACTGAGACACTCATTCACATATACACACATACACCTGTAAGATAAAAGCAATTGCAAAAGACCTACTTTGATATAATAGCCGAGGCATTAGGACCTTTGCCCTCCAGACCTCAGGGAGTATTAAGGCATTTTCTTTCATTTAGGGAGCATAGCTAAAGATCTCTTAGTTTTGCAAAAGTACCCCAGGGGACTGTAAGATGGAACAGAGATGGATCATCCATACTTAATTATTCATAGCCGGTGTTATCAAATATCAAGCAAACAGCAATTTAAATCAGTCTTTTAGGGTCACAGTTCCCTAGCCCCAAAAAGGAAGAAAATCCCAACCAATGCTCTGCTGCAGGTGAAACAAACACAATAGGGAAGGATACCCTGGTGTCATTACACACGAGTCCCATTATTCACCAAAGGCATCTCAACTGGTCAATGCAAGTATTAACACACATACAAACAACAAACATATGGTCTCACAAACAAAGAATCAGATGAGGCATAGCCCAGATATTCCACCTCCATTCCCAGATTGAGGCTCCAGAGCAGCCTGGCTCCCAAAAAAGAATGGACCGTGAGTGGCTCACCCCAAAATGATACACACAAAAACACAAACAGCAACTAAGCTACAGTCACACAGACAGAAAATCAGTGGAGGTGTAGTCTAGAATTCCACTTCCACTCCCAAATGGAGGCCTCCTAACAAATTGGCCCAGCTCTTGAAATGAACCAGTTCCCAAATCAGGTAGAGTCTGACAATTCCCCTCTCCAACAGGGTACCCCAATCAAATGCAAAACAAGTTGGCTCGTCCCATAGAGGGAAAGCCCAAACTGAGGGGGGAAACTGTTCCCAGTTGTACACACAAGAGCTACTTACCCTCCAGCAAAGTAGCTCACTTCCCACAAGGGAAACAACCCATATGGAGGGGAGAGAATTCCAAGCCTGCACAAACTTTAGTGACTTACCCAACAACACTGAATGTGGACTGCAGCTCCAGTCGTTTCTTGGCTCCAAACAGCCTCATGCCATGGGTGGCCGGCACCTGTCGGGGACCATCCCTCTGAGATCCCCAGAGCGAAATGGGCTCCGGGAGTTGCTGGGGTCTCGGAATGGGCTGCCCCAGGCTGGGGTCGACCTGCCATGGGCAAGATCTCCTGACTGACTCTCCAGGATTGTTAATGAAAGTTCATGTGCCCAATGCACAGTGAGGCCAAACAAACTGAAACTTCGGAATTTAGAGCAGAGAAAGTTTTATTGCAAGGCCCTGCAAGGAGAAGCAGTGGCTCATGCCCTAAAAAGCCCTGAGATCCCTGAAGGGGCTTCAGCAAAGCACTTTTAAAAGCCAGGTGAGTGAGGGTGGTGTTGCCAGGTATGTGATCAGCTTGTTCACAGTTCTCTGATTGGCTGATGGTGAGGCAGCAGGGTGGTGTCACAGGGGTTAACATCATCAGTCCTTAGGCTCCAGGAGGCCTGGGACTATGTGCTGGTGGTCATCAAGTACTTAACATCTTCCATTTGTTGTGGGGGTGGGGAGGGTGGGGGTGGGGGGTTGGGGTTGGGGGGTGGGGGGTGGTGGTGGGGGTTTACATCTGCAAAACAACTCAGGAAATGTGCATCAAATACTGTTATCTAGGTACTTCAGAGAGGAGCTAAAGCAGAGGATATGGGGGAAGGCCTGTCCTGGGAAGGTCCTCATGGGGTCCTGCTAGGATACAGGGTTATCATGAAGATTAAATGAGTGACTAATAAAGCTCTTAGAACAGTGCCTGGCAGATAGTAAATGCTATATGTATTTGTTAAATAAAAATTAATTAATTAATTGATCAATCCTCAACTTATAGTCTGTTAGAACTCTGCTGAAGGTTAAAAAAAAAACCTCTTAATTGCTAAATTTAATGAATTCAGTTCTTAGCTAATTTGACCTTCCAGCAACACTTGACCCAGTGGACCATTAAGTTCCTCTTGGAATTCTCCCTTTATTTCCTGGATACCACTTTCCTGTTTTTTCCCATAACTCTGATATTTTCTATTCAATTTCCTTTGTAATTTCCTTGGGGTTCTGTCTTTGATCCTCTTCCCTTATCGCTCTATAACTCAATAAATCTGATAGGAAAAAATTGTTCCAAATCTTTCACATAATATAAAAGTCCTCCATAATCTAATCTCTGCGGATCTCTTCAGATTCATCTTTCAGTACCTCACCACACGGAATGGCTTGCACTTTCCGAAGTGTGCTGGTAGTGATGCTTCCTCTGCCAGGAAATACGCTTCCCACCCCTAAAATTACTCCCTAATTTTTCAAGTCTTAAATGATTCTTTCCTGATACACAAGGTGGATTTTCTCCTATGTCTCATACATATATTTTGTAGCTACCAGTATCCCTAACTAACACAGTAAGGAGCTCAGTATTTGTTGTATGGACTGAATTATAGCACCTAAATTAATATTTTGCATATATTTATTGTTTTCAGGCAACTGTATATGCCTTGAGAAAAAGACTGACCTATTAATCTTTAGGACCCTGGTGCTAAGCAATGACTTAAATACAACAAATAATTAAATAATTTACAATTTTAAATCTCTTCTGCATTTATGTTGTGGTTTCTGTAACAACTTGAACAAGTTTTCAGCTCTCGAAAATTATTAATTTGATTTTTATTTCCCCTGAAGAACCAGTGACACAGGATTCCTCTAACATTTAAAAGTAGTGTATACTGAGCAGTATTAGGCAATAAGAGCAACAATTACATTTTTCTTAAAGAATGTCATGGATGCACCTATAGGGAAGTCATGAAAAAGTATGTGGCACTGTATGTCTGTGGATGAGTCTTAACTGCTAGATTTGTGGTAGCTCTTCAAATTTGAGAGAAACAGGGAACAAGTCCATCACGTCAAAAACATAAGGTTTTATTCGCAAGGAATGCCAACCTCAAAGAGGAGAAACGGGGTTCTTCTAAGAGCTATGAAAAGCAAGGATCAAGCCGTCACAGAAAAAAAAAAAAGTGTCTGACTGAGCGGTGGATGCACCTGAGAAGAGACAATTTTTAGAAAGCGCGGGAAAGAAATGGACAGGTCTTTTTTTTTTTTTTTCTGGTGAGCCAGGTTCCTGATTGGTAGATTCCAAGCTCTACCCCCTGGGCGTTAGCAACAGAGAAGCAAAGGACTGTGATTGGCTGACAAGTTTCGCCTGCCTTAGGAAGCCGTGAGGGGGCGCCACAGTAGATCACAGTGCAGCGCTGTCTCGCTGAGGAGATGGCTTCGGTTTCCAAACTGGCTCCTGTAAAGGTGCTTACAGGCACTAACAATAGAGAAAAAATGAACATTCTAGACTTGTCTCTAGGTATGTAGATCCCGGACCCCAGCCCCTGCTAGTCAGGGCTGACTGGAGAAAGGCAGGCTGGAAGCGGTGCTGTGAGGCACACCCCCTGGGCGGGGAGGCTTCCCCTCTGTGCCAGCACCCGCCCCCATGTAGATAAAGCACCTGGCCAGCCTGCTGGCCCCTGCCTCTCCTCTCTGTTCCCATTTTCCCGCCTCAGGCTAGCCCTGACGGGACCGCCTCAGGCTAGTCCTGACCAGACCGCCTCAGGCTAGCCCTTACCTCTTAGGTGGGAAACTGGCCAAAGCTGACAGAAATCACGGAGTAGGGATTGCGGGAAAGGGCCTGGTGTGGGAAATGTAAAGCCGGCTGTGTCCGTATATTTTACCCTCTTAAGGAATGATAGCAAGTTACCCGCCCTTTCACAGTCCCTCACTCTTCGCAGGGTGTCACAAAGGACTGGATTCCAGGGGTTGGAGGAGCAAGGCTAAGGCTAAGGCTAATTTGTGAGGAGTGGTGGTCGAGCAGCCAGACTGGGCAAAGGGATGGTTTATTTGGTTGCTTGACTGGTGCCGATTCAGCATAGACCGCCTTTCCCTTCTGCTGGTGCTGTCTAGTGTCTCACCTCAGAGCTCTACTCGCTCTCATCCACTTAAACATGGGCAGCGGGAGGGAGGGAGGACGGACTGCTTAAATGAGGCGGGGTTGGCGGTGGGTGGGGGTAGGGCAGCACAGAGCAGAGGAGGAGAAAACCTTAGCTATGGGGGGGGGGGGGAAGGAGCAGCACAGCATCAGGGACTTTAGAAATGAGAGGGGGAGGAGCAGAGCAGTGAGGGCCGACTTGATATGGAGGGGAGAAGCAAAGGAGGGCCGAACTTGAAAATGGGAAGAGCAGTAAGAAGAGGTTTCACCTTAGAGATGAGGGTGGGAGAGCAGAGCAGGGACGGCGGAACTTAGAAATGGAAGGGCACGGAGCAGGGAGGGCTGATCTTACAAATGAGGAAAGAGATGAAGGACAGACTTCAGAAATGAGGAGCAAGGACAGAGGTTCAGACCTAAAATATGAGACAGGGAGCAGCAGTAAGGGCAATCATTAGAAGTGGGGAGAAAAAAAGTGGGGAGAACAAGGAGTAGGGACAGTGGACTTTAGGAAAGAGAGTGGAAGAGGAAACGGGGAGGGCAGACCTCAGAAATGAGCAGAGCATTGCAGCCAGGAAAACCTCAGAAGTGGTAGGGAGCAGGCAGAATGAACCATAGAAATAAAGAGGGTGAGAGAGCAAAACAGGGAGGGTGGACTTTTGAAATGAAAGTGGATTGCCTTTTTATTGTTGAGTTCTTTATATGTTGTGGATACTAGAACCTTCTCAGATACATGATTTACAAGTATTTTCTATTTTGTGGTTGTTTTTTCACTTTCTTGACAGTGCCCTTTGAAGCACAAAAGTTTTTAATTTTGATGAAGTACAATCTATTTTTTTCTTCTGTTTTTCATGCTTTGGTATAATATCTAAGAAATGATGAAGATTTACTCCTGTGTTTCCATCTAAGAGTTTTCTAGTTTGCACTTTTACATTCACATCTTTGATTCATTTTGAGTTAAATTTTTGCAGATAGAATGAGGTAGGATCTAACTACCTGCATGTGAATATCCAGTTCATTTGTTAAAAAGACTATTCTTTCTCCTATTAAATGGTCTTCTTGGTGGGATTGTTTTCTTAACCATTTTTGGGTAGTTCATTGCTAGGGTATAGAAATAGAATTTATTTTTGTGTATGGATCTTGTATTCTGCAACCTTGCTGAACTCGTTTATTAGCTCTAATATGTGTGTGTGTATGTGTGTATCCTTAGGATTTTCTCTATACGTGATCATGGCATCTGAGAATAGGGATAGTTTTACTTCTTTATTTCAAATCTGGTTGCCTTTTATTTCTTTTTCTTGACTAATTGTCCTGGCTACAATTTCCAATGAAATGTTAAATAGATGTGGTGAGAGCAAATGTCCTTAACTTGTTTCTGATCTCAGAGGCAAAGCTTTCAGTCTTTTACCATTAATCATCATTTTAGCTGTGGGTTTTTCATAGATGCCTTTTATGAGGTTGAGGAAGTTTCCTACCTCCCCCTTTGCTTCTGAGGGGGAATGGCCATGAATAGTACCTAAGAAATTTTCTTGTTTTTCTTTTTTTCTGCTTTCACATGTTTCTAACAATCTATTTCATGATTGGTATCAACAGGCTTTACTCTTCTAAGATATAGACCTTGTGGATTCCACACTACTGCTTGCTCCCCACCCCCAGCTCCAACATGAGTTCCTAAACATTTTGTGGCATTAAAATGACTTTTAAAAAATAGTATTTGGTCACTGGGGAGGGCTGGGACTATGGTCAGGCAAGTGAGGCACTTGCCAAGGGTGCAGAATTTAAAGAGGCACCAAAATTTCAGTGATCAAGATAAATAACATTTTTAAAGTTAATGTTTATTGGAGTATAGTTGATTTACAATGTTGTGTTAGTTTCTGTTGAACAGCAAAGTGAATCAGTTATACATATACATATATTCACTCTTTTTTAGGTTCTATTCCCATATAGGTCATTACAGAATACTGAGTAGAGTTCCCTGTGCTATACAGTAGGTTCTTATTAGTTATCTAATTCATGTATAGTAGTGTGTATATGTCAATCCCAATCTCCCAATTTACCCTACCCCCCAAGATAAATAATATTTTAGTGAAATATTTTTAAAAACCAAGGTACAACCCTCTGGTAGGTCACCCATTTTGGTAAACAGTATTTTCCTTTTGTAAATAAAGGAATTGGAGTGAGGCAAGTAAGGCAAAGTTGTTCAAGTACAGGGTCTGATATGGTCTTTTTTTGTTGTTGATATTTTGTTCATCAGGGATTGTTCTTGCACTGATTTTCATTTTTGAAAATATTGTGCTAAATATTACTTTTACCTTGCATACTGAGTTTTTTGGAGCCTCCTTAAATTTTATGCCTGAGGTAAGTGCTTCACTTGCCTTATTCTAGGCCCCGCCCTGTCACAGGGACTCTGAGTGGGGGGAAAATCCCAGAACTGAGGGCAATTTATAGCACTTAGGTAAATCCAAATGCTTTCTGCACTTTTCTTTGTGTTGATTTCATTGATTGGTGTTTAACAGATGCTTATAGAGGTAAAAATATAAACTGGTAAATAGCCAAAGCAATGAGTTTCTCTCAAAATTCAGAGAATTAAGGGTCACAGTTGCAGAGCAGCCTGGTCCCCCAAATTTAGTGGTTGTTTGACCTTGTGCAAGTTTCTTTATCTCTTGGAGCCTGAGTTTCCTCAGTTGAGTTATCTGCATCATAGAGTTGTTGAGGATTAAATGAGATACTACAGGTAATGTGCACAAACCTGTGGAAAAAGTTGAGTAAATGTTGGCTATATGTCCTTCAGAAAGTGGACCTACAGCCTCACTTTTGGGTAGCTAGCAATTTGGGAAGCTGGAGTAGTTACCTACTCTCTCTCTCTGGATTTGGATATCAAACTTTAGAGATGTAGCCAACTTGAGAGGGATTAAAAATCATTTGGTTGAGGGATGGGGTTTAAACGGTAGATAATGTCAAGCTTTGGGAGACTGAGGGAGGTGTTTGTTTGGTTTAACTTGGACAATAGCAGATTCAACGGATTTAGGAGGCACTGTCATTTCAGTAGATGATTAGAGCTAGGGGGATACTGGAGAATGTAATTTGGAAAAGATAGGCTCAAATCATGGTTGGAAGGCCGAGGAAAGATGTCGAATTGAATATGGTAAGTTAGTTGGAGGCTGCATATGATAGTAAAATTTCATAATTTTAGGGTTGTAAAAAAATATTTAAGACGTCACTGGTTCATGCTCTTAAAGATTGGTTCTCCAACAAATGAGTCCGGGTTTTGATCTTTTCAGTGGGAACAGGCAAAACTTTTTTTTTTTTTTTTTTTTTTTTGTGGCACACGGGCCTCCCACTGCTGTGGCCTCTCCCATTGAGGAGCACAGGCTCCGGGCATGCAGACTCAGTGGCCATGGCTCACGGGCCCAGCCGCTCCGCGACATGTGGGATCTTCCCGGACCGGGGCTTGATCCTGCGTCCCCTGCATCGGCAGGCGGACTCTCAACCACTGCGCCACCAGGGAAGTCCCCTTTTCATCTTTTTTTTTTTTTTTTTTTTTGCGGTATGCGGACCTCTCACTGTTTTGGCCTCTCCCGTTGCGGAGCACAGGCTCCGGACGCGCAGGCTCAGTGGCCATGGCTCGCGGGCCCAGCCGCTCCGCGGCATGTGGGATCTTCCCAGACCGGGGCACGAACTCGTGTCCCCTGCATCGGCAGGCGGACTCTCAACCACTGCGCCACCAGGGAAGCCCCCCCTTTTCATCTTTTAAACAGAGTTTCATTTACCTGTGTTACAGACTGTCAGGACAAATTTCTACTGTCTATTGTGTAGCTTGTTTTCCTGTACTCTACTTTGGTGTGCTTATCTTCCCTTGTACAAGTGACCCTTTTGCACAATTGATGTGAAATTCAATTGTGGGATAAGTACAACAAAAATGGAAAAATAACAAAGAGAAAATTGAATTTCTTATTAGTTAAATGAATTTTATATAGCAGCTGTGGGTGTAGTCATTAAACCCGAACCCATATTACAGGGCTGCTTATATTTTAAAGAGAAGCCAGTACTATCACTTATGAGTCTAAATTAGATGAAAGCAGTGACCATTTTTAAGAAAATTTAAATGTCAACACCATAACAAAATCCTTTGTAGTCTAGGGCAATGAATGGCCTTAAGGTATGGCTAAATAAGTGGGAAAATAATGTATTATTGACTCAAAGAGTCTCCTTATTGTAGATTTGGATGGATACCAGAGCATATTTCTACCTTCTCTCTTCTAAAACAGTTACCATGAGTCAAAATATCTTGATGCTGTTGGCCAGGTAGCAGATATGAAACTTATACACATTTGTTGAACTTTTGACAATCTCTGTAAAGCCTATTTGCGAATGACATTTTTATAAAAATCCCGTCTTGTATGAAATGTACAACTTTTTGCTTTCTGTATTACTACTGCTATTCGCTACTCTTTCTCTGACATTTGTTCATTCATATTACTAAGGAGTTATATGACATTTGGATTGAGTCAAACTGAGACGGGAAAATGCTTCCATACAGTAATATATTCAAAAGGAAAAGATTCAAAAAATCCTGTGGGATTAATGTAGCACTCTCAGGATGACCTTAAAACTGAAGTCTTTATAATGTTATGTGTAAGCTAAACTAATGGAGAAGGATTTGAATTTAGGGGAAGAGGACTCTAGGTATTTCCAGAGCCATTTTATGTACTTCGCTCATGAGTTTATAAGAATTATGTGAGTTGCAGGGTGGTTTGATTCAAAGCTCAAATGGCTGAAGTCCTTTTGGGCAAATAAGACCACAGACAGGATTTAAAGCCATGCCATAGTTTTCCTGTATAGCACTCTGTGGTTCAAAACAAGCATACCAAATGGTTGCATACCAAATCTTAGGCTGAAGGAATCAGGGGGACAGGGCAAAATGGGTGCTTGAATACTGGATTAGAGGTTGCTGTTACACTAATTGAATGCTAAACTTGACTTTGTGCAATTAATTTCAAATAGAATTGAAAGGAAAATGCTATTTTAGTAGGAATACCACATTCAAATGAATGGTCACTAGCCTCGGTGCTGCTGTTTTAATTCTGGGGAATAGCTGAGCTTTCAAAGGAGGAAGTATAATGTAGTGGCAAGGGTCTTGGACTAGAATCTGTCCTAGCTTGTTAACAGAATAATTTTCTGCCCTCAAGTAAGTCATGCAATCTTCCTGAGTCTGTTTTCTTCTTCTTCTTGGCCATGCCACATGGTTTGTGGGATTTTGGTTCCCCTACCAGGGACTGAACCCGAGCCCTCGGCAGTGAGAGTGCACAGTCCTAACCACTGGACAACCAGGAAATTCCTTTTCTTCGTTAAAAGTGAGGCTAATCTCTGCTGACCTTTAAGTGTGGGGGCACAGTATATATCAGACACTTAATAATTGTTTGTTCATTTATTTTCTTATTTATTGAGTGTCTCATATATGCCAGGTACTGTGCCAAGAGCTTTTATGTGGAAATGCTCTGTAAACTTTAAAATGTTATTCAATTTAAAGGTGTTATTTTATTTAAAAAAATTTTTTGGTGATACTGTGCAGCTTGTGGGATCTCAGTTCCCCAACCAGGGATGAACATGGGCCAAGGCAGTGAAAGCCCGGAATCCTAACCAATAGGCCACCAGTGAACTCCCTTAAAAGTGTTATTATTAATCCACATGGTTTACCCATTGAGCCATCCCTGTCATAAAGCATTGGATAAATATTTCTCAACTGTAGCTGTAGGTCGGCATGAGCCTTGAGAAATTTTCTATTTTGTTTAATCCTTATGCAATTCTAAGACAGAGCTTGATGTTAATTTTGGTCACTCTGAGGACAGGAAAAGTTTAAAGGCACTGCAAATTGTGTTTGAGTGCCACAAGGCAGAGCACTCCCTCATGTGAAAGCACTTACTTCATTGTGAAAGATACCAGTGCTTCATTTTCTCCTCTCTGGAAGTTTTGCTTTCCTATATGGGAAGTCACCTATCTCATTGGGTCTCTGTAGGCTGGGTAGTGATTGTTTCAGGGCTGATGAGGGAGGAGGGTTGGAGATTCAAAAATCTTCCTGTGGTGTCCTGTAAAATGTTCTGATAGTGCACTCCCTTATACAGTTGACCCTTGAACAACACAGGTTTGAACTATGCGAGTCTACTTTGTTGACTGAAAAAAAAACGCACAACCTAAAAGTTGAGAATTAGGTTTAATTTGGCAGACTTTCTGAGGACTTAAGCCCAGAAGACAGCCTCTCAGATAGCTCTGAGGGACTGCTCTGAAGATGTAACAGGGAAGAGCCAATTCTGACTCCATGTTGAATCTGTTTCTTATACTTTAACCTTTGCTTTTTGTTGCTTTTGTTATTATAATCACTCTCTATAGCTGTAAGCATACATAATGACCTGCCATAGGGAACCCTGCCCCTCTGCCTGACTGTTAGACTAAAAGCCCTTTGTTCAACAGAGAGACATTGTGACCCTGCCCACCTGTGAATGGCTGTAGAAAAGAAGAAATTAACACATCCCCTCCTATTTTGCAAGATAAATGGCTTTTTTACTTTACTTCCTCACCTCCTCTCCCTCTCTGTTCTATAAAAGAAACTGGCATTCAGATCCAGATAAGATGGCTTTTTGGGGACCCTAGTCCGCCATCTTCTTGGTCTGCCGGCTTTACAAATAAAGTCGCTATTCCTTGCCTCAGCACCTTGTCTCCCGATTTATTGGCCTGTTGTGCGGGAAGCAGAGCGAGCTTGGACTTGGTAACAAAGAGGTAAGGGAGGAGCCTGGATATATGGAAAAAATAGGCAGTCGGAAACTCAAAAGATAATTAATTAAATTATCTAATTAAGATAATTAAATTAATCAAAAGATAATAAAGTTAATTAAAGAAAACCAGCCATCTGCTGTTAATGAATTTAGCACTTTTCTATATATGGGAAGATGCAAGAATCTTGAGCTCATTGAAGTGATTCCTTTGATATGCACCTTAACTATCTAGGGCCAGTATCTGGGGTTGTTTTCTATCCTGGATCCCCTCAGGGTGCACAGGGAGGCTGCAGTAGCTGATGGCTAGTTGGCAGCAACATCCTTTGTTTACTGATATGGCAGGCAACATTCTTTGTTCACAACTTATACTTGGATTTGTTTTAATGGTAAATACTATAGTCTACACCATCTCTGGTTGATTGAATCCACAGAGGCGGAGCCACAGATATGAAGCAACCATGGATACAGAAGAACCATGTATAGGGAGGGACGGCTATAAGTTATATGCAGATTTTCAACTGCAGGGAGAGTCAGCACCCCTAACCCTCATGTTGTTAAAGGGTCGACTGTAAGGTAATGAGAAAAAAGTCTATACAGAGGTTTGTACAGATTTTAAATGTAGAATACAGGAGAAACAACAGAAGAAAAATTAAAAAGAAAAGAGAATGCATAAAAAATACAAGGAACAGGGACTTCCCTGGTGGCACAGGGGTTAAGAATCTGCCTGCCAATACAGGGGACACGGGTTCGATCCCTGCTCTGGGAAGATCCCACATGCCATGGAGCAACTAAGCCCATGCGCCACAACTACTGAGCCTTCTCTCTAGAGCCCTTGGGCCATAACTGTTGAGCCCGCGTGCCACAACTACTGAAGCCCGTGTGCCTAGAGCCCTTGCTCTGCAACAAGAGAAGCCACCACAATGAAAAAAGCCTGAGCACCACAATGAAGAGTAGACCCCACTCGCTGCAACTAGAGAAAGCCCATGCGCATCAACGAAGACCCAACTTGGCCAAAAACAAATAAATAAAAAATAAATAAATTTTAAAAAAAGAATACAAGGAACAGAAAATTAAAGACTATGTCTGCAGGAAATATTACAGCCAATGGCTGCTGAGAGACAGACAGAACAAAGGCTTAAAATAGGATAGTCAAGAAATGATACTCAGTTGATTATTGGGCTTTACCCTGATTTTTACCTTTGGAGGTATCAACTATTTCAAAGAAAATCAGAATCAGGTTTTTGGAGACCTGAGGTAGGACTAGTATTAAGCAAAATAATAAAGGAGTGGTTAATCTTTGGTATCTGTTTCCTCTTTGCACCCTTCTCAGCTTCCCCTCTTTCTTCTAGTTTCGCTGGGTCCTTCCAAATGCCTAACTTGTGCTTATTTCTAAAGATACCTTGACCTAAGTAAGCTTTGATCCACCGATAAAACATCCAACCTTTAGACCTTTCCATCCCAGAGTTTAGGAGAGATACTTTAGAGCAGGTGGTACCTGTCTCTCATCCTTCAAATCATGCCATGTAAGTGCTCTTCACGTGAGTGCATAAGAACATGCCTGACTGCAAAGTAAAATCTGATTGCTTCCTACTATTACACTAATCTTGGTTCCTCACCTCTTTGGTATCTCATGTGAATGTCCATTGCCCTTGTTTTCTTTCTTACTTTTCAAGAAAATAAATGCAACTAATTATCTAGCTCTTACATATAGTCTTACAAAAGTGTCCTCTTACATATAGGGATGACACTACTGCTCTACATTTCTCTGAAACTAAAATAACGTTTAGTAAAATCATTTATTTAAATGATTTCCCCCTTAAGCTACTATATTCTGAGAGTATTTTATTTTTGCATAAATGAAGTTACTATAAATCTGTTTAACAGGAATTTTTCTCTTTATTGTTCCAGGAAACTAACCCTAAAATGTCTGCATTGTTTGATCTTTGTTATGGTTTTACAAGTTCATTATTATTATAGTGTTATTTTTCAGGGCTACCAATTTTTTAAATATTCTAAAATACGATGAGGTAAGAATATAGATTATTCTCTTGAGACACATTGTTGTAATTCAGCTTTTTTCATTGTCTTTATTTTTTTCTGTGTTTTCTAATACAGATGACATTATAATACTTAGAAAGATAGGTATGGACACTGAAGAAATAAAGAATGAGACACAGAACGATAAAAAAAATACCTCAGTTTCAAGACAGCAATCAAATGCTGATAAGCATCACCAGCAGAGAGGTAAAGTATACAAAAAATCACACGTGGTAAAAAGAGTCTGAAATATTTGTGAGTAACTGGGAAAGCAAACTCACAAATTTGGAATGTGTTCTAAAGTTGCACTGTGTTGCTAGTTTTATCTTTCCTGGAAATGTATGCATACAGGATTGGTAAAAATTTATGCCATGACAAATGAAAACAAAATTTTTAATTTATATGAGTTACTTCCTTAAGAGAGAGCAGGATAAGAATGAGAAATGTTTTGTACTTGTTCCCAAGCGTGTCTAGATGGTCCAGTTCCACTTTAAGGAGGCAATACAGAAGGGTTAAGAGTATTTTTAATAGCCTGAGCACCATGGCATCCACATTTTGAAAAAATAAATGCTGTAGGACAAAGAGAGTGCAGAAGAACGTGAAGAAAGCCTTTTGTATCCCTAATCACATTGGTCAATGCAGTGTGCATATTTTAATGTGAACGTGCTCTGTATTGCCATAGTAGAGAATTCTTTTCAACAATTAATGATCTCCATGGTCTAGTGAACAGGTTGGAACCGTCTTGACATTGTGTGTACTCTGAGCCCCTTCCAGCTGTCTACCCATGTTCCTTACAGTATTTGTTTGAATCCTTCAGTGGCTTAGCAGTTTCTGAGAAAAGGAGGGATGGTGGTTATTATAGGGGCAAAGCTGCTAAGAATGGTAAGGGGGCCAATCTCATGTTTCTGACTAAACATAAAATTGATCTTCGTGAGCCTTTGGAGAACTATATTCTCTGATCATTCCTTAAGCTGTCTTTACACCCAGATCAAAGCAGATGGTTGAGGCAAATATTCACATGATTAATACAAAACAGTTTCTCTGCATCTCTCTTTATTCTATTAGAGTATTCTTTCAATGAATTTCAGATAATATGTCCAACTTTGGTGGCATATGAAACCAAATTTGAGGTGCTGTATACAGAGAAGACTACTGTATTAAGGTATACAAATAGAAATAGTATGGCAAAGACTGTTCTAGAGTTCACCGAGACTCTCAGGTGATATCAGATTAATGAAATATCAAAAGTTTTGCAAATACCAGTGCATAGCTTGAAAACAATGAGATCACAGGTATTACTTCTGAAAGATATGTTGAATTTACTGACTGAAAATACAGAAAATAATTATTTTTTAAA
Source organism: Globicephala melas (assembly GCF_963455315.2). Lineage (NCBI taxonomy): Eukaryota > Metazoa > Chordata > Mammalia > Artiodactyla > Delphinidae > Globicephala > Globicephala melas. The sequence goes on along the minus strand of NC_083335.1, from coordinate 30,673,615 downwards.
GGATACTCAAGATTCATAAACAACGTTGAGGAAAGAAATGATGAAAAGCCAAACGGAGAAACTTTTGGATTCAAGTCTGGACAAAGTTCTTTAAACAGGCAGCCTTTAAAGAAGCAGGTAAAAAAATACCAAAAATTAACCAATATAAAGGTCCTAAATTTAATATATTTCTTAATATTAAGGATTATTTAAAATTCTATTAAGAGCGGGGATTGTTTCTTAGTACTCCCCCATGCTGCCTGAAGCATAATTTAACTTCAATATTTGTTCATTGATTTTTCCTCTGTAACTGTTTTTTTTTATTAAGTTATTTATTTATTTTTGGCTGTTTGGGGTCTTTGTTGCTGTGTGCAGGCTTCCTCTAGTTGTGGTGAGCGGGGGCTACTCTTCGTTGCAGTGAGTGGGCTTCTCATTGCAGTGGATTCTCTCATTGCAGAACACAGGCTGTAGGCACGCGGGCTTCAGCAGTTGTGGCACATGGGCTCAGTAGTTGTGGCTCGCGGGCTCTAGAGCACAGGCTCAGTAGTTGTGGCACATGGGCTTAGTTGCTCTGCAGCATGTGGGATCTTCCCAGACCAGGGCTCAAACCCGTGTCCCCTGCATTGGCAGGCAGATTCTTAACCATTGCGCCACCAGGGAAGCCCCTGTAACTGTTTTAATAAACATTTATTTTTGCTATTTTCAATCACTGCTAGAAATTTTGAATTTATAAAATGCCAAAAGAGATGACTGTTTTCATGATTTGTCTTGTATAATCATTCTCATTTTTGTCCTTATATAATAAGAGTGGTTGATCTTAAGTTTTAGTATAAAAACAGTTTTAGTAGACTTGTGAAAGAATTGTAAAGACTAAAAGTCAGATGACATTAGTGTATGACATAAACTCTGGAACCAACAGATGGGACTTACTATAGTTGTACATTTTATGGTGGTAAATCCATCGCCTCTAAACTTGTATAGATGAGCCAGTCACTGGACAGAAATTTTAGAGGTGCTCATATCCAGATTCATAAGTTAACATTGATACTACGGTTTCAGCTTGCCCTATAAAGTGATTCTTCTTAAAGTGTTATGTGGTCAGTTAGTAAAAAATGTTGGTTCTGGGAGCTTAAACCATTTTTGCCAAATTATATAAATGCAAATTTGGGGGGAAGGAGAACATGTTGCATATTCAAATATTTAGAGGATTGATTTAGCAAATGTTAATTAAATGTCTATTCTAGGCACTATGCAAGGTACCAGAACAGCCCTGCTTCAAATATTATATGTGGTGGTGGGAAAGAAAGATAAGAAAGAAATTTAATGCCAGGCAGTTTACAATACATGTTCTAACAGGGTTATAAGTTATATATTGTGGGGATGCAGCAATTCATTCTGATTAAGGGGATTTGTGAAAGTTTGATGGAGGAGATGGTATTTAATCTGTAAGGTGAGAAAGTTTTTGATAAAGTTTGGAAAGAAGGACATGAGCTTACATTACAGTATGAAACGCATAAATGAACTAAGAATATTGTAAAATAGTATTTTCAAATTGAAAGCATCTTTCTTTTAGAGGTTTTTTTTTTGTGTGTGTGGTATGCGGGCCTCTCACTGTTGTGGCCTCTCCCGTTGCGGAGCACAGGCTCCAGACGCGCAGGCTCAGCGGCCATGGCTCACGGGCTTAGCCGCTCTGCGGCATGTGGGATCTTCCCGGATCGGGACACGAACCCATGTCCCCTGCATCGGCAGGCAGACTCTCAACCACTGCGCCACCAGGGAAGCCCTGAAAGCATCTTTCTATTTCTCATACTTTTCAGACATTTGAGACTGTCATTATAGCAGAACTCACTGGAAAAAAGTACTCTGCAATATAGAAATGTATTAAAATGTAAACATAATTATTCTACCAATAAATTGAATAACAATTACAGCTTTCAATCATGCTTTGAAATTCTAATAAGCTAGCTTTGTATTTCACAAGATTTAATCTTAATATCAGTAAAACACGATTGTATTTATTCAACACAACTCTTTTTGATAGTTTCTGTTGTTTATGAGGAAAGTTTCTGTTTTTGATAATTTCTGTTGTTTTCTAAAGGTAGAAATCTGTGGTATCCAATTTGACGAAATTAGTTTTTATATAAACATTTGCAAAAAGACCACAAGTTCCTTTGGAAAGGTACTTGGATGCATATGGGTCTTTAAGAGATAGGTCTCAATCCTTCCTGCTGACCCACTGTGTTCCCAACACTAGTCACTTAGAAAAGAAAATGTACATGTGCATTCCACCCAATCTCCTTATTTATGTTTTACAGTAGAAAATCTGGAGTGTGACTATGGCTTTATGCTTTAGCAAAGCAGCAGATTTTTCATATTTTTTATTTTACTAAAGTTTTATGTGAATAATATTCTTTATACCAATACCTCCCCTTCCTTTTAATAGTTGCATTCAGCTTCTGGTAGTGTTATACTACAAAGTCACAATGTCAGAGCTAGGGCATATTTTGTTTGCCAGGCACTATTTGCTAGTGGAAAGCTTGATTTCTTAGCATGGTCCATATGACTTTGTCCACTTACATTTATGTAGCATCATAGAGATTTGTCAAGGGTTTCATTACTTCCATTTGACTGATTCACTCCACTGCCCTTTTGATTTAAAAAGTGAAAAGGTAGAAAGACTGAGTTGTTGTCAGGCCAGTTTACTTTAACAGTATTAAGCCTACCTTCTGCTTTCTTTATAGCTACCTATCCCCTCACTTATTTGTCTTTCCCTCTAGAATTAAGTATTAATTTATATAGAAGAGATAGATAATTTATTGTAAGTTTTTTTAAATTGAAGTATAGTTGATTTACAATATTGTGTTAGTTGATAGTTTCTTTTTCACCTGATTCTGAACAGGTGAAGAATAAATAGTATGATTTTGAACACTTTCTTGTGGTTCTAAGGATTTGTGCTACAAAATATTAAATATTCTGTCTCTCAACTATAAAGTTAAAGAATTGGTTGTTTCTTTAGGTAAAACACAGATCCAGAAAATGGTAGGTAGAGTATGACCTTGGAATATATTCAAATTCACAAAGCAGTTAATTTTCCATATTTAAAACATTTTATTAAAGTTTTATATGCATAATATTCTTTGTGCCAATGCCATGAGAGATCAGAGCTTTCTACATATTAGTCCTGAAAACTGTTTAGTCTTTAAAAGTAGGGGCAGTGGGGCTTCCCTGGTGGTGCAGTGGTTAAGAGTCTGCCTGCCGATGCAGGGGACACGGGTTCGTGCCCCAGTCCAGGAAGATCCCACATGCCATGGAGCAGCTGGGCCCATGAGCCATGGCTGCTGAGCCTGCGTGTCCGGAGTCTGTGCTCTGCAACGGGAGAGGCCACCACAGTGAGAGGCCCGCATACCGCAAAAAAGAAAAAAATAAGTAGAGGCAGTGGAATTCTAAAAAAAGAGTTTCCCATAGAAATGGGCTTAACAAAATATCATTATGAGTTAATGAAATCAATAGGGTATATGTTTCATTTGTTTTTCAAAATTGCGGTTCTTTGCAGGAGAAGTGCAATGAAAATTCTAAAGCCCAAGCAGTGATGAATCAAGGCCAATCAGAGAGGAACCAACATCAATCAGAAGGATCTCAAGGCCAATCAGAAGAAAATCAACACTATTCAGAGAGATCTCGAGGCCACTCAAAGAGATCTCATGGCCAAGCAGAGAGATCTCATCGTCAATCAGAAAGATCTCATGGCCGAAAAGAGAGATCTCATCATCAATCAGAAAGATCTCATGGCCAAGCAGAGAGTTCTCATTGTCAATCAGAAAGATCTCGTAGCCAATCAGAGAGATCTCATCGTCAATCAGAAAGATCTCGTAGTCAAAAAGAGAGATCTCATCGTCAATCAGAAAGATCTCATGGCCAATTAGAGAGATCTCATCGTCAATCAGAAAGATCTCATGGCCAAGCAGAGAGATCTCATCGTCAATCAGAAAGATCTTGTAGCCAATCAGAAAGATCTCGTGGTCAATCAGAAAGATCTCCTGGTCAATCAGAAAGAACTCGTGGCCAATCAGAGAGATCTCGTGGTCGATCAGAAAGATCTCGTGGTCGATCAGCAAGATCTCATGGCCGATCAGAGAGATTTCATGGTCAATCAAAGAGATCTCATGGCCAATTAAAGAGATCTCGTAGCTATACAGAAAGATCTCATGACCAGTCGGAGAGATCGCATGACCACTCTGAGAGATTCCACAGTCACTCAGAGAGATCTCATGACCATTCAAAGATATCTAATGTCCTATCAGGGAGATTTTATGGCCAAACAGGGAGATTTCATGGTCAATCAGAGAGATCTCATGACCAATCACGGAGATATAAAAGATACTCATCAGTAGAAATTGAATTTAACAGGTAAAAACAATGAGTACTTAACTATTAATGTGTTGAGTGATATGGAAATGTAAAGGCATGCTTTATATATCTATATTTTAATGGCTAAATATGTATTTGTTGAAACAGAATTGAACTGGGACAAAGATATTAATAGAATAGAGGTGATGTATTCATGGCATCAATATTCTTTCAACTTACTGATGCCCTCTAGCTATCATCCAGTTTCCTAATTACCCTAATTAAGTTGTTCCATCTAGGTCAGCTTCCCTGGAAGAGCTCCAATGTACTCAATCTTTCCTACTGAGCCTTTCCCACAATCAAAGTATATTGACTCAGTGTTCCATTCTCTTTGAACCTTCCAACTTGCTAGGCTAGCTAATCTAACAATGAACTATGCTAGATTGATAATATATAATCTCTGATAATGAATTCCTCTGTTTCCCTCCTCTACCTCCTTTCTAAAGAGTCTTCAGGGAGCCCTCAACAGACAAATAATAGGTGTATCTTCAGGCAGCTGAACTTTTCTGCTTTCCACAAATCAGAACATAGGAGAGGTCTAGCTTATGCATAGTTGCAACCCTAACCTAAATATATTTTGAATATTGTGTATATTCACTATTGCCTTATAAAACTGTTAGGCTAGGTCTGTCCGCCCTAACAAAAGGACCAGAGAAATTTAATAGTATTGCAGATTGTTTGAGTTTTAAAAACCTCAAGACATTTTTATTGTAATTGGCTAGGTAATTGAGTAAAAACATTATTTTTAATTTAAATTTCTCAGTGATTGCCTTCATTTTGCATTGCCTATAAATGTCTAGTCAAATACTTTAGGTCATATTAACTGCATAGAGTTGCAGTTTTCAGCTAAAAAAATTATTTCCACAATGTATATGTGGGTTATTGTGTATATAGACAATGTCTGATGTAGGCACCGTTTTAATGCTAAAGGCCCCACCCTACTTATATTAGCAGTATACAAACAGTTTCCTATAAAAAAATTAACATATGTTTAACACTGATGGTAAGCAATTATTTCTACATTTATCAGGAATTTTCATGTTTTGCTTCATTTTACACATCCATTTTTGTTTGTCAAGTGATATAACACTTCCACTAAGGCACTGAAATTCCACTTACTGTTTTCCAATGACATATTCTGTCATTTTACAAGTGCATTTTAAAATATAATGAACAATTCTGCTCAGTTTTTTCTCCTTTATCTTCTATTATTATAATTTTTTTTTGTATCCTTAGCACAAGTAAGTAATTCTTGCTTGGTTAAAGTTATCAAATGTAGAACTCTTACTAAAGAACACATAAAGTACAGAAAATTAATATACTTTGATAATTGATCCCTTGGAGATTAATTCTTCTACTCCATAACTTTCCATTCTAATATATATATATATATATATATATATATATATAGGTTGACCAGTTAGGTTTAATAATATCCTTAAGACCTGGAGTTGGCTTATGCACCACTCAGGCTAGCTTCACCAAAAGACAAACCAGAAATGCTAAACTTCTGCCTTAATTTTTAAGGCATTTCTACCTTAAAAAAAAAAATAAGTCACCAATGTAGAAGCCCAATGTGGTCTGAACAAAAGACAGGTAACTAGGCAAGCATCTGGAATAAAATATGGTAGCATATTCGGAATATTATTTATTTATGGGGACTTACAATGACTTTTTTCAATTTTGAAAAACCAGTATGATTCTTTAAAATTCTAAAGAGGATTTATTATTGTAAACAAGGTGTGAATTTGTATTTTTAACGCCCCCAAGATACCTGATAACAATTTCAGCTTTTGCTCCTTTTTCCTGATTTGGTAATTATATCCACAGTCAGATGTTTTCCTTGGCTAGAGTAATATGTAAATAGTAAAGCTTAACAAAAGAAAAACTTCTTCGTAACCTCCGCTAAGTAGCTTACAAGAAATGAGTGGCAAAATCTGTATATCTTTGCATTAGCTGGGCTGTCTACCTGATGAAAGCTTTTCTAAACACAGAAAATAGCTTCAGAGGAAATGAGGTGCTTAGTTTTGGAGTGCTTGCCATTTAAACTCCAATTATAGAGTGATAACTGATATATCTCATTACCACTACATCATTCAAAGTAATTCTTGAAGTAAATTCAAATCTGATTATAATCAACAAATCAGATCTTTGGATCTTTCAAAATAAATGATTGCTTTTTAAAACATCACCATTTATGATTCATATCAGGACTTTTGCAAAGAAAAATTGGAGTGAATACTTACAGAAAGAGATGCAGCAAAGAAATGATACAATGAACATGAGTCCAAGTGTAAGTATCAGCACTTTCAAATTTATAGCAGAGAAACTGTGTGATTTTACAGATTTTCATTTGAATAGGCTTTCTTCCTGTGTCTTTGTTGGCATCTACTTATATTGATGATTAATATATTTTAAAACCTGTTTACCAACATCAAATGTAGGAAGAAGCCACATATGTCATACATGTCTTCATGAGTCAAGTGTTTCCAGCCTTTTGGATAATTGCTTGCACAAAAAAGTTTCCTGCTCCTCTTCCATTACCCCCCATTCTACCTTATATTATTTAGCTTCTAAGTGGGCACTAGACAAAAGTGAGAAAGAATGATACAAATAAAACTTATTTGTAGCACGTACTTAATATTTTAAACAATCTTTTACAACCGTTGAATCCTCAGGACATTGTCTTTATTTTACTATTTATTTACTGAAGATCTATGAACAGCAATTACAAGAAATGAAGTAAATAGTATATTGAGCAAGCCAATTAAGTCCATTTTGCTGGAAACTTTCATCTTTAATACAGAACATGTGTGTTTGACATAAGTGTTTAGATGAAATTGAGTAGATGTAGCTCCTACCTGAAACACCTAATATTTATCCCTACACATGACACTCTGGTATTTCTTCCAGTACTTCTACCTGCAGGAAAAGACAGGCTAGCTTAAATAGTAATGTGATATACTGTAAAGCGGTCTAGTCTGGGTCTCAGAGAGTTGGCTTCCCTGCCTGGCTAATCCCCTTAGTAGCTGTGTGTATGACCATGAGCAAGTGACCCCCCCTGCTGTAAATCTTAGTTTTGTTCCCCTGTGAATGAGATTAGAATGAAAGATATCTATGAGATGGTTAAAGAAATCTAAGTATTATGATCTAGTAGCTAATGACAGGGGCTTTGGATTCACACTTGGATAGAATCATGTTTCTACCACTTAATTTCATATTTAATCAATTCTAAGACATGCTTTTTTTTCAGTTTTCAATATCTCTGAAATCAGGAAATGTCTTGCATTTAATGGTATAGTTAAATTGAAAACTTAAAATCTTTTTAGTGGTACATAAAATAACAGTACATGTTACAATCATGGTATCTTAGATTTGATGAAACATGGTGGCTGAGGAACCTTGGTCAAGTTCCTTTGAGCCTATTTTCTCAGCTACAAAATGGGAACAATATTGGCCTCTTAGGTTGTTGTGATGATTAATTGAAATATATGTAAACATTTTAGGCTAGAAACAGGATTGTGGTAAGCATTCTATACATTGGAACTCCTATTATTTTATCATTACTATGATGATGATTATATAAACTTATTATAATCATTCCTTCAGTGTTCATTGTGGCAATATTAACATGATAACCATAAAAGTTCTTACATTCTAATTAACTTTATGTGATTCAATTTATATATATAAAAATATATATACACACATGTATATATACACACATACATATATATGTATGTATACACACTCATTCATTATTGAAGGGATTTTCAATGTGAAGTGAGAAATCCCCACTGGAATATAGGGGCAAATACGAATATTCTTTAAATAGGAACAAAACCTCTAACAGGCTTCCAGATACAGTTAAAACCTCACAGGTGTTTCTATTTGTCCATTCATTTCTTGAATCTGACTTCAGTTCCTACCTTTCTATTAAATTTTACTATCAAAAATTTATTACTTTCGGGGCACCTTCGGAGCGGCGGAGGAGAGCGCAGCAACAGGGGTGCAGAGGGCAAAGCGGGGAGATTCCCGCACAGAGGATCGGTGCCGACTGGCACTCAGCAGCCCAAGAGGCGTGTCTGCTCACCCGCCGGGGCGGGCGGGGCTGCGAGCTGAGGCTCGGGCTTTGGTCGGAGAGCAGGGAGAGGACTGGGGTTGGCGTCGTGAACACAGCCTGAAGGGGTTAGTGCACCACGGCTAGCCGGGAGGGAGTCCGGGAAAAGGTCTGGAGCTGCCGAAGAGGCAAGAGACTTTTTCTTCCCTCTTTGATTCCTGGGGCGCGAGGAGAGGGGATTAAGCGCGCTGCTTAAAGGAGCTCCAGAGACGGGCGCGAGTCGCGGCTAAAAGCGCGGACCCCAGAGACAGGCAGGAGACGCTAAGGCTGCTGCCGCCACTGCCAAGAAGCCTGTGGGCGAGCACAGGTCACTATCCACACCTCCCTTCCGGGGAGCCCGCCACTGCCGGGTTCCTGGGATCCAGGGACAACTTCCCCGGGAGAACGCACGGCGCGCCTCAGGCTGGTGCAACGTCACGCCGGCCTCTGCCTCCGCAGACTCGACCCGCACTCCGTGCTCCTCCCTCCCCCACGGCCTGAGTGAGCCAGAGCCTCCGAATCAGCGGCTCGTTTAACCCCGTCCTGTCTGAGCGAAAAACAGACGCCCTCTGGCGACCTACACGCAGAGGCAGGGCCAAATCCAAAGCTGAGCCCCTGGGAGCTGTGAGAACAAAGAAGAGAAAGGGAAATGCAGATTAAAGCTCCACAATCAACTTGATGTACCCTGCATCTGTGGAGTACATGAATAGACAACGAACCATCCCAAATTAAGGTGCTGGACTTTGAGAGGAAGATTTATGATTTTTTCCCCTTTTCCTCTTTTTGTGAGTGTGTATGTGTATGCTTCTGTGTGAGATTTTGTCTGTATAGCTTTGCTTCCACCATTTGTCCTAAGGTTCTATCCGTCCGTTTTTTGTCTTTTTTTTGATATTTTTGTTTTCTTACTAATTATTTTTTAATTTAATAACTTTATTATATTTTACTCTATTTCATTTTACTTTATCTTCCTTCTTTCTTTCTTTTTTCCTTCCTTCCCTCCTTCCTTCCTTCCTTCCTCCCACCATCCCTCCCTCCCTCCCTCCCTCCCTCCTTCCTTTCTTTCTTTCTTTCCTTCTTTCCTTCTTTTCTTCTTTCTTTCTTCCTTCCTTCCTTCCTTTCTTTCCTTCTTTCTTTCTTTCTTTCTTTCTTTCCTTCTTCCTACTTCTACTAATTCTTTCTCTCTACTTTTTCTCCCTTTTATTCTGAGCTGTGTGGAAGAAAGGCTCTTGGTGCTCCAGCCAGGAGTCAGGGCTCTGCCTCTGAAGTGGCAGAGCCAACTTCAGGACACTGGTCCACAGGAGACCTCCCAGCTCCACATAATAAAAAACGGCGAAAATCTCCCAGAGATCTCCATCTCAACACCAGCACCCAGCTTCACTCAATGACCATCAAGCTACAGTGCTGGACACCCTATGCCAAACAACTAGCAAAACAGGAACACAACCCCACCCATTAGCAGAGAGGCTGTCTAAAATCATAATAAGTCCACAGACACTCCAAAACACACCACCAGACGTGGACCTACCCACCAGAGAGACAAGATCCAGCCTCATCTACCAGAACACAGGCACTAGTCCCCTCTACCAGGAAGCCTACACAACCCACTGAACCAACCTTAGCCACTGGGGACAGACACCAAAAACAACGGGAACTACGAACCTGCAGCCTGCAAAAAGGAGACCCCAAACACAGTAAGATAAGCAAAATGAGAAGACAGAAAAACACACCGCAGATGAAGGAGCAAGATAAAAACCCACCAGACCTAACGAATGAAGAGGAAATAGGCAGTCTACCTGAAAAAGAAGTCAGAATAATGATAGTAAAGATGATCCAAAATCTTGGAAATAGAATAGACCAAATGCAAGAAACATTTAACAGGGACCTAGAAGAACTAAAGAGGAAACAAGCAATGATGAACAACACAATAAATGAAATTAAAAATACTCTAGAAGGGATCAATAGCAGAATAACTGAGGCAGAAGAATGGATAAGTGACCTGGAAGATAAAATAGTGGAAATAACTACTGCAGAGCAGAATAAAGCAAAAAAAAAAAAAAAAAAAAAAAAGAACTGAGGACAGCCTCAGAGACCTCTGGGACAACATTAAATGCACCAACATTCGAATTATAGGGGTTCCAGAAGAAGAAGAGAAAAAGAAAGGGACTGAGAAAATATTTGAAGAGATTATAGTTGAAAACTTCCCTAATATGGGAAAGGAAATAGTTAATCAAGTCCAGGAAGCACAGAGAGTCCCATACAGGATAAATCCAAGGAGAAATACACCAAGACACATATTAATCAAACTGTCAAAAATGAAATACAGAGAAAGCATATTAAAAGCAGCAAGGGAAAAACAACAAATAACACACAAGGGAATCCCCATAAGGTTAACAGCTGATCTTTCAGCAGAAACTCTGCAAGCCAGAAGGGAGTGACAGGACATATTTAAAGTGATGAAGGAGAAAAACCTGCAACCAAGATTACTCTACCCAGCAAGGATCTCATTCAGATTTGATGGAGAAATTAAAACCTTTGCAGACAAGCAAAAGTTGAGAGAGTTCAGCATGACCAAACTAGCTTTACAACAAATGCTAAAGGAACTTCTCTAGGCAAGAAACACAAGAGAAGGAAAACACATACAATAATGAACCCAAAACAATTTAGAAAATGGGAATAGGAACATACATATCGATAATTACCTTAAATGTAAATGGACTAAATGCTCCCACCAAAAGACACAGATTGGCTGAATGGATACAAAAACAAGACCCATATATATGCTGTCTACAAGAGACCCACTTCAGACCTAGAGACACATACAGACTGAAAGTAAGGGGGTGGAAAAAGATATTCCATGCAAATGGAAACCAAAAGAAAGCTGGAGTAGCAATTCTCATATCAGACAAAATAGACTTTAAAATAAAGACTATTAGAAGAGACAAAGAAGAACACTACATAATGATCAAGGGACCGATCCAAGAAGAAGATATAACAATTGTAAATATTTATGCACCCAACATAGGAGCACCTCAACACATAAGGCAAATACTAACAGCCATAAAAGGGGAAATCGACAGTAACACATTCATAGTAGGGGACTTTAACACCCCACTTTCACCAATGGACAGATCATCCAAAATGAAAATAAATAAGGAAACACAAGCTTTAAATGATACATTAAACAAGATGGACTTAATTGATTTTATAGGACACTCCATCCAAAAACAACAGAATACACATTTTTCTCAAGTGCTCATGGAACATTCTCCAGGATAGATAATATCCTGGGTCACAAATCAAGTCTTGGTAAATTTAGGAAAATTGAAAATGTGTCAAGTATCTTTTCTGAGCACAATGCTATGACACTACATATCAATTACAGGAAAAGATCTGTAAAAAATACAAACACATGGAGGCTAAACAATGCACTACTTAATAACGAAGTGATCGCTGAAGAAATCAAAGAGGAAATAAAAAAATACCTAGAGACAAATGACAATGGAGACACAACAACCCAAAATCAATGGGATGCAACAAAAGCAGTTCTAAGAGGGATGTTTATAGCAATACAAGCCCACCTTAAGAAACAGGAAACATTTCGAATAAACAACCTAACCTTGCACCTAAAGCAATTAGAGAAAGAAGAACAAAAAACCCCCAAAGTTAGCAGAAGGAAAGAAATCATAAAAATCAGATCAGAAATAAATGAAAAAGAAATGAAGGAAGCGATAGCAAAGATTAATAAAACTAAAAGCTGGTTCTTTGAGAAGATAAACAAAATTGATAAACCATTAGCCAGACTCATCAAGAAAAAAAGGGAGAAGACTCAACTCAATAGAATTAGAAATGAAAAAGGAGAAGTAACAACTGACACTGCAGAAATACAAAAGATCATGAGAGATTACTACAAGCAACTCTATGCCAATAAAATGGACAACCTGGAAGAAATGGACAAATTCTTAGAAATGCACAACCTGCTAATACTGAATCAGGAAGAAATAGAAAATATGAACAGACCAATCACAAGCACTGAAATTGAAACTGTGATTAAAAATCTTCCAACAAACAAAAGCCCAGGACCAGATGGCTTCACAGGCGAATTCTATCAAACATTTAGAGAAGAGCTAACACCTATCCTTCTCAAACTCTTCCAAAATATAGCAGAGGGAGGAACACTCCCAAACTCATTCTACTAGGCCACCATCACCCTGAGATCAAAACCAGGCAAGGATGTCACAAAGAAAGAAAACTACAGGCCAATATCACTGATGAACGTAGATGCAAAAATCCTCAACAAAATACTAGCAAACAGAATCCAACAGCACATTAAACAGATCATACACCATGATCAAGTGGGGTTTATTCCAGGAATGCAAGGATTCTTCAGTATACGCAAATCAGTCAACGTGATACACCATATTAACAAACTGAAGAAGAAAAAACATATGAGCATCTCAATAGATGAAGAGAAAGCTTTTGACAAAATTCAACACCCATTTATGATAAAAACCCTGCAGAAAGTAGGCATAGAGGGAATTTTCCTCAACATAATAAAGGCCATATATGACAAAGCCACAGTCAACATCATCCTCAATTGTGAAAAACTGAAAGCATTTCCACTAAGATCAGGAACAAGACAAGGTTGCCCACTCTCACCGCTCTTATTCAACATAGTTTTGGGAGTTTTAGCCACAGCAATCAGAGAAGAAAAGGAAATAAAAGGAATCCAAATCAGAAAAGAAGAAGTAAAGCTGTCACTGTTTGCAGATGACACGATACTATACATAGAGAATCCTAAAGGTGCTACCAGAAAACTCCTAGAGCTAATTAATGAATTTGGTAAAGTAGCAGGATACAAAATTAATGCACAGAAATCTTTGGCATTCCTATACACTAATGATGAAAAATCTGAAAGTGAAATCAAGAAAACACTCCCATTTACAATTGCAACAAAAAGAATAAAATATCTAGGAATAAACCTACCTAAGGAGACAAAAGATGTGTATGCAGAAAATTATAAGACACTGATGAAAGAAATTAAAGATGATACAAATAGATGGAGAGATATACCATGTTCTTGGATTGGAAGAATCAACATTGTGAAAATGACTCTACTACCCAAAGCAATCTACAGATTCAATGCAATCCCTATCAAACTACCAATGGCATTTTTCACAGAACTAAAACAAAAACTTTCACAATTTGTATGGAAACACAAAAGACCCCTAATAGCCGAAGAAATCTTGAGAACGAAAAACGGAGCTGGAGGAATCAGGCTCCCTGACTTCAGACTATACTACAAAGCTACAGTAATCAAGACAGTATGGTACTGGCACAAAAACAGAAATATAGATCAATGGAACAGGATAGAAAGCCCAGAGATAAACCCACGCACATATGGTCACCTTATCTTTGATAAAGGTGGCAGGAATGTACAGTGGAGAAAGGACAGCCTCTTCAATAAGTGGTGCTGGGAAAACTGGACAGGTACATGTAAAAGTATGAGATTAGATCACTCCCTAACACCATACACAAAAATAAACTCAAAATGGATTAAAGACCTAAATATAAGGCCAGAAACTATCAAACTCTTAGAGGAAAACCTAGGCAGAACACTCTATGTCATAAATCACAGCAAGATCCTTTTTCACCCACCTCCTAGAGAAATGGAAATAAAAACAAAAATAAACAAATGGGACCTAATGAAACTTCAAAGCTTTTGCACAGCAAAGGAAACCATAAATAAGACCAGAAGACAACCCTCAGAATGGGAGAAAATATTTGCAAATGAAGCAACTGACAAAGGATTAATCTCCAAAATTTACAAGCAGCTCATGCAGCTCAATAAAAAAAAAAAAAACAACCCAATCCAAAAATGGGCAGAAGACCTAAATAGACATTTCTCCAAAGAAGATATACAGACTGCCAACAAACACATGAAAGAATGCTCAACATCATTAATCATTAGAGAAATGCAAATCAAAACTACAATGAGCTATCATCTCACATCAGTCAGAATAGCCATCATCAAAAAATCTACAAACAATAAATGCTGGAGAGGGTGTAGAGAAAAAGGAACACTCTTACACTGCTGGTGGGAATGTGAATTGGTACAGCCACTATGGAGAACTGTATGGAGGTTCCTCAAAAAACTACAAATAGAACTACCATATGACCCAGCAATCCCACTACTGGGCATATACCCTGTGAAAACCATAATTCAAAAAGAGTCATGTACCAAAACGTTCATTGCAGCTCTATTTACAATAGCCCGGAGATGGAAACAACCTAAGTGCCCATCTTCAGATGAATGTCTAAAGAAGATGTGGCACATATATACAATGGAATATTACTCAGCTATAAAAAGAAACGAAATTGAGCTATATCTAATGAGGTGGATAGACCTAGAGTCTGTCATACAGAGTGAAGTAAGTCAGAATGAGAAAGGCAAATACCATATGCTAACACATATATATGGAATTTAAGAAAAAATAATGTCATGAAGAACCTAGGGGTAAGACAGGAATAAAGACACAGACCTACTAGAGAATGGACTTGAGGATATGGAGAGGGGGAATGGTGAGCTGTGACAAAGCGAGAGAGCGGCATGGACATATATACACTACCAAACGTAAGGTAGATAGCTAGTGGGAAGCAGCCACATAGCACAGGGAGATCAGCTCGGTGCTTTGTGACCGCCTGGAGGGGTGGGATAGGGAGGGTGGGAGGGAGGGAGACGCAAGAGGGAAGAGATATGGGAACATATGTATATGTATAACTGATTCACTTTGTTATAAAGCAGAAACTAACACACCATTGTAAAGCAATTATACCCCAATAAAGATGTTAAAAAAAATTTATTACTTTCTTGTCAAATTCAATGGCCTTTTCTCAGTCCCCTTCTTCCTCTAGTTCTTTGTAGTATTTCATTTCTTCATTCGGCATTTATTGAGCTCTTATTATTTGCCAGGTATATGCTATATACTTGAGAAAGAATCTTTATAAGAAAGTAAGAAAGAAAGGAAGGAAGGGGGAGAGAGAGAGAGAGAGCGAGAGAGAGAGAGAGAGAGAGAGAGAGAGAGAGCAGCATAGTATAAATACTTAGAGGTATGCCCAAGGTACTATGGCAGCATGGGGGAGAGAATCCCAAACCAGCTAGGGAAGTCAAGGAACATCGTAGAGGAGATAGTGTTTGAGTTGAGTCCTAGAGGCTGAGTAGGAGTAAGCAAAGCAGCAAAGGTGGAAAAGGCATTCCAGTCAGAGGAAACATCATATGTAAAGGTATAGGAGTGAAAGAAAGCATGGCATATTTTGTAAACTGCAATTAGTTTAGTTTGGCCAGACTGCAGTGGTTTTTAAACTTTGTACTTCAGGGTTCTAGGGGTTGTGAAGAGGTGCCTCAGGAGCCAAAGAAGGCAGTTTTGCTTTTCAGTATTTTACATATTGGGATACCAAGTAAGATTTTGTTGGAACTAGGGATTCTTTCACTTTAAAAATTAGTTTGAAACTCATTGAGCTCAAGTGTAGAGTGTGTGGGCAGAACTGTTGAGGGGTGAGAGTGGAGAGGTAGAGTCAGGAGCCAGATCATGGAGCATGGGCCATGCTAGAGTAGGGATTCTATACAGAGCGCAATGCAGAACTACTGAGGGACTTTAAGGAAGGAAATGGCATTGACCAACTTATTTTAGAAATAATCACATTAGCTAATATCTCTCCCAGTAGTTTCCAATTCTAATTCCTACCCTTTTTTTTCTGTATTTCCATGGCTCCTATTCTCACTTCTCCAACTTTGGCCTCTCTACCACCTAGTTTAAGCTCTTGGATAATCTGCCATGATTACTACTGGTTTCCATATACATTATACATCCATTCTAGTGGCATTCTTATCTTTCTTAAGTTCTTGGCAAGGACCCTGTTAACTAGTGTTGCCAGTAGAGTATGGGGTAAGGGTATGTGAGGCTCTGTTTAACTCATGGAGTCATTGTCATTAGACACACATGCGTCTTGAATTCAAGGCTGCCTTCAGTAGCATGTTTACAAGTAAACATATCTGCTTCCAACATAAACATGAACTTTCTAACAAGAAAATATTTGCTCTGTAAACATTAACTTTTAAGAATACCTCCATGTGTTATTCTGCTTTTATAATCTACTGGCTCTACAGATTTCTTGGCTGCTGTATTATTTGTAAGGCTCTTAATACCAAATCCACGTCCAAACTGTAACTGTGGTTAGGACTTCATATAAAAACAGCTGGACCACCAAATACCAGATATATATAACTGGATGCACTGAAACCAGTTTAGTTATGGAGTGAACTGGGCCAATTAACATTTGAATAGAATGTTTTGATTATGCTTTGGTTTTTCTCATTGACCACACGTAGGTGTAAACTATGTTGTCACAAAGTAATTACAGGAATAAGGGATTTAAGTTAATTATTGAAAAAAAAATCCTAACTTTCACTTGAGAAGTCTGTTGGGGTAGAAGTGAGACTTGCTAAAATTAAGTTGTTAGGATAATACAGTTCTCCATCTCACTTAGCTATCTTGAGTACACTCAAGGTCACAAGTCTATTATGTAAAGATTATAAGGACACCTTGTGGATTTTATCTACAGTCATCATGTTTCTCCTTGATGCAGACAAGTAGTGTGTGTATCCAGGCTATATCTAGATCTTGAGAGTTTTCTTCTGGGTCACTACTAGATGTCATTTGATCTTTCTGAATCTCTGTTTCCTTATTTGTTATGTAAGGGGGTTGGACTGCTTGATCTCTAAGGGTCCACTGTCTTTGACATTCTTGCATCTGTGAATAGGGGAGAAAAATCTGAAATTGAATGTTAGATTGAGGATCAAGCAAAAAGACTACTGTCACTGAAATGTTAGTCAATTTAAAGTATAGAAAATAAGCACCTATGCTGCGTAAAGAAAGCTTTGGCATGATCGGTTTCAACCTTTCCCATTTAGATATCACTGGAAAATGAGTACATCACCTTTGAAAGTTTTCGAAGACTTGAAAGGTAATTGCAGACAGACATCTGTACTACTAACTTTAATTCGTTTTAGGAGAAAAATGAAACAAAAATGAATAAATATAACTTCTAGTAGGGGCCTCTAGAATCTGATTCTGAACAATCCATAACATTTCTGTAAACAATCCTAATGTAGAACCAGAAACTTCTGGCTCGATTTTGCCTTTACGTTTGAGATTCCCCTGCATCATTTTCCTATGGTGAGTATAAATGTCTTGATGTTGTGCCCTTTCTACTTAAGGCATGCAAGAATTGTCACCTGGAAGAATTTGGTGCCATTCCTCATTTTCAATCTTAAGATTAAAATCCTTCTGCTCTTTAATAATAATATATATTAAGTAAATTTCAATATTCCAAATGATCTTACCTTTAATCATGGAGAACTTTGGCCAGTGATTGATTATTAGGAGCATTTCTGTATCCTTTCAGAACTACAACAGGGAAGGGAAGAATGCTATTACACTCCCTTTAAAATGGGTCCAACCAAAGGCATCTGTGGAAGGGTTGAAAGAGCTGTGGACATAGAAGCAGATTAATAATAATAGCTAGCATTTACTGAGTGCCTGTTATGTGCTAGGCACTGTGCTAAGCACTTTTACATTTGTGATTTAATTTAATCCCCAACAATCCTGTGAAGCAGGTATGAACATTTCCATATTACAGATGAATAAAATAAGCTCAATAGAGTGTACTGATTTTCTTGAAGTCATACAACTAATAATATAATTCAAATTTTGAATAATACGTTCAAATTTGGCTTGTGTGGCTACAAAACCTGTGGGCTTTCTATTCTACGATACTGTCTCTCTACAAGTACAAGATGAGGTTAAATTCTTTAAAAGCCTAGAGTATTAGTTTTTTACTACTGCTTAAATAAATTACCACAAACAGCAGATTAAAGCAGCACCCATTTATTATCTCACAGTTCTATAGTTCAGATATCCAGGTATGCTTGGCTGGTTTTCTACCTAAGGTCTTACGGAGGTGAAAACAAAGTTGTGGCCCTGGCTTGCTCTCTTATGTGGAGGCTCTGGGAAAGAATCTGCTTCCAAGCTTATTCTAGTTGTTGGGGAAATTCATTTCCTTGAGGTTGTGGGCATGAGGTTTCTATCTCCTTGCTGCTGTCAGCCAGCAGCCCCTCTGCTTCTAGAGGCAGCCTGAATTCCCTTTCACGTGGGGCCTCCTCCATCTTCAAACCACCAACAGCATGTCATGTTTGGTTCACTCTTTGAATTATTCCGACTTCCTCTTTTGCCCCCTCTTCTGTTTTTGTTATGTGATTAGATTAGGCCAACCCGGATAACCTAGCATAATCTACCTAAAGTCAATTTATTAGTAATTTTACAAATTATAAGATCTCTTTTGCCAGATAAGGTATTATATTCATGCATGTGCTATCATATTCACAGTCCTGAGAGAACTCTTTGGGGGCCATTTTTAGAATTCTGCCTACCACATCCAGAATGTTACACTTACCTGGTTTTAAAATTAAGAATGCAACCTATTTTGTTCAATAAGTCAAAAAACATGCACACATTCTATGATATGCTATCCAAAAAGTAAAGAAAGGGAAAGAGAAATTATAATTAAAAGTTAATTAGGAAACCAATGTTTATTTAATCACTCAGAGCACTCTCTTTTTTCCAAATCAAACATTATTTTTGGTCCAGTTGGGTCCTAGTAGGAGCAGTATTTATAATCAGAAAAAAAAGCAACAGTGAAAAAATACTTGCCTTATTTAAGGCCACTGATCACAGCAACTTAGCTGGCACTATCGAGATAACCACATAGCATTTGGGCTTTTGTTCTCTACCTCTGATAGAATGTGACTACATGCCATGGTTTGAATGTTTGTGTCCCTCCAAAATTCATATGTGATGGTGTTAGAAGGTAGGGCCTTTGGGAGGTGAATAGGTCGTAAGAGTGGAGCCAATGGGATGAGTGCTTTTATAAAAGAGACCCCCACAGAGCTCCCTTGCCCACTCCACCCTGTGAGGAGACAGCTAGAAGCTGGCAGTCTGCGATCTGGAAGAGGGCATTCATCAGAACCTGACCGTGCTGGCACCCTGATCTTGGACTTCCCAGCCTCCAGAACCGTGAGGAATAAATTTCTGTTGTTTATAACCCACCACCACCACCAGTCTATGTGTTTTGTGATATCAGCCCCAAAAAACTAAGACATTACATGTGGTAAACATTTCCCCTTGAACTATTTAGCCATCCATTAAAAACCAAAAACTTCTGTACTGTTTATTTACATGAACAGCTGTTATAATAATACAAAGCAGAAACCATACCCACTAGCAGCCATTCAAAGTATACAATTCAGTGGCTTTTAGTATATTAACAGAATTGTAGCACCATCACCATAATCTAATTTTAGAACATTTTCATTATCCCCAAAAGAAACTCTTTGTACCCATTAATAGTTACTCCCCCTTCACTCCCTTCCCTTTCTGCCCCCCTGCCCAAGGTAACTACTAATCCATTTTCTCTGTATATGGAGGCACTGGCTACTTTTGTTCCAAAATGCCTATAGGCATGACCGTACTTAAATAATAGCAAAACTGCTTTGGCATTTAAACAGCAGAAAACCTCATCTAGTGGTTTTGAAGTGACAATATGAAAAAGGCTAGATTAATGCCTACATGTGATCCTCTTGAATGCTATAGTCCAGATTCAGTACTTGTAATCTTAATACTATTAAAAGGAACCTTGAAGTTTCTTGGATATACTTTCTTAATTTTATAGCTGGTGAAAATGACACCTAGAGACGTTAAATTGAATGGCTTAACATTACTCAGCTAATTAATGGCTGTCAAATATATTTTAATTGAAACATTATGCTTAATTGACAGACTCATGAGACATGAGATTAAAGCTTCATTCCTAAAGACTAACTATGCTACAACCAAGAGTCCTCATTACTGGACCAAAGAAATACACCTGAAATATAACTTCAACAAAATCTGTCATCAGGTAAATATAATAGAGTTGCACGATAATGTTGTTCATGAGATGGTAAAGAATTCATGTCTCTTTTAGGTATATCCAAGGGTATCTTTTATGTATAGGAAAAAATGTGTTTAACCAGAGCCTATTTGGAGCCCCCAATACACAAGAAATTTCTTCCCTGTATTCCATCTTCGTAAAAGACACAGAGGTCAATGAAATAAGCCAACCTCAATTACTTATTTTTTAAATGAACTTCAAGTTACACATGGATTTAGCTCAATGTACTATATGTTTACGTCTGTGGTGGCCTTCAGGCTCAACATGGTTCTCGCTTGCCAAGAAGACAACCATGTTTACCAGACTACGTACTAAAGCAAAATAATATACTAATGTATTTTTAGTGATTTTCACAGTGGGGGTTGAAACCAAAAGAGTTATCTGCCAGCCTTCAGTTAGCAACAGGTTAAATTAACCAGAGCATCCTATTCCATACACATTCAGATTAATTGTGTTTTGCATAAAAGTATATGACCTATAAATGTAAAATAGGCAGTATAGAGTAATGGATATAGCCCACTTGGGCCTCAGAGCAGTATCAATCTGGTTTCTGACTTAGGTTTTGGGGTTGTATTGAAAAGGATATTTCTTGAAGACGGAGAAAGAAACTTAGGCTCAGTGGCAGTCTATAAAAGGATGAAACTAGAAGTTAAGTCTTGGGAGATCTTTGAGATATTTTATCTGGTTATAGACTAAATAACACCAATTGGAAATCACTTGGGCATAGGGGTACCTTCACAAGGCAGATTACCAAATTCCTGGGCATAGTTGAGGCATTTAATCTCCACTCCATAGAAGTAAACCTGACCCTCATTCCTCTGTGGAAGCTTACCCACTTATTCTGTGGGGTAATAGTATGCTTTCTTCCATACCTCTTCAATTAAAGCTCTTTGATGCCACTGTTAGACCAAGAGGTGGCCTCAGTGATATACCATAGATCAAACTACTTCCTGCTTCCGGGATCACAGAAAAGAGCTCTGTGCAGTTTCTTCAAATTCACTCTTCCTTCTGTCACTCACAGTCTTCTCCAACCATCACCTGTCTACTTTTAGTAACCATGTTTCATGAGTATTTTGTAACATTGTTAACGTCCTGAGGTCATACAGCTTTTCTCTCCTTCACAGACTAGGCTTTCACTCGATGAGAGATTCTCTTTGCTGAAAAGGAACAAAACACCAGGAACAGTTGTCAGTTTTGAAGACCAAAGTATTGTTTCCTTTTAAAGATTTGCTGTTAAAGATATTGTAGTGAATTTTATGCAAGAGCATACATATTTTTTCAATATTTAACTTTTTATTGCTTTTGTTGATGTATTTTTCCTTAGGTAAGCTTTGATGTGAGTAATCTGTCAAAACTAAGTGTCTACATAAAAGAAAAAATGTTTAGCTTTGTTTGCATAAAAGAACAGACAGGTGAGCAAGAAGCAAGGTGATTTACAGTGAGAGATTTTAGGAAAACAGCTATTTTTTCAGAATTACATGTCTTTTTAACATTAGAGAATTTCTTGCTTTGGTTTGATTTATTCTTTGAGCTCTAGAACCCACATATGACACCTAAGTAGACTATTTTGACAGTAGAGCAAGGTAATTGATATCTTTTATAACTAAATATTCTGTGCCTCAAAAGTCAGTCAGTAAGATTAAATTCTACTCTTTTTAAATTTTAAAATGATAATGATTTAAAATAATCATTTAAAAATGATTTTTAAAATGATAAATTTGTACCTGAGCTTATACATTTTTCTAGGAATTTATGCTTTTACATTCGACAAACATTTGTAAGATTTTAAACTGCCCTACTGTCATTTTTTGTGAACACATTAAAGTTAATAAAGTTTAAATTAAAATGTGACCTTTTTCCTGTTCACTGATGCTTGGGTCCAAAGTAATAATGATCTTGGTACAGATTATCAAAGTGTAATTTGAACCCCATCTGTGTCCAGTTAAGCCTATTGCTATAGTACACTGAAAAATTGGTTTATAATTATTTGGTATTTATAATTATGTTGGTGGGTTTTAGCTTAATTTCATAAAGTCTGTCTTCGTATTTAATAGTTGTTTGTGCAAGGAAAATGAAATACAGTATAGAAATATAGAAGAAGTTGGGTTCTAATCTGGCTCATTTATAGCATTGCTTTCTGAACCAAATTAGCAGATGGTAAAGATTCTCTTACTAATGACATTATGTTGGGAAACAAAACAATCATCAGTTTGATTTAAAGTGGGTATACTTTGCTGTAGTTTTGCTGCAAATTCCTAATTTTGAATATAGAGAATGACAATGTACAACCTTTGTAATGTAATTTGTATTAAGTGATTTGGAGAAAGAATGTTTCTTCTGATCACAAAACCAATACATGTTCATTGAAGAAATTTTAGAAAACACAAAATACCCAAAATACATGTAACAGCTGTAATATCTACCTCCATGTTTCTTTTCTTGACACTAAGATTTCTTCCACAGTAAAGCTTTCCACAGTGTCGGTCCAGTTCCCAATTGCTAGACATTTAGGCTGTTTCTAGTTTGAATTTTTATAAATTAAACTTGTGATGAGCATCCATGTACCTATATCTTTGCAATACATCCCAATTCGTTCCATATGATCATTTTCTAGAAGTGGAATTGCTAAACAAAATAGTACTTATTTAGAATGTTATACATATTGATAAATTGCTGTACAGAATATGTACAGAATAGGAAAAGTCTTGTCTTCTCATACCCTTATCAACAGAGAATATGGGCTAGATATATACTGTTTTCAGTGTCTTGCTTAATGATGAATAATAATGGGTAAAGAGAAACAGCATAAGCCAATGAACCTAGCAATGTTTTCTAAGAACCAAATGGTCTCTTTTCTATATTACACAGCAGCTGTATAACTCACAACTCTCTCCCTCTCTACCTTGAGTAACATTGAAGTACAGGAGCATAAACAACCAGTTTGATCAATGCTAAGAGAATAACACTCTAGCTATTTGTCAGTGCATGAACAAAGAAAGAGGCTGACTGAATTTTCCATTTTTGCCCCATTTGGCACCAACCATAGTATTAACTTGCAAAAAGGAGGAACTTGCAAATTTTCATGCCTCACCCCAGACCTATTAAATCAGAAACTCTGGGTGTGGGCCCCAGCAATCTGTGATGCATGCTAAAGTTTCAGGTTGTACAGTATACCACTCCTTAGTGGTAACTAAAGTTCCTACTGAAGAACAGGTGAAATTATAGAGCCTACCTCCATCTCCCTCTCTCCCTCTGTTTCAGTCTTTCTGCTTTTTACTTTCTACATATGTCAAACACCCTCTCTCTCTCCCCTCTACATGTCCACTCTAATACTCTATCCAGCATATAATAGTAGATGTTGGAGGACCCTCTGCTGGGCTGCATCTACAGCGCTCTATTAATGCAGCCACCTTCATCTGATCTCAGGTTTCTGAGAGATGGAGCCTGGGATGTACCAACTGATTACAGTCTATTGGTTGAGGAAAGGGGAATTATGGTAGAACTAGAAGTGGCAGAGCTGCATTTGAACCCAGATCTCTCAAGTTGCAGGGCCCATACTCTTAACCTCCTTATCGTTCAGGTCTTTGCTTCAATATTATTGTCTCTTTGGGGATGTTCTTTTGCTCCTTTGCTGACTGTGGATTCTGCCCATTCTTCAAACTGCAGCTCTGTTACGTTAAATGGGCTTAAATGAGGGAAAACACTACAAAGCTGTCTATACATGATTTCACCTCTTTGTGATTTGATCCCTGGCTATGCTCTTATCTTCCTTCCTTTCAGTTTTCTTCTCCCACACACTGTTCCAGCCACACTCACTTCCTTGTTATGCCTCTAACAGTGTAGGTATGCTCCCCCTCAGAGCATTTGCACTTGCCTTTCCATCAGCCTAGAACACTTTTCCGCCTAGAAGACTCTTCCCCCTAGACATTTGAATGGCTTCCTCCCTCTGGTCATTCAGGTTTCAGTTCAAAAGTCACTTCTTCCACCATCTCAGAGGGACCTTCCATGACTACCCTATCTAAAATAACATTGCAATCACTCTGTCCCCTTATCATATTTGCTTTTTCTTCACACAATTTATCGTTATCTAACACTTAATTATATCGTCATTTGTTTATTGTCACCCTTACCTTTAAATGTAAGCACAAGGGACAGGGCAAGGACTTTCTTTTTTCCCCTCACTCCAGTGCCTAACAGAGTACTTGGTATATAGAAGATGCTAATAAATATTTGTTGAATGAAAGTCAGCGTCATGGAAAAAAATGCATTTTGAATGAAAATCAGAATAGTGTAAAAAATGCATTAAACAAAGTTGGCAAAAATGCGTTATCATGTGTTAGAATTTGGGAACTACAGGAAATTGGTGTTTTCCTACATCCACTTTTCCAGATTTTACAAATTTTCTAAAATAATCACATTTTACCTATATCATAAAAAATACATTCGTGGGTAAAATAATAAGTCATAAAAATGTTTAAGTTGTTTTCGGTTTGTATATCTGGTACCTGTAGTTGTGTGTGTTTTTTTGGTTGTAAATCTGGCAGAAAAATTTCCTTGCTCCAGCTGAGTGTTGCCCTCTCAACCAGCAGATGGCAGCATTCAACTTGTAGTCAAAAAATAGCCTTTCACTAACTTGCAAACCCCAGAGAAAAAGAGAGACAGAGAGAGAGAAAGGAAATGGGGGGAGGGAGGCACCTTTACGGTTAAAGAAGTTCTGTAGTGTTTGGATACTTCAGAAAATGAACATTTGTTTGAAGCTGGAAAACATTTTATCCTTACAGCACAGTTTCCCAATTTAATTCAGAAAGATGATCTTCAGGCTATTTAAACAGCTATCCTGAAGAGGAATGATGGCATAATTTTACATTTCCCAGAGTCACACTTGGTAGCTGTAGTCAAGACCAGCCTTCTGTGGCAGCTGCTTTCAAAGAGTAATTTTAAGACCTCTGAACCATTACTCTCCCATCCCTGCAGCTCTAACTAATGCTCCTCAAAATTACTTCCCTTTGTCAGGTAACTGAGGTACATTAAACACTTGTCCCCTTTTAAAACTTGGTCATCCCCAGAGGAATTTGAATAGTCACAGAATTTCAATGTTATAAAGTCATAAAATCTTGTTTTTTCTTTCTTGGAGAAAGAAATCTGAGACTAAGGGCTTAAACAACTTCCCCGTGACCAGTGGCAGAGCTGAGTGAAACTAGGCCTAGGCCCCAACCTTCAGCCCAGTGTAGATTTTATGCTCGTTTGTTTGTGTTTTGCTGTATCATACTACTTCTCTTTAAGAATGTATATACCAGGGCTTCCCTGGTGGCGCAGTGGTTGAGAGTCCACCTGCCGAGGCAGGGGACACGGGCTCGTGCCCCGGTCCAGGAAGATCCCACATGCCACGGAGTGGCTGGGCCTGTGAGCCATGGCCGCTGAGCCTGTGCGTCCGGAGCCTGTGCTCCGCAACGGGAGAGGCCACAGCAGTGAGAGGCCCGCGTACCGCAGGGAAAAAAAAAAAAAAAAAAAAAAAATATATATATATATACCAAATTATTTTCATTCTTTTCATCTGTCTAGATCCTTCCCATCCTGTGAGATGCAGGTTAAATCTCACCCCTCTATAAAGTCTTCCCTCAATCAAATTCAGGATAGAAGTGCCCAGTGACCCAGTAACATAACTCCTGGATATCATAGTACTCTTAACTAAACACCATAAATGCTGCTATATTTTCAATTAATATAGTTAAATACATCATTTTAAGGGAGATAAGTTTTTTCTTTTTGTTTTTTGGTTTTTTAAAATATCTTTATTGGGGTATAATTGCTTTACAATGATGTGTTAGTTTCTGCTTTATAACAACGTGAATCAGTTATACATATACATATGTTCCCATATCTCTTCCCTCTTGTGTCTCCCTCCCTCCCACCCTCCCTATCCCACAAGGGAGATGAGTTTTAAATGGAGCAAATGTGAACTACATTTTGTGTGTAATGCATTAGTAAAAGACCTTCATTGTTTGATTTTACTTGGAACACTAATGCTTTGTACCTGTATTGTGTGGCTTCCCTTGGGGCCAAATCAATGTGATGAGAAGTCAGCAGGCTTGGGTTCTGGTCATAATTTTAGTTGCTAACTAGGTATACGATTTGTGAGCCACCTTAACCCTCCCTATGAATCAGTTGGAAAATAAGGATGGTATACCTGTTGATAAACAATCTCTGTAGATTCTATTTTCTTTTCTCTGCTACCTCTGCTACTGAAGTGATCCAGTATCACTTCCCTAGTTCAACGCTTTTATCATCCTTAGCCTATGATGCCCTTGCTACTCAAAATATGGTCTGCAGCCAAGCAGCAGCTTGCTAGAAATGCAGAATCTTGGGCTACACTCCAAATCTACCAAAACAGAACCTGCATTTTAACAAGATCTTTAGGTACTCACATGTACATTAAAATATGAGAAGCAGTGACCTAAGCTAATTAGAGCTTTTTAGCTGGTTTCTCTGTCTCAGCTGTGGGTGGCCCTTTCCAATCCACCTCCACATTGCAACTAGGAAGATCTTTTCAATAGGCCAAGCTGATTATATTACTTCCCTATATTAAATTCCTCCCTCTTATGAAATAGGCATGTCTTGCTTGAACCACCTACAAGTTTTGTGATTTTTGACAAGTGATTCAAACTTCTCTTGGTCTCAGTTTCTCCATTCATAAAATGGCAATAAAAATGTCTAATCTCATAGGGGCCGGGTGAGGATTAACTTAGTCCATATATGCAGAAATTTTTGCAGATGAAAATGTGATGTCTGGGATTTAGTTCTGAATAGTCCATGACAGTGGGGAGGGTGTGGCGGGGATGCAAATGAAACAAGACTGGAGTGGCAGATTGTGTTTTCAAAATGTGGCTGCAACAGTATCTCCCATCCCACATGCTCTTCTACATGTGTCCTTGATACCTCCCCACTTTAAAATGAGAGCCTAAACAAACACTCATGGAATCTTGAAAACATTATGCTAAGTGAAAGAAGCCAGACACAAAAGGTTACCAAAAAATTATACAGGAACATTCATAGTCGCATTATTCATAATAACCAAAAAGTGGGAAAAAAACCACTCAAATGTCCATCAACTGATGAATGGATAAGCAAAATGTACGGTATACCCATACAATGGAATATTATTCAGCCATAACAAGAAATAAATAACTTGATACACCTACAAGATGGATGAATCTTGAAAACATTATGCTAAGTGAAAGAAGCCAGACACAAAAGGTCACATGATTCCTTTATATGAACTATCCAGATTGGGTAAAAATGTAGAAACAGAAAGCAGATTGGTGGTTGCCAGAGGCAACCTTTAAGAGATTGAATCTAATTCTACTTCCCTTGAATCTTAGCGCTTATAACCTTATAACTCACTGATAACCAACATGGCAGAAGTGATGCTGTGTGACTTCTAAGGTAAAGTCAGAAGAGGTCTTGAAGCTTTCACCTAGTTCTTTTTTTTTTTTTGCGGTACACGGGCCTCTCACTGTTGGGGCCTCTCCCGCTGCGGAGCACAGGCTCCGGACGCGCAGGCTCAGCGGCCATGGCTCACGGGCCCAGCCGCTCCGCGGCATGTGGGATCTTCCCGGACCGGGGCACGAACCCGCGTCCCCGGCATCGGCAGGCGGACTCTCAACCACTGCCCCACCAGGGAAGCCCTCACCTAGTTCTTTTGAGATACTTGCTCAGGGAGAAACCAGCAAGAAGTCTGACTACCCTGAGATCACCATACAAGAGAGGCTACACTTACATCCTCCAGTCCACATTCTAGCTCATCTCAGCCTTCCAGCCATTCCCATCAAGCCACCAAACATAGGAGTGAAGCTGTCTTGGACCCTCCAGATCAGCAAATCCACCGGTGAGTACTACTGAGGGGCCTCAGTCAGTGCTATAAAGGGCAGAATCGCCCTGCCCAAATTCCTGGCCCCCCAAATCATGGGATATAATCAAATGGGTGTTATTTTATGGCACTAGGTGTGGAGGGTAGTTTTTTATTCAGTAACAGATAACCAGAGAGACTGGCATGAGCTGATAATTGTTGAAGCTGGATAATGGGTACATGGAAGTTCATTATATCATGCTATTTCATATATGTGTGAAAATTTTCATAACAAAGGGTTTTTTTTAAAAAAAATGTGTAAAGTACTCAGCTCAAAGTTAGTAGTCAATCAGTAGTAGCTATTATTGTGACTGGAAGTAGTCAACAAATGGTAGCTGTTATTGTGAATGGAAAAAAGTTCAAATTGGGTAGTATAGCATTTAGGGTCCTCTTGCTAATCTCTCTCCTGCTGACTTCTTCAAGCTCATCTCTCACCAACTCACACCCTTCACTTCACTCTCACTTGCTCTAGAAATTACCAAAATACTTATAGTTCCTATAATGTGGTGTGCTGTTTTATCTCTCCAAGCTACTGTCTATGTTGCTTTCTCTTTGGGGGGATACTTACTCATCATGGTTTCCTTATAATCTTTCAACATTCAGCTTAAGTGTAACCCCATCAGGGAAGCTTTTTCTGACATAGAAATAGAATTTGTTCCTCTTGTTGTTAGGCCTCTACTCTAAACAGACTTTTCCCAAGGCATCAGCACTAGTTTATTATGATTATGTGTGTACTTGTCTGTTTCCCTTTACCAGAATGTGAACTCTTTCCCACTGTGCTATGTGTGAAGCTTCACTAGAGGAACATGACAAAATCTCAACCCTCTTGAAGCTTGTGATGCAAGTAGGGAAAACAGACAATAAATAAATAAATCTATAGCTAAATTGTGTTAAATCCTATGATGGATACAAGCAGGATATGATGATAGTGGGGGGAAAAAAGCAAAATCCTCTCTGAAAAATATGACATTTATGTTGAGACTGGAAGCGTGACTAGGAATTAACCTTATTCATATGCTTACGCCAAGGCCTAGCCTAAGGCCTGGCACATAGTAGGATGAATTAGATACTTACTGAATGAATGTTCTGTGTTCTGCGTTCTTGCTCTTGTGAGGATCACATGCGATAACATCTGCAAAAGTTCATTAGAGAGTATAAAGTGCAACAAAATGCAGCTTTATTACAGATTATATCCTGAGAGGATAGGAAACAGAATTCACTGTTTTACTGGAAGGAGACTCAGAAAACTTCTGCAGACAGACAAGTTCTGCCCTAGCCAAGTATATCCAGGCAGTCTTCTCTCCAAACATAATTTTACCATTCTCTTTGGATCATCAGCATGGCCTTTAATAAGATACAGGAGGGAGTAGACACATGGCTTGTGTGGGTGTAGATTTGGATGAAGTCCTATGGCAGGAAGGCAGCCAGCCAGTCTAGGACACTGACATGACGATCAAACTGGATGACTTTCAAGAGTGGAGGGGTATGCTAAGGAGAGTGGCAAGTGGGGAAGGTGACTAAAAATAGTAATATTAACAACATGTATTCCCCTCAGTATGATCTGATTCTGTGTTTAAGTGTTTGAGTTCCTCCCCTTTCTTTACCTCCCTGACTTATAATTGTCCAAATATTTCCTGTTTCCAGTAAGACCAGAAGAGAATTAACATATATTTATCATCTACTATGTGAAAGACACTATGGTATGTGCTCTTAAAAGATAAAGAACATAGGCTCCGGATTCCAACTGTCTAGACTTGAACCCACCCCCCACCCTCCATCACTTATACTAACTGTATTACCTTGCTCAGGATCCATTCTTTGTCTGCATCTAGTTTCCTCATCAGTGATGGGAATAACAATAGTACCTATCTCACAGAGTTGTGGATAGGAGTCAGTAACACACATAAAATGCTTATCCCAGATCCTGTATGTGCTGTGTTAGACACTCAATAAATGAATGTTGTTATAGCAGTTATTACTTGTTGATTGATTTCTGGATTTAGCCAAGGCCAGTGTCAATACCTACCCCCACACACAGGTTTCTATGTCTTTCCTTTCAGGCTAGTTGCTTAGGGCCATAGGAATGATAATATATGACTACTCTGTCTTGGTCACTCCCAGTTGTTGCCAACAGAGCTGCAGTCATGGAATTGAGGCACATACTTTAGTGAAGTGATAGTGTACTATTTTCTTAAGACCTTTGCTGGTTAACTCATCAATTAATCAATTAAATTCTCAACATTTATTGAGAACTATGTGCTAAGTCCTCAGAATCTAAGAATAAATAAGACAGTCCAGGACTTAGTTCAACTGTTGCCTCTCAAGGATTAAGGTGGGGCTCTTCTTTGAGTATTACAGAGGACCACAGCTTCAACCTCAAGGATCTCAATCTTGGGAGACCAGAGAGAGGTATAAACAGGAAGAGCACTATGGTAAATATAGCTGGTGACTGTTGCTTGTAAGCCCTTCTATTCCAGCGCGTAATGAATGCTGTGAACTTGGCTCCATCCAGGAAATACAAATGGAAACTGTTAAATAAATTGCTTCTGGGGAGTGGCACTGGGGAATGGGAAGGGAGACTGGCTTTTTTTTAAAAATAAATTTATTTATTTTATTTATTTATTTTTGGCTGCATTGGGCCTTCGTTGCTGCACGCAGGCTTTCTCTAGTTGCCGCGAGCAGGGGCTACTCTTCGTTGCAGTGCATGGACTTCTCATTGTGGTGGCTTCTCTTGTTGCGGAGCACAGGCTCTAGGTGCACGGGCTTCAGTAGTTGTGGCTCACGGGCTCTAGAGCACAGGCTCAGTAGTTGTGGCGCATGGGCTTAGTTGCTCCACGGCATGTAGGATCTTCCCAGACCAGGGCTCAGAACCCATGTCCCCTGCATTGGCAGCCAGATTCTTAACCACTGTGCCACCAGGGAAGCCCAAGGGAGACTTGCTTTTCATCACAAATTCTTCTGCATGCCTTGATTTATTACTGTGTGCATATATTATTATACTTTGAGCTTACTTTGATAAAGTTCATAGAAAATTAATAAAATATGAAACTGACTTCAAAAAATGAGAACCTAACATTTTCTATTTCCATTTTGACCAGCTATTTGATACAACTAGGGTTTGGGATGAAGTAAGCCTTGGGAAAACTGCTCGACCAATATTTTATTTAAGCTGAAAGGTTTTTGTTCACTTGTTTGTTCTTATGGCCAAAATATTTTCACATCAAAATACCTGAATCTACACAACCTACTTAAAGTGTATTTACCCTAATTCAGATACTTTATGTCCGATACAATATCCTTGCTTATGTTCTGATTGAAATTACCACTACATAAGAAAAAATACATTGCCATGTTATATGTGTGTTGTTTGCTTTCTAGTCCCAGCTTTCCCTCCTAAGAGTTGGATGGCACTAGGCAAGTCCTTTTCCTTCTCTGGACCTCAGGCCCATCTGAACATGAAGGTGTGGTCATATAAATGATTTTCAAATGGAGTTTCTGTGGGAACCTAGGTTTTTGAGCAGGGGTCTCATGGGACTTTATGAGGGTCAAGAAGAGCAGAATTGAGAACATGCACCTTTGCTTAACTAGAGCTGCTAAATCCTGCTTTTATTTATTGCTGTTTGTAATAAGGTTTCTATTGAAATAAGGGTTTTATTTATAAAATACTTTTTTAATCACTGAAGTAGATATCTAAGACCTATTTCCATGCTACAGTTCTGTGGTTTTAAAGGAATCCTGCAACTAGTCAAATGTTGAATGCCATAATGTATTTCTGAAGGAAAATAGCTTAAAAACCACTTTGACATCAGTCTCTCATTTGATATCCAAAGTAACCCTATGAGGGTTAAAGAATGAAAGATCAAGAGAAGGGGAAACGCTTGCCTGGGCATCCGCAGCTAGGTAATAGGACTGTGCCTGGAACCCAGGTCTTCTCGTGTGGATTGCTTATCCAGTCTCCATTCCACTATATTACAAGACTTCTCAAGATTTGGTTCTAGTGAAAAAAAACAGCAACAGAGAAAAGTTCTTCAGAAGGGATGGTGTGCACCGTAAACACTGAAGCCAGAAAGGTCCTTGGCATCCTGGGAAGTTCAATTCCTGCAGGCCAAACTTGTACATACCCAGCCAGAGTTGTTGAGCCGATTTTCCTCTCTTTGCACAAGAGAGAACTTGTCAAGGAAAATGATGCAGCTGACTATCTAATGGAAGCACTCTCTATATCCGAATGACTAGAGTATACACAAATGCCTGTTGAATCCTT
Source organism: Globicephala melas (assembly GCF_963455315.2). Classification (NCBI taxonomy): domain Eukaryota; kingdom Metazoa; phylum Chordata; class Mammalia; order Artiodactyla; family Delphinidae; genus Globicephala; species Globicephala melas. The sequence goes on along the minus strand of NC_083335.1, from coordinate 30,640,918 downwards.
ACACAAAGACCGTAACTTTGACATTTGCATACATGCTTATAACTGGAAGGAAACTTAGAGATCACCGAGACCAACAATGCAAGACTAGGAAACCAGAACATTTTACCTATGGACATAGAGCTGGCTCAGTGGCAATTTAGGAAAAGACCTTTGAAGGCAGCGTGGTATAATGAAATGAATGGACCTCTGAGTCAGATAGATCTAGACTTGAATTGGAGCTCTTGCTCTTCCACCTGTGCAGCCTGGGGGCAGTTTACTTAATCTCTCTGAGCCTCAGCTTCCTCATCTGTAAAACTGGTACAATACCTCATAAGGGGCGTTCAGAAAGGAGTAAATGAGATAATTCACATAAAGCTCCACTGTTTGCTGTCGATTCTCTTAGTTTTCCTGAGACTTTATTTGAAATATAGACAAAAATAACTACTTTGTAGGATTAATACCTACCTTGGAGGCTTGGTGTGGTTTTAAATGATAGTCCAAGTATTTAACAACTGGTAGAGCATGGGCACTGACCAATCAGAGAAACACCTGCTGAAAACAACTGGCTTGACCATACTGATGCATAATTGCTACCCAGCCAAATATCAGCCTTCATGTGGAAATTAATAAATTAAAGGACATGGAACATAATGGATAGGTAATGAATTATATTGATGTCTCTTTCCCTTTCCACTTCTACTTTTAGTTCTCTTTCCATCACGTCTGGCTACCTAAGCAGAAGAATCTAGTTCCTCCCTCATGTGAATTAGATAAATTATGTTTGTCTTTCTGATTTAATAATTTTATTTGGGCTCCTTATCTGATAATGCTGTTTTAAAGTCTTAATGTTTTGGTGTAATAAATTTTATACTCCATTGATTTGAAATTCACATTTCCGTAGTATCGAGGTGGCCATACTAACTGTTCTAAGGAACGTTGGGAGAGTATGTTAGACATCTTGAGAAGCTGCAATACAGTACAAGTGTGTTCACTTGAATAGTCTTGAGGAAAAGGTCCTTCTGTGATGTAAAAAGATTGATGTCTCTTGGAAAAGAGCCAAGTTCAGACCTAGGGTGTGCATTGGCTTAAAAAGACATAAACAGAGTCGGAAATAGTAAGACAAAAAGATGCTTACAAACCTCTGGATTTACAAATGAGTAATTAAAATAGCGCCTAATTCTATCGTTAATAAATACCTGAGGAAGAAAGAGGGGTGATAAGAAATGATGAATAAAATGTGGTTGGGGTAGAAATGGTTTAGAAAGGAATTAATTAGTAGGTCAACTCATTGACCAGTCCACCCAAAGTCAAAGAAAGACCTATTGCATACCCAGTACTGAGATGGGCTGGACACTTCCAGCTCCTCTTATAAAGCTGTCGCTCTCTCACAAGTCCCTACTGGTCCTTTCATCTTTGCCTACTTCTCAAGTCGAGGTAGGCATAAGCTCAAAAAGGGATCCCCCTTTGCTTAGTTACTATACGTCTCTTTGCATCAAGTATCTCCAGCACTCTCCCAGGACAGGATGTTCTGACTTCAGATAACTGGGCACAGCTCTGGCAAGGAATATTTAGGCAGTAGAGGTTGTTCCATTAGGGAGATGACAAGACCTCTTAGAGCTACCATGGTTTCTTTATTCTGATTTTACATCATTAAATTGTACTGTGACATAAAATCTATCCAGCAAGTTGTTTCTCTGAATAGATCTCCTGACCAAGGAGATACCCTATGCAAAAAAACAGGCAGTTCAGGCTTGGATTTTGGTACAGTTTAGATCTGGAATGGTATAAGCCAGTCATCTGGAACTCAGTCGTCCTTGAGTAAGTTGACTCTCAAGGTTTTGGACCCACAAGAGCTGAGAGAGAAGACACTTCACCTTTGAGAACCAATCTCCTCTTCTCCCACTCCATGTGGACTAGTGTGACCATCTATAAAGCCCCTATCCAGCCTTGCTCTCCCTTAAACCACTGCCAACAGGACCTGCTTCTGCTGTTCTACCACAGCCCAGCAAGCTTTACTTTGCACCCCAGATTGGTTTTTGGAATTGACTCTTATAGAAATCCCTCAACCAGAACAGTCTGTTCTATATTCTGTTGTGCCCAATAAATAACTATTAAGAATTACAGTCCAGTGGGCTGCTCTTTATAGTGACTATTAAAGTATTGTTCACTGCCTTTTATTGTTAAAATGCTGAGAATCCACTTTATAGTATTTTACTGTTCTTATACAGTAATAGAAAATGGCTCCTGCATATATTTTTGTTTCCTTCTTGAAAATTAAAAACCGTGGTTGTTCATGACTGTGTCTGTAGGAAGCAAGGCAAAACTTCCAAAAGGTTTTAACCGTGTGTGCCTCTATCTTCTCAGACCTGGTGAAGATGCTCAAGATGAAAGGGGTGGAGGCAAGAGGGTTGAGAAGGGCCTGAGGGCAGCATAGTTACTCAGACATCAGGAATTCCCCTGAAGCTACTCTGAAACCACACTAGAAATCAAGGAAGAGAAAGGAGAAAGTGGTTTGGACTTTGCAGAACCATAGCCACATGCAAGGGTGTTCCTTGCCAGGATTTACACGTACAATTCTGTAGATTCAGTCAAAAAGTCAGGTTACAATACTGCGGAGACAAGTTCTCCAGTGATACATTAAATCGTTCTTTGAGAATCTGTCGGTTTAGATCTAGTTTCTTTTCATGCCCCAAGATGGAGCTAAAGCAATGCTGTCTTCCGCAAATTCAGTGTATTCGAAGAACAGGGAAGAGCATGGGACCTTCTGCGTGTTCACACAGTAAGTGCAAGAGAAAGGAAGCATCGTGTTTTTTCTTCTAAAGCATGATGTTTCACAGCTGAGGAACAAGCTGGAGCGTGAGCGAAGTAAAGAATCATTGCAACTGTTTGGACTGGCTTCTTTTCTCAGCAAAGTCACACTGTCTTCTCTGGAAAGGCAAGCCCACTTTCCATGCCAAGCCACAGGTGAGGTTTTGAGGGCCAGGGATTTGTTTCTCTCCCTTGCCATCCTTCTCACCCAGTTTTTCACCATTCAAGAGGAATAAAGGAGAGATTGAGAGATCCTGAGTGGGCTAAAAGTCTGACAAATAACCAGGCCATTTTCATAAAATGAAGGAGTTTGGTAATTGCCAATTTACCCTGGTTTTGCTTCCAGCTGGTTCCCTTTTCAGCTGACTGGCTCAAGTGACTATTGAGATCATTAAAGCATCTAAGAGTTGAGGAGCGAGGAGTTTGATTTTTCATTTCCTACTGGCTCGGATAACTCTGTTTCCTCCTAAGCAAGGAGCTAATTAAGACACCATCGCTATTTTATCTTGAATATAAGGACCTCTTAGCAGAGGGTGAATCTTTAAAATATTATCTAATATTTAAATAGAGCCAAGACTAGAAAAAAAAGATGTGGGCTTTCTAGAGCCAGAGTCTTTGGCATATTATATGATTATCATTTATTGAGCACTTACTATGGGCCAGCCACTGCAATAAGCATTTTACATCATTTATTAATCATCACAATAACTCTATGAAGTAGCTACAGTTATTATCCCCATTTTACAGATGGGGAAACTGAGGCTTACAGAGGTTAGATAACTTACCCAAGTCCAGCTAGGAAGTGGTGGAACTAGGATTCAAACCCAAGACTGTCTTTTTTTAATTAATTAATTTATTTATTTGGCTGCCTCAGGTCTTAGTTGCGGCATGCGGGATCTTTAATTGTGGCATGCAGGATCTTTAGTTGTGGCACGTAGGATCTAGTTCCCTGACCAGGGATCGAACCCGGGCCCCCTGCATTGGGAGCACGGAGTCTTAGCCACTGGACCACCAGGGAAGTCCCAAACCCAAGACAGTCTTACTTTAAAAAGGTGTGTTCTCAATCACTGTGCTACACAGTACATGAGAGATATTGGCTTGAATACTTTCAGGGCCTTAATAATATTAATAGTTAACACTGTTATTGAGGGCTTATCATATGTTAGGCCCTATTCTAAACTCTCTACATGTATCAACTCATTTATCCTCTAAATCTCACAACCTCATAAAGAAGGTACTATTATTTTACAGATAAGAAAAGCGAGGCATGGAGAACTAAATTTCTTACATTCACAAAACTAATAAGTGATGTAGCCTGGGTTACACATTCTGGCAGTCCAACGCCAAAGACCATCCTCTTAATCGCTAAGCTGTATTGAAGGTAATATGTTCATTTCTGAATGAGGCAGCCCAATCCACTTTGAGGATCAGCTTCCTTTGTTAGAAAGGTGGACCTGTAGCTCTAGGGGACTTCTCAGAAGCAAACAGCAGAGTTCAAGAGTCCAGCCTTCAGCGGAAGCTCTTGCTCAATTCCTTCCCCAAATGCATGTCTCCATTACCCTTTAACCTGCATCTTTGAACAAACTGATATATGCGGAGTTCAGTAGTGGCACATTCAGCTGTGCCTTTAATGTCTGATGAGTCTGCTAGCACACTGTTTTTCATTTGATCTGAAGAAGATCTAATGAGAGATCATTTCCTGATAATACATTGTCTGCTTTCAACATCACTAGGAAAGCACTTTGCTACAAACAATCCCTATTTTGGTATAATTGCCTTTGAAAAGGGGGTATAAGAGGCAGCATAAACTCCTCAGAGTTTGGGTCTGATTTCCTGAGGTGTTCCATTTCAGAAGAGGCCCCTGACAACAGGCAGAGAATAAAAACAAGTGTGGTCTGGGGCAGACAGTGTTTTTCAAACAGTTGGCCAAATCTCTCCTGGCAGCCGGGAAGCAGCTGAATCATCAAACGCTAGGCCTCTAACGAGAGGGAGGCTGGGCTGTATTGCAGTGCATTCCAGACTGCCTGTGAAACCCAGAGCTGCTGCTGCTTCACCAACGCTGGCACCTTTCCAAGGGGCTGGCCTGGCTGAAATGCTCATCAAAGCCTGATTTCATCTCTTCTCTCCCTCTCTCTTTTTTTCCTCCTCTGTGTGATTTCCCACACAGCATTTGCCTGCCTTTGGATGAAATATTTGAATGACTTTTGGGGTCACCTCAGGTACAGCCTCTGCTCTGCAAGCTAAAGTTAATGAAATCCATTTCCTGGTTGGAAAGTCAAAATAGCAGAGAGGAAAGTCACTCAGTGGGAATGGACAAGAATGGGCAGACATTCTTTTCCAAAAGGCAGGAATGACCTAGGCATTCAGAAATTGAAAGCCAGATGTTTGGACAAAACCCTAGATCCAATTTGAATCTTAGAAGTGTTGAAATCCTTTGACTAAAACTTCAGAGAGTGGATGGTAAGGAAGGGGGCCTAAGTAGGGTAATTCACCTTGAAAATAAATAGATCACCCATTTATATCAGAAACAAAACAAATGTTTGGACTCATTACACGTGAAGAATGAACAATATTTTCTGTGTCTTTTAAGATGACAGGTATGTACCATTCTAAGCCTAATTATGAATGAACGCAAATATATCTGCTTTGTTTCTCCATCTCTGCAAATATGTAGATAACTATTATTTAATTACCTTTGCCCCTAATAACTAAGGGGAAAGATCCAGTGACTTATTGACTGACAGTGCCGACCTCAACCTGCTCAGATAGGTTTTTTACCTAAAGGAATGTTTTGGAAGGGAGGAGCCTTCTTTGCTGTTAACAGTAAACTGTGAACACATGAAGGAGTGGGGGGAAGTTGTGAGTTGGAAAGAACCTTGAAATTCCATTGTCTGGACTCTGATGGGAAAAAGAAAGAAACTGAATTCTCCTCCCTTCAGTCCTTGCCAACAGCATTCTTTCTCCAGTGTTTTCTCCCTGACCCCACCCATAATAATAATAATGTGTGTTATTTTTATAAAACTCCAAAGAACTTTCACACACATTTATATTTGACCTATGCAACTTTGAAAGGATGGAAAGGAGAGATGTCCCTTTTTACAGATGAGAACACTGAGTCCCAAAGAAATTAATTGATGTGCTCAAAGCACACAGGAAGTTAGTTGTAGAGCCAGAGCCACTAGGTCATCAGTTCCTGAGGCTATTACTCCTTTTATATGCCAAACCGTGCTGGTTTGGGTTATTGGTTCTGAAATTTTCAGGTGCATCAGAATCACCTGGGAAGCATTTCACAAATGCAGGTTTATAGATTTTACTGTCAGAAGTAAAGTAGGTCTGGGATAGGTGTCCAGAATCTGCATTTTTAACAAGGTCTCCAAATGTTTCTGATATAAATGGTCTTTGGGCTGTACCTTAGATGACGGTGAACCCATAAGCCCTGAGCTGTTCAGATATTTCATTTAAATCTCTATAGATAATCTGTTAATTAAAAGTTCACATAGGAATAGAAGAAAGCTAACAGGGCTATTCTTAAGAGGACCATGAGATGAGGGGGTAGAAGAGAGTAGATGTTGTCTTCGGCAAAGGACACTTGCTCCCCGAACTCTCTCCCTCCAAAATCCCTTTTCCACATGAAAGTGGAGTCAAATGAACATCACAGGAATCCTTGAAGATAAGGATATCTTGGAAACTGGTCCCTGAGACATGGGGCCAATGACCAAAGAAAGGGACTTTGCAAACGTGGCATAGGGGCAGCTCTAGGTAAATAGAATAGATGTACATGAGCCTCCGGTATTTTTTAGCACAGCTGGTAGATTCTTTACTCTGGAGCCAAACTGCCTGGGTCTGAATCCTCCCTCTTCCAATTATTAGCTGTGTAACCTTGGGCAAGTCATGTAACCTTTCCATGCCTCATTGATAAAAGTTTCCTCATTGATAAAATGGAGATAAAATCACTATATATTTCATAGGGTTGTTGTAAAGATTAAATGAAATAGCACATGTACACCACTTAGAACAGTGCTGGCATCTAGTAAGCAGTAATAGTGTTATTGTTAAGTACAATTTTCCCGAGTCATTGCTGAGCTGCAATTAATAAAGAATGGCTTGTGCCTAGAGTCAGTCATTTCCATGGTTTTCATGGCTGTGCCTCTGAAGAGCCATAGATGGCACTATTGTGGCAGTCAGCTAAGTCCCTTTTCCAGACTAAAAGATGAATCCTGATGAGACATGGGGCTTCAAGTGGCAGCACCACAGGGCAAAGAGACATTTGATCACCAAACACAATACTTTTTCTCTCTCTTAAAAAATTATTCAATGGAATTGAATACAAATCTGGTCAGTGTCAGTAGATAACAAAGCGCGCATTCAAAACACTGTGGTGCAATGCTGTTATTCCTCATTTAACTTTTCCATCTCATACACGATAAAGGATGATTACGGTGATGATGGAGATACCAGGACACTGAGGCTCCTCTAAGAGTATGAGGATGGCCTATGGGGACACAGCCTCAGTCAGCTGCCCAGTATGGCATGGTGGTTGGTTATAGATGTTATATCCAGAGACTGGCTTTGCAGAATTTGCTGATGGGTAATATTTGGGGATTTTGGCAGAGTTTCAAAGTTGGTAGATTTATAGGAAGTGTATTAGATGTCTGAAGACCCTAGGGTATAGGGGTTTGTGTGAGTTGGAGGGAAGTGGGAGGAATAGAGAGAGAGGTTGGAAGAAAGAGAGAGAAAGAGAGAAGTTGATAAAGGCAGAGACCAATGATGTGAATATATTTTGGGTGAGAGTGGGGGTTGAGGATGGAAAGCAAGAGAAGAGAATTTTTGAGAAGGGATGGTGGGAGACAGGGAGGGTCTAGCACTGTGTCCAGAATCTAGAAGTTTCTGGAACACATCATGTCTCACAGGGAAAGCAGTTTCATTCCAGCCTGAGTCAGCCCACCTACCAGAAGCTTTGCTCCCTGCTGTCTGTACTGTCACTCACACTCACAGGCACATCTACTTCAGTGCCCCCAAGTCATTTCATGGTATATTCACCTGTACCTTTGCTGCTCATGTGACAGACAGACAGCCAACAAGGTGTCAAGGTACCAGCAAGTAGCCTGGGTTGAAGTGCAAAGGAAAACACTGACAAACATAAAATACTTATATTCCTAACTGTCTGGTATCAATTATAGCCAGTTAGCACTTAAAAAATTCAAGAGGCTAGGAGCAGTGGTATCAATATGGAGGTCCAAAGGCTTGTGTCTTTGATTAGGTGCATATGCACATCTAAAGAACACACTTGCACATAGAAATCTTCCAGTAACTGGCAGTTTCATGAAAATGATGTAAGAAGGATAAGTCCATTCCTGGCTTTCTCTTTCAACAGGTTCAGTTACATAGTGCAAACTGTTCACAGATCAGACCATTTATTCCCCAATGAGTGTCTGTTTGGCCTGGACCCAAGTCCTGCTAGGCTAGAGGGCGATGGCGGCTGCAGGAGCTGCTTTGGCTACTGTGCTTTTTGTACACATGAAGCTCCCACATTTTACCCTTGGAATTGGATAGTCCCTTGCAGAGTACATTGAACTTGGAGGATTTTTTTTCTTGTATTTTGCAGCCTCCAAAAACACCGAAGGCTTTTCTTAAAATCACAGTTCAGTTGAACTTTGACTAGCTTTTTATACAGACAAAGTTCAGTTTAGTCACTTAAACAGAAGGACATCATGAAATACGTTTTCATTCTGATTATTTTGCACCTAATTGGGAGACAACCACCAAATAAAAAGGCTTTCAGGATTTTTCTACTAGACCATAAAATCTCTTTAATTCTTCGACAAATGTACAGTTTGAATGAACTAAAGCCAGGGTTTATAGTAGGCCAGAAAAGAAGGCTAGAATTAATGGAAATTAATAGCTTTGCCTTTTGGAGACAAACTGAATAGGACAGAACTATTTATCAGAGCCAGGTTCTTAAAAATACCCAGTGAAACAGAGAATAAAGGCATATCCTTTCATAGTTCATGGTTATACAATGAAGTAACTGGCTTTAGTGATATACACCATTTAAAAAAATAAATTTATTTATTTATTTTTATTTTTGGCTGTGTTGGGTCTTCGTTGCTGTGCATGGGCTTCCTCTAGTTGCGGAGAGCGGGGGCTACTCTTCGTTGAGGTGCGCGGGCTTCTCATTGCGGTGGCTTCTCTTGTTGCAGAGCATGGGCTCTAGGCACGTGGACTTCAGTAGTTGTGGCTCACGGGCTTAGCTGCTCCATGGCATGTGGGATCTTCCTGGGCCAGGGATCGAACCCGTGTCCCCTGCATTGGCAGGCGGATTCTTAACCACTGCGCCACCAGGGAAGCCCTATACACCATTTTAAAAATAATCATCAGCAAGTTACACGCAACAGTATGGTTTGGAAAAGTAAATCATCTATGCCTTGTGTCCGGGATGTACATTTCAGAAATCCTGATTGTATACACTGGTATGAAGATATGCGCTGGCCCTGGTTTATAGAACTTTAAAAAAACAATTGGTGAGGGCTTCCCTGGTGGCGCAGTGGTTGAGAGTCCACCTGCCGATGCAGGGGACACGGGTTCGTGCCCCGGTCCGGGAAGATCCCACATGCCGTGGAGCGGCTGGGGCCCGTGAGCCATGGCCACTGAGCCTGCGTGTCCGGAGCCTGTGCTCTGCAACGGGAGAGGCCACAACAGTGAGAGGCCCGCGTACAGCAAAAAAAAAAAAAAATTTGGTGAGGCTTGAGCTCTAGAAAGCCTTCCCTGAACCCACCAAGTTGGGCGAAATGTCCACCAATATATGTCTACATACTTACCTGTTTAGGTATCTGTCATTCATAATACATTGTAAGGTCCTTGAGAGCAGAGACTGTAGTCTGCCCATATTTAAAACACCACTACCAACATAAAGTAGGTGCTAAATAAATATTTGTTAAACTGTTGATGGAAGTCAGGCAGTGGGACAAATGAAAATTGGGCAGGGAGGTGGCCTAAAATGAACATTAAAAAAATTGCACACTTTCTACTCTGCTCTCCATGATTTGTATAAAAATCTATACTCCTGAATCTGAGCCCATCTGTATGACAGGGCCAGGTTTATATAATATCATTAAAGAGCCTATCTTGCTAAGTTTCTCTCTCTTAAACTTCATTATTTTATTCTGTCCTCTTGCCTGAGATCTCAAGATAATAATATGCCTTTTGTAAAGTTCATGAATCTTAGAGGACCTTCCTGGTCATCAGTCTTTCATATCTTACCATGACATTGTTGGATCAGGTTGCTCTACTTTTTTAACACCCAGCTGAGATTAGCAATGAGGAAAAAAGAATTTTAACTAAAGAGGTGGGAGGATGAGAGATGGTGCCAAATTAAGAGAGAGGAGAGTGTTTTGGAGCGTGGGGAAATAGAGGGGAAATCCAGTTTGGGTAGCTCACTGCAGATCCAGGTCCTAAGTGGGGTAGGAGCTGGAAGTGAAGCATATACATAGGTGCAGAAAAGTATTTGGTGAAGAAGTCAAATTTAGAATCAAGTTACAGACTATGAGAGTTAGGATTATTACATGCCCTTAATGCCAATAGGGTGTGGAGCTATAGGAAGGTTGAGTGACTTTCCCAAGGTCATATGACTATTTCTTGGTTGAGCTAGAAATAAAATCAACAGAACTTTAATCTTTCTACCACACCAGTAATTAAATTCAGTTCGAGTGCTTGTTAAGCATTTACTACGTACTCAGCACTGTGCTTCACACTGCTGAGAGTTCAAGTTCCATTTAAGGTCTTTTATCACCATAAAGTCCTCCATTTTCCTTTCTTTGTAATAAGGACTTCTTATTGTGAAAGCCAAAACACATGAGCAACATTCCTAACTTGTGCTGGGACACTGGAATCTAAAGGTAATGAGCGAAAGTCTCTGCCTTTCAGTAGATTCAAATCAATCAGGGTAACAAATATAATAAAGCCAATTATAAAGAACTAACTCCTCTCTTTGGAATCAACTTGAACATCTCCCTCTCGAGAGCCATGTAGTCATCAAGTCACGTAGATTCTGTCTTAATAATGTCTCCCAGGTCTGCTCTTTACTTATATAGCCTTCATTCTCACCCTAGTCTGCATTCTCATCACCTCTCATAAGGATTATTACAATAGTCTCTAAATTGGTATTCCTATACCTATTTTCTCTTGTCCTTCAATCATTGCACACCTATGTCAGATTAATATTCCTATAACATCACTGTATGTACGTACACCACAAATCTGTTCAAAAGCATTTAATGTTCCCCGCTGACCAATATTAAAGGCCAAATTTTTATACTGACTTCACAGTCACCCCTTTTGTCCTCCTTTGTAGTTATCTGTTTATGGACATGCCTTGTTCCTGACACTAGATTATAAATTCATAAGGGCAGGGACTCTAGCTTCTTGTCTTTCAATTCCTGTATCCAAGCACAAATTAGGCACTCAGTAAGTGTTTCTTACTGATGATGATCACTTCTTATATTATTAAAATATTTTCATTTAATGCCCATAATCAAATTTACAGAAGACGTTTCTGCATTTGCTAAAGGCTTTTGTTATTAGTTATTTGATTTAATCTTTCTAACCATTAATTTTCAGAATATTTCATATTATCTATAATATTACACACATTCACATAGAGTTAAGTCAAGCTTTGTCAGAGACTGACCTAATTCCTTAATATGTGTCCCAAACACCTACACTGTTATGATTTGACTTGTCTCCCAGTATTTAAGCTTAAATCTGTCTTATCACTACTAAATATACAACCCATCCTGGCCAAGAATATTAAGAGGAACAAATAACTCTCCCTTCTCTTTGTTCTTTGTGTTTGTTCTTTGTACTAGTTCCCACAGTGGGTATATTCCCAATGGATCCATAGGGAGTCAACAGTTTTAGCTGAAGGCAAATGATGGATTATGGTCACTCAGAGAAATTCCATACTCATTTTTAACCAGATGGGAAACAAGGTGTCATGGAAAAATCATTGGCTTAGCAATCAGAGGGTTCTAGACTTGGTTTTGCTGGCAACTAACAGTATGATCTTAGAGGCGTATAAATACTTGCTATGAATCTATCTGCACATCTATCAAACAAAGGGGTGGTGGATTTGATTCATTCATTTCACAAACCTTTGATGGTTGTTGAATACATGATAGGCATGGTACAAGACACTTTAAGGAATAGAAACATGAACCAGACATGAGTTTCTGTCCTTGAGAAGATTATAAATCTAGAAAGCAAAGTTATGTACCCAAAGGACTGAAATACAAGGTAGACAGGCATAAGAACCATGAAATAGGTACAGATAAAGTATGTAATGATCTCGCAGATCCCTTCAGCCTAAACATTCTATGATTGATAATTCATTTTTCATGGAGAAAAGACTTCCCTTCCCCAAACAGAGATATTGTAATTATTTATCAAAGTGTTTCCTTCACTAGCATTACCACCTACGTCAATGGGAAAGCTAAGAAGGCCCAGTTGAATGATTTTGGCCTTAATCACAAGGAAATGGAAAAAGAACCTTTTACATAAAGAATTAATACTCTTTAACAAGTCAGCAAAAGAAAACAACAGGAACTTTTACAATTAGATACATTAGTAACTATTTTATAAAAGAATGGTGAAGACAAAAATCAAATCACACACGACTGAGTCTCTGCTATATTTCTAGCCCTCCTCAATATGGTGCCCCTCCTCAATCTGATTAGCATGTAGGTAGGGAGATAAGACTAATTACACAGAGGATGATTTTAAAACAGTTCACAATAAAATTGCATAGTGCCAATTATGGTACCACAGTAGGTAAGAGAAGAGAAACACTGCAATGATGGAAAGAGCTGTCTTTAAAATAGTCAAATCTGGGTTTAAAACCTTCTCTGCCGCTTACCGGTTATGTGACCCTGGACCTATTGCTTAACTTCCTTGTAACTCAGTTTCCTCAACTGCACAATGAGGATAATTGTAGAACATCCTATGCAGGTTTGTTGCAAAGATTAAATGAGCTAATGCATGTCAAGCACCAAACACAGTGTCTGGCCCATAGAGATGCTTAATGGCTATTTGTTGGATGTGATAATAAGGGTGGGTTGAAATACCTGAGGAAGAAGTTCTGCCCAATACGGGCATTTAAAGATGGCAGAGAAAAGGGAGTAGGAAAATATGTAAATGAAATCTGGTTGTAATTTTGACCTGTAAGGAAAAAAATCAAAAGAGAAGAATATGCATTATCTTATACACTTCCACGATGTATGTAGAAATAACCTAATGTCAGCAACCTCCAGCTAATATCTAGTGATAATTAACAATCTAGTACTTGTTTTGCTGGCATATCTCTTCTCAACTTTGTCATTAAACTGTCTCATCAGTGAATCATTAAATATCATAGCCCTACTGAATTTGGTTCACGGATCATCAGAGTAAATGCAAGCACAATTTACTTGCTAAATTCAACAAATTTTCTTTTGATCTGCTAGCAGCCCCAAATGAGTAAAACTTTGAGAAATACTTCCAAGTAGCATAACTCTTTCTTATATCAACCTTTCTAAAATTGTTGAAACTGGGTGAAGTATTTGACCAGCCTGCGCCTTTTTTCTTTTTACATAGTTAATATTATGATGACTGGCAGACCGAAAATATTTTGGTCCTTTGGGATGAAATGTGTTATTAGAAACGGAAGACACAAATCATCAAAAATAAAATTTGGAAGCAAGAAGCTTATCCAATGACTTCAGTTTTCAAGGAAGAAAACTGAGCACATTATTGAGAATAAGTTGTTTTCTAAGTTTGATATGAACTGAAGCATGTTTCCTCTGAAGCATGAGGAAACAATAGTCTCATGGTCTTTGACACACTAGAGCTGTGGTGGAAACATCGCATCCCATTTCAATTCATGAACTTTGGGTTAGGAAAATTAATCTGGAAAAAAACAAAACTCCCTCTATTTAACTTTCCAATGAAATTGCACTCACTTTGCGTGTCCCCATTACTTGACTTTGAGTGGAGGTAACCATACTCTCTTCCTACAGCCCTGCATGATTAGAAAAACTCACAGCAGCACTTGGTCTCTAGGTTGTCTTAGCCTGACCCAGGCAATTACCCCTGGGCATATTTCCAGGGGTTAGGAGAAAGTTATTTTTTGAGAAAATGATGGCATTTTGTAAAAAAACATAAAAGCATTTGCAAAGACTGAACATATTAGAATCAAGTTCTCTTCAGAGAGTTCATCTTTCTGTATACAGCCAGTGATTCTAAGAAGTAAACCTCATTTCCACTACCCGTTATAACTGAAAGACTTCTCTCTATCATTAAAAGACATTATTCCCAGAAGGGTGAATTTGTTGTTAAAAGATGAGGCATAAGTCTAGTTTTTGAAATCAATTGCTTAAAACCTCCAGAGTTGATCAGGAGTTAGGCAGCAATTTTAGGGTTTAGTAATCCAAGCATCCTTAAATAGACTTGAGGCCTGGAGCCACAACTGAGAAGTATGCCATGATCCTGTGGGGGACAAACCCATTATTTCCTCCAGAAGATTTTTAAAGAAACTTAAAAAATAGTCAAGTATGTTTTATGATAAAAACAATGAGACATATTTTGAATAACAGGTAATAAGATACAGGCACATAAAGATGTAATGAAATTATAATTTTTAAAAAATGGTCTTCCAGTGTCTAACATTAATAGGTGTTTTTCACAATTAAAAATCTTGCCTTTCCATCTGGAGATGGTTTTAACATGAAAATACGGTAGATGAAATGGATAATTCAGGTTGCAAGTCTATGAATTTTATATTCCTATCCAACTGCATGTTGTTTCCCTCCCAAGATACCGACTCTGAGGTTTGCCAATTACAATAGTGTGACTATTTTGAAAGAATATTCATTTGAATTCCCAGCAAAAATAATTTCAAGGAGATGCTGCCATTCAAAACATTCACAAATGAACTCCATACTTCATTACCTCAATTGCAGGCACAAATATAAAGGCACTACGACTTTTTTTTTTAAAGATTTAATTTAATTTATTTTTGGCTGTGTTGGGTCTTCATAGCTGCGCGCGGGCTTTCTCTAGTTGTGGCGAGCGGGAGCTACTCTTTGTTGCGGTGCGCGGGCTTCTCATTGCGGCGGCTTCTCTTGTGGAGCACAGGCTCTAAGCGTGCAGGCTTCAGTAGTTGTGGCACGTGGGCTCAGCAGTTGTGGCTCGCGGGCTCTAGAGCACAGGTTCAGTAGTTGTTGCACACGGGCTTAGTTGCTCTGCGGCACATGGGATCTTCCCAGACCAGGGATTGAACCCATGTCCCCTGCATTGGCAGGCGGATTCTTAACCACTGCGCCACCAGGGAGGCCCCAGAAGACACTGATTTTTCATTCAAAATATGTTTTTGACTGAAACAAAAAAATCATGTTCTCTGTTAGAAAAAGACACCCGAGGAAGGGTAAACGTAGACTGCTTCTACTGTGAACGTGAACTTGATAGTTGTGTTCTGTTACTGACAATGACATATACGTTTTGTTCCCTGTGGAACCTGTTTTACTATCTCTGACCATTTTATGACTGTTTAGTTTTGTAGGCTGTCTAATATCTGTGCCCATGGCAAACCACTGAAGATAAAATGTGCAGAGGAAAGAGAATGTGGTTTATTGAATGCTAAACTAAGCTGAAAGTCAGCGGACCTTGCTTCTATTTCTGGCTTTTCTTTGGACAAATCATACCTTCCTTGACCTTGAACAAGTAATTTACTATCACTCTACCCCAGATGGTGCAATTAGGCCTCATTATAAGAAAACTCCAATACCACATTTTTCCATAGCATAATTTATAAAGTAGGGAATAAATGTGAAATACATTAATTGAAGAACTGCTCATTCAAAGTGCTTCAAAGCCCCCCTACCTAATGGTACCATCAAAAGTATAGCTAGAAACAAACTCTAGAATAGCAGTGGGAATACGTGGTTCCTATGGCCTCAGGTGAGATCTGAGGGGCAGTTATGATGGGAAAAGGAGAAACCCAGGACAAAGATTTGCAGTTATTCTCCCTCCTTCCCTTACTTTCTTCTGTTTCTTCCTTCCTGGTTTTATTGGAAAAGGAGTGGGAATTGCCAAATGTTGCTTGCACTGAGGACATCCACAGTGATGGTACTATTGGCCAGAGGAAAGTTCCACCTGGACAAGGCCAAAGAACAATAATTGAGGGCTTTATGGGTGAGAGGATGGGGAATGGTCTATCATGTGCACCTCTGATAATATAATGGAAGTTTCAGAAGGGGAAACCAGTATGATGGCCAAACTATCTGGGATTTTTAAGCACGTAGGCTATAAACAAAGCCGCTCTTTTTTCCAAGTCTCGGGATGTGGCCTTTAAAAAAGTCATGTCCCAGGAATACATCTTCAGCTATAGGATGTAAGATAGTAATAAAGCAGAATTCCTTTTTTTCAAGGTCACTCTACCAAAAAAAAAAAAATCCAGGGATGCATTTATTTCATATATTGAAGGATAGTTAGACCAGGTGATTATTTCTATTTTATTTTATGGCATCAAGTGAATTGGGTATAATAATAAAATAGAATTAGAGAATTCTGGAGTCAGAAGGAGCATTAGAAATAACTCAGTCATTGTATAGCATGTAAACTTAGGCACAGAAAAAGAAAGTGAGTTGCCCAAGATCAAAACTTAGTAAATACTACCTATAGCTGATTCACTTTGCTGTATAGTAGAAACTAACATGACACTGTAAAGCAAATATACTCCAAAAAAAAAAAAAAGATGAAACCACCTACTTCATAGGACTCTGGGATAAAATGAGAGGATACATGTAATGTACTTAGCACAAGAAAAGCATTACAAATGGTGAGCATTATTATTACCACGGGATTATTGTTAGTGTGAATCCCAGAATAAAGAAACAGCATGCTTCAAAGATGTTATACACACACACACACATATATATATATACATATACATATATATGTATATATCTATATTCTTTTTTCGATTATTTTCCATTATAGTTTATTACAAGATATTGAATATAGTTCACTGTGTTATACAGTAAATCCTTGTTGTTTATCAAATAAATTTTAATTAAGGTTATTTTGATCCTAAATTTGTATGCTCAGTTTAAAAAAAATTGTTGTTTTAAGATTCTCTGTCACAACCATATTTAAATAAAGTATTTTTGTAGACCTTAAAAAAAAACTTAGTAAATACTGACACTAGAAGTCAAATCTTCTGAATCTCATTACAGCAATAAATATTCCACTGCTTAGATTTGACATCGTATGACCTGACAAGTTCCTAGAAGTAGTACATTTGAATTTTCCTTCTTTCTATAAGAGGTACAACTGCTAAATATGAACCAGTTACTGGGACCATAACTGACTTTCGTTGGATGTTCCCTAGTTTTCATTTTGGCTTTAATTTTTCTACCAGTATGGCATAAGTTATTAATTATTGTGATTGTTATTATTAGTCGCAGCAGAATGAAAGGAGGAGAAAAATATTAAAAGGCTGAAATGTGTTACCCAATAAAGCCACAGAGTCTTCTACAGAAAATTTTTAATAGGGAAGAGAATTGCTGATGGTTTATTTTCCTGCCTGTAGACAGGCAAGAATAATCTGTCTAAAGCAATCTTCTACAAGTCTATAGCGTTGCGAGGGCCACTATTGGCACATATAACACTTCTGGCAAATTACAAAGTGTCACTTCCTGTAGGCAGACAAATTGAGGGGGGAAAAAAGAGTCCCCTCTTAGCGAACGGATCAATTACAAAACAGCACAGTTTCCAGAAGCTCCTGTGCCAGTGGTATTTCCCTGCCTCTTGCCCATCCACCCAACACTTTTGTGCAGGATGCACCCTTAAACAAAAACCCTGGGCATTATTCTCTCTTTTCTAAATGCTGTCACTTCTGTCTGCATCTTCTTTTTTTTTTTTGCAGTACGCAGGCCTCTCTCTGTTGTGGCCTCTCCCGTTGCGGAGCACAGGCTCTGGACGCACAGGCTCAGCGGCCATGGCTCACGGGCCCAGCCGCTCCGCGGCATGTGGGATCCTCCCGGACCGGGGCACAAACCCATGTCCCCTGCACTGGCAGGCGGACTCTCAACCACTGCACCACCAGGGAAGCCCTGCATCTTCTTTTTTAGTAATAAGTTAAAATTCAGCTGTTGAAAACACACAGTTTTGCTTTTCCTTGGCTGGACTTCAGTATCAACAGAACAGGAGCCCCAAGTCTCTGTAGTATCCTAGCAATAAGCGTGAACTTTTACATTTCAAACACATTGACCCATTCTGGCACATTTGCAGGCTGCCCTGCCCACCCCTTCTCTTCAGCCAAATCCTACCGATGTTTTAAGTCCTCCTCTTCTCTTCCAAGCAGTCTTTGCTGACACATTCCAGTCCTCATTGATATTTCTTCTTTGCATCCCCTAAGATTTGTTGTCTGTTGAGGATTTGGAATGGATTAATATGGCATTGAATGGCCTTTGGTGAGAGGAACCAGTAATGCTTAAATCACCAGGCTGTACGGAAATGACAGTGGCATTTCGGCAGGAGTGGTTTCAGGGCAAGGCAGAAATCAATCCGGAGACTATCTAGCAGCTCTGTATGTGGAGTAAGGTAGACTTATAAGTAAAAAGAAAACAAGTGCCCAGCTGCCCGATGCACACGGTACCAGAGTATGCTGTCCAGAGTCCCACTTTCTTGGCCTGTAGTACAGATGCCCACCCAGCCAGTGCTTCTGAAAACAAGGGATCAATCCCTCCACATGGCAATTGTGACTAATAATTGAAAGTATGTCTCCTAAGTAATGGAACTTTTACCGTGTCCATTACATTCAACATGAGAAACTTCTGTAGCTGGTTTAAAAAGATTTAAAAAAATCAAGAAACCTACTAAATTATTAACTGTCATAGTAATGAAGACATTTATTTTAATAATGTAGCTGATTCCCTGTAACGATTACCGCCAGATGCCTTCTTTCTTGAAATTGATGCATGTTTGAGTTTAAAAGACATGAGCAATTTCAAGTCTACCTTTTCATCTTCGAACAGAAAAGGAGCTGAATGGGGAGTAGGAGAAATAACAGGAACTGATGTGACTCCTGTTGATATCTTATCAAATATGTATGTGTAAGTGTTTATTCTTTTCTACTGGTTTGTAATTGTGGTGCTAATGACTGTTACTTTTGAGGTTGCTTTGGAATAAAGCTTGCCTTTCTGTGAAAAAACAAAACAACCCCAAAAAGGGGAGGAGGCCAAAAGGCCATTTTACTTCTCTTTCTATCCTAAAACCCATTCCAAATCTTAACACTCCAATTGAGAAAAGGTCAAAGATGCTAATGAAATAATAGGAGAAAAATGCATATTCATAACCTCCAACGCCTAGATAAGTGTGTGTATGTTCTGTGTCTGGGGTGAGGTTGGTGTACAATTGCTCTTACCTAGCCACATGCACTGAATGGAGCACTGTAAGAGAGGCAGAGGGCCAGCTTGCTCAGAGCAGTCCCTACGCTCTTTTTTTCTTTAGTTTTTTTTTTAGTTTTTTAAAAAAGTTTTATTTTATATGGGAGTATAGTTGATTAACAATGTTGTGTTAGTTTCAGGTGTACAGCAAAGTGATTCAGTTACACATATACATGTATCTATTCTTTTTCAAATTCTTTTCCCACTTAGATTATTACAGAATATTAAGCAGAGTTCCCTGGTCTACACCCTAGCTCCTTGTTGGTTTTCTGTTTTAAATATAGCAGTGTGTACATGTCAATCCCAAACTCCCAGTCTATCCCTCCACCCCCACCCCCCTATTCTCTTATGGAAGGGAAAGAGCCCACTTCACACCAGTTGCCCTATTCACTAGCAAAGCAAGCAACCTCTGGAGGCCAACATTATTTGGGGGGCATTTGATTATATTCGATGTAATAATTCAAATGTAATTCAATATAATTATATTCAGCTAGAGACAGGATGGCCTTTGTTTTATAAATATTTGTCTTGAATCTCCAGAAAGATTAGAAACTCTCTGAGAGCCAGGTCAATATCCATGGTGCTTCTATTTCCTAAAGGTCTTAACTGAGACACATAGTAAGTACTCAGTCAATATTTGTATGATTAAATGTAAAAATAAATCCTGGGGCTTCCCTGGTGGCGCAGTGGTTGAGAGTCTGCCTGCCGATGCACGAACGATGTTCGTGCCCCGATTCGGGAAGATCCCACATGCCGCGGAGCGGCTGGGCCCGTGAGCCATGGCCGCTGAGCCTGCGTGTCCGGAGCCTGTGCTCTGCAACGGGAGAGGCCACAGCAGTGAGAGGCCCGCGTACTGCAAAAAATAAAATAAAATAAAATAAAAATAAAATAAATCCTGATTTTTGAAACTCAATGTAACCTGGTTTTACAGATATGAGGGTAATGGCATGATGTATTATATTCAAAGGAGGTAGAGAAGAGTTAAGAACTGGCAAAAGAGTTTCAACCGTCAAGAGTAGCTCCACTGGATGAAAAAAGCATACCCTCAAAGCTTCTAATTATAGGCTAGGCTCTTGAGTTAATGACATTTCTTTACAAGACATGCGATTTATTTTTTTCTGTCTGGAAGCAACACACATTCAGAAATTGAGACGAACATCAATAGAACAAAAGCTGTAGCTCAGCTGTTTGGAGGAAATCAATTCAAACAACTCATAATTTGCTGGGTGACACATCATGAAACATTAAGCTAAGTGGCGGCACCTGGCTTCAGAAGCGTGCTCTCTAGGACAGCTATCAATTTATTCATGCTGAAAAGGAAAGTCTCCCCCTCCCCACCCCGTTCATGTAAAGCTTAAAAACCAAAATGATGATGATATCAAAGGGCTCTAAAAAAAGAGCCTCCCAAAAGACAGTTATCTCTTTGTCTTATTTTGTGCAACTTTCTCAAACAAAGTGAACAATGAGCTATACTAAGGAAATGCTTTGGGACCAGAACTTGTGAGGTTCAGTATGGGAGGCATTCAGTGTGGCACAATATCCGTATAATGGAGGTCTGGTTCACAACCTGGTGAGGTTGCCAGTGAATATGTTTTCACTGGTAACTGGGATTAGAGAAAAAGGAAGCACAAGCACCTCTGTACCTTCAAAATAGCAGGTAGAGAAATGGGTTCATCATGATGGGCTATGTACTGTCCCAGAGAAACCAATGAAAGTGGTGTTCTCAGAAAGGGAAAGGGGGAGAAAGCTGACCCTGGGTTGACTGAAAACAATAGTCAATAGGAGTACGCTGTTAGTGATGAAGCAAGGTGCTAAGGGTCATGGAGGAACTTTGGGGAACTGTCAGCACATCATTGGCCACAAGTCCATAGTGAATGAAAACGTACTACCTGGTCAGTTTGAGCTAGTTGAGTTGGGAGATATAGAAGAAATAGAGCCACTTTCCTCAAAAAGTATATCATCTGATGGACACAAGAAAAATCGTGACTGTTGACTACTTACTATGTGTCAAATAGTGCCTTTCCTGTTATCTTACAACATAATCCCCACAACATCCCACTGAAGTGAGTACTAGTACTCCCTCCATTGTACAGACGAGAAGAATGACGTCAAAAGAGGTTATGCATCTTGTGCAAAATCATTCATCCAGTAAGTTCCAGAGCCAAGATGTGTCCCTTGCGCTTACTCTATGCATTTAATCACTAAGGTAGAGCCAACTGTAAAAAAGGGGATTAAAATGGTGTCAACCAGAGTTGTGAGGAGTATAAATGCGTTAACATATGAAAACGAGAGTGTCTGGCATGGAGCCAATGTTCAAACATGGTCAGTTATCACCATCTTTACTGTCAACAGTGTTTCCCTACCTCTTAATGCAGGAATCCTTTTTACAACATCCTTGACAGGTAGTTCCCAGCTCTTGATTATACATCTCCCCAGGGCCAGGAAGCTCAGTACTTGAGCAAGTGGCTTCATTGTGCAACAGCTCTTATTGTTTAGAGGGATTTCCTTTGATCAGCTGAAATAAACCTTCCTATAACTTTTGCCCACTGGCCCTACTTCTCCTATTGATAATAACACAGAATAAGCTGACATCCTTTTCCACTTGACATGCCAGATTAAATGTGACAAGAAATAGAGAATCATTTAAGATTTTTGAGCTGGAGAACAACATAAGGAAAGGCAAGTTTAAGGAAGATGTGTCTGATGAGAATAAGTAGAGCTGGATTGGAAAGCGGTGAGAATGGAGGGTGGGATGCCAGTGAGGAGGATATGGCAGTGATCCAGGTCATATGGACCAGGAGAAGAACAATGGCAGTGAAGGTGGAGAAGCTGCACAGATAAAGGAAATCTTTCATGGGGAAATCAGACAGGGCTGGGGACTGGCCAGATATGGGGGATAAATAAAATAAATCTCACTGATGACCCAAAGTTTACAAACTTAGCGATTCAGAGGAGCTAAGTTGTTTTTGTTTTGTTTATTTGTTTTTGGGGGGATGGGGTGCATTTGGAGGGTGGGAATTTGATGAATTTGGCTTACAGTTGACAATTAAATAAGCCCAAAAAATCCACTACTTAGAGATAGTTGACTGGCAAGAGATACCTGGGTATGAGATACTAATTTTAACATCATCAATCAGAAGGGTTGAATAGGTTAAACAAACTCGATTCAGGGCTTCAAATGGGAAGGTGAGAATCTGAACATGGTCCAGTAGGTATGGATGGTCTTGTGTGAAACTCTGAAGGACCTGGGATTCTAAAGCCTCTGGCTGCCCTTCCTCTTGGCTGTCCCTTTCTCTTCTTTTGATGGTGTCTGCTTCCTTACCACTTAGGTCTCCCATACCCTTGTCTCCCTCCACTTGCCCTCCTATTTATATTGTGATGAAGGTAAAACTAACTTTAGTGGGTCAAGGTGGTCACGTAGCAAGAACATAAACTAGGAGTCAAGAAACCTGGATTCTCATCTCAACTCTCCCTCTCCTCCTTCTGAATCCCAAAAGGGCCCTAAAGGCCCCTACAGTTCAAAATCAATTTGTGTCCAACCTGTCTGTACTGAACATGGCCCCAGTTCATTGGCTCAGTGCTGTGAAACCATTTCCAGAGTCTCCATTCACCCTAAGGTGCAAAAGACAGCACAGCTTAGTGTATCCTGCTGGAAAGAAAGGAGTAGATACTATGTTTAATGGATAATCCAGAAACAATAGTCTTTGCTCTTGGAATGAAGTCTGATAGAGATATCCAAATACATGTGTACTAGTACAGGTGACCCTTGAACAATGCCGGGGTTAGGGACCTGACCCTCTGCCGAGTTGAAAATCTACGTATAATTTATAGTCAGACAGTATCTGCGGTTCCTTCATAAGCACTGTTTTGCATCCACCAGACTGTGGTATTTACTATTAAAAAAAAAAAATCCGCGTGTAAGTGGAGCCTCGCGGTTCAAACCCGAGTTGTTTAAGGGTCAAATGTATAAGGACTCTTTCACCCTCTCCTGATTTCAGCTGAATGGTTCATTGGTGGAACTGGCAAAGATACATTGGGGGAAGACTGCAGTGGCATTGAATAGACTTCTCATACCAAAAACCTAGACTTATCTGTTTGGTGTATATAGTTTATGTACAGATATGTAGATAAGTATAAAAAGGTCTGGAGAGTTATATATAGGACAGTTAACAGCAGTTCCATCTGGGGTGGAGAATAAGATCAGAATGAAGGGACTCACACTGACCTCTAGATTGTTCAGTGTGTGAATTTTTACAATGAGAATCTAGTCCTGCATTAACTTGTATAATATAAAAAACAATAAACATGCTTTTCATTTTTATAAAAAAGACAACTGTTTATTACATCTGAGAAGCTTCCTCCTCTCTCGTCCCAAGATCACCAGCTTCTCTAGGCTCACGGCCACCTAAGAAACAAAATCAAGAGAAAAGGTGTTTAACAGTAATGCAAAGAAGAAATGTAGTGTTTCAGATGGCCTCAGGAAGGCTGGCTGGTGGGCTACAGTCCCCAAAGGTTAACCAAGCTGTGTTTCAGGCAGTAAGCCAGAGGGGCTTCTTTAACCTCCTCCCACCATTTGACAAGCAAACGAGAAAATGTGGCTGGTGTGAGTCCACTGCCGAGGTGGGGAGCTCTTTAGTGCAGTAGTGACAATGCCTTGCTTCCCTAGATCTGGCACATTTCAGAAGCTGCTGACGTGTTGATGCCTGCTAAAACATGATGTGGGAAGAAGAATGAATGTGGGCAAGCTTGGCTAGCCACTCAGAGGGAAATGATCTCATTTCTCCTGCTGGGCAACCCCCAGTTGATGGTAAGTGGAATAGGACAAGGTAGCATTTAAATTCCATCATTATGGTTTTTTTTCTTCAAAGCCACAAGTTTACAGATGATGGCTTCTATTGTTTCTTGAACTCTTTATCATAGCTGTAGCCAGAAAAGGAGAAAGATTCAGAAACACTGTCTTGGCCAGAATTTCATTCTCCTGCTTCTCTTTGGGGAGACTTCCATTATTTTTTTTCAAATGCACAGGGGTGGCCTTTGGCACTTGATGTGGTCTTATGTGCTGGCTGGCTGGTTGGAAGTCATGAATATTGGAGCCTTTAATCCATAATCTCTCCCAGTGCAATTTGTCTATGAGATTCCTTTCCTGTCCTGCCAGAGGGTAGTAGAGTTATAATTCATGATCCTGTGATCTTCAACATGGCTTCTGGCATAGTGAGTAAGTTCTTTGTTCTTTTAGGACAGAACTGTCACTCATCACTAAACAGCCCTTCATTTTTTTCCTGAACACTGACTCATAGAATCATAGATTCTCAGGGATGGAAGGAAGCCGAGAGGTCGTCTAATCCAACCCCTTACTAGTTGACTCCAGGCAGTGCCTAGGCATGATGAATTACTTCATGCCCCAAATAAGTAATATTTGGTGAAACGAAAAGGGTGATTTGTGAGGGTCGGAGATGGAACACCTCCAAAAGGACTCCAAAGAGATGCATGTGCTAAAAGGTATGATGTAGGAAAAAGGCATATTTAATAACACTTTTGTTTCTGTGAGATTAACCAGGTACAAACCCAAATTCAAAACTGAGAACCTCCTAATTATATAATAATAGTGAAAATAATGATGATGATGATAATAAAAAAGTAAGAGCAGTTAAAATCAATTAAGATTTTTCTGAACCCTGGTATGGAGCTAAGTTATTCATGTGAATTACATAATCATCAAATCACTCTTTTGAGTCTGATATTATCCTCC
This sequence comes from Globicephala melas, assembly GCF_963455315.2. Taxonomy (NCBI): domain Eukaryota; kingdom Metazoa; phylum Chordata; class Mammalia; order Artiodactyla; family Delphinidae; genus Globicephala; species Globicephala melas. The sequence goes on along the minus strand of NC_083335.1, from coordinate 30,615,904 downwards.
ATTTTACAGATGAGGAAACTAGGGCTTTAGAAAGGTTTGGAGTGGTTTGCCCAAGGTCATATACCTACCAAGTGGCAGAACTAATACTGGAACCCAGGAGTTAGTCTTTGCCACCAGGCCATCCTACCCTATTATTCTTAAAAGAAGACAGTAACTGTAGAAAATAGTTATCTCCCAGATTTGTCCCCAGCTGCCTGGCTAGCAAGGGGATATGTTTCATAATCTTTTCTCTAGACCCCTTGAGATCCTTCTCAGTTTATAAGCCCAGATTTGAGCTAAAGCAGAAATATTTCTTGCTTCTATCCCTCTACACAGAGTATGTTTTGGTTTCAGCCAAGAGCAGGAGAAATGCTTCTCTGAGCTTTGGTTATCCTACTAGTGCACTTGGAGCAGGTGATACGTTTAAAGGGAAAATAATAGCCTATGGTCCTGGACAGCTGGTTTGAGAGGAATTGAAACCCTACTCTGATCCAAAGAATAAGTACCTTTCATACAAGCTGTCTGCCCAGCTAGTCAAAATCCATAAATCCATCAAAGAGACTGTAGTTTTTTGTCTTAAAATATCTCAAGGATAAGTTTTTCTATTAAATGCGTCTTCCTTTGAATACTAAATTTTTAAAAGTTGGGGTTTTCTTCAAAGTAGTGAGGTGATGGTTTCTGAACAGATACGGGGGAGGCAGAACATTGGCTGCCTCTGAACACAGTTCTCCCGCAGAGAAGGTAAGGATGCCACAGAAATAAATAACCAGAATCACGTGTAATAAAGGGCCCATGCTTTTGTCTCACATTTGTACTTTACCAAATGTTCTCCTACATTGTTGCTTCACAACAACCCTGTGAAGTAGGCAAGACATATTTTATTTTCCTAATTTGGTGAGAAAGAAAACTGAGACAGAGTTTAAAAGGATCACTCAAACTTACGTGGTAAAATGATGAAAATGACAGGATTAAGATCCAGGGATCTTTTTATCTTGTTCTATCCACATTGAATAGTTCTATACTGATGGATATCATGTTTACAATTTTTTAATCATTATGAAATATCCCTTGCAATTGTATCATCTTCCTTTGGCCTTAAAGATCTTGTTGTTAATAATGTCCTTGCTCTTTGATCTTCATGGGAAATTAGTATATGTCAAAGCATTAGTATATTACAAAGGTGGTAGAATTTCCTGTATCTATTTTTTTCAAAAAGTCAATATATGGTCATTATCCTCACTAAAGGTTATCACAGCAATAATCTTTAATGCGTTTGTAAATGTGATTGCTTGTACATTTGGAGAGAAGAAGGGGAAATAACGCTAACTGAATATCAACTACATACTGGATACTTTATGTGCATTATCTCTTTTAATGCTCTCAGTAGAGAAAAAGGAAAGTAATACTATTGTCCCACTTTACATTTAAGAAACTGACTCTTTAGAAATGTTAAATAACATGACCAAAGTCCCACAGATATCAAATTGTGAAGCTAGGACTCAAACTGGTGTAGTCTGACTCCAAAGTCCAGGTTTTTAAACAACTGTACACACTGATTTCTAGTAGCTGAAGCTACATAAATACTAATAGTTCATCTCGAGTGTTTATTATCTACCAACCACTGTGCTAATGACTTTGCCTTCCTTATCCCATTAATTATTAAAACCTGTGAAGTAGGCACTAATATTATCCCCATTTTATAGATGAGGAAACAGACTAATAATATTAAGTAATTTGTCACACAGCTGATAAGGGAAGGAACCAGAATAATTACTATACACCTCTGGTTTTCTGTGTGCCATTCAGACAGTACAGCTTATGAAGTATGAAAAAGGAGTAAAGAACCATTTTGCAGCAATAATGTGAGTTGGAATGTATACGCAAAATCACGTATCAAAGACTCGGGGCCCATGAGAAACATTATTCTTTCATTCTCAAGGTTACTGACTGGTTATAGGGGGTGGGGGCATTTTTTATATGCTAAGAAGCCCTTGGTGAAGACAGAAGCCATTAAATAAATCAGTAAGGTTAAGAGCAGAAGTGTCAACTGGGGTACAGTTTATTAATTTGTTGGTTGTGATGACAGCCAGTTCATGAACTTGAGCCCTGACATATATAATCTTTTACTTTGTACTTGTTTTGGAAATTTTATAGACGAAAAGAACTAAAATAATGATGCAGTGAATTGCTATGTAATGACACATGAGGTATGTTGTCAAAATATGTAAAAGATAAGGTATATACAGACAGACAGGTATCATCAGTTGGAATCCCAACTCTACTGCTTCCTAGCTGTGTGATCCTGGTCAAGATATTTGACTTCTCTGAGCCTTAGTCTACTTGGCTTTAAAATGAGGCTAATCATACCTATTTCACAGCGCTGCTGTGAGTCTCTAATGAGTTTAAATATGCAAAGAACCTTGTCCTGAATTTGGCACATAGCAGTAACTCAATATATATCAGTGCCCTCTGCCTTTCCCTTGAGAATCGTTATTTAAAATTATCTCCATACAGCAAGGGCTTTTTAAGATCTGGAAAATAAACATTTTTGCCTGCATTTATTAGTCATAGTAGTTTCATATTATTTCACCGCTTCTACTTTGTTAGGCAGTTGTGGCTACCCTACACCGTGTGCTTCTTTATAGCATATGCAGAAACTGACACACGCAAAATGGATTACTTTGTGGCTGACAATAAGATTTGCACAAAATTATTGCTGCGTTCTAATTTGTTTACTCTTTTTTTTTTCTCATATTGCTTGGCAGAATTGCCAAAATGGCACTTAGAAAACCAGAAATACATGGGAGAGTAAGTTATCCAAGCAGACATTCAGAATTGCTTGGCGTCCTTTACAACAACTGGCAAATTAACCTTCATACACTGATAATACTGCAGAGTTAAAGGAACAACTGTATGGGTCTCCATACAGCTGTCTTGTTTGCTGGTGCATGTTCCTAAAATAAAAATTAAAAAAAAGAACCATACACATACTAATTGCCTTTTTCCTCCCAACAATCCAGCTACTCAACCCTTCTTCTTGAAGCCCATTTTTGTAAACACTGTTTTGACCAAGAAGTGTCTGGAGATGGAAGGATGGAGAAAGCTTGTATTGTTTATTGAATATCAGAGGACGTTTCCTTCAAGCGACCTAAGGCATGTGTGAGTGCTATCATAAGAGCCACATTTTAAAGGGGTGAAGTCATCGCAAACGCCACATTAGAAGAGTGTGCTGGTGCCAAAGCCTATCCTCAACAGCATTTCCAGATTTGCTTTTTTAAAAATCCAGAGATTTTTTTTAAAACACATAAATCAAGAGTGAACAAGGCAAGGTTCAGCAGTTCACTTCCATGCATCGCTACCCTACATCTTGGAACTCAATTTCTTAGCCAGGTTGCCTTTTAGGGCTAAAAGAAGGGAAAACAGAGATGTGGGGAGACAGGGCCAAGCATCCAAAACAGAAAAGGAGCTACACAAAGGTATAATAATCAGTAATCCTAAGCAAGAGAAAGCAGAGGAGATGGAAAGTTATTTGAAATCAGAGAAAGAGGAGAGGAAGAAAAGTTAGTTAAAATCGGCAGATAGCAAAAACTTTTTAACTTCCATTTTTACTGATGAATGCCCTTTAGTCTAGAATTAGAATTCTATAAAGTCAAACAAAGAGCCACAGTTAATTCCCTGGGAGACTCCAATTTCAACTTGGCTTGGCTTTAACAATAAAAAAATTTTGTGCAAATTCAGAAAACAGCACACAAAAAAATTAAAGAATGCAAAAAGCCTCTCCTAGGTGAGCTTGGTAGCCTTACATAAAGGAGAAATGAAAATTTTTTTCATGCAATTGCCCTTTACCACCAAGTTCTACTAACCCTGACTTTTCATGTTTTGTAAAACATCAAATGCAGATTAAATGAGAACAAATCACTGGCATTGGATTCTAGAGAAAATAAAGGCCAATTTTAAATGCTTTTTATTGGTTAGAACTGTTCAGGTGAATTACGGTGCTTAGTAATTATTCAGGCAAGAAAGTGGGTATAAGCTTTTTCTCTTACCATGAGGCTGTGTACACACTTTGTTCTCTGAGGAAAAAGAAAAACTCTACATATTGAAGAAAGGAGCTGTACTTACATTGGACTTTAGTGGGAGTCTGGCTAACAGAAGTCTGTTCCTTTCTAGGAAATATGAGCAATTCCCAACGTGCAAAGTACATAAACACACATACAGGCATCATGCCCACCCTCTCTCCTTGCCTGCACCTTTTGTCTCCAAACCTAAGGGACCACACACCACCTTCCTTTCATAGGCCCCTGTTTGTTACTCTTAAACATTTCTGGTTTATTCTGGCAAAATCCATATTTAATATTCAAGATTAAAATCAGAAAATATTAGAGCTGGAAGTTATATATACGTAGTTCAGTCAGTCAGCTATTTGCCTGAACCACTTATGTCCCCAGTCCCCCAAATGCTCATCCTTTAAATGATAGGCAAGATTGACACAATTGAAATAGTTTAACTGGCAAATTAAATTTCCTTCCTCTTTTCAGAAAAAAATTATTATGTTAAGTTAGGTTTGACACTACACAGTACTTGTGCCTTAGCTATAATCTAGCCAATTCATTTTAATGACCATTTATGAAAATATATCATTCTAAGTCCTCTTAGGCATTTAGAGGTGAATTGAAATTACTTATTTCTTAATTTGTTCTTCTCCTATCTCTTATGATCCTGTCTATCCGCCATACACATGTACCTAGGAAAGAGGGGAAAAAATGTTACGAGAGGGTGAAGGTGGTGACTGAAAGTTCCCCGGAATGAATGAGAGTGAAAGGAGCTGAGATGCCTTTGAAATGTTCTTTCTCAGAAAAAAAAAAAAAAAAAAAAGAGACAATGGATGTTGTGGACTTGAAAATGGTTAGTGATGTTTATATCTCCACCTCTATGTCTTCATAATCCCCTAAAGTTGAATTGTACTGTGCATTCAGGATGGTTAGTTGTACTTTAGTTACACTATCTTTCCTTTGATGATAATCTTCCTAGTGTCTGAATTTCCCCAGATTAAGAGTGAGAACTGGGTTTGAGTTGAACAACAAAGCGGAAGCCATAATACTCAGTAGAATTCAAGGCTGTTTCCAGGGAAGAAAGAGTGGAAAAACACATCAATGCATTTTAGGGTAAAACAGAATACAGTAATATTCCATTTATCCAATCATCTAGCATACAGCCATGTACAGAAAGACCTATAATTTCTCTTGGTAGTAAAAAGTGTGTCACCTTAAGCCCTCTGTGGCTAGATGATTGTGTGAAAAGTGAAAAAGCAGATAAGAAGGGATACATCCAGGCGTGAGAGCGAATGCTGATGGCGGAAAAGGAAAATGTACAAATACCCAGGGTCCAAGCTTAGCACACTATGGTTAACTATGGAGAGGATCAACAGCTGGTTAGTCCTCAAGGGCTCAAGGGTATCACCGAGTAATACCTGGTGTGATAATTACATTTAGGGGCTGCTTCTGCCCTCCTCAGGTATCATACTCAGGCCTAGGCAGTTACCATCCTGTTGTGTGAGCTCTCCCCTCCATCAGCTCCAAGTTTCAAGGGAGTATATGAACTGAAACATCTTCCCTTCACTTAGGCCAGTGTTCACTTTCAGGCAGTTTTCCATGACTGCCTCACCACTCAAAAATGGGTTAGGTCCCTCCTTATATGTTCTCACTGCACCCTGAAGTTTCATTCAAAGCACTTATCGAAATTGTAACTAAATAAGTATTTGAGCAATTATTTTATTAACCCATAAGTTCATTCATTGGCACATATTTATTATTTATCTACTCTGAGCCATGTATCGTGCTAGGCACTGGGGTATAACAGTGAACCCCGATATGGGCCCTGCTCTCATGAAGCATCAGAGGACACTGTGACTAATTGCATAATTCATTACTTAGGCATATTTATTTCAAGACAATCTCTTGAAATAGACAGGAAACTTGTTTATCTTTCTCAGTCTTGGAGGGTTCTTAGTGGGACGCTCCAGTTCAAAGAATCTCTTGGGTTTCTGAGGTAGGCTATGAGACGGTTCCCGTAAGTTTTCAGAAGGCAACATACCAGGCCCCCTGGGCCAAGGGAGAAGACCAGAGTCGGCTTCCAGAGTTCTAGAGGTTCAGTGGGTCAGGGTCCTAAGCAAGATCTGTCAGTGAGGGTTCTGACAAGGGAAACCATGCCTGGAATCTGGAATTTACTGGGCCCTGACCTGTTGCACTTCTAAATTCTCAAGATTGACCATGGGGCCCGGGGGTCTTAAAAGCAGTAGTTTTGCAGTATTTTAGGGCCTCAGGACAGATAAGAGGACAACTTAAACAGCTACACAGGAAGAGTTCAGAGCGAACAAGTGTGGACTCCCAAGAAAATAAAAGGAAGTTTGGATAAATCTTAGAGCATGCTGAGGCTTAGGTTCTTTTTTTTCTTTTAATTTTATTTATTTTTGGCTGCTTTGGGTCTTTGTTGCTGCGGGTGAGCTTTCTCTAGTTGCGGCAAACGGGGGCTACTCTTTGTTGCGGCGCGCGGGCTTCTCGTTGCGGTGGCTTCTCTTGCTGTGGAGCACAGGCTCTAGGCGCACGGGCTTCAGAAGTTGTGGCTCGCGGGCTCTAGAGCGCAGGCTCAGTAGTTGTGGCGCATGGGTTTAGCTGCTCCACAGCTAGGCTTAGGTTCTGAGGTTCATCAGAAGTGGCTTTCTTCTCTTGGCAATTCATTATCTAGCACTAGGTCAAATGGGGACCAGCTGACTGCATGGCATCACCCTTCATTAATTTAATAAAATTCTTTTTTTTCTTTTTTGCTTTTCTAGTTTGTTTATTTTCACATAGCAAGGCTATGGGAATAAGCAGTTTTAGTGTTGCTTAAATGGCTCAGCATTGTCAGAGCCAGCATTTCTGTCTTTTCCTTCATGTTGCAATACTGCTGCTCCAGCTCTAGCTCTTATATCACATCACTCACTCAGGAGGCAAGAATAAGCAGAATCAGCAGGGTAAACTATATTTACCCTGTGTATCAAGGATGCATGATCTTTCTCAAAACCACATAGTAATGTTATCATTTATGTCTGACTTGTCAGACTTTTTCATGTGAATGACCCTAGCTACATATTAGGTTGGAAAAGTGTGTAATTCACTTTTCCAGCCTCTTTAGTGTCATCAAGAAAGAAGGTGGGGCTTCCCTGGTGGCGCAGTGGTTGAGAGTCTGCCTGCTAATGCAGGGGACACGGGTTCGAGCCCTGGTCTGGGAGGATCCCACATGCCACGGAGCGACTAGGCCCGTGAGCCACAACTACTGAGCCTGCGCGTCTGGAGCCTGTGCTCTGCAACGAGAGAGGCCGCGATAGTGAGAGGCCCGCACACCGCGATGAAGAGTGGCCCCCACTCGCCACAACTAGAGAAAGCCCTCGCACGGAAACGAAGACCCAACACAGCCAAAAATAAATTAATTAATAAACTCCTACCCCCAACATCTAAAAAAAAAAAAAGAAATGCTCTATTTAAAAAAAAAAGAAAGAAGGTGAATGGGATTGGCAGTTGGGTCAGCCTAATTTAATAAAATTCTTACTGTCACCTTTGCTCATCCAGAAATGATTCCTGATTTCAATCACAGGTAAACTTAAATTTGTAACAAGAATATTACTAGCAGCCCCAGAATACAATGGAAAGTTCCAGGATCATGAACTGTCCATTTACATCCTGAACTGGGGTAGTTCTCAGGCTACATATGGTATTTTTAAAAATTCAAAGATAGGTTATTGTTTTTATTATTACAAAAACAACACATGTTCCTATATAAAAATCTGGAATATCAGAAAAACATGAGGGAGAAAACAAAAGTCCTATCTCCCAGGGATAATCACTATTAACATCTCAGTATATATTGTTCTAAACACTTTTCCTGTGGTATATGGCATAGTACAGCAGGCTCAGTGTACAGTGAAACCCAAGGTCCAAGTAACTTTTCTCTTGCCAGGACTCTCATCTACAGTCTCTTTGACTCAACATCCCTTTGGGGCCCTGAGAAACAGACTTTAAATGAAAGAGCTGGGCTGGAGATATCAATTTGGGAGTCATCAGCCAAGGTGGTGGCAGAGGCAGTAGGAAGCAATACGATCTACCACTTAGTATGTATCAGGTGCTGTGCTAAAGTAATATTACATACATTCTAGCTAATCCTCACAGGAACCTCTTGAATCTGTACTGTCTCCATTTTACGAATGAGGGAACTGAAATTCAGGGGGGAAATGTGATTTATTCTCTGCTTTCTTTTTTTTAATTAATTTTTATTGGAGTATAGTTGCTTTACAATGTTGTGTTAGCTTCTACTGCACAGCAAAATGAATCAGCTATACATATACATATATCCTCTCTTTTTTGGATTTCCTTCCCATTTAGGTCACCACAGTGCATTAAGTGGAGTTCCGTGTGCTATACAGTATGTTCCCCTCAGTTGTCTATTTTATACATACTATCAGTAGTGTATATGTGTCAATCCCAATCTCCCAATTCTTCCCACCCCACCCCTTTCCCCCTTGGTATCCATACATTTGCTTTCTACATCTGTGTCTCTCTTTCTGCTTTGCAAATAAGGTCATCTATACCATTTTTCTAGATTCCGCATATATGCATTAATATACAATATTTGTTTTTTTTCTTTCTGACTTACTTCACTCAGTATGACACTCTCTAGGTCCATCCACGTCTCTACAAATGACCCAATTTTGTTCCTTTTTATGGCTGAGTAATATTCCATTGTATATATGTACCACATCTTCTTTTTCCATTCCTCTGTTGATGAACTTTTTTTAAAACCACTTTGCTGAGGTATGATTGACATGTAAAAAGCTGTACATAATTAATATATACAACTTGATGAGTTTGGGGATAAGTATACTATACCCGTGAAACCATCACCACCATACAGACATAGTCATCACCTCCCAAGGTTTCCTCCAGATCTCCCTATTTTAGGGTCAGCTGATTAGCAACTTAGTTACATCTGCAAAGTCCCTACACAGCTGTACTGAGATAAATGTTTGCTTAAATAACCAGTGGATTGAAATGTTAGGGAAACATCTTTAAAATTTTCCCTACCATAGGTGATTTTCCCCAGGGTCATACAACTAATTAAGGGGCAGACCTAGGATTAGAATGCATCTAATTCTGGATTCAAAAGAGTTTGCTGTGTGTAACTTTTAATTCTTTTTTAAAAAAAATTAATCAGGGACTTCCCTGGTGGTCCAGTGGTTAAGACTCTGCCTTCATTGGAAGACAGGGGACACGGTTTTTGATCCCTGGTCAGGGAAGTAAGATCCCACATGCTGTGGGGCAACTAAGCCCGCATGCCGTAACTACTGAGCACACGGGCCACAACTAGAGAGCCTGCATGCCACAACTACAGAGCCCATGCGCTCTGCAGCCCACACACCACAACTAGAGAGAAACCTGCACACTGCAGCAGAGGATCCTGCATGCTGCAATGAAGATCCCACATGCTGCAACTAAGACCCAATGCAGCCAAAAATTAAATAGATAACTGAATAAAAAAATTAATCAAGAAAAAGGAAGCTGGATGACATTTTAAGAAAGAATATACAAAGAAAGAGCAGAGGGCCAGGGCCAAATATGTTGGGAACACCTGGCAGAAGGTTTTGCAGAAAGTAAGTTCAATAAATACTTAAGTTACTTTACTCAGCTATACATCACCTATTGGAGCCACTCTTCTAGGCCATCACCCCTAAGTGTTTTCTTAAAACCAGGATAATTTTGGAATCTAAAAATGTCGAGCTCATAGAAACAGAAAGTAGAATGGTGGATACCAGGGGCTGGGGGTGGGGGAAATGGGGAAATATTGGTCAAAGGGTACAAACTTCCAGTTATAAGATGAATAAGACTGGGTTGTGATTATAGTTAATAATATTGTATTGTATACTTGAAAGTTGCTAAGAGACCAGATCTTAAATGTTCTTACAACAAAAAAGAAATGGTTATTATGTTATGTGATGGAAGTATTGGCTAAGGCTATGATGGTAATCATTTTGCTATATATGTGTATCAAATCAACATATGTACAACTTAAACTTATACAATGTTATATGTCAATTATATCTCAATAAACCTGGGTGGGGGTGCGAAAAAATTCAGGAATATTCTTGATCATTTACACCTCCCAGTGAAATTTAGAGTCAGTTTACCAATTTTCAATCAAAAAAGAAAAAGGAGAATTCTAAATCATAATACTCTACAAGTCATCAGCATGAAAACTAGCTTTAAAACTAAAATCATTCCAAACCATTTACCTATACATGCATATGGCTCCAGTGAGGCATGTTCACGTCCTTGCAGTCTCCAAGCAATGGCAAATGATTCTGTCAGCACCTGGGACAAGCAAGGTGTCACTATTGCATCTCCATCTGCCCTCAGACTGCAGGAGTGATCTACTGTGGTGAGGGGCCCTCTCTGCCCCCATCTGGCTTTGGGAAAAAGCTTGTCACCTTTGATCAGATTAAGATTTCATCAAGTGCCTAGGTATTTGTAGGATATGCTTTGGGTTAGCCTTTTGGCCTCTGATTTGGGATACATAGGAATCTGATTTAAATCTGTAGATGGTGAACAAAGGGCAAGGTAGAGGCAAGTAGATACCACAGGGGGAAAAAAAAAGAGTCAAACACTGGAGGTGGCAAATTAGTGTAGGCTCAGAAAAATTGGAGGATTTTTCTCTTACTTTGAAATAAAAAGCAATTAAAACTCCCCCAATCAATTCAGTCTCTTCCTTTGCCTCTATACCACCACCTCTCCAGCCCCAGCCTTCCCTGCCCACACATTCACATGCACACATACACTCCCATACACATATGTGCACAAAAGAATGCAGCACTAAGCTCACTGAGAGTAAGAAAAGGGAGGAGTTCAGGACTAAAAGGTTGTTGAAGACCCTTTGAGGCACCCTGAGACAGCCGTAAAAGCAGTCCAGTAGGCGATGGAACCGAGACCAGTCCCTCTCAACCAGGAGTAATGACTCAGTGCCACAGGGTTTCTGTTTTAAGGTCAAAATCTGTGCATGCCCATAACCCTGCTGACTTCAATATGGCCATTTGCTCAGACCTATAAATCCTTTATTTCCCTAAGAAATTCCATCAGTTAAAAAGCCAAATACTTGGCCCTTATTAGATCCAGACCTTCATCTATATTTTCAAGGACATGTCTGCCCTTTTGGGTTTAGTTTGCTAAGCCTTGGTCTAACTTCAAATAGGAATAAAAGGGATATAAATATAGGAGACAGTTAATTTATTCATATTCTGCCTCTGTTTAGAGGGTGGATGGGGATAACTACATAGCACAATTTTTTAAAGCTATTGATTCACTAAGACAAGTGATTCAGAATTATAGTTCCCTTTCTTATCTCCAAGAAACTTATAGTACAGGACAATTCAACAAGTGTCTACTTGGTGCCTAGCATAGGAGGAAAGTAATATAGCAGAAAGAAAAAGGGCTTTAGTATCATAAGACCTGAGTTTGGACAAGATAGCCAAGCTCCTACCCTCCATTTTCTCATTTGAAAGTGGGGTTAATAATACCTACTTCTGGAAGATTTCTTGTGAGATTAAATTATATATATAATATATATATAATATCACTATATATTATATATAACATCACTACATATATTATATATATCAGTATATATATTTTATATATATAATGTCACTATATATATATAATATAACTATATACATAGTATCTGGAAAACGAAGGGTGTTTGATAAGGTATAAGTTGTAAGTTTTGTAACTTCCATGCCAGGATGAATTTGTATTTTAAATATACCTTAGACTTAATCCAAAGGCATAAATGTCTTGAGGAGTCATTTCAGATCCCTCAAAGAAGCAAAGTGGCAAAAGAATTTGAGAGACTCAGGCCCCATCAGGATCTTTGGAAATTGCACTCCAGTGGCTCCCAAAACTAGGTCTTCAATTTGTCCGCTAAACCCAGTTAGGGACTGAAATAATTAGGGAGCTGCTGCTGGCATTAGCTTTGTATAAATGGGTATTTCATAGAGATATGGTACTCCCAACAAATTGTCACAGGATACCATATACTTTCATCTGGGGAAAGCTTGCTGAGAAGCAATACAAATAATAATAGTGACCATTCGTTCAGCACTTACATTGTGCCTGAGACTGTGTTAACAAAAGTATTTCTATAACTATTTTCACATGCATTTGTTTTATCTCACTAAGAATATTCTAAGCTCTTTGAAAACTTTGCGTCCCCTTCATTGCCTAGTACAGTGTAGAGTGTAATGGAAGAACAAAGGCTATGGATTATGATGCTGAACTACTAACATTTATTGATTTGTTACCATAAGCCAGGCAGTATATTAAAGTGCTTTTACATGCTTTATCTCCTTCAGTTCTGTAAATAACAGATGAATTAGGTACTAATATTATCCCTATTTTACAGATGGAGGCATTGGGTCTTGAAGGTTAGGTTATTTGCCCAAGGTCACACAGCTGTAAGTGTCTGAGTATGGATTCAATCCAGGTCAGTGACTCCAAAAACCATTCTATTCCACTGTATTACTTCCAACCTTGGCTTTAACATTTATCTCAGGCAAGCTATTTAAGTTTTTAAGGTACATCTGTAAAACTGAAGTCATGATTCCCACTCTCATCAGAACAGAACATTGTGAAGTCATCATTTTGACCCTGAGAGTAGTCCTGGAATATCTAATTTCATAATTTCTCACAGATTAAATCAAAAATAAATATAAAACTTTCCTTTTTATCCAATTCATATTAAATATTACTGGTAAAAACTAGCATAAAATAAAGCTGAAAAAGGCACTAACTGTACTTGATTAAAAATTATTATAGATGAAAACTAAGAATAACATCTTTTCAGTGAGAAAGTGAAAAAATTGACCTGATAAATTAAGACTTGGTAGAACTTATCAAGACAAAAGAAATAAAATGGAAAATGGATAAAAACACACTAAGAAAAATATGTCATTAACTTCAAATCAAAGAGAATGAAATATTGTAAAATATAGATCTATAAAGTATGACCCAGACAAACCAGACTGTGTAGAAATAACGGCCATAAAAGTAAAACTACATATGCACAAAAATAAATTTGATTATAACCATTATGAAGAAACTGATTCTGACAAAAATAATTTAAGCAAATTAAAAGTGAAAATGGAACACTTTTACATATTTTAACTTCAATGCATAGAAAAATTGATAAAAGAAATAGAAGAGCTTAGTGGTGTTCTCTCCAGAAAATACTTTAATGAAGAAAATTAATTAATGTTATTATAATTAAGAATCATTATAGCAAAATGTTTTAAAAAGTGTGGACTCTGAAACCAGACTATTCCAGCTCCACCACTTACTTAACTATAATCTTCAGTCAGCAGCTTAACTTCTCTGTACACCGATAACCTCATCTGTAAAATGGGAATAAAAATAGTATGCACCTCATTAGGCCCTTGCGAGGAGTAGAGATAGTATATATATATATATATATATAAAACCCTTAAAAGAGGGCCTGGCAGATAGTAAGTGCTATATAAGCATTAGCTACATATAAATCTTTCCTTTCTCATTGATTAATTCCAGGGCCCTGCATTGCTTAATATTGGATCATGATCATTGCATGACAAGTTGCTATAGAGCCATTATGATATGCCTGCAGTTGAAAGAACTAATGTGTTATCAATGACTAAAAGTCCCAAGCTTGATAAGCAAGTTTCAGGTTGCTTCAATTGCCAGAACTAGATTGTTTTGCAATGTTCATAGGAAAGTAAGCTGGTAGTTTTTCAAGAGTTTCCTGCAATGCTTAAATGTAGACTATTTTTTCTCTATTGTTAGGGAGGTGTGTTGGTAGTGTTTGTAGATAGGAATTGGTCTTCATAAAAAAAAATATGTGATTTACACACATATATATTCAGACTATAAAGTTGCCGTTTTATTCAAAGATGCTGAGTCTGAACACATTTCTACTATGTATTTCAGTATTCTGCTTATCTTGATTCCTTTGTTTCTAGATTAAAAAGTATGTGTCGCCCTCAATAATTCTTTCTGGTGTTTAATGCTAATTACGTAGAGATGTTAAAGCCTGGGTGGGTTGGGAGGGGAAAATCCAGTAAAAAATAGGCTAGAAAATATCTTCCCTTCACCACCAGTTTTTTTTTAACCCCATAGTGAAAGTTTTCAGACTTTTTATTTTCCCCTATCCTAGAAGTTTTTTTATCCTCAATATTTACTGTCAGCCTCTCTTTTGCCCTTTCCCTCTTTACAGCCCAGTTTTCAGGCTCAGTTCATTTCCCATTTCCTCCCTCCTTTAACTAATCAAGACACTGAGTTCACATTGCATTCCTGATCATGACCATGAAAAATTTAGACCTCATTATTTGTACTGGTCGTTGGGTCATGTGCTCTCTTAGTCTACTATTCTCAACCACTGGAATTACCTGGGGAGCTTTAAAAATGCTGATGCCTGGGCCCCACCCCCAAAATTCTTATCTAGTTGGTCCTAGCTGCAGCCTGGAGATGGGGATTTTTAAAAGCTCCCCAGGAGATCTTAATGTGCAGCCAGTGTCGAGAACCACAATTTTAGTCCATCATGAAAGTAAGCTCCTTTATAATAGAGAATGTTTTCCATTAGCAGCCCTCAAACTTGTTCAGATGTTGGTATATCTGCAAGTTATGGTGCTCTTTGAAGAGCACTATAAAATATGGATGTATTTGATTGATTCATGTAAATGAAGAACAATTTAGTGGCAAAGAAACTACTGTGGTTTGAGTATAAAATATAAAAGCACAGCCCTGAGCACATGTAACCAAAACAAACTTTTGAACTAAACATGATTGGCTGGTTCCCAGTTTCCCCCTAATATTCTTTGGCTTCTTGTTCTGTCATCTGTTAGCATTCACTAACACTGTAGCCCTAACAGGTATCAAAGTTTTAAACAAAAATTATGAGCCAAAAAAAAAAGGTGATTGAATTCAATCTTTTTGCTTTCTTTTTCCTGCAAAATGAGAAAAGCCTACTACTATTAGATTTTTAGTGTTAAAATACTTCCATTCTGCTTGCAGAATACCCAACACAATAATAGTTGCTGACATTTATTAAATTCTTATTATATAGCAGATGCTCTGCTATATACATTATAACTTATATATGTTATATATTTATAAAGCATATAAATTATCATTTCATACAGATAGTTTTTGTTGAAAAGGGATGAATGCTATACTAAAAGTGTTTTATTTATAAATAACTTGTCTGAAGTAGACCCTTTAGATCTCTTTATGAAGTGAATTTGCGTTTTATTAATAACAATGGCATGTACATGAATTTGTAAATGGTAGTAGTTGTACATGTAAGATATTATTTATTTAAATAAAATTTTTGGAGTCCTAGAAATAATTCCACAGTTGGTTAGTAATAGGCCTACAGGTTGTAAAGTAAATGTTGAATGGCAAATTTGTAGGCTGTGATCGGCTGTATAATGGCCCCTAAAATATCCAGGTCCTAATCTCTGGAACGTGTGAATGTTAGCTTATATGGCATAAAATACTCTGCAGGTGTGATTAAATTAAGACTCGAGGTAGGGAGAGTAGCCTGGATTATCCAGGTGGGCCCTAGATACAATCACATGTATCCTTATAAAAGGGAAGCAAAAGGAGATTTGACATAGAAGAAAGGCAAGGTGACGACCTCAGCAGAGGGTGAGAGACAGACACAGACAGAAGGAGAGATATTTGAAGATACTACGTTACAGTCACTGTAGATGGAGGAAGGAGACACAAGCCAAGGAATGCAGCTCTAGAAGCTGAAAAAGGTAAGGAAACATTCTCCACCTAGAGCTTCCAGGGAGCACGGCCTTGCCGGTGCCTTGATTTCAGCCCAGTGAAACTGATTTTGGACTTCTGTCTTTCAAAACTGTAAGAGCATAAATGTGCGTTGCTTTAAGTCACCAGGTTTCTGATAATTTGTTACAGCTGCCATAGGAAATTAATACAGGGTTGTTCCCCACTTACATATCGTCAGCAAAAATGAAGGTCATGACTTTAGGTATAGGCCATTACTACAGTTTAAAAAAAATGTAGAGGGACACTTCAAAACCAAGGAAATGTTGACTGAACCTATTGCTTTGTTTTTAAATTGATGTGGTATACAGTGGAAAACTGGGTTTATTTCTAATGTAGAAACCATTTTAATTGAACAGTCTTTGAAGAAATTTGGCTCTATTTTTAGATAATATCCACCCCGCCCCAAATGTGCCAAACGAACCCCATCTGTATGGTTTACATAAGGAAGTGTACTTTTTAAAAGGATGTTTTGGAGAAAAATGACTAAAATCCTTACGTGGTTGTTACATTTCAACTAAATTCTTTATAGAAAAATTAGAAAGCACTAATATATGGATTATCAATTGTGTTAAGTTAAACAAAGAGCCTGTTAGACCGAGGAGGCTCTAATACCTTAGCAGCCGATGTAAGGAAACCGAAACCTAAGCCTGTAAATGCCTCAAGGTTAAGAAATCAGAACCTAAGGGCAACCAATCACAACCAGCCAATGAGGCTTTTCCAAATAAGGCAAACACTTAAGTTATAGCTACTCAAGTAATTTCCTTGCTTTGCTTCTGTTACCGAACGGCACTTAGGTCCCTTTGCCCGCATGCAGCAAAGTCAATCTACCCTGGGTTGTGGTGAAAGAAGGTGCAGTGCTTATCGCAGGGTGCCAAAGCAAGGAACCCAGGTAGCCAGTGCTTAAAAGCCCTGAACTCCGCCTAAGGCTCTCAGGGAAAGGTTTTTAAAGACGGGTGGGGGAGGGGAGTTGTGAGGTGCGTGACCAGCTCGTGAACATTCTTCTGATTGGTTGGCGGTGAGGTCATCGGGAGTCAGCATCATCAGCCTTCTGGTTCCAACCAGTCTGGGGTCTCCGTGCTTGTGGGCGGCGTACAGTTAACCTCTTCCACCTGGTGGGGGTTTCCGTATCTGCAAAACAGCTCAGAGGACAAGGCTCAGAATATTATCTCTAGCCCATAAGGAGGAGCTAAAGGTCCTTGACTTTGTTTAATGGCCAAACTATTATTATGTTGTCTTGCTTGACTGTTTTCCTTTCTTTCTGCATTTTCTCACTTCTCTGATTAAATTTACTCTTTGGAACTTGAGGAAGGCCTAGGAGGTAATGTTTTTCTACAGACAAGAGGCAGGTGGAGGATATTGGGGGGCGGGGTTTCTGTTCTGCGAAGGCCCCATAGGGTCTTCCTGCTCGGTTACGCTTCCACCTTTTCTCTATAAAAGTCTTTTCCTTTGCTCCTGTCAGTGGAGCGCTCCTAACCACTTTTTATGGTTTGACACTGACCAATTCGGATTGAGTTTTGCTCAAATAAACTCTTAAAATGTTTAATACACCTCAGTTTATCTTTTAACAGTTCTTTGCTTATAAGTGTGCTTATGAATCAGATAGGTTATCAAGACTTGAATGACTCAATTTTATCAGATTAGCCATTCAACTAAGAATTTGGCATTTTTCCCATACTGTATAAAAGAGGGCAAAATGGAGGGCACTCACATCCTGGTAATGACTGGGTGGCAAAATCATCACATATTCGACATCACTTAAATTTTCTGGAAGATAAGCTCACTTTATCTAGAAGTCAACATGGATATTGGTGTGTCATTTGTAATTAAAAAAGGGGAGTCCATGTGAAGAATACAAAAATAAAACATCATTTAATGAAGCAGGTGGTTTCTCGGCAAGAGTTGTTGCAGTTGGGCTGGGGAGTGAAACTTTATTTTTCAAAAAGCTTGGGTAACTCGCAAATGACTGACCCCATTAAGGGTCAGTTTAATGACCACTCTAGAAGGCTAATCAAAATAAACAACTATCCCTACAAGTATGAAGCCATAAATTCTCTATCACTGAGTCTATGTTTTGCAAAAGAAGAAAAATCTGAATTTTTCTTTTGGAAGGTTTTTGTTTTTTCAACAGTATGCACTCTGGAGACTAGTTATCTGCCTTTGTTTCCTGGTCACAAATAGGTTCTAAGCTTCCTCTTTGTTTTAAAGTCATTTGTAGCATTTATTTCTGTTTTTTAGCCATGAATACAAATAGTAGAGTAAGGATATGTAAGCATTATATAAGCAGTAAGGATGAAAAGTAATTTGCTACACATGAAGCTCATGTGTCATTTCAAGCCACTAAAGCTTATTAAAAGCAAATTATTTGCCCTTTCTAGGTCCACTAAAATCACTTTCACCAAAGTGGTCTTAGAGTAGCATAGTTACTAAATTAGATACTGCTGAATTAGTAAGTTTATACTCCCCCAAAGAGTATTTAGTAACTCAGCACATCTGCAATTTCTAAATTACTGCTCTTATAAACAAACACAGAGATAACTGGAGGCGACAGTCTAACAGCTCTCTAGACGGTTGTCTATTCCAGTTCACCACTGGGTGTTATATTTATGGGGATTCTTTATATCATGTAACTTGATACGGGAATAAAAAGGTGACAGTAGCAGAAGGTAGTAACAAGGTCTCTGGCTTGCATGATAGGAAGCTTGGGTGCTGTCTGTCTAGTGAGGGCCCCTGAAATGCATAGCTAGCCTCAGAAAATCTGGAGCATCAGTGCTGAGAGCCAAGAATCCTATTTAAGTTAGTACCCATCAGGCCTCTTCGGAATAAAACAGAAGATGACTTTTTGACTGACAGTAGGTTCCTGTGACACGGAGATTAAGACCCTTAAACAAAGGAATGTGACCATAGTTGCCCCACCTTAGGGAACGTGGAGAGTAGTGTCGAGAATGATCAAGAAGCCCCAAAATAGATTAGGGTTAGGGAGCCTTGTCACAGACATTGAGTTTCATTTGCAGGGATTGTTTTCCAGTAAGATCCAAGTGGCTGTCATTCAAATACCTATGATAGGGGTTGGCAAGCTTTTTCTGTAAGTGGCCAGATAGTAAATATTTAGGGCTTTGGGTGCCTAGAGATAAAATTGAGGATATTATGTAGGTGTTTATAATAAAGAACAAATTTTCACACATTCAGTATTCAATAATAGTGACTGAGGGCAGATCTTCTCATTCAGAAAAATTCCAGTCTTGGCCCAAACTCAAACATTTCAATAAAACTTTACCACTGTCAAGCCATAGAACTTCAGTGTCATAGGGCAGTCAGGATATTGTTTCTACTTTTGAAAAAAATTCATGGTATTGTCAATGGCTAAGTCCAGGAGAGGAAGTTCACCACTGACACTACTGGTTCAATAACACATGATTAGACTTGCATATTTTCCGCAAAGTACCTTCTGATAAATAATGCAATGAATGACCATAGGCTATAAGCACCTTACATTTTCATAAGTCTTGAAAATTTCAACTAAGCTGTTTTTTCTGTTTCACATGTATCTTTATCAGTTGTAACACATCTTAGCATATTCTACTTCAAGTTGTACTGAATTAGTGTTTTCTCAACTTTGAGAAATACTCTTTGAAAATACTCTTCTGTAGCTGTTCCACGCAGACTATTCATAGGGCCTAATTCTTCAAACATTTCAAACTTAGCCTCCTCAAATGAACAATTAAGCAGTATTGATGACATCTGTCAACTCATCAAGAACCAAGGAAAACCACTCAAAATCATTTGCTTGTTTTTAATTGACTATTGGTGTTGCTCCCACTGTCCTCAACTCTGAGCATCTGTTCTCACCAAAAGGCTAATAGTTTTAAACAAGTTTATTTTCTCTAGACACATTTCTTTAGCTACTGCAATCAAACATTTAATTAAGCCACCATCAGTAAATGGCTTTCTTTGCTTGGCTAAGAAGTGAGCCACTTGGCAACTTACTTTGGCAGCCTTGTTTTTATTTATTATTTTTGTGAAGAAATTCTGCTGTGATGAGATATTCCATTTTAAATGTTCCAATTTTTCTGACCATTGCTTTCCTGTGAGTTGGGAATATTGTAATGAGTGTTTAGTCTGGTAATGATGACATGTTTTATTCTTTTAGCACAGCTCTAGTGTCAATGCACAATAAATACAATACTTTGCTATCCACTATGGACTGTATTGCATTGCTCCAAAATTCATATATTGCATCTCTAACCCCTAATGTGATTGTATTTGGAGATCCGGGCTTTTAGGAGGCAATTAAGGAGGTTATAAAGGTGAGGTCCTAATCCTATAAGATTGTTGGCCTTCTAAGAAGAACTGAGAGGGAGATCTTTCTCTTCACATGCATACATAGAGTAAAGGCCATGTGAAGACATGGAAGGCAGCCATCTGCAACCCAAGGAAAGCTCACAGCAGACACTGACCCTGCTGGCACCTTAATCCTGGGCTTTCCAGCCTCCAGAGCTGTGAGAAATTAATTTTTCTTGTTTAAGCCACACATCTTATCATGTTTTGTTATGGTAGCCCGAGCTGACTGATACACCATCTAACTAGATAACTCCAGTGTGCCTTAAGACCATAACAATCAGATCACTTTCCTTGGACTTCCCTAGTGGTCCAGTGGTTAAGAATCCACCTTCCAATGCAGGGGCTGCAGCTTCCCCTGGTCAGGGAATTAAGATCCCACCTGCTATGGGGCAACTAGAGCACACTCATGCTGCAAGTAAGACCCGACACAGCCAAATAAATAAATAAATAAATATTTAAAAGTTAAAAAAAAAAGATCACTTTCCTTTTCTCATTTTGACATGAGTATGCACTGGTAATCTTTTTTCTTTTTCTTTTTAATTGGGATATAGTTGTTTTACAATGTTGTGTTAGTTTCTACTGTACAACGATGTGAAGTAGAATTCCCTTGGTAATTTTTTTACAAGGTGCAGTATGAAGATAGGCATAACGCTTTAAGTGCCATAGAGTTATAAATGTGTCACTGTGATTTATAGGATTTATAGTGCACTAAGCAACAGTGTGCAGAGGTGAGAGAACCACATTTGGTCTTTGTTGCAACTACTCAGCTCTGCTGTTATAGCTCGAAAGCAACCATAGACAATGCACAAATGAGTGTGCCTGTGTTCTAGTATAATTTTATTTATGGGCATTGAAATTTAAATTTCAAAATTTTTACATGTCAGGAAATATTTCTTTGATTTTCAACCATTTAAAAATATTTAAAACCTTACTAGAAGAAAACATAATGGAAAAGTTTATGACATTGAAGTTGACAGTGATTTCTTAGACATGACACCAAAAGGGCAGGCAGCAAAAGTATATGTATATAGGCAAATAGGACTACATCAAACTAAATTTCTGTGCATCAAAGGACACAATCAACAGGGTGAAAAGGCAACCTATGGAATGGGAGAAAATATTTGCAAATCATGTATGATAAGGGGTTAATATCCAGAAAATGTAAAAAGTGTCAACAACTCAACAACAACAAAAAAACCAATTAAAAAATGGGCAGCAGACTTGAGTAGACATTTCTCCAAAGATGATATACAAATGGGTAACAAGCATGTGAAAAGATGTACAACACCACTAATCATTAGATAAATGCAAACCAAAACCATAATATCACCTCACATCTATTAGGATGGCTACTATCAGAAGAAAAAAAAAACCCAGAAAATAATATGTTGACCAGGATGTGGAGAAATTGTAATCATTGTGCACTGCTGATGGGAATGTAAAATGGTGCAACTACTATGGAAAACAGTATGGTGGTTCCTCAAAAAATTAAAAATAGAACTACCATATGATCTAGCAATCCCACATCTGGGTACATTCCCAAAATAATTGAAATCAGAGTCTCAAAGAGATAGTTGCACACCCATGTTCATAGCAGCATTATTCACAATAGCCAAGTAGTGGAAGCAACCCAAATGTCCATGGATGAATGAATGGATAAAAGGTTTGGTGTATACATGCAACGGAATATTATTCACCTTTTTAAAAGGAAGGAAATCCTGTCATGTACAACATGGATGAAAATTGAGGACAGTATGCTAAGTGAAATACGCCAGTCACAAAAGGACAGTTAATGATTCTACTTATGAGGTATATGAAGTAGTCAAATTCATACAAAGTAGAATGGTGGTTACTAGGAGCTGGGTGAAAGGGGAAATGGAGAGTTGTTTAATGGGTATAGAGTTCAGTTTTTCAAGATGGAAAAGTTCTGGACGTCTGTTGCACAACAATATGAATATACTCAACACTACTGAACTGCACACTTGAAAATGGTTAAGATGGTAAATTTTGTCATGGTTTTTTTTTTAACCACAATTAAAAATAAAAGAAAACATACTTGGATTGTGTGCCGTATAAAAACACAGTAGACCAGACTTGGTCCACAAGTTGTAGTTTGCTGACCCTTCCTTTTTGGCCCAGCCCCAGGATGGTTCTCCCGGGTTCCATGCCTGATGGAACTATATGAGAATCACGTATCAGGGTCTTCACTGGTGGTGCAGTGGTTAAGAATCTACCTGCCAATGCAGGGGACACAGGTTCAAGCCCTGGTCCAGGAAGATCCCACATGCTGCGGAGCACCTAAGCCCGTGCGCCACTACTGAGCCTGCACTCTAGAGCCCGTGAGCCACAACTACTGAAGCCCGTGCAGGTAGAGCCCAGGTTCCGCAACAAGAGAAGCCACCGCAATGAGAAGCCCGCGCACCGCAACGAAGAGTAGCCCCTGCTGGCCACAACTAGAGAAAGCCTGCGTGCAGCAACGAAGACCCAATGCAGCCAAAAAAAAAAAAAAAAAAGAATCACATACCTTTGGAGAACCTAAGAAAACACATGCAACACCAGTGGGCAAAAGACTCTTTCCTCTTAGAAAAGTTGACAATGAGTACAGTGGTGGAAAGAGTAGCAGAGTTGTAATTGGAGATATTAAGAAAAGATTGGACAGTGGACGGGTGAGCGGTGTGGGCAACTATAGTAGAGGAGAATATGTGAATGGTGAGGAATTTGAGAGCCCATTTGAGGAAGAAGAGGGAGTGTGGACATTGACAATCCATTGCTCACCTAATCCCCAGGATGCTGTAGTTTAGGTGAGCAAAAGTTAATCCATTCATTCACTGTGTAAATTTAGGCAAGTCAATTCCCCTTGCCTTATCTGTGAAAGAGGAGAGTTGGATAAGATCCCTAGCGCCCTTCCCAGCTCTAAAAACCATGAAACCCACCAAGCTGATCAAGTGCCTATGACTTTATCCCTTCGTTTGAACAGCTTTAAAGACAGGACAACTTCTATGTCTCCTGTTGGGTTGATATTTATTTGTTTACCCTACTAAGTAGGGGTAAAAAACTAATTACGGTCTACAGAGTCCAGACTAACTCCATTTCCGCAGCTGGGCCATCTCTTGATATCTCAAGCTCTCCTTCCCCTGAGAATCCAAGGAAATAGTGCCGACAGGGAAGGGAATTGGAAGCTGCTGTTGAACTCCAGTCTTAGCCCCATAGCAGTCACCTCCTCCCATTAAAAATCTCGGAAGTCGATTCCAGTTCTTTAACAAGAATGTTTGGGGAATGGGTCTTGTTTATGAAAAGAATGTAAATCTCTGTTCATTTTGAATAATCATCATTATGTGTGACAGCCTTGTCAAAAAAAACAACAGCAACATTCTTTTAGCTTTTTAAAAAATTCCTCTCCTCCTTAATCAGTGACTACTCGGGGGAAAAACAGGAGTTCAAAGGGAGTCATAAACAGAGCCGCCTCCTTCCAGTTGTTCACCAGGAACTGTTTTCCAAAAAGGAAGAGGCTTTCTTACTCTTGGCCTCTAGGGTGTTTGTGGGGAGGGCCTTTATTAGTCTGGTTACTCCGGTAGCTGTCTCATTTGCTTTCCAGTTTGCAGCTGTCCCGTGATATGTTTATTTGAATCTCAGCCTCAGAACTGACTTGCCTTTGTTTCTGGCCTGAGGAAGCTCTAGTCAGAATGGGAAAGTTCAGCCACACTGTTCAAGTTAAACAGTGGAGTGGGAAAACATCAACTGCAAGACTCTGGGACCAGGTTAGACTTTTCAAAGTATATCCGTTTCTCCACGTTGCGCTTTTGTTTACTTCTGGCACTAGTTGTCGTGTTAACCTCATGTTTGCTCAAATTGTCCTGGGGTGATTTAATTACCATGATATTTTGTCCAAGAAAAGGGAAATTAAAAACCCATCAGCTCCCTTTGTGCATTCGTTGCCATGTTATAGTTAGGGCTTTAATAATAAAAAATAATAATAAATTATTAATGATATAACACTTTGCAAGTCTAAGGTGTGATCGGTTATGCAACCCTTGCACATACATGTTCTTGTTTATTTTTTCTTTTTGTTTAGAAACATTTTTTCTTCCAGTTTTATTGATATAATTGACATACAGCACTGTATAAGTTTAAGGTATACAGCATAATTAGTTGACTTGTATACACATCATGAAATTGTTACCATAATAACGTATCTATCATCTCATAAATACAAAATAAAAAAAATAATTTTCCCTTGTGATGAGAACTCTTATGATTTACTTTCTTAGCTTTCATATCTATACATGTTTAACACAAGGCCTGGGAAGTAGACAAAGAGTTTTCTCCCCATTTTGGATGCAACTGAGGCTCAAAGAGGTTGAGTGACTTGCCCAAGTTGGTGGTTAAGCCGAGACTCAGTTTTCTGTGGAACGTAGCACTGCCAATCTTTTTTCAGAAAAGCAGAGATGTTGCTTATGACAGAGCTTTCATGCAGCCTTAGATTAGACAACAGTAGTTGTTAAAAGCTTGAAATACTGATGCACTGGTTGGTAAAGAGCTGCTGCCTTGAGCCCTTCCAATGGTTTCCCAGGTTGCACCAGCATGGGGGAGTTCCTCTGGGATGTGGCTGCCCTGGTGCCTGCCAGCTCCCTTGTGCAGGCTCCCATCTGTATGCATCCAGATGACCAGAGCTGAGATAGCACCAGTTAGATGGGAAACAGTACCCCGAGCAGCAGGACTGGCACCTTATAGTACAAGTGTGCATTTCTCGGCTGCGCCTTCCCTGCCAACAAGGTGTTTGTCCACTGCTGGCCAGCTCTCCCCTTGAGATTAGCCACAATATATCATACCGCTTCTTAAATATTTTTAATATCATCCAGACTTATAATAAAGACAAGCCAACAGCACAACTGTGAAGTAGATCCTATCACTTGTCGTTTCCCCCACAGTGGGGGCTCCATCCCCTGAATAGGTATCTGCTTCCTCATGGTCCCTGCCACCCCTTACCCCCGACAGTATCCTTCACTTCACTTCACTTCAGGGTAATATCTGGGCTAGATCTCTTCAGGGTTTTCTTCTCTTCCTTGTACCGTACACACTTATTTAAGCTGTCAGAGGCTGACTTTTGAAACTGTTAGTGACTGGTGAGTGTTACTTATGGTGTTTAAAGATACCAGGTCTTAGGGACCACTTTTTAAAAAAATGTATTCTCTCTTTTTAGCATTATGACTTTTCTCTTTATTGTCACTTTCTTGAGCTCTTTATATGAACAAAGTCTACAAATGCTTAATTATTTGAGTAGAAGGATCCTGACTGTGGAAAAGATTTCCCATCACTCCGTTCAATGTAATCTAATCCTACTGATATTTTTTGCTTTAATTTTTTAAATTTAATTTTCTTTTGAAGTATAGTTGATTTACAGAACTGTGTTAGTTTCAGGTGTACAGCATAGTGATTTAGTATTTTTGCATATTATATTCCATTATAGGTTATTACAAGATAATGGCTATAATTCCCTGTGCTACACAGTAAATCCTTGTTGCTTATCTATTTAATGTATACTAGTTTGTATCTGTTAATCTTATACTCCTAATTTGTCCCTCCCCTTTCCTTTTCCCCTTTGGTAACCATAAGTTTGGTTTCTATGTCTGTGAGTCTGTTTCTACTTTGCATATACATTCATTTGTATTTAGATTCCACGTATATGATATTATACAGTATTTGTCTTTCCCTGTCTGACTTATTTCAATAAACATAATATTCTCTAGCTCCATCCACGTTGCTGCAAATGGCAGTATTTCATTCATTTTTATGGCTGAGTAATATTCCACTGTGTACACATATACCACATCTTCTTAATGCAATCGACTATTGATGGGCCCTTGAGTTGCTTCCATGTCTAGGCTGTTGTAAATAGTGCTGCTATGAACATTGGGGTACATGTATCTTTCCAAATTTAATGTTTTTGTTTTCTTTGGATATATACCCAGAAATGGAATTGCTAGATCACATGGAAGCTCTAATTTTAGTTGTTTTTTTTTTTTTTGAGGAAACTCCATACTGTTTCCCATAGTGGCTGCAGCAATTTACATTCCCACCAACAGTGTAGGAGGGTTCCCTTTTCTCCACACCCTCTCTAGCATTTATTATTTGTAGACTTTTTGATGATAGCCATTCTGACCAGTGTGAGGTGATACCTCATCGTGGTTTTGATTTGCATTTCTCTAATAATTAGTGATGTTGAACATCTTTTCATGTACTTGTTAGCCATGTATATGTCTTCTTTGGAGAAATGTCTAGTCTTCTGCCCATTTTTTATTGGGTTTTTTGATATTGAGTTGTATGAGATGTTTGTATGTTTTAGATATTAACCCCTTGCTGGTCATGTCATTTGCAAATATTTCCTCCCATTCCATAGGTTATCTTTTTATTTTGTTGATTGTTTCCTTTGCCGTACAAAAGCTTTCAAGTTTACTTATGTCCCATTTGTTTATTTTTGTTTTTGTTTCTTTTACCTTAGGGAATTGATCCAAGAAAATATTGCTATAATGTATGTCAAAGAGTGTTTTGGCTGCGTCCTCTTCTAAGAATTTTATGGTTTCGTGTCCTACATTTAGGTCTTTAAACCATTTTGAGTTTATTTTTGTATATGGTATGAGGGAATGTTCTAATTTCATTGTTTTACATGTGGCTGTCCAGTTTTCCCAGCACCACTTGTTGAAGAGAAGGGACATCTTTACTGATGGTAGTTCAAGCCCTGTGGGAGGTGGGACAGGAGTTATTTTTTGAGAGCTGGCTTTTCTGCCCTCAGGCTATATAATTTAATAAACACCTACAAAACAAGTGGGTTTTTAAAAAAGTTTTTAATATTTATTTATTTATTTGGCTGTGCTGGGTCTTAGTTGCGGCATGCGGGATCCTCTTTGTGGCTTGTGGGATCTTTAGTTGCGGCATGCGGATCTAGTTCCCTGACCAGGGATCGAACCTGGCCCCCCTGCATTGGGAGCGTGGAGTCTTAACCACTGGACCACCGGGGACATCTCAAAACAAGTGGTTTTTTGATCAGTGTTTCCAATGAATATTGAAACAATTCTAAGATGCATTTTAAACTTTTGATTACCTTCTATTGTACAGGAAAAGAGGGAGTCACACTTAAATACAGGAAATATGTTTGGGAGAAGGGCATTCCCTCCAAACGCATAGCTGCAAAAATGGACATAAGGTGCTACATTATGTGGTTAAGAGCAGAGGCTTTCAATTTCTTTTTACAAATGGCAAGAAAAAAAGAGAGGAGAAACCTACAGATAAAAAAAGAGACTTAAGAGATGTATTAACCAAATGCCAGTTTCTGACATAGATCTTGTTTGGGTCATGGTTCAAATAACGTACTGTGGGAAAAAAATTATGAGACAATTGGGGAAATATGAACATGGACAGGACATTTGATGGTGCTAAGAAATGATTGTTATAGGTATTGTTATTTTTCTAAAAAGAGTCCATTTCTTTTGAAGATATATATTGAAATGTTTACAAATGAAAAGATGAAATTCTGTGTGTGTGTTGGATAGGGGCTGGGTAGGGTATGGATGAAACAAGATTGGCTATGAGTTGGTAATTGTTGAGGCTGGGTGATGAACACATGGTGATTCATTACACTATATTATCTACTTTTTTATGTCTGAACATTTTTATAAATAATAAAGGCTAGAGCTTCCCTGCTGGCGCAGTGGTTAAGACTCTGCCTGCCAATGCAGGGGACACGGGTTCGAGCCCTGGTCCTGAAAGATCCCACATGCCGCAGAGCAACTAAGCCCGTGTGTCACAACTACTGAAGCCCGTGAGCCTAGAGCCCGTGCTCCCCAACAAGAGAAGCCGCTGCAATGAGAAGCCCACGCACCGCAACAAAGAGTAGCCCCCGCTCTCGGCAACTAGAGAAAACCTGTGTGTAGCAGCGAAGACCCAATGCAGCCAAAAATTAAATAAATGAATAAATAAACAATTTAAAAAATAATAATAAAGGCTAAAAAGAAATAGAGCACAAAAGTGAAGTCAGACCTTCATGAATGTGAATCTTGGCTCTATTTCCTAGCCATGTGATGTCCTTAGAGAAATAGCCTCTCTGAGTCTAAATGTCATCTGTAAAGTGGTGATAATGTGAAGATAAATGAAATAATATATGTAAAGAACTTAGCATGGAGCCTGACACAATAAGTAGTCTATAAATAGGAGATCTTATTATAGTCCAATTATTTTGTCCATTTTTCTGAACCTATAATTGCAGATACTACAAGAGTTTATTCCCTAAGAAGTTCTTACCACTAAAGTAGAATAGTTTTGTAATACACAAATGTCTACTGCTGTGTTCTCTAGGGGGAGCATGTCTGGAAAAGAGAGGCTGTGGTATTAGCACAAGTGGAAATAATGGCAAAGAATCAGAGAAGCTGTCCTAAGAAATAAAAATGTCTTGCTTTGCAGCTCTGAGTCTTTAAAAGCATCCTTGAGGACACACAGCATCGGATCTTTCTTTTGTATATGTTTCGGCTTTTCCCTCCCCCCACACACTGGCTCGTAGTGAATGTTGACTAACCAATTCTCCTTGGTGCCCTTCAACACAGAGGGGAAAAAGCCTGGTTATGCCACTGAAGCAGGAATAGGGGTCCATTGTTGACATGGTCTTAATGCCTTGCATACAACTAGAGGACTCTGTGATAGTACCTTAATTCTTTTAACAAACATTTCCAAATGCTTACTACGTGTCAGGACTCTGCTAGACACTCAAAATACATAATATCTGGTCAAACCCCATTTTAGATATGAGTAGACTGAGGTTTGGAGAGTTTAAGTGGCTTGCCCAGGGTTACACAGCTAGTAAGTAGCGAAGCTGTTACTCTGCATGCAGAGCTATCAGACTCAGAAACCATTTTCTCTTAATGAGCTTGACTGTAGTAACCATTTCACTATGTATATGTATACCGAAACGTCATGTTTGTATCTCTTATTGATTCATGAAACTTTTATTTAAAAATATAAAAAATAAAGAAACCATGTCCTTTACTTCTAAGTCTTTACTATAACTTCATGCCCATTTATTATCAGAATGAGAAGTAGAAACAAGGGAGTTCAAAATATTGGGCTGGCCAAAAAGTTAGTTTGGGTTTTTCTGTAACATCTTATGGAAAACCTGAACGAACTTTTTGGCCAACCCAATAATATTTTTCTCTCTCTGAGCTTCCTTAATATCTTGAAGACTTCTTCCCAGTATGATTTATTTATGTCACTAAAGCTGTGATGTGCAAATAGAAAGACAGGTTTAGATATGCGTGGTGTTGCATTGGTTTCAATATTGTTTTCTTGAACTTTAAAAATACACAGAACTGAAGCCTTGTTTTGCTGTCGGGTCATCAATGCTTCCTAAGGCCATGTGGCCTACATAGAGGACAAAGTGGTAGAACAAAGAGGCCCTTCATGTTCAGGCTCAATACCAAGCCCATGCTGCACGTGAAGGTCCAGGGTAAGGAAGCAACGTGGAATCCACTGAGCTCAGCTGTAAGGGAGAGGTGGGCTGCCAGACAGGACCCTTGCCAGCTCTGAGTCATTACAGGCTTCCTGAGCCCAGCCAATTTACCTGCTTCTCAATAAGATCTTTATTTGTCCTTCTATTCTCGTCAAAAGCTGTTGTCATTTCCTTTTCTGTCTGGAGACACTGCAAGCTGCCTCCAGGCAGTATGACCATGCTGGCCCCTTGTGCAACCCCCAACTCACCAAGATGAAATATATCTGAAAATTCCCCTTGTTTGACTTTTTCTTCCTTGTTAGGCAGAAAGCATCATATTTCTTACATTTCCAGAGCTTCAACTATTCAAATTCTTTATCGGATCAGCTAGTATGGGGTTTGGAGTAAATAGAAAGTGCTATCCTGGTAGCTCTGGTGTGATTATTTTGTGGCTGCGTTGGAAGACATATGGATTCATAGGATTAGAACCTCTTAGACCTGCAAAGCCCTCAGAAAGCGAAGAATTGGAGGCCAGACTGGAATGACTGCAACTTGGTTGTTAAATGTTCATTTGTTCATTCATTCCTCCCTTTACTTTTATTAACTGAAGTATAATTGAGTTACAATATTGTGTTAGTTTCAGGTGTAAGCATAGTGATTCAGTTATTATTTTTCTGATTATATGCCATTATAGGTTATTATAAGATACTGAGTATAATTCCCTTGCTATACAGTAAATCCTTATTGCTAATCTATTTTACGTATAGTAGTTTGTATCTGTTAATCCCACACTCCTAATTTATCCTTACTCCCATCGCTTTCCCCTTTGGTAACCATAAGTTTGTTTTCTATGTCTGGGAGTCTGCTTCTGTTTTGTATATAGATTCATTTGTATTATCTTTTAGATTCCATGTATAAGTGATATCATACAGTATTTGTCTTTCTGTGTCTTATTTCACTGAGCATAATATTCTCTAGGTCCATCCATATTGCTGCAAATGGCAATATTTCACTTTTTATGGCTGAGTAATAGTCCACTGTCCATTCCATGTGATATATATATCACATATATACATGTATATTTTCGTAAGCCAATCATCTATTGATGGGCACTTGAGTTGCTTCCATGTCTTGGCTATTGTAAATAGTGCTGCTATGAACATTGGGGTGCATGTATCTTTTCGAATTAGTGGTTTTGTTTTCTTTGGATACATGCCCAGGAGTGGAATTGCTGGATCATATGGTAACTCTATTTTTCAGTTTAAGGAACCTCCATACTGTTTTCCATAGTGGCTGCAGCAATTTACATTCCCACCATCAGTGTACAAGGATTCCCTTTCCTCCACATCCTTGCCAAAGTTTGTAATTTGTAAATTTTTGATGATGGCCATTCTGACTGGTGTGAGGTGATACCTCACTGTGGTTTTGATTTGCATTTCTCTAATAGCAATGTTGAGCATCCTTTCATGTGCCCGTTGGACATCTGTATGTCTTCTTTAGAAAAATGTCTATTTAGGTCTTCTGCCCAATTTTTGATTGGGTTTGATTTTCATATTGAGTTTTACGAGCTGTTTGTGTATTTCCTCCCTTTATGCCTTTATTCCAGAAACACTTCTTAAATGCCTTCTAGATATCAGTGCCTTGGCCCCAACCTCAGGAACTCTCATATTTATTTATTTATTTATTTATTTATTTTTAAACATCTTTATTGGGGTATAATTGCTTTACAATGGTGTGTTAGTTTCTGCTTTATAACAAAGTGAATCAGTTATATATATGTTCCCATATCTCTTCCCTCTTGCATCTCCCTCCCTCCCACCCTCCCTATACCACCCCTCCAGGGGGTCACAAAGCACCGAGCTGATCTTCCTGTGCTATGCGGCTGCTTCCCACTAGGTATCTATTTTACGTTTGGTAGTGTATATATGTCCATGCCTCTCTCTCCCTCTGTCACAGTTCACCCTTCCCCCTCCCCATATCCTCAAGTCCGTTCTCTAGTAGGTCTGTGTCTTTATTCTTGTCTTACCCCTAGGTTCTTCATGACATTTTTTTTCTTAAATTCCATATATATGTGTTAGCATACGGTATTTGCCTTTCTCATTCTGACTTACTTCACTCTGTATGACAGACTCTAGGTCTATCCACCTCATTACAAATAGCTCAATTTCGTTTCTTTTTATGGCTGAGTAATATTCCATTGTATATATGTGCCACATCTTCCTTATCCATTCATCTGTCGATGGACACTTAGGTTGCTTCCATGTCCTAGCTATTGTAAATAGAGCTGCAATGAACATTTTGGTGCATGACTCTTTTTGAATTATGGTTTTCTCAGGGTATATGCCCAGTAGTGGGATTGCTGGGTCATATGGTAGTTCTATTTGTAGTTTTTTAAGGAACCTCCACACTGTTCTCCATAGTGGCTGTACCAATTCACATTCCCACCAGCAGTGCAAGAGGGTTCCCTTTTCTCCACACCCTCTCCAGCATTTATTGTTTCTAGATTTTTTGATGATGGCCATTCTGACTGGTGTGAGATGATATCTCATTGTAGTTTTGATTTGCATTTCTCTAATGATTAATGATGTTGAGCATTCTTTCATGTGTTTGTTGGCAATCTGTATATCTTCTTTGGAGAAATGTCTATTTAGGTCTTCTGCCCATTTTTGGATTGGGTTGTTTGTTTTTTTGTTATTGAGCTGCATGAGCTGCTTGTAAATTTTGGAAATTAATCCTTTGTCAGTTGCTTCATTTGCAAATATTTGCTCCCATTCTGAGGATTGTCTTTTGGTCTTGTTTATGGTCTCCTTTGCTGTGCAAAAGCTTTGAAGTTTCATTAGGTTCCACTTGTTTATTTTTGTTTTTATTTCCATTTCTCTAGGAGGTGAGTCAAAAAGGATCTTGCTGTGATTTATGACATAGATTGTTCTGCCTATGTTTTCCTCTAAGAGTTTGATAGTTTCTGGCCTTACATTTAGGTCTTTAATCCATTTTGAGCTTATTTTTGTGTATGGTGTTAGGGAGTGATCTAATCTCATACTTTGACATGTACCTGTCCAGTTTTCCCAGCACCACTTATTGAAGAGGCTGTCCTTTCTCCACTGTACATTCCTGCCTCCTTTATCAAAGATAAGGTGACCATATGTGCGTGGGTTTTTCTCTGGGCTTTCTATCCTGAGGAACTCTCATCTTGAGGGCCGGGGTGGATGGACAAGTAAACAGCTGGTCGTAATACAGTATGCCCAGTTTTGTGAAAGAGATGCAGTATCAGACAGTGGTTTAGAAAGGACACCTTAGAAATCAGATTGATCTGGTTTAAACTCCAGCCTTGCCATTTATTTCTTGTGTGGTTTAGGTAAGTTATGAAACCTCCTAAGTTAACTCTAGAGCATGGTGATCATGGATGCACATAGGTATGTAGCACTTGAGCAGCACAGATGGCTAACAGGACATCTATGTTGATCTGTTGTGGTTCCAGAAGGCCAGGAGGTTGTGATAAGCTAAAAAGATAGAATTTTACCCTTAAAAATATCCTATGATGGGGGCAGGCAATAGGCATGTGGATAGCTGGGGTAAAAGACATTGGCCCATTGGGACGGGGGAGCTAGCCATGAGGGCTCTGATTCAGAGCCAGATTCCTAATCCATAAAAGGACTTGGAGAGCAAAGCAGACCTCAGTCCCAGATGAAAAACATGGCTGAGTTTATGGAGGAAGGGTATAAAGTAGAACTTGGAGACGGGGTAGTGGTAAAAAATAATCTACAGGTGTACTGCCTATATTCTAGGTAGTAACTCAGAACATGAGGAAGCTACAAAGCAGAACAGGAGCCCTGCTGGCAATGCTGTGGTTGGCAGGCATATGGCAGCCATAAGAATGTGCCTCTCAGATCTCTGACAGCTGGGAGACTGACCAGGCTGCTGCTACACTCTGAAATCGTCACTGTATTTGCATCAAGGCCACACTTCCTATGGGCTGTTCCTGGTCAGTGGATGACCCCAGCAGGGACACTAGGTAGGCCTGTTCATGGAAGACACTGGAGTCCTTTCTTTAATTGAAGTATAGTTGATTCACATTACTGTGTTGCTTTCAGGTGTACAGCATAGTGATTCAGGTTTTGGGGTGTTTTTTTTTGGCAGATCGTATTCCATTATAGGTTATTACAAGATAATGGCTATAATTCCCTGCGCTATACAGTAAATCCTTGTTGCTTATCTATTTGATGTATAGTAGTTTGTATCTGTTAATTCCATACTCCTAATTTATCCCTCCCCAATTTCTGTCCCCTTTGGTAACCATGAGTTTGCTTTCTATGTCTGAGTCTGTTTCCATTTTGTACATAGATTCATTTGTATTATTTTTTAGATTCCGCATATAAGCGATATCATACGATATTTCTCTTTCTCTGTCTGACTTACTTCACTCAGTATGACAATCTCTAGGTCCATCCATGTTGCTGCAAATGGCATCATTTCATTCTTTTTTAAGGCTGAGTAACACTCCACTGTATCTATATACCACATCTTTTTTTTTTTAAAAAAAGGATCTTTTTTTTTTAGATGTTGGAGGGGTAGGAGTTAATTAATTAATTAATTTTTGCTGTGTTGGGTCTTCGTTTCTGTGTGAGGGCTTTCTCTCATTGTGGCAAGCGGGGACCACTCTTCATCATGGTGCGCGGGGCTCTCACTATCACGGCCTCTCGTCGCAGAGCACAGGCTCCAGACGTGCAGGCTCAGTAGTTGTGGCTCATGGGCCTAGTTGCTCTGTGGCATGTGGGATCTTCCCAGACCAGGGCTCAAACCCGTGTCCCCTGCATTAGCAGGCAGATTCTCAACCACTGCACCACCAGGGAAGCCCTATATACCACATCTTCTTAATCCAATCATCTTTTCATGGGCACTTGGGTTGTTTCCATGTCTTGGCTATTGTAAATAGTGCTGCTATGAACATTGGGGTGCATGTATCTTTGGATCAAATGGTAGCTCTATTTTTAGTTTTGGGGAAACTACATACTGTTTTCCGTGACACTGGACTCCTTTGGCTGCTGACTTTGTCTTAAGGACTACCTGATGGTGATGCTAAACTTTCCTTAGAACTGCACCCAGGCTAAGACACTTCCCTCTGACTAACTTCCTTCCTCCCTTCTTTCCCTCCTCCCTTCCTTCCCTCCTTCCTTCCCTCCCTCCCTCCCTCCCTTCTCTCTCCTTCACTCAGGGTCAGACTTGCATTTCATTGCAGTGCATACTCGTGGCTCTCCCAGGCTTTCCTTGTTCCCTTCCCATTTTTTGTAATCACTGGGGTTGCCCCTAGTAAATTTCTTGTGCTTTTACTTCTATCTTTTTATCTCCTTCTTGAATGACCTGGACCAACACAGGGGGTCACCTACATGTGTGGTTTAAGGGACCTCAACTTAAAGGATAGAAAGTTGCAGTGACAAAGGTTTCATCTGAGATTGAGTCCGGTGGTTTTCACATTTCCTTGCATGAAGAATGTAGATTGACTGGGTAAGCCTCAGGGGCCAGGCACAGTGCTAGGCTCTAGGAATACAGTCACAAACAAGATGCCCTTATGAAATTTATCAGGAAAGACAGCAGAGATTAGGCAAGTAGTTGAGAAAATATTTTTGGTAAAAGCTAGTGACATAGTCCAAATCCCTTCCCATGGCTTATAAGTTTTCATGACCTGGCCCCTACCTATCTCTCCATCCTCTTTTCTCATCATATCTGTATTAGACTCTGCACCAGCTAGCATGAAATGCTTGCAGTTCCCAGAACTCTCCATCTTTTTACCTCTGGGCCCTTGCCCAGGCTACCCTTCACCCACCAGCCTTAGACCAGCCATCTACCAGGCTTATTAGCTCGTTCTTCCTTGAGCAACTAAAGGTGTTCCTTCTCTGTTCTCCTGTAGCACCTTGCACCCTTATCATTGATTTCTTTACAGGCAAGTAAGTGGAAAACTACTGAAATGCAAAACTGATGCCAGGCACAAAAATATATATACATTCCTTCTTCCCAAATCAGTTGGTTCATAGTTAAGAAATGGTATCTCCACTTTTTATGCTCAAGCCAAACTTGACTTCTGTTTTGTTCCAGAGACTGCTAACTGCCTACTCAATATATGTTCTCCCCTGCCTCTCACTGTATTAATGTGCACAGCTGAAAATATCTGTGCTTCCTAGTGTCTAGTAAGTAGAGGTGGACAGTGAGATACAAGCAGAAATCATGGGGTGGGGCTTCTGGGAAGCCCTTTTTGCCTTTGACGCTCCCTTCTACCCACTGCCTGGTATTTGACTGTGATGCTTAAAGTTCTGGCAGACATCCTGGGACCATGAGGGAAAGGTCAAGAGAATTACAAACAGCCCTGACATTCTTGAGCCTCTAAACCAACACCAGCAACCGCCTACCTTTGGACTTCTCGTTACATGAGACAAATAAACCCTCATGTGTTTCAGCCACTGTGATCAAATTTTTTCTTTTTTTACTCACAGATTAATGCAATGCTGAACTGATCCACCTCAACAAGTTCTGTTCTCTTCTCCTTAGCTGCATCCGTGCTTGAGATGTCTCTCTTCCTTCTCACCATCTTTTCCCCTAAATCTCTGCTTACCAAATCTTATTCATCATTGAAGACTCGGTGCAAACAACAGCCACTTTTAGGGATTTTATTTTATCCCCTCCCAATATAGATGTGCTATTTCCCTCTTTTGACCCATCTCTGGCGCACTTTATCTGGATGTCTTGTGGAATATATATGTATGTGTGTGTATATATATATACATATATATACACACACAATTCTGTGTGATAGGTATTCATGCTCATATTCGTGTCATACATTTCTTTGAATTTTCTGCAATAAATAGCAGAAACACACATAGTAGACATTTAGTAAATCCTTGTTGAATTAAATATAAACTTGCAATAAGAACATAACTTCTCCTTACACGGATATATGTAGACACACACATTTAACCACTGACTACAGTAGTTTTTGGAATGAAGTTTGAGCAAAATAAAAGCAACCCAATAGATAAAATATGCCTTTAAATAACATATTCTTTACTTGATTTGGAAAATAAAATTATTCTCATGACAATGGGGATATACTTCTGTTTAACTTTATATCAAACATTCTTTCATTTCAACTCTTATTTATTGAATGTCTCCACTATGTAGTCAGTGTTATGAACAGGGTTGTATTAAGATGAATGAGGGTTTGAGCTGGGAATATAATTATCAGAGCTGAAATATGGAGACTATGAAAAGCCCAGGTGAATGTGATGAGATCCTGAACTGAGCTGAGGGCAGGGATAATGGGAAGGAGAAAAAGCACTATTTGACCCAGACTCTGAGAACAGGTTGTTAAATATTATTTAAAGGTGTGCCATTCATGCTCATACCAGATTCTGGAATTTTCTTGAATATTACATGCCCCCAAATGACGTAGATAAGTAGGGAGACAGAACTGACAATCATCTGTATTTAAAGGGATTTTTTTTTTTTTTTGGCACGCGGGCCTCTCACTGCTGTGGCCTCTCCCGTTGCGGAGCACAGGCCCCGGACCCGCAGGCTCAGCGGCCATGGCTCATGGGCCCAGCCGCTCCGCGGCATGTGGGATCTTCCCGGACCGGGGCACGAACCCGTGTCCCCTGCATCAGCAGGCGTACTCTCAACCATTGCGCCACCAGGGAAGCCCTCAGTTTTCTTTACTGATTTCTCTTCCCTCCGACTGCCCTTTCAGTTCTTCAAGATACTGTTCTTTTTTTCTTTCACTTTTATTTAATCTCCAAAAATTATTAACATTCTACTCTTGCCTGCTCAAACTTCATTACGATGTATTTCAACTTTCTTATGCCATCTTCAATGTCTTAATCTCCTTCAGACTTTTTTCATATATTTGCCTCTTTGTGCTTCTTACTGGGTGATATCATCTGACCTGTTTTCCAATTCACAAATTCTCTTTGGCTCTCTGTTTAATCCATCAAAGGAGCTTTTATTTTGTACTTAATTTATTATATTTTTTATTTCTCAGAATTCCATTTGGTTCTTTTTTAAAAATATTCTGCTCAGTTTCCATAGTTTATTTCTCAATCATCTTCAAATTCCTTTTTCTTTTAGCATATCAAACATTCTTATTTTATATTCAGCATCTGATAATTTTTATAACTTTAGTCTTTGTGAGTCTGTTTCTGCAGACTTCCACTCAGAATGGCTTGTGTCTTTGTAGGTTTCGTGATATTTTTTTCATTGTGAGCTCATGCTCTTTGGAATTTTATCTGTGGGAATTCTTTTGAGGCTACTTTAAAATTCTTCCAGAGAACATTTTTATTTACCACTGCAATGTGGTGCCTAGAGGCACCATCAACCAAGGACTGCTATAAACTAATGTTTCTGTTTGGTGGTTTTGCAGACACAGACATAGTATTCTGCTCCCAAAAGTGCTTGAGTGTGGACATGTGATTAGGAATTCTTAGGAGAAATAATTTTCTCCAACCCCCGCCCCCCCGCCAATTCCCTAGGTTAAGTAAGTATCTTTATGTAGAGAAGGAGGTATTTTATAGTTCACTCACTTATGGAGTCACCCTTAGGGGATTTTAGCTCTATGAGGGTCTCCAGCCAGCCTGACTACCTTGCTTGGGTCTCAGTCTTTATCTCCTGTCTCTAGTCCTACCACACAGTCCTTTAATACCAACTCTAGGCCACCAGGGATAAGCAGATACTCCAAAGACAAACTCTGGCTTGATTACCTCTAGAAAATCGGGCTGGATTCTTTCCTTTACTTAACTGCAGGTCAGCTTCACTTTAAAATAACAGCACTTAAAATATTTTTTTCCAGCTTCTTAAGCCAGGTTCTCCTCTCCCCGGCATTGTGCTTGCTGTGTCAGGCGCTGTTCTAAGTATTTCTTTATTGGGAGGGATTTCTCTACGCACTTATCCTATTGTCAGAAACAGAAATTATTGTCTTTTTTAACAACATTCTCTCCAGGTAGTCTCATCCTCTCTTTGGACTCTATTCTCTCTCTGGGTGACTCTCAAATCTATATTCTTGCCTTTTCCCTGAGCTTCCTATAGCCCCATATGAATCACCTAATTCATGGTCTCCTCGCCCCTCCAAATTTATTCTGTCCTGCGCCTCCTGTCTTAGCCAGGGATACAGCAAGCTACCTAGTCAGTCAAGCTGGAAATATTAGTATCCTCTTTAAATTATCCCTCTCCCTCATACTCAGTTACCAATTCCCAAGATTACTAGCTGTTTTTCATGTTAGCTGCTTCTACCTCATTCCCCATGAAAACACCCTGGCTCTGACTCTTACCCATCCCTCACCTAGTTAATATCTCTAGTCACACAACTGGTCTTTGGCCTCTAATTCATTTGAAACCCCTTCCATTATTAAATCTGCCACCAAAACTCTCTTTCCAAATCACATATCTGATCATATCCCTTGCCTGTGCAAAAACTGTTATTGACTTTCCATTGCCTGCTATAGAAATAATAAAATTCTGACCTCTTGACTTGGTATTCAAGGTACATGACTATGGGGGTGCCAATCTTTACAGCCTTTTAATTGTGACCTTTTATTCTGTGATGCATGTAATGCTCCAGTTACACTGTACTTGTCATTCTGCGATTTAACTCCTTTACCTGAAACACTCTTACCCTTATCTCCACCAACCAAAATCCTAATTTTTATTTAAGGCCCAGTTCAGTTCTTCCCAGAAATCAATTACTCCTGACTCTGTACTCCCATAGCAGTTTCCTTAATCTTTTGTGGCACTTATCATATTGTGCCTTTTATTAGAGGTCATTGTGTTTGCTTCTTCCTCTTACCAGGTGCTAAGTCCTTGAAGGCACTAGAGCATAGTGGTTACACACTCTGGGTTTGGAGTCAAATAGACCAGGCTTAAGCCTTAATTCCATCACTAGCTGTGTGAATTTGGGCTTAACCTCTTTGAGCCTCAGTTTCCTCATCTATGAAAGGGGGGGTATACAGTACTGTTGTAAATTTTCAATTACCTAATTAATGTAAAGCCATTAGCACACTGCCTGGCAAGAATAACTGCACAATAAATATTAGCTATTATTATTAAAGGCAGATGCTACAGCTTGTTCATCTTTTTATCTCTCCAATTCTTCCTCTAGCCTCTCCTCTTTCCCTCCTCCCCCCTTCCTGTTCCAGGGCTTAGCCTAGTACCTTTCACAGACTACATATTCAATAAATTCTTCTTGAGTGAACGCTGAAAACATCACACAGTTTTTATATATAACATTTAATTCAGTCTGGGTCGAAACAGTTGACATTTGTATGAGACACCAACAGGCGAATGCTTATGGGCTGTCCCAGCAATATATATCAATGGAGCATCCTGTTTGAGCACCAAAGAGCAGCCCCTTTCAGTATTGTCTGAACAAGCCAGCTTTACTAGGAGTGGTGAAAGAGAAAGGGGAGGTTTCATATCCCAGGGAAGTGTTTGGAACTTAATGAGAAGTGTAGGCTGAGAAAATGACCCTGTTCTTTGAAAACCAAATGCAGCTACTGAATGTGAGGCTTACACACAGCCTAGGCCGTGTGTGAGCAACAGGGACCAGAGTTTTGC
Source organism: Globicephala melas (assembly GCF_963455315.2). Lineage (NCBI taxonomy): Eukaryota > Metazoa > Chordata > Mammalia > Artiodactyla > Delphinidae > Globicephala > Globicephala melas. The sequence goes on along the minus strand of NC_083335.1, from coordinate 30,575,620 downwards.
AAAATCTTTTTCCTGGCCTGTGGTGAATTTTGAATCAAACCCACTCAGCATTTTACTCTCTATAGACACAGCACATTTTTTCTCTAAATCCTCACTCCCAGCACGCTTACTAACCAACATTCCTGATAAAACCAATGAAACCAAATGAATTATTTGGGGCTAGATACGAAGTTGGTCTTCTCCCTACTTCTTGTTCCAGCACCAAAAATATTTATGCTATTACTTTACATCCCTTAAAACTACCAATATTCCAAAATGGTCACTGTTTACTTGGATTCTATATATTTTTCTGTTCTATTTTAAAGATGAATGCACCATATTTTATGACACGTCTGTTCTAATATTATCAGTAAGATTTCCATAAAAGTGAAATATTTTAAAGTCCAACTTTTGTTTTTTACCTCTTCCTGGATTATATCTTGCATAGCTTCAAATCCATCAAAATGCTCAAATGATACTGTATATGTTTCTAATTTTATTTGCTTTATGAGTTTGAGAAAGGTTTAGTCTTTTGCTGCTTTAAGCTAACTATTTTAGGAATGTTGAGCTTTATCATTCAGAAATGATAAAAATGGAATTTTCCTTTAGTTTAATCGCACAGACAACTCAGTGGTATTCTTGAGATCTGATTATTGCGTCTTGGGTAAAGAGGTATGGAATAGCTCAATCACACGATACACTTCAGGTGACCTCCCCCACCCTTCAACACACGCACACACAAGAAATTCAATTAAAAGACTTTTGTTCTTGAAGCCAAAGGTTATATACATGGCTCCCTAACTGATCTTTATTTGTGTATGTAACCCTTGATTCCTAACCTGTCTCTTCCATTGGAAAAATCAATGGCCCAGATATAGTCAACGTTACTTAGTTCCATTCCCTAAATAGTTTTTCTTTCATAGTATCTGCCCCCTCCTCCCTAATACCTATCTTGCTCTCAGCTAGCTGTCAAGTGATCACTGGCAAGGTCTTCACTGATAACGCTTAAACCAAGGATTTCCAACAGTTGTGTGTGTCAGTGTGAAAGAGAGAGACAGATAAAGGGGAAGGAGAGAGAGAGGAAGGGAAGTGTGAGAACCTAGAAAGTGGAAAATAGTGGGGCATGGCTGAGGCAACCATCTTAGAGATCTAGAAAATGAAGCCAGGTTATTGTTTTCTGGCTGGGAATTCCTAACCTAAGGTGTTACTTATGTCAGTTAACAAGAACTTCTTTAATATACCAACCAGTTTTCAATACTTGAAGGAAGGTGCAGGATTCAGGCACCTTGACCACTGTTGGGGAAGGTAGTTTGGGGATGGCTTTCGAAGGTACCGTGACCATCTCAGTGCTGTCATCTGTAAGATGATAAGCAGAACTCGCTGGCTACAATCACTACTCAAACCTTACTGAATTTGAGAGGCAAGGAGTGGAAGACCATTCCTTGCCATATCTTATGATTCAGACAAGTCAATATGAGTTCAATTTGCTTCAAGAGATGAATTTTGGGGAGCCCTCCCCTTTCTATTCCAGTTCCACTCATTCTAATGTTATTGAAGAAGTGAACATAAACCTAGTTTTGTACTCTCTAACAGGCCACCTGGGAATAATTGGCCTTACAAACTCCTCTGGAAAAGCAGCTCGATCTTTTAGATTATGTTTATGGCCTGACCTCATTGCCAAGTCTCACATTTTAATAACCCTTGTGACATAGGTGAGGCTTTTGGTTGTTCCCCTCTTGTCTTCCTATGCAGTACCAATCCTCTTCCTCTTAACTCTCTCAACCCCAAGGGCCTAATTGTCTTGGGGCCTTGGTCTGATTCAACCCACTTATAAAAGCACCTTTACTTTAGGTATTAGGCCTGCCATGGTAACACTTTGTAATTTACAATGCTTCTCCTTATGTCATCTTTCATTTTATGGGACAGACGCAAATAAGGGTAGGTAAGCCTTTCCAAACTGTTGAATTAAGGCCTCTTGAAGACAGAAAATCCTTCTAAAACTCAATAGTCACTGTTTTCTGCTCCTGACTGCTTTTTTAGTATGTCTCAAGAGGAAGATTTTTGGTCTTCAATGGTGGCATTTTGGATAACGTAACATGCGATGGAGAAGGAGGGACAGCAGAGACCCTCTTAGGCTCCTTCAATCATACAACACAGACAACTAATACATGCATCTTCTCAGAAGCCCAGCCATACTCACAATGAAGAAAAGGGAAGCATCATGCTATAGCAGGAGTTCTCAGCCTTGACTGTATATTGTAATCACTGGAGGTATTTTAAAAACACTGATGCCTGGGTCCCACCCCAAGAGATTTTGATTTAATTGGTCTTATGTGCATCCTGGGCAGCCAGATTTTTGAAGCCCCAAGGTGATTTTATTTATTTATTTTTTGAATTTTATTTTATTTTTTGTATACAGCACGTTCTTATTAGTCATCCATTTTATACATATAAGTGTATACATGTCAATCCCAATCTCCCAATTCATCCCTACTCCCTCCGCCCCCCTGCCACTTTCCCCCTTGGTGTCCATACGTTTGTTCTCTACATCTGTGTCTCTGTTTCTGCTTTGCAAACCGATTCGTCTGTACCATTTTTCTAGATTCTACATATATGTGATAACATACGATATTTGTTTTCCTCTTTCTGGCTTACTACACTCTGCATGACAGTCTCTAGGTCCATCCACGTCTCTACAAATGACCCAATTTCGTTCTTTTATATGGCTGAATAATAGTCCATTCTATATATGTACCACATCTTCTTTATCCATTCATCTGTCAATGGGCACATAGGTTGCTTCCATGACCTGGCTATTGTAAATAGTGCTGCAATGAACATTGGGGTGCATGTGTCTTTTTGTTTTCTTTTTTTTGTTTGTTTTTTATAAATTTATTTATTTGTTTATTTTTGGCTGCACTGGGTCTCCATTGCTGTACGTGGGCTTTCTCTAGTTGCAGAGAGCGGGGGCTACTCTTCGTTGTGGTGCATGGGCTTCTCATTGCTGTGTCTTCTCTTGTTGTGGCGCATGGGCTCTAGGCACACGGGCTTCAGTAATTGCAGCACACAGGCTCAGTACTTGCGGCTCACGGGCTCTAGAGTGCAGGCTCAGTAGTTGTGGTGCACGGGCTTAGTTGCTCTGCAGCATGTGGGATCTTCTGGGGCCAGGGCTTGAACCTGTGTCCCCTGCATTGGCGGGTGGATTCTTAACCCCTGTGCCACCAGGGAAGCCCAATGTGTCTTTCTGAATTATGGTTTTCGCTGGGTATGTGCCCAGTAGTGGGATTGCTGGGTCATATGATAATTCTATTTTTACTTTTTGAAGGAACCTCCATACTGTTCTCCATAGTGGCTGTATCAATTTACATTCCCACCAACAGTGCAAGAGGGTTCCCTTTTCTCCACACCCTCTCCAGCATTTGTTGTTTGTAGATTTTCTGCTGATGCCCATTCTAACCAGTGTGAGTTAGTTTTGATTTGCATTTCTCTAATAATTAGTGATGTTGAGCAGCTTTTCATGTGTCTGTTGGCCATCTGTATGTCTTCTTTGGAGAAATGTCTATTTAGGTCTTCTGCTCATTTTTGGATTGGGTTGTTTGTTTGGTTTTTTGTTTCTTTTTTTGCATCTTTATTGGAGTATAATTGCTTTACAATGGTGTGTTAGTTTCTGCTTTATAACAAAGTGAATCAGTTATACATATACATATGTTCCCATATCTCTTCCCTCTTGTGTCTCCCTCCCTCCCACCCTCCCTATCCCACCCCTCTAGGTGGTCACAAAGCACCGAGCTGATCTCCCTGTGCTATGCGGCTGCTTCCCACTAGCTATCTATTTTACGTTTGGTAGTGTATATATGTCCATGCCACTCTCTCGCTTTGTCACAGCTTACCCTTCCCCCTCCCCATATCAAGTCCATTCTCTAGTAGGTCTGTGTCTTTATTCCTGTCTTACCCCTAGGTTCTTCATGACATTTTTTTTCTTAAATTCCATATATATGTGTTAGCATACGGTATTTGTCTTTCTCTTTCTGACTTACTTCACTTTCATTAGGTCCCATTTGTTTATTTTTGTTTTTATTTCCATTACTCTAGGAGGTGGGTCAAAAAAGATCTTGCTGTGATTTATGTCAAAGAGTGTTCTTCCTGTGTTTTCCTCTAAGAGTTTTATAGTATCCAGTCTTACATTTATGTCTTTAATCCATTTTGAGTTTATTTTGTGTATGGTGTTAGGGAGTGCTCTAATTTCATTCTTTTACATGTAGCTGTCCGGTTTTCCCAGCACCATTTATTGAAAAGACTGTCTTTTCTCCATTTTATATCCTTGCCTCCTTTGTCATAGATTAGTTGACCATAGGTGCGTGGGTTTATCTCTGGGCTTTCTATCCTGTTCCACTGATCGATATTTCTGTTTTTGTGCCAGTACCATACTGTCTTGATTACTGTAGCTTTGTAGTATAGTCTGAAGTCAGGGAGTCTGATTTCTCCAGCTGCATTTTTTCCCCTCAAGATTGCTTTAGCTATTCAGGGTCTTTTGTGTCTCCATAGAAATTTTAAGAGTTTTTGTTCTAGTTCTGTAAAACATGCCATTGGTAGTTTGATAGGGATTGCATTAAATCTGTAGATTGCTTTGGGTAGTATACTCATTTTCACAATGTTGATTCTTCCAATCCAAGAACATGTTATATCTCTCCATCTGTTTGTGGCATCTTTGATTTCTTTCATCAGTGTCTTATAGTTTTCTGAGTACAGGTCTTTTACCTCCTTAGGTAGGTTTATTCCTAGATATTTTATTCTTTTTGTTGCACTGGTGAATGGGATTTTTCCTTAATTTCTCTTTCTGATTTTTCGTTGTTAGTGTATAGGCATGCAAGAGATTTCTGTGTATTAATTTTCTGTGTATTAAATTTCTGTGTATCCTGCATCTTTACCAAATTCATCAATTAGCTCTACTAGTTTTCTAATGGCATCTTTAGGATTATCTATGTATAGTATCATGTCATCTGCAAACAGTGACAGTTTTACCTCTTTTCCAGTTTGTATTCCTTTAATTTCTTTGTCTTCTCTGATTGCCGTGGCTAGGACTTCCAAAACTATGTTGAATAATTGTGGTGAGAGGGGACATCCTTGTCTTGTTCCTGATCTTAGAGGAAATGCTTTCAGTTTTTCACCATTGAGAATGATGTTTGCTGTGGGATTGTCATATATGGCCTTTATTATATTGAGGTAGTTTCCCTCTATGCCCACTTTCTGCAGAGGTTTTATCATAAATGGGTGCTGAATTTTGTCAAAAGCTTTTTCTGCATCTATTGAGATGATCATTTGGTTTTTCTTCTTCAGTTTGTTAATGTGGTGTATCACATTGATTGATTTGCATATATTGAAGAATCCTTGCATTCCTGTTATAAATCCCACTTGATCATGGTTTATGATCCTTTTAAAGTGTTGTCGGATTCTGTATGCTAGTATTTTGTTGGGGATTTTGCATCTATATTCATCAGTAATATTGGTCTTTAATTTTCTTTTTTTATAATATGTCTGGTTTTGGTATCAGGGTGATGGTGGCCTCATAGAATGAGTTTGGGAATGTTCCTTCCTCTGCTATTTTTTGGAAGAGTTTGAGAAGGATGGGTGTTAGCTCTTCTCTAAATGTTTGATAGAATTCACCTGTGAAGCCATCTGGTCCTGGACTATTGTTTGTTGGAAGATTTTTTAACCACAGTTTTAATTTCATTACTTGTGATTAGTCTGTTCATATTTTGTATTTCTTCCTGGTTCAGTCTTAGAAGGATATACCTTTCTAAGAATTTGTCCTTTTCTTCCAGGTTGTCCATTTTATTGGCGTAGTGTTGCTTGCAGTAGTCTTTTACTATGCTCTGTATTTCTACAGTGTCCACTGTAACTTCTCCTTTTTCATTTCTAATTTTATTAACTTGAGTCCTCTCCCTCTTTTTCTTGATGAGTCTGGCTAATGGTTTATCAATTTTGTTTTTCTTTGCAAAGTACCAGCTTTTAGTTTTATTGATCTTTGTTATTGTTTTCTTTGTTTCTATTTCATTTATTTCTGCTCTGATCTTTATGATTTCTTTCCTTCTACTAACTTTGGGTTTTGTTTGTTCTTTCTCTCATTCCTTTAGGTGTAAGGTTAGATTGTTTATTTGAGATTTTTCTTGTTTCTTGAGGTAGGATTGTATTGCTATAAACTTCCCTCTTAGAACTGCTTTTGCTGCATCCCATAGGTTTTGGATCATCATGTTCTTGCTGTCATTTGTCTCTGGGTACTTTTTGATTTCCCCTTTGATTTCTTCAGTGATCTCTTGGTTATTTAAGAATGTATTGTTTAGCCTCCATGTGTTTGTGTTTTTTTCCCTGTAATTTATTTCTAATCTCATAGCGTTGTGGTTGGAAAAGATGCTTGATATGATTTCAATTTTCTTAAATTTACTGAGGCTTGATTTGTGACCCAGGATGTGATCTGTGCTGGAGAATGTTCCCTGTGCACTTGAGAAGAAAGTGTAATCTGCTGTTTTTGGATGGAATGTCCTATAAATATCAATTAAATGTATCTGGTCTATTGTGTCATTTAACGCTTGTGTTTCCTTATTAATTTTCTGCTTGGATAATCTGCCCATTGGTGTAAGTGAGGTGTTCACATCTCCCACTATTATTGTGTTACTGCCCATTTCCTCTTTTATACCTGTTAGCATTTGCCTTATGTATTGAGGTGCTCCTATGTTGGGTGCATATATATTTATAATTGTTATATTTTCTTCTGGGATTGACCCCTTTATCATTATGTAGTGTCCTTCCTTGTCTCTTGTAATATAATTTTATTTTTAATTTTTTTAATTAATTTATTTTTAAAAAATTTATTTTTGGCTGCAATGTGGCTTTGCTGCATCCAGGCTTTCTCTAGTTCCAGCAAGTGGGGGATACTCTTTGTTGCAGTGCACGGGATTTTCATTGCAGTGGCTTCTCGTTATGGAGCACAGGCTCTAGACACAAGGGCTTCAGTAGTTGTGGCACATGGGCTCTGTAGTTGTGGCTCATGGGCTCTAGAGTGCAGGTTCAGTAGTTGTGGCACACGGGCTTAGTTGCTCTGCGGCATGTGGGATCTTCCTGGACCAAGGTTCGAATCTGTGTCCCCTGCATTGGCAGGTGGATTCCCAACCACTGTGCCACCAGGGAAGTCCCACATTCTTTATTTTAAAGTCATTTTATCTGATACGAATATTGCTACTACAGCTTTGTGTTGATTTCCATTTGCATGGAATATCTTTTTCCATCACTTCACTTTCAGTTTGTATGTGTCCCTAGGTCTGAAGTGGGTCTCTTGTAGACAGCGTATATATGGGTCTTGTTTTTGTATCCATTCAGCAAACCTGTGTCTTTTGGTTGGAGCATTTAATCCATTCACGTTTAACGTAATTATCGATATGTGTGTTCCTATGACAATTTTCTTAATTGTTTTGGGTTTGTTTTTGTAGGTCGTTTTCTTCTCTTGTGTTGCCTGCCTAGAGAAGTTCCTTTAGCATTTGTTGTAGAGCTGGTTTGGTGGTGCTGAATTCTCTTAGCTTTTGCTTGTCTGTAAAGCTTTTGATTTCTCCATCAAATCTCAATGAGATCCTTGCTAGATAGCATAATCTTGGTTGTAGTTTCTTCCCTTTCATCACTTTAAGTATATCATGCCACTCCCTTCTGGCTTGCAGAGTTTCTGCTGAGAATTCAGCTGTTAACCTTATGGGAGTTCCCTTGTATGTTATTTGTCGTTTTTCCCTTGCTGCTTTCAATAATTTTTCTTTGTCTTTAATTTTTGCCAATTTGATTACTATGTGTCTCGGTGTGTTTCTCCTTGGGTTTCTCCTGTATGGGACTCTCTGCACTTCCTGGACTTGGGTGGCTATTTCCTTTCCCATGTTAGGGAAGTTTTCAACTGTAATCTCTTCAAATATTTTCTCTGGTCCTTTCTCTCTCTCTTCTCCTTCTGGCACCCCTATAATGTGAATGTTGTTGCGTTTAATGTTGTCCCAGAGGTCTCTTAGGCTCTCCTCATTTCTTTTCATTCTTTTTTCTTTATTCTGTTCCACAGCAATGAATTCCACCATTCTGTCTTCCAGGTCACTTATCCGTTCTTCTGCCTCAGTTATTCTACTATTGATTCCTTCTAGTGTAGTTTTCATTTCAGTTATTGTATTGTTCATCTCTGTTTGTTCTTTAATTCTTCTAGGTGTTTGTTAAGCGTTTCTTTCATCTTCTCGATACTTGCCTCCTTTCTTTTCCTAAGGTCCTGGATCATCTTCATTATCATTATTTTGAATTCTTTTTCTGGAAGGTTGCCTCTCTCCACTTCATTTAGTTGTTTTTCTGGGGTTTTATCTTGTTCCTTCATCTGGTACATAGTCCTCTGCCTTTTCATTTTGTCTGTCTTTCTTTGAATGTGATCTTTGTTCCACAGGCTGCAGGACTGTAGTTCTTCTTGCTTCTGCTGTCTGCCCTCTGGTGAATGAGGCTATCTAAGAGGCTTGTACAAGTTTCCAGATGGGAGGGACTGGTGGTAGGTAGAGCTGGGTGTTGCTCTGGTGGGGAGAGCTCAGTAAAACTTTAATCCACTTGTCTGCTGATGAGTGGGGCTGAGTTCCCTCCCTGTTGGTTGTTTGGCCTGAGGCAACCCAGCTCTGGGGGCTACAGGCTCTTTGGTGGGGCTGATGGTGGTGTCTGGGAGGGCTCATGCCAAGGAATCCTTCCCAGAACTTCTGCTGACAGTGTCCTTCTCCCCACGGTGAGCCACAGCTATGCCCTGCCTCTGCAGGAGACCCTCCAACACTAGTAGGTAGGTCTGGTTCACTCTCCTATGGGGCCACTGCTCCTTCCTTCTGGGTCCTGATGTGCACACTACTTTCTGTGTGCCATCCAAGAGTGGAGTCTCTTTTTCCCCCAGTTCTGTCGAAGTCCTGCAATCAAATCCCACTAGGCTTCAAAGTCTGATTCTCTGGGAATTCCTCCTCCCGTTGCCTACCCCCAGGTTGGGAAGCCTGACATGGGGCTCAGTACCTTCACTCCAGTGGGTGGATTTCTGTGGTATAATTGTTCTCCAGTTTGTGAGTCACCCACACAGTGGTTATGGGATTTGATTTTATTGTGATTGTGCCCCTCCTGCCTTCTCATTGGGGCTTCTCCTTTGTCTTTGGATGTGGGGTATCATTTATGGTGAGTTCCAGTGTCTTCCTGTCGATGATTGTTCAGCATTTAGTTGTGATTTTGGTGCTCTCGCAAGAGGGAATGAGCTCACGTCCTTCTACTCCGCCATCTTGAACCAATTTCCCCATCTCACCCAAGGTGATGTTAATATGCAGCCATAAATGACAACAGTTGCATTATAGTGTGATAGTCTCTGCTTATTGACAAATGGCATCCTGTGAACAATCTCACCAGCAACCTATTGACATAATATCAGGGTGTAGTTGAATTTTCCTCTTTCAAAAATCATGTGAGAAAAAGCAGGTGAGAGCCAAAAATGATGATCAGTATTAACCGAGCTGAATCATGATACCAAACCCTCTTCTGATTGAACCTCAACTAATGGTATTAGCAATTTTGTTTTATTCTCTAGCATAAATGACTAAACTTTGGATATATCTAGGGCAACCAAGATAACAGTTGCCTGGGACTGAAGGGATTCCCAGGATATAGGATTTCAGTTTCAAAACTGAGCAATACTACGATAACCAGGATGAGAAGGACACGCTAAAAAGAGAAGAGTATATGAAGCAAACAGTTATTTGTGCACACATATTCTGAGAAACACAAATCGGGGGAATGTTCAACATGGAGGCCAAGCTATTTGTAAAAATCTACACCTTTCTAGGATGAATTGAATTTATTCTGTTTTATTTAGTTGGCACAGTCTTACGAAGGAGAAATTCACTGTTACAATGACTCAAAGGTAGCAAAAACAAAACAAACCGAAGACAACCACCAAAGCTCCACAGCCACTAAAGGACTTCTTAACCTGGACTTATGTACCTTGCTTGGGGTTTGGTTCCTGCCTAGTGATTCTCAGGAGGTACTTGAGTAGTTTGCATGATGGATGGTATCAGTGCAGAATTCCAGTTGTAATCCAAAGCTCAGAAAAAATCCATCTCCTCATGGGGCTGTTGAGTAGAATTTGAGAATGGATCTGCAACTGGCCATCATATGAAAACTCTTTTTAGTTAGAAGATTCCCACAAGAGACAAAACATTTCATGTTGGTGTCTACACGTCTGATGTGCCTGGCTCGTCTCTTTTCTATAGGAAGAAGCTGTTCTGTTGTTCTCAGGTGGAAAAGGTTCAAGTTGACAGATGGACCCTTGGTAAATTTAAGAGGAATGCAGATTTTAGTGTACTAACAAATGCATTTTTAGAAAAAATTATTTGTAAGGAATATAAGAGTTTTGTGTTAGTCTGTGCATCTTGAGTACAAAGTGGCAAAGTTTATAGTGGTTAAAAATTGACTTTGGAATCAGGCAGATGGGTTCAAAATCTAGTCTTGCTTCTTAGGGCATTGTGACATGACCTTGGGCGACTTACTTAACCTCCCCAATTCTCTGTTATATATATATATATTCTCTAATATATATATTAGAGAAAAGTATACCTCTCTCTTTGGATTGTTGTGAGAATTACACAAAATAATAAATATAAAGCAGAGTTTCTCAACCTTGGCACTATTGACATTTTGGGCAGCAAAATGCTTTGTTGTGGGAGCCTGTCCTGAGCATTGTAGCATACGCAGCAGCATTGCTGGTCTCTACTCACAGCTACCCCTCCAAGTCTTGACAACCAAAAATGTCTCCAGACATTGCCAGGTGTCCCCAGGATGGAGCCAGGGCAGTGGTGGGGGAGCAGGGAGTGGAGAATACATGCCCCTGGTTGAGAATCACTCAATATAAGTGATAAGTGTCAGATCTGGAATACAGTAGGCACTCATTAAGTGGTAGCTACAATATTATAATTGTTAATACTATATCAAAGTTAGAATTCTTATTATTAATGCTGAACCTTAAAAGTGAGTCAGTATATTTAATTCTATCTGAGAATATTCTCTCAGACTTATTCTTTTAGGCTGTGTAAGCCAGTCTTGCTCTGCTAAGAGAAATATTGGAAAATATCACTTTCCGGCCTCACATCTCTTGCATCTAGTCATCCTGCAAGTCTAAGATCTTCTAGATTTATTGATGTGTTATTCAACCATTTAAACATTCACAAACTACTTAAAAATAGCTACATTATAAGTGAATATTTGTCAGGAATGGTGAAATTTGCAACTTTAAGGCATGTAAGGCACAATCCTTTCTTCCATCTAATCTATTTCCCCTCTCATGACACATGTGCTCTGCAGAAACCTCAATCCTACTTCACTGATAAATTATGGCAATCTGATATATGCCTCCTTTGCTACCAATAGCCCATCTCCTTTCTCAACTCTTTTTCCTGTCATTCTTGTTCTTAGTAAAAGAAGAAGGGGAGACTTCCCTGGTGGCACAGTGGTTAAGAATCCACCTGCCAATGCAGGGGACACAGGTTCAAGCCCTGGCCCGGGAAGATCCCACATGCTGTGGAGCAACTTAAACCTGTGTGCCACAACTACTGAGCCTGCGCTCTAGAGCCCACAAGCCACAGCTCCTGAGCCCACACACCACAACTACTGTAGCCCGTGCTCTGCAACAAGAGAAGCCACCGCAGTGAGAAGCCCGCGCACCGCAGTGAAGAGTAGCTCCTGCTCACCACACTAGAGAAAGCCTGCCCGCAGCAACGAAGAACCAACACAGCCACACACAAAAAAAAAAAAATTAAAAGAAGAAGTTTCTTTCCTCTATGAGTCTTCACTCCTCTGCTACTGTTTCTGGAAAGACCGTGTTCTAGCATTTATCTTCTCTTTAGCCACATCTTTACTTTATTCCTCTCCATTGGCTCCTTTTCCCTCCATCATCAAATAAAATAGGTTTCCTCCATTAGAAAAGCTACTGCCTTCTGAAATTGCAGTCTTATTTCTTTGCTGAGCCTCCCACACACTTCCTTCTCAGTTTCTTTTATCGGACCTTCTTTGCTTGCCCACCCCTTAAACCTTTATATTGCTCAGTGTTTTGTCCTCAGACATCTTCTCTTCTCAACACTCAACACCAACCTGTCCTACCCTCACCCAGGGAAACTTCATTTTCTCTCATGGATTCAACTAACAACTACTTGTTGTTGTCCCTAAAATCTCTCTCTCTCTCTCTGAATTAAATCTCTCCTGAACTTGAGATACATTTAGCCAACCGCCTACTATATACTTCCACCAGGATGTCTAGTGGGTACCTCAAAATCAACATGAACAAAACTGAATTCATTATATTCTATTCTCAAAGCTACTCCTCCACAAGTGTTTCCTATATCAGCATTTACTCAGTTGTCCAAGCCAAAAATTTTGATGTCATCCTTGGCTCTTCACTCTCCTAAAACCTCCCACTACCAACTAATTACCAAGAACTGTCAATTCTACCTTCTACATATTTATTGAGTCTACCTACTCCTCTCCATCTCTACTGACACCATCAACTCTCTCTCTTTTTTTTTAAACATCTTTATTGGAGTATAATTGCTTTATAATAGTGTGTTAGTTTCTGCTTTATAACAAAGTGAATCAACTCTCAAACTGTTACAACAGCCTCATAATTGGTCAACCTGACCTTGAACTTGCCACTGTGCACATTCAGTCAGAGGGATCTTTCTAAAACTCAAATTTGATTATATCATTCTCCTGCTTAAACCCTTCAGCACCTTCCCAGTACCAATTTGGATTGAATTTAAAGTCTTTGACATGGCTCTATAACATCCTTCATTATCTGGCCCCTGCTAACCTCTTCAACAATAGTTCTACAAAATCACCCACTTGGACCACTACTTCTTTCAGTTGCTTGAGTGGTCATACTTTCTTTTCTCTCTGGATTACCACATCGGGTTTTTCTTTCTTGGATCACACCCTTCCTTCTCATTTAGCTAATTCCAACTTGTCCTGTAGGTACCAGTTTAAACATCACTTCCTCTTAAAAAGCCTTCCAGAATCCTCAGGTCTGGGATAGGTGGCCCTCCTTATGTGCTACATTAGTACCCTATGTCTCCCCTATGTTGAACATAACAGATTGCCTTGTAATTGACAGTTTACTTATCTTCTTCCAGACTACAATCTCCATGAGGCTGTTTCCAGGCCTCTGGTGCTAAGTACATAGTAGATGCACAAGAAATATTTGTGGAATACAAGTGAATTAAATGTCACCAAGGATCCTCACAAAACGCAAAGCTTTTATTTCCATTTTCCATCTTTCTGAATATTCAAACTATTTAATCCTTCCCTGTCTTCTTAAAATTGTTCTTCTTTGTTTTCAGAGGCAGCATTGTGTGCATATTATATTACCTTTCTACACTTTTGAGAATTTTTAGTCCTTCTTGTTTGCTGACCCCTTTTCTGACCCTTAACTTTGGACTTTTCCCCAAGACTCTCTTCTTCACTCTTCTTTTTTCTTCTCATTCATTGTTTGGAACACAGTAGGCATTCAAAAAATGTTTATTTCCTTCCTTCCCCCATTCTCCATAAGCTCACTTAATCTCATGGCTTCAATTATCTCCCAAATCCATGTTTCAATCTGAGTAAGCCAATGGAGTACTGGTCACTTAATACCTCAAATGAACTATAAATAAAAACCATGGCATTCAACCACCACGATTCAGTTTATTCTTGCAATATAATTTCTGTATTTGCCAGTTAAAACCAAGTTTCCTAATCACTGGGGTTCCATACATCAGGTATCTATAGATCCTGCATCTACTTTATACCACCCACATGCACTATTAGCCAGCAAGTATTACACAGTTTTCTTTGAGATGTGTCTGATGTATTGATTCCTATCTCTTTTTTCCCCTTCCATTATTCTTCCCTCATCTCTTTACCTTTAGATTACTATAATAGTCTTCTTCCTAGTTGACCATCCTGACCTCAATATCATCCGCTTTCAGATTTGTTTTGTATACTGCTACCAGAGTACCCACTCGTACACACTCTTTTCATGGATTTTCATATGGTAGACACAGTAAATATGAGAATACCAATTCAGTCTCCCCTCAAGAACTTACAGTGGCTACAAATCATCTGCTAAGTCTAAATTCCTTTCTTTTTTCCCATCCCTATGGCCCTAACCAACCATTTCAGCTTTGACACATCCCTATACTGTTCTTCTATGCACCCTGCTTTCCTGACTTGCTGAACTTCTTGCCTTTCCCAAAACACATCCTACTTTACTCCGTTGCCCCTGTTGGCTCCTCTACCTTGAAAAAACACATTCCCCTAATCAATGCCAAAAGCCTAATATTTTTAATGTCAAATTTAAATGTCACTTTTTCTCTTACACTGGTAGAATTAAGTTTATTCTGTGCCCTTGTTGTTCTTTGTTTGTATTTGAAACATTACTTTCTTCCTGGTGTCATAGTAATGTGCATGTAAACTCCATGAGATCAGGAACTCCTATTCATCCTTATAACCCCTAAAGCATCTGAACCAGTGCCTGGAATGTGCACAGTAGGCACTTGGTAATTATTGTTTGAATTGACTTGGCCACATCTGCAAGTTTCTTACCCACCCTATTCCCTATATCCCCACTCCTGGTCTCTACTTCTTTAATGGTCAGTCACACAGCTCTCTTTGAATAAAACCCAGTTAGACACACCCAGCTATGGTGAGACACTCCTAGTTTCGGCTGAAGCAGCTTCTGGATGTCTGCCTAATTTCATTTGTTTCTAAGCAAGTGTCCTCCACTCCACATTATGTTAAATATTTCAACTCAGCCTTTGTTCACACTGTTGCTCATTCTAGTATTACTCTTCCCTTATTTTGATCAGATCCTCCCCAAACTACAGACCCAGCTTAAGTCTTACTTTATTCATGATGTCATCTTTAACTGTTTGAGCCCATGTTTATCTCTTCTGTGTCTGAATTCCTTTAGCAGAGATAATATAATATATTATGGAATTCTTGAATTCCTTCATGCATCTGTCTTGCTTTCCTTAGCAGGAACATATTGGCTCTTTGGGGCAAGGAGCATGTTTTAGTATCCTTTGGTATAGTGCTGATGATTATTAGACTGATAAATCAACAGGGCTATTTTCTTCCTTATTTCTAATTTCTCATAAGTTGAAAAAAACTTAGATCCCCACAGCCTACTTTTGCCTATAAAAGAACTCTATAACTTGGTTTGTGAAAAAACCTAAAGATTGGTCAATATTACTCAAAATGATAGAGTTTTAAAAATTAATTTTTAAACAACCAAATTGGAGTTTGTTCGCAGTTAATCTAGCTGGCTGTCTTGCAATAGGTTAAAGAAACTGGGAGAAAGTAAATTTAAGATGGTTGACTTTTGCGGTTACTTATGAAACATGGTTGAACAAGGCCCTAATAAATTAAACTTATTATCATTGTTTAATGATAGTAGAAATAATAAAGCCTAAATTCCTGGTGATTAGATCCTTCTAGGATTAAAATCTATGTTGATGAGATTTGGACTCCCATCATAGATTTAGTCCATTCATGCATTTAAGGGGATGTTTAGAAGGTTGAATAACTAGGCCTGGTTTGACCCACAGAAGTGTGCATAGGTTCCACAGCTGACACAAGGAAGAGCTGGAGGGCAGATTGGTAAAAAGGCAGTGTAGCTTAGAGCTTGTGTGAATTGCATACTGTATTTTCAGGATGGGCAACAGGGAAAAAATAACAGCAATTCTCTTCTCTTATTTCTTTATTTTCAGGTTCATTTCTTATTCTAAGGGATCAGTTTCCTCTTAAGCATTTTGATATTTTTCTAACACAATGAACTGGTTAAGTTAACTGCATTTGAATTTTCCTACTATTGCTTTAAAACCACTATAATAAACTATGCTATTGACTATGTCAGAAGGCAGATGAGATCAGACATTTTATGGAGGTCTGGTTTGCTTCTTGCAATCACTCATTTCTATATTTTTTTATATTAATGAGGGTGAAAAAGTTGCATTCTTTCTTTGGTCTCTGTTTTGTCTTTCCCAGCTACCACAGAATGTGAACTATTGTATCAAAGTTCCTCTGAAAGAATGGCCATCACCAAAAAATCTAGAAACAATAAATGCTGGAAAGGGTGTGGTGAAAAAGGAACCCTTCTGCACTGTTGGTGGGAATGTAAATTGATACAGCCACTATGGAGAACAGTATGGAGGTTCCTTAAAAAACTACAAATAGAACTACCATATGACCCAGCAATCCCACTACTGGGCATATACCCTGAGAAAACCATAATTCAAAGAGTCACGTACCACAATGTTCATTGCAGCTCTATTTACAATAGCCAGGACATGGAAGCAACCTAGTGTCCATCGACAGATGAATGGATAAAGAAGATGTGGCACATATATACAATGGAATATTACTCAGCCATAAAACGAAATGAAATTGAGTTATTTGTAGTGAGGTGGATGGACCTAGAGACTGTCATACAGAGTGAAGTAAGTCAGAAAGAGAAAAACAAATACTGTATGCTAACACATATATATGGAATCCAAAAAAAAAATAAGGTTCTGAAGAACGTAGGGGCAGGACAGGAATAAAGACACAGACATAGAGAATGGATTTGAGGACACGGGGAGGGGGAAGGGTAAGCTGGGACAAAGTGAGAGAGTGGCATGGACATATATACACTACCAAATGTAAGATAGCTAGTGGGAAACAGCCGCATAGCACAGGGAGGTCAGCTCAGTGCTTTGTGACCACCTAGAGGGGTGGGATAGGGAGGATGGGAGGGAGACGCAAGAGGGAGGAGATATGGGGATATATGTATATGTATAGCTGATTCACTTTGTTATAAAGCAGAAACTAACACACCATTGTAAAGCAATGATACTCCAATAAAGATGTTAAAGAAAAAGAAAGTTCCTCCGAAAGACTTTAACCCTCACTAGTCACTAGCCAATGCTTTAATGGGTCATCATTTTCTTATGGCCCAGCAGTAGCTAGTTTCAAGAGTATTTGACTAGAAATGTTTCCCCAATTTAATAAAGCTTTCTAGTTTAAAAAAGAAAACATTTAGAAATGATGATCATACAGAAACTTGAACATGAATGTTCATAGCAGCATTATTCATAATACCCAAGAAATGGAAACAACCCAAATATCCATCAGTTGATGAACTGATAAACAAAATGTGGTATATCCACACAATGGAATATTACTTGGCATTAAAAGAATGAAGTACTGATAGATGCTACAACATGGATGAACCTTGAATACATAATGCTAAGTGACAGAAGCCAGACACAAATGACACATATGAAATGTACAGGATAGGCAAGTTAAAGAGAAAGTAGATTAGTGTTTGTCAGGACCTGACTACTAATAGGTAATGGGTATTCTTTCAGGGTGATGAAAATATTCAAATGAAATTGGACTGATGGTTGCACAACTCTGAATATACTAAAAAAAAAACCCTTTGAATTGTACATTTTTAATTGGTGAATTTGTATAGTATGTAAATTATATCTCAATTAAAAAAAAAAAACTTAGGGACTTCCCTGGTGGTCCAGTGGTTAAGATTCCGTGCTTCCACTGCAGCGGGCCCGGGTTTGATCCCTGATCAGGGAACTAAGATCCTGCATGCTGTGAGGTGTGGCCAAAATATAAAAAATAATTATTAAAAAAAAAACCCTCAGAAAACCCCCTATTGAGGACAGAGCTAGATCCCATTTCAAACACTGCTTTTGCATCAAAATCTCCAGAAGTGAGGATCTGGAATCTGCACTATGACAATTTCCTGGGTGATTGCTATGCACAACTAAAGTTTGAGGATCACTGAATTCAAAGATATAAACTTTGCACTGTCTTCATGAGATCTAACTGCAAATGTTTCCACTCAGGGAGAGGTTGTAACTACTCTCAAGTGAATAATATTCAACTTCTTTTTTTTTCTGTTGTTATTGTTGTTGTTGTTTGGGTATTTAAGTTTTTGGTAAATCTTTCTTCAAGTATCTACTTTCAGTTTTCAGATCAAGTTTCTTTTACACCTCTGGGAGGAATGATGAAAACACAGGAACCACTAATATTCTATTCCCTACTAAGTAAAGTCAGAGTTGTTATCACTCTCACTTTTGAAGGCATTAGTTAAAAGAAAAAAAAATAGTTCAAGTTTTTCTTCCTTCCACAGCTAAGGGGAGAAAAACAAGATTCAACATCATACAGCAAGTTAGAACTGTGAATGAAGTTAGAACTTACAGTTCTGTCTTGAGTGGCTTTTTATCAGTTGTCATCAAGATTTTAAATTGTACATCAGTCTGTGGTACCAATTTCCTAAAAGAAAAGCAAAGATAACCATATATCACATTCTACCTCTATAAAGAAAAATCTCTTCTTCCTCTATCATTTTAGGAATTAAATCTCTCCCTCATATTATGCCTACCCAAAAAGAAGAAGAACAAAAAACAAATTCTGTATAATATTCAAAACAGTAGATCAATCAGTACTATTGGGTTTTGGGGGCTGAATGAATCCTTTGACTATCATTATGGAAAAATCCTTCTCTAGTCAGCAATTCTAGCTGATCTTGGTGATCTTATTACCAGAAGTAACTGAACAAATTGGATCAACATTTGACGGGTGGCTGGCAATGGGCTAAATCTTAATAATCATATAGAACCAATTTAGGGGAGTATTTGGTAAATAGAGTATGAAATTATAAATCCTGTATGTTTTACATTGATGGAGTTACTGGTATATTAGCTATCTAATAATTCATGAGGTAAAAATGTTAGGTCACTTCTTTATCGTAATTGTTTTCAAATAAAAATGATATCTGCAGAACATAGTTTAGGAACTTTTACTCATATATGAGAAAACCATTTACTATTTCCTGAAAATCTAAACTAAACACATGAAGTTTAAATGAACAAAGGATAGGGCTTAATGCAGTGTAATTACCTGAAGTTTTATTTTCACATATGAACAATTAGAAGCAGTTAATGTTTGTATAGTCAATAAAATTCAATAAATATTCATTGGTAACCTCTGATGCCAGGAAGTATGCTAGATAGACATCATGCTATTAGATGAATAAGACATGGTTCCTGACCTTGAGGAGTTCAGTAGAGGAAGTAGGAAGCTTTACTTATTCATAAACTATATCTGTGATAATAGACTATGGTTCTAAGTACTGAAAAAAATACCTGGAAATGAAATATTAGGTTAGGTGTTTGAACTTGGCAAAAAGAAAAGCTAAAAATTTTTCATAGAAGTCACAATGATATATAGGCCATGATAATAGCATAAAATTCCAAATGCTATTGTGGTAAATAATGTTGATTCTTGAACGAACTATTTCCTATAATTTTAATAGTCAGACACACAGCTTGGGACGTGTCCTGTTACTCTTAGAGAGTTCTGCATATTTCCTGCATTTTCATGAGTTTAAATTTATAATCTTATCACTTTGTTATTACAGTGCTTGACATTTAATTACTGAAGTCTTAAAAAAGAAAAAATAATGAAAATACCAGCAAATGTTAAAAGTCCTCAATGTTCATATTTCAGTAATTCAAGAAGTGTCTGCTGAAAAATAGGATTTATTGAGAGATTTTTTTATAGCCATGAGCCTACTGGAAATAACTTTTGTAGATCATGCTGTTATTTGTGAATGGGATTTTAGATATGGGAGATAGTACCATCTTTCCTAGTAAGTCTAGCAGGCTGCAGACTGAAGTTTCTTTCACCAGCACTCTTTTTTCCTCCTCTTGCATCACAAAAAATTTTAGATCCTGATACTGGATTTAGGTGAATTTATAATTGCTCTCGTGTGCATTGCAAAAAGCAGCGTACTGGAAGCTCCTTTTCAGCTCTTCATTGCTAGTAATAAAGAAGGAAAATTACAAGTAGGTTTTCCTACACTGATTCAGAAACTCAACTTCAGAAACCAGTTATGGGATCAGGCCCTGGGCTGGGGAAAAACATACATTTGAGAGTACCACAAGTGCCATTTGAAACTGGTGTTAATTAAGGTGGCTAATGGAAATAATTTCCTTTAAAAAAACCCTACAAACTACGTGGAAAGAAACAAGAAAAATATGTTACATGACAATATTTGTCACTTTGAAGCATAAAGTAAATCTTATAAATCTTCGGTTTCCTCCAAAATATTTTAGAATAATGACAACCTGACTAATTTTTGAAAACCAAAATTCTCTTCCCAGCTACTCATCTACTTGTTGAAAAATGGACTATTTTTTACAGCATTTTTAGGTTCACAGCAAAACTGAGCAGAAAGTACAGAGAGTTCCCATGTACCCGCTGCCTACACACACATAGCCTCCCCCACTGTCAACATCCTGCACCATTTGTTGCAGTCAATGAACCTACACTGACGCATCTTTATCACCCAAAGTCCGTAGTTTATATTACTAGGATTCACTCTGGGTATTGAGAATTCTATGGGTTTTGACAAAGGTACGATGGCATGTATCCACTATTATAGTATCGTGCATAGCAGTTTCTCTGCCCTAAAAATCCTTTGTGTTCTACCTATTCATCCCTCCTTATCTACTTTTTAAAAGCTAAATTATTCCATCTCTCTCTTTTTTTTTAAATAATTATTGAGTTCAGGGCATTGTGTTTTTTTAGTTTTCTGATACGTCACCCTGGGTTCTAGCCTCCTCTTATTTATTTATTTTTATAAACTTATTTATTTTATTTATTCATTTTTGGCTGCATTGGGTCTTCATTGCTGTGCACGGGCCCTCTCTAGCTGTGGCGAGTGAGGGCTACTCTTCATTGTGGGCTTCTCATTGCAGTGGCTTCTCTGGTTGCAGAGCACGGGCTCTAGGTGTGTGGGCTTCAGTAATTGTGGCACATGGGCCCAGTAGTTGTGGCTCGCAGGCTCAGTAGTTGTGGTGCACAGGCTTAGTTGCTCCGCAGCATGTGGGATCTTCCTGGACCAGGGATCGAACCCGTGTCCCCTGCATTGGCAGGCAGATTCTTAACCACTGCGCCACCAGGGAAGCCCTATTCCATATCTCTTATCTGCCTAATCTGGAATTTCTCAGCCGGGGACTCAACATTTTGGATCAGATAAATTTTTTCAAGGGCATATCTTGTGCACTGTGGCTTGTTTAGCAGCATCCCTGGCCTCTACCCAATAATGCCAGAAGCACTGCCATTCTCAGCTAGGCCAGCCCCAAATGTCTCAAGACATTGTCCAATGCCTCCGGGAGTCGGTGGCAAAATCATCCCTTGTTAAGAACCACTGGCCTAATCCAAGGCATACTTCTACTTTCAAGAGAATGTCTACATTACACTATTACATTTTGTACAGTTAGTCATTAAATGCCAGTCAACAGATATTTATTCTGCCTACTATGTGCTTGGCCATAGCCAGCCAAGAGCTATTAAACTTTTCAAATATTAGAAGTGTTAGGGCAGAGCATGAACTGTTACAATAAATGTAATTATATATAATCTACATGTGGTAGCTACATTGAACATTGAGGCATGATTAATCAAATAATTCAACCATCTTCATGATCTTGTGACCATTCACAGCAGCATGAACCCAGAGGGAAGATGCATCAACTGATCTTTAAGATTGCTTAACTGATTGGACCTGCTATGCTGTGGTCTGGTTCAGCAATCACACACAAGATATGGACTGTGTCCCTACAGGGAAACAGTTCTGAATAATTAGCCAGGGGAGGTGGATTCTATGCAAATCTCTATTCCCACTCTACCTCCACCACCACTTTCCCATGATAGCGGGGAATTTTTGCCTAATTTCCATGGGCAATTGCCATAAATGTCTCAGTTCTCCTTTCACTTAGCCTCTGTAGATAGAGCGGGACTAATTGGAAGCTGGAATCCTTTCTGATTTGGTCAGTTCTTCTGCTGTTCTGGTCGTTAAATTGGAATGCAAGTGAGCAAGTACAATTTGAGATTTTATTTGGAGATTTTCCTTGTAAAGATTTAGGCATTAAAGTGGTCATTTAATTCATGAGACAATTGTCAAAAATTAAAAAGGGAACTGAAGTGGTAGGCCATGAGGTATCTTAGCAAAACTAATCCTATTTGCATATTGGCCTCAAATTATGGGTTTCATTCTTCTTGGGGGCAGACTTATTACACTCATTTTGATTTCTCCTCACTTTTGTTTATTTGGCTTTTTTATGATGGGCCAAAAAAAATAAATTCAGAATTTATTTTGACTCATTAAAGACAGTTTACTACATTTGATTTAGTTTTTATTTCCAAGACAACTCTTGGAGGATATGGGGCTCCTTATTCCTTAGTTCTTAGACTGAATTTATATGGGTATTCCCTTTTGTGGACCTCCTAATTGATCTTCTCATCTGTAAGTAACTTGTAAGAGTCCTTCCAGCTCTAATTGTCTCTGATCCATTGCCTATTGTATTGAATAAGTAATATAGACTGGACCATGATGCATGCTGAGACCTCAGGAAAAGGAACAAGAGGAAAGGGGTAGGAAAGAATCTTGGTGAGGGCCTAACTGAAATTACATGGACTAACTTGGTTGTAGGACTATACCCTCAAGATTGAGTTTAGTACATCAAATCAGGATTCAAAGGTTGAGGCACACTTTATTAAAGGCATGATCAGGTCATGGAGTTGGGGTAAGAGAAAGCAGCAGGACTAAACATTTGATGGCAAGACTGGTATCAGATCATCTATTAGGATTAGAGAAGGAGACCAGCTAAAAGAGGACGCCATGCAGAGCAGGATCCGGCTCCCAGGGGCAATACAGTAGAAAGGAGTTCTTTGAGAATCAGTGCCCTAGCCAGTCAGCAGGGAACTCAGGGGAAGGTCTAGCCTCAAGCTGAGAATTATAGCTCTAATCAGAGAACCAGGGCCAAAAGCCAAACCACAGAGGTTAGCCCAACACTACTGTGTCAGGGAAGAGGAGGCAATTCAGTGAGCACACATCAGACATAGAGACCTTGGGTAGCAATGTCTATTCTATTATTCCTACTGGCAGCATGGGATGCCTAATATCCTGCTCTCTTAGGCAGGATTTGGCTCACTAGATGTAGGAGGTAGAATATTCCTAGCCTCTGTCAGAGCAGAGCTAGGAAAGGCAGGGTTTAACAGAAGTCTACTTCATATACTTTGTTTCATTCAACTCCTCTATTTGCCAGTGCTTAAATAGTAGCAAAAACATCATACCCATTGACTGCTAACTTCCACCAGAATTGACTGCAGCTTCTTAAGGAATTAAACATGATCTGGCCCTAAATATTGGGCTATGAGATTTCTGTATATCAGTGGAGTTTATACACTAAACCAGGGTTGGCAAACTTTTTCTAAAAAGGTCCAGATAGCACACGTCTGAGGCTTTGCAGGCCATATGGTATCTGTCTTGAGTTCTCAGCTCTGTCATTGTAGCATAAAAGCAGCCATAGACGATATGTAAACAAATGGGTGTGGCTTCATTCCCATAAATCTTCATTTATGGACCTTGGAATTTGAATTTCATAAATTTTCATGTGTCATAAAAATATACTTTTGATTTTTTTCAACTTAAAAATGTAAAACTTATTCTTAGCTTGTGGACCACAGCAAAACAGGCAGCAGGCCATAGTTTGCAACTCCTGTACTAAAAGAACTTGCTTATTTAGTGAGCAATGCCCTACCTAATTCTGCCTAGCAGGCTTCAACATCACAATCAGGGCTGCAAAATCCCACTGATAGGATTAACCTTGCTCCAAAGCTCTGGTGAAAATCAGGCCACAGACAAGGAGAATATAAGAAACTCTACATACTGTCCAGTTATAAAGTCGATCTGTTGGAGGGTCCTGCTCTATTTCTACACTTTGTTCTCATCATAGGTCTCTGACGTGGTTCTTGTTGGTAAAGCCACTTGAGTTGCCCTCCAGTTCTTACAGACATACTTTCTTGTATGTCTGAGTTTCTGCTTGGCACTCAGTTCCTACAGAACTGGTGGTTGGCCATGACCATCAACCCAAAGTGCTCTTGGAGATGGGAGGGCTGTATATTAACCCTAGTGCTTATGGCCGGGGTCCTGTGATCTTCCTGAGGTCAACCCTCTACCTACCTGAATCAGCCTCCTGCGGTTGGCCCATTTCTAGGCCTTGCTGACCTGGCCAATCTCACCAAGCCTGACTGAGGCAGTTAGTATCATATTAACAGAGAGGCATGTGGGAAAAGAAGATGAAAAATAGTAATCATCCAAAGACTGTTTTTAAATAGCCTTCATTATAACCCCAAACCAAGATGGTGCAATCTCTTTGTCTTGTTCTATCCTTTAGAAAGCACAAGTGTTGAGAAGTAAATTTCTTTCTGCCACAATGAGTGTTCAACATGGACATAAAAATTATCCACAGTAAAACTCTTAGTAACTATCTCAAGGCACAATAAAAAATATTTAGTTTTGGTCTTTACAATTCTAACTTTCAAGTCTCTTGAGTTCATTTTTCATGGTTTTGGCTCATTCTTGATTAAAACTGTTCCACAATTTAATGGAATATGTGATGTGATTCAGTCACATAGCTTTAATATTTCTTATAATTCTTTTTCACGTGTACTGAATTCTATACTATGATAGATGGCTGTCCTCACTTGCCAGTGTATAAACCACTTCAAGATGAAACTAAACATTATAATGTAGATGATGCTACGTTTCAACTTTTCATCAATATATCATACATCCTTTGCAAAGGCAATTGGGAAAAAACTGTACCGATATCTCTCCATTATGAGTTCATGTATTTTGGGGGATGACATCTGGGAATGTATATTTCTTTATTTTATTTTATTTTTTTAATTGAAGTATAGCTGATTTACAGTGTTGTGGTAATCTCTGCTGTGCAGCAAAGTGACTCAGTTATACACATACAGACATTCTTTTTTAATATTTTTTCCATTATTGTTTATCACAGGATATTGAATATAGTTCCCTGTGCTATACAGAAGGACCTTGTTGTTTATCCATTCTCTATATAATAGTTTACATCTCCTAACGGGAATGTGTATTTCCGACCTAAGTTTGGTACCTGACCTTTCATCAAGAGGAAATTTGTGCCAGGAATTTCAAATGTGGTTAATTATGAGAAATCTTCGTTGTCTGCAATTCAGTGACACTTGAGGGTGGAGATAGCATGACATAAGGACTTAGTGTCCGTTATTAAAGACCTAACTTGGATGCAGTTCTAAAAATCAAGTATCTAGACATAGCCCATACTTTTGATTTTCAAACAGAAGTGTGGGTTTACAGTCACCTGTTATTCTCCACAATGAGGACATGCCATCAAATTGGCTCTTTTGGATTACTTTTGTTATGTTTATTCCGATATCTTATTTGGCACAGACTAACAAATTGATACTTTGGGAACCACTCCAGACCTTTTGTTGTACAAAAATTACCTCAGGAAAAAAAATCACCTCAGGAAAAAAAATTACCTCAGAACAAAATGTATAAATTCCTTAGTGAATATATTTGTTGCATGGGAAAATGAGTCTCATTAATTTATATTCCCATGAACCACACAATTATTAATCACAGAGCAAAGGAATGATACTCTGAGACACAAAAGAAACATGGGAAAATACGGAGGACACCAAGGATAGTGCCAGTCTAACCAGCTTCATCTTCCAACTCTGATACTGCTTTCATTGCTTTCAAACAATATCCATGTTCAGACTTAGGACTACAACGTTTTTACTTAACCTCATTTATATTAGATTTATTTTACATCTGTACCTTCTTTCACCCTGAATGAACATTTCAGCAATATGGAAGGGGTATGTAGGGTCCCAGCAGTGTTTATCAAGATGGGAGAAACTAGACTCTATTTAAATGGCAATGGGAATGAGCCAAAAGATCACAGGAAATTGAAGATAAAGGAGAAAAATAGATAATAGTGTAAGATTCCTAATAAAGTGGGAATAAGGACACTTCATCCATAATATCACTAGGCAAGAAGTAGGATATGGGTGCAGGAATCATGCAAAGTCTTTGTCATTTGGAGGGCTCCCTTCCTTGGATTCTGTGGAAATGTAGACTTTTCCTTATTTTGATCTTGTCATGCCCAATTAATTGGCCATTTAGGCTTAGGAGGGAGCAGCACATGTTGGTTGTCTGCTGTGCCTGGCAGGGGCAGACTTAGGAATAGAACTGGCGTGGATTCTTAGACTCATGTTCTTTCCACACACCATATTGTTATTGTTGAAAACAATGTTGCTTTTAAAAATTAATCTATTTATTTTTGATTGCAGATTAACAATTTTCTCTGTACTTCAGTACATTCTGACCGATTTGGAAAAAGTTCTACATATGAAATTAATCTGAGGCACTGGATCTTCCCTACTTAGGTATCTAGAGGAGCCCTCCTCCTCCCACTGCCCCCTTATGTCCCTTTTGGCTCCACTAAATCATAGGAAAATATGGAAGAAACCAAGAATAATGTGAATATAACCAGCTTCATCTCCCAACTTGGCACTGCTTTCCATGGGACCAGTGCCTTAAAATCATTTCCATTGTTCCTTGTTTTGTTTTGGTTTTTTGCCACGCCGTGTGGCATGTGGGATCTTAGTTCCCTGACCAGGGATTGAACCCATGCCCCATGCACTGGAAGCACAGAGTCTTAACCACTGGACCGCCAGGGAAGTTCCCATGGTTCCTTGTTCACTGCTTGGAACTGACTAAAGAAAGGGCAGTCTTTTCCTTTATTATAAACATTTTATATTTATAAATTTCCCATGAGCAAATTCAATAATAAGCTCATAGGGAGTATTTATAGATTCCTCATGAACTCAGTACTCTGTAGTACCCATTGTTATCCTTATTTATCATTATTTCCGGGATGCGAGTCACCTGTTCAGGTGCTCAACTCTTTCGTCACTCAAATTATGATTTTTTTGTCTTTGACTCTCATAACTCCACTCTGTTTAACAGGACCCCATAAACTCTTTATGGCCATTAACTTGCTATTTTTTTCTCTCATAATATTGGCTGAAAAGTTCTTGTGTGACATTTTCTGAGCCTATGTTCTACATGGACTGGCAAATTGGAAGCTAGCCTCCAATTACTGTTTTCTATTTTCTTAAACTTGAAGCACTAAAGCTCAGAAGTCACAGAATCCTTTACTGATCACATCCAACCTTTCTTTCTCTGGTGACAACCTGCCTTCTCACTATAATTCCTGAGGGTCATGCCAAAGGTCCCCACCAGCAGACGTAATACTGTGAAGGGAGCCATGCAGTGAACAGGGAACTGGCACCAGAAATTTCTTTTTTTTTTCTTTTAACATCTTTATTGGAGTATAATTGCTTTACAATGGTATGTTAGTTTCAGCTTCACAGCAAAATGAATGTTATATATATACATATGTTCCCATATCTCTTCCCGCTTGTGTCTCCCTCCCTCCCACCCTCCCTATCCCACCCCTCCAGGCGGTCACAAAGCACCGAGCTGATCTCCCTGTGCTATGCGGCTGCTTCCCACTAGCTATCTACCTTACGTTTGGTAGTGTATATATGTCCATGCCTCTCTCTCGCTTTGTCACAACTCACCCTTCCCCCTCCCCATATCCTCAAGTCCGTTCTCTAGTAGGTCTGTGTCTTTATTCCTGTCTTACTCCTAGTTTCTTCATGACATTTTTTTCCTTAAATTCCATATATATGTGTTAGCATACAGTATTTGTCTTTCTCATTCTGACTTACTTCACTCTGTATGACAGACTCTAGGTCTATCCACCTCATTACAAATAGCTCAATTTCATTTCTTTTTATGGCTGAGTAATATTCCATTGTATATATGTGCCACATCTTCCTTATCCATTCATCTGTCGATGGACACTTAGGTTGCTTCCATGTCCTAGCTATTGTAAATAGAGCTGCAATGAACATTTTGGTGCATGACTCTTTTTGAATTATGGTTTTCTCAGGGTATATGCCCAGTAGTGGTATTGCTGGGTCATATGGTAGTTCTATTTGTAGTTTTTTAAGGAACCTCCATACTGTTCCACGTAGTGGCTGCACCAATTAACATTCCCACCAACAGTGTAGGAGGGTTACTTTTTCTCCACACCCTTTCCAGCATTTATTATTTGCACAAGGTACTATTTTTAATGGAAAGAGACTGTGTTTCCTTCATGGTTTTGTATAATAATAAAACAAGTTGACTTAATCCCCAAATGAGCACAGTTGACCAAGGCCTGTACCTGGCTGCTTATTCACAGTGCCAGGAAGGGCTGTAGCAGAGTCTGGGGAATGAGATTAGGCTCTGCAGAGTTCTATGTGAGCCATCAACATTTTTGGCATTTGGGACTTGATTAGGATTTCCATACTGAAGCTAAAAGCAGGCAGATCTGAGAGTGGATTGTACAGCTCTTAAACTTTGATTCTATTAATTACTAAAATAGATTTAAAAAACAAGTAGAAATGCTAAATGTCTGAATCTACTTAATACATGGAGATCTGGTTCCTTCTAATCCAGGGGTTCCTAATCCTGGGTCCATGGATGGGCTATAAGTAGCACATGAATGCATTGAAGGTTGGGTGCAAAACTGAGAGGATATACATGTATGTGTGTGTTTCTGGATAGAGGTTTTGTAACTTTCATGAGTTTTCCAAATGGGGAGAAAAAAAGGTTAACCACTCAGAGAGGGCAGCTGAAGCTTGGGGAATGGATGAGACTCTCCAGAGAAAGTGGGGACAGAGGAAAGTCCCAAGTGGAACACTAGAAAATCAACTAACTGTAAAGTATCAGACATTTTAACGTAATGATTCTCATATCTTTGCCATATGAATTGCAGATAGTCTGAATTTCATGATGTGGTGGTCATTATTATAGACTACTGACCTGGGGCTTATGGATGTACTTGAAGAGGTACATAAACTCTTGGAAATGGAGTGTGAAATTTTCTGTGTATATGAACATGAGCAGATTTCTTGGGAGAAGAGCTATAGCTTCCACAGAATTTTAGAGAGGATCCTTGACCCCCAAAGTGTTATAAACCATTCACTTAAACTTCTGGCAAGGACAGTAATTCAGATTCCTTTCTATGCCAACTCCTATTCTCTCATCTTTATATAACTTCTCTCTCTCTGACAAAGCAGTGCAGAATATGCAGTCCAATCTGAATATGAGAGAGAAGAGAACTCAAAGGGATGATTCCAAGGGGACTAATAACCCTTCCGAAGTGAGGTCCAGTAGGTCTGCTCAGCACTTGAGTCCTGAACCACTATGCAGGAAGACCGCTTGGGAAAAAGGGCCAGGGACAGGAAGGCTTCGGCTGACCACATAATTAGTATCAAATTTATATACAAGATGAGGTATTTCCTCTTTGATTGTATAAGACATTATAAATGAGGAAGGGCATTGCCAGAAGGAACCCTTCATGGGCTATTTATCATTATAAAGCAGGCAAGAGGAACTGACTGACCTGATGGATTATTCAGAATTCTAAGCAATGATCTCATCACATGGTAATTCAGTGAACAAGATTTAGACAGCACCTGTCTTCATTAGCAATATAAATGTTTCTTTAAAACACCATTTTGGAATTAAATACAAAATAAAACTAAGTTTTTTGACTTGCTGAACTACTAGGGATTGATTTTTACCTCGTGGATGACACTTAGCCTTCATCATTGCTAAGAACCATTCATGAGGTCTGAGTTACTGTGTGATAAGCTTCCCCTTGCCAGTGCTTCTATCTTTCTTAAAAGAAGCTGTCCTTTGCATCAGTGGGAGGTCTCCAGGAACACACCAACTCTCTGATAGGACTGCTGCAGAATAATCTGGTTTTCAAATGGTGCATACTTAGTACTAAATACTTTTCATTTATTTGATGCTCACAATACATTTATGATATAGATATTATCTCCATTTTATCAGACGATGAAACAGTCTTAGAGATGATAAGCAAGTGGCCCATGTAAATTCTCATGTACTGTTGGTGGGAAAGTAAATTGGGATAGCCATTATGGAAAACAGTATAGAAGTTCCTCAAAAATTAAAAGAACAATCATATGATCCAGCTATCCTATTTCTGAGTATATATCCAAAGGAAATAAAATCACTATATCAAAGAGAGAATCTGCACTCTCATGTTCACTGCAGCATTATTCACAGTAGCCAAGACATAGAAACAACCTAAATGTCCATCGATGAATGAATGGATAACAAAAGTGTGGTATTATATATATAGTGGAATGTTATTCAGCCTTTAAAAAGAAGGAAATCCTGCCATTTGCAACAACATGATGAACCTGGAGGACAGTATGCTAAGTGAAATAAGCCAGACAGAGAAAGACAAATATTGCATGATCTCACGTTTATGTAGAATCCAAGGGAGGAAAAAGCCTAACTCATACTAACAGAGTAGAATGGTGGTTATCAGAGGTTGGGGAAAGGGAAGTCGTGGGAGTTATTGTTTAATAGGTGTAGAGTTTCAGTTTTGCAAGATGAGAAGTGTTCTAGAGATGGATGGTGGTGATGGTTGCACGACCATATAAATGTACTTAGTACTATGAAACTGTACACTTAAAAATGGTGACGATAGTAAATTTTCTGTTATATATATTTTGTCACAATAAAAAATTGGAAAAAACCTGAAAAAAAGTGGCCCATAGTCATACATCTGTTTAAGAGGTAAAATCAATAATCGAAATCAGATATGCCTGATAACAAAATCCATGTTCTTTCCGCAAAACCATACAACTATTATAATCAAACAATGTGACTGAATTTATTTATAAACATAACAGTCCTTTAAAGGAGTCATCTTGGCCAACTCTGTTGCACTTATTATTTGAAAAATCTGTGGGACTTGTCTTCAGGAATGTCTTCACAGACTACGGATCATTGTTTTGATTCTTCTCAATAGTGGTAAATTTTAGTTCTTTGAGAGGGATTGACTTTTGGA
This sequence comes from Globicephala melas, assembly GCF_963455315.2. Taxonomy (NCBI): domain Eukaryota; kingdom Metazoa; phylum Chordata; class Mammalia; order Artiodactyla; family Delphinidae; genus Globicephala; species Globicephala melas. Next base: position 30,544,673 of record NC_083335.1, on the reverse strand, counting down.
AACTGGCAAAAGTCATTTTATTGATTTAAATGTGATTAAGCTGGGTAATACAATTTGAGCAGAAATTTTATGTTTATAACATAGCAAATTTATTTCCTTGCCTGGCTCAGTACCTAAAGACTTCATAAATTAATGAGTATGTAAATAAAGCTCCCAAAATAATCATTTTGACTTTGAAGTCAACACACATTAGAAAATATAGGTCAGGAATATCTGTTTTGTTGAGTTACTTAGCCACACTATGTATTCCCTAGCAAGAGTTCGCAAAGATCAGTTGGATTAACTCAAAAGTAACAGGGGTGGTCCTCTCAATAGTAAGCTTCAATTTTATGTTTCATAATTCAGCCTCAGCCTGGCATCCTCCCTAGAGATAAAACTTTCTTAAAACAGACTAATCATCAACCAGAAAGATTCATGATAGCAATGTGCAGACTGAATACATAAAAATAAATACAATTTAGGAGGAGTTCTTCATTTTATCTGAAGGAAGATAAGAACCTCTGAATGTTTGCCCATTTTTATAACCTAATCTCTTTTGGTAAGAATAAAACTTTTGGATGCATCTGTTGGGCAATACATTTCTTTTTTCATTTTCAACCAAATGCTTGATCCTAGACATATTACTTCTTGCTAATTTTAGAACCATCTGATTGTTAGAGGAGTGAGTAATCTGTAATTAGGCTATAAAAATTTGAGTACAGATTATTTTTATGCAACGTTATGCACAGAATGAGATAGAGAATACCCTAACTACTACAAAACAAACATTTGTAATGCTCGAGTATACGTATATGGAAAGAATCCAACTGAATCATACATTTGATTACAGCTGAGTGTTTGGTTCTACTCACAGGATGCATTTCTTTCTCAATGTACAGTGTCTATGTATTATCCACCTCTAACCACTTAACTCCAAGCGAACATTTCCCAGGCATCCTCCTTCCCAAATTCCAGACTCCTATCCAGCTGTCTTTTGGGCATTTCCACCTGGATGTCCAGAGTTAAGACTGTTGTGTATGGCTATGCAGACTGTATAGTATACAATTTCTGGAGTGAAGGGGGCCATTTACACAGACTACCATATGTCTCTTGGTGTTGTACAACACACCTACCTTGTCCGCAGGCAAAACACATCCAAAATTAAACTTACCAAGTCCTTCCACCAAAATGACCTTATCTTGCTGAGTTCCATTTCCATTGAACTAATAGCATTGCCTTTTCTCTGTCACTTAGCTTTGAAGTTTGGAAGTCTTTTTGACAACTCTTCTTGTGCTCTACATTCAATCAGTGGCTGAGCCAAATTGATTTTTACCTTCAAGACGCCGATCATATCCATCTTCTGTTTTTCTTTCACACTGAAAAACCTGACCATTCTCTCACTGTTTAGAATTATAGAGTTGCACGCTTGAAAACAATACTGATGTTGAAGATCCAGGCCAAATCGCTCTTACATATGAGGTAACTGAAGTCAAGAAAAAGTAAATGACTTCCTGAAAGTTGTGTATGTAACTAGTGACATAAATGGGATTAGAATAGGAATCTCCTAGTTCTCATGCCCCCAATCCTTTCATTATAAAATTATTATTATTTTTTTCACCTGGCCCTATCATCTATTTTCTGTCTCTCCCCACTTCAGTCAATCCTATGCTCTTTGGCCAGATTTGTCTACATAAAAGTATTACTTTTCTTTATAAATATTTTATTGTTCCATATCGTTTTATAAAGCACAAATTCCTTACTCATGACACAATATAGATGCAACTTACCTTTCTACTATAGTTTAAAAACAGAAAATATATCGATGTAATTCTCCATATTAATAGACTAAAGGAGAAAAATTGTTTATGTGAAGCATCTCAGAAAAATATTTGCTAAGTTTTAATACTAATGTATAAGAAAAGAAACCCAACTGAACTGTCTTTTTTTCCAGAGAAATGAAAACTTACGTGCACACAAAAACCTGTGCATTAATATTCATAGCACCTTTCTTCGTAATAGCTAAAAACTGGAAACAATCTAGATGTCCTTCAACAGGTGAATGGTTACGCTGTGGTGCATCCATGCCACAAGATGACACTCAGCAGTAAAAAGGAATGAACTATCGATACCCACAACAGCCTGAATGAATCTCCAGGTGAACACATTTAAATAATAATATCGAGATCACAGAATTAGAAATGGAGGCCAGATTAGTGATTTCTAGGGGTTAGGGATAGAGGTTAAGGGAGTGGTAGATATGGGTATAAAGAGATCCCACGAGAGGGCTCTGGGAACAGTTCTGTATCTTGACTGTGGTGGTAGTCACGCAAATCCACATGTGGGATATAGTTGAGTGCATGGAAAAGTGGTGAAATCTGAATAAGCTCTGTGGATTGTACCATTGTCAGTTTCTGGGTTTGACGTTACAGTACAGTTATTCAGGATGTTAAGCACTGGACTTCCTGTACATTTTCTTTGCAACTCTCTGTCAAAGTATAATTATTCCAAAATAAAAAGCTTAAAAATATTAAAACAAAGAAATTTTAAGCAAAAAAGAAAATTCTGACTTGTTGACATCCTTTGGTTTTAATCATAAAAAGTTGGATCCTGCCCAGTGTGAGGAAAATTTACCTGAGAAGGTGATTTAATGCCATCTTGCCAATTAACATGCAGGTGCTTAAAACTTCTTCACTGATAGATTCTATGGGAAGGGGAGCTCACCACAGACTGGAAGAAAATATTGCAAATCATATTTCTGATAATGGACTTGTATTAACAGTATTATTTTATCAACAATAAGGAAACAAATGACCCAGTTTGTAAAATGGACAAAATTTGAACAGATGCTTCACCAAAGAAGATGTATGGATAACAAATATGCACATGAAAAGGTACTCAACATTATTAATAATTAGTTGAATGCAAATTGAGACCACAATGAGGTACCTCTATATTCTAATGGCCAACCTCAAAAAAATCTCTGATAATGCCGAGTGCTGGTGAGGATGCCTCACAAAAACCTATATGGAAAATTTTCATAGCAGCTTTATTCATAATTGCCCAAATTTAGAAACAATCCTTCAACTGGTAAATGGAGAAACACACTGTAGTACATTCATATAATGGAATGCCACTCAGCAACAGAAAGGAACAACATGAATGAATCTTAAACACATGCTTAGTGAAAGAAGCCAAACGTCAAAGATCTACATACCGTATAGTTCCATTTATATGACATTCTGAATAAGACAAAACTATTGGTATGGAAAATAACTTAACGGGGATCTTGGATACAGAGGGGGATTGACTACAAAGGGGGATCATGTCCCATATCTTCTTTTTTGATGTTGATTATGCAACTCCATGCATTTGTCAAAACTGATTGAACTGCACATCAAGAAGAATGAATTTTCCTAGACAGAAGTTTTAAAAATAATTTCTAAAAGGGAAAATGGGCGAGTCACAAATGAAGAAATCCAAATGGCCAATAAATCTATGAAAAGATCTTCAATCTTACTAATGTCAGGAAATGCAAATAAAAAACCCTATGAAATAAAATTTCCCACTTGCAAGGTTGGCAAAAACTAAGAAGTCTGTTGATGATTTTCAGAAAAGGGAACTCATAAACTGCTGATGGATGTGTAAATTGATACATTTTGGAGAGCAACTTTGTAATATTTTTTAAAGTTGAAGATACCTGCTTTTTGGTTTGTATCCTAGAGAAAATCCAGTACATGTACACAATGAGACATGCACATGAACGCTAAGTGCAGCATTATTTGTAATATCAAACAGTGGAAGTAATTTATATGTCAGTCAAGAGGAGCATGTATAAATACATCTGACATATTGATATAATGGGTTGGTCTACAGTAGTTAAAATGCAGGAATAAAAACCATGTGTATCAAAAAAATCAATATCAAGAACAATGTTGAGTGAACAAAACAAGCTGCAAAATAACACATGTGGTGTGCTATTTATATAAAGTTTGAACACAAGCAAAACAACACTACATATTTATTGATAAATGTGTTCTTACCAGTAGTTGTTAAAAAACTTGCAAAGGAATGGTAACCACTAAATTTAGGATGGTCGTTACCTCTGAGGAGGGTTGAAGAATGAGATCTGGGAGGGCAATAAAGAGGTCTTCAACTGTATATATATAATGTTTGATTCCTTCAAAATAAAAATATGAAGCAAATTTGGCAAAATGCTGAGAATTGATTTGTTTTCTTATTCTCTGTATGTTTTACAAAAAATGAATAAATAGTGCAGAATATCTTTATATCATTTTCTATCTCAAATCATCTCTCAGCAGTGGTTTATGTGTCAGTCTTTGGGAAACAATGCTATAGTGGCTTAGAATATAGACCACAGAACTGGGGTTCAAATCTTGCCTCTACCATGTACTAGCTGTGTAGCCATAAGAATGTCACTTCACCTCTTTATGTTGCAGTTTCCTCTTCTGTTGACTGGGTAATATCCACCCCATAATATAGTTGTGGGAGTTAAATAATGACTTAGGGATAGTCATGAGGGATAAAGACTTCAAAAAAGTATATTTTCTGTCTATAGGAAGTACTAAAAAATGGAAGTTGTTATTGAATCATTGATTACCTCTGGGGAGAGGTAAAGGAAGACATTCTAGAAGAAGTGACACTTGATTTGACTGGTAAAGGACCTTGAAAAATTAACCAGTTATGCGAGGGAATCAAGGGGTATTTTATACAAAAGGTATAGGATGGCATGTGGCAGAAGCATGAATGTACATACCAAACTTGGGGAGCATGCATGGACAAAGCTAAACATTTAATTTTTGTAGTCCTAGTGTCTGATAATATTTCATGTCCAACCTTGGGTGTATCCTTTCAAAGTGTGGCATAAGTCAGAACATACTTTGGAGATGATGATGAATGGTTTGGGGATGAATGGAAAGAATGATGATCTGTGGGAAGCAAAAATTTATCTGGACTTTGAACAGACTGTAGTCAAATGCTAAAAACAGAACTGGAGGGAAACATGGTGAACACATCTAAAGATGATCCCCCTCTTCCCTACTTTTATTTCTCTATTTTCCATAGCATGTCTATTTTCCAGACACACTTTCCAGATGCACTCTGGAAAACCAGTCTGTTAAAAGAGCATTAGTCAAATTATAAACCTTTAGACAAGCTTGCTGTAACTGACGAAACTACCTTTTTGTTGGGGTTCGATGGCTGAGCAATGGGCTGGATCACTGCCTGGCTGGTTGAATTACATTCATAACCAGACTGGGAACTTTCAGACCTGCCTATTATATTGTCTTAAGGAGCAAAACAACTCGGAATGATTCATATCAGTGCTTTAAAGCTTAGACTTTATGACAGTCAAAAATTAAAATTGAATAGAAAATGGCTAATGTAGTAGTGCCATATAGCCATAACCTAACTGTAACATTTTTTTCTCACAAGTTAAAAAAATGGACCTGAGTGGGGAAAGTAATAAAATAGCAAAAGAGCCTATGGAATAAATCAAAATTCTGTGGCCACACAGCCACAACATCATACCCAACCTGTCTTGCTAATCATATCACATTAGCAACCAGTTAGCATGAGCCAATTCTCTTTTCAATACCTATGTCCTCAGGGAGAAAAGGAGAACCAAGACTCTAGAGTGATCACATGTTCAGTGCTATGAAGGGACCTGAGAGTGGAGCCAAGGCATTTTCTCCTTTGTCCAAATGTCTGAAAATGATAATTATTCAAACATGTCAGAAAGCAACATGGAGTAAGAAGGAAGATGGTTACTCAAAAGCCAGTAAGGAGCTTATGAGAACAGTTGTGCAGTTTGGTTTAACAAGTCAGGTATACCAGCATCCCAAATGACACAGGATGTGATTTCACTGCTTGGCTTGCCCTGGTTTCTGAATGCTGCCATAAACTGGTCTCCTATTTGTTTGACAACCTATGAAAACATTCATAGTGCTGTTCTTTTAGGAAACATAAAATGGAGATTGCTGGGTTTCAATGGGTGAAAAGTTTCACGAAATACATTTTTAAAGGTTAAGAAGCCAGTTTTACTAAACTACATTAGTTTTTTTAAAACTTTATAGATTAAATTTTATTTCATTCAAGGCTGAAAACATGCCTCCCTCCTGAAATAAACAGGCAATTTTCCATTTTAAATGAGTAAAACTAGTGGAGACTGGCTGAGGTCACGCAGCCTGGGTGTGAGGTTCAAGACGACCAGGCAGCTTGTGTCCAGGGTCAGCCCCTGACATCTACCACCATGCTGGTGGACAAGGCTCATCTCCTGCAGGACTGCACACACAAGATTTCCACTGTCGTACCTGCCAGTTCAGTTCCAGGAAGCCAGAGCACTTCAGAAGGTGAAGGTTGTGGAGTGGTGCATCACACTTAGAAGTTACAAAAAACTCCTGATCAGACAGCAGGGAGGTGAGATGCATTGCAGAGTGGTGTCTGGATCCTTGCCTGGGAGTGGCTGCCGTGGGTCTGTCCCCTGAAGTAAAGGAAGTCCCCACCCTCCTGCTGATGCAGGGGCCTCAGGTTGTCAGGTTGTCCTCAATCGCTCCTCCCCCTGACCTCCCCCCACCGCAGGTCCAGCTTCACGCAGATGACGAAGGGCGCTAAGATAAGAACCCCAGGGTTGGACCTTTCCTGAGAGTCCCCTAGCAGTAGAAGCCCTTCTCAGTGTTGTTCTCATTGATGTCACAAAACACAACAACCTTGCATCAGTTGGTGGCTGTGAGTCCACCAGCCATACAGCCTGGCACCCCTGCTTGGCTGCTTTCCAATTGGTGAAGGTTACCCAGTGTGGGAGGACCTTTTCTTCCAGATGCGGTGGGTCTAGATGGTGGCCTGGAGGACGAAGTGCATGGCCATGTACCAGTGGTAGCAGTAGAGAAGCTCCATTCCAATGACCCCAATGACCTTTCTGAGGTGGTCGTAGAAGAAGAGCAGGTCCTCGGCATATGCCCTGCAAGAGGGAAAGAGAAACATCCACCTTGCTGGTGTTTCCACTCCATGTTGTGAAATTTTCATTCCTATTATTGAATCTAAAGGCAAGCCATTTCAGTACTGACTTCAGCCCCAGAACCCCCGAGATGATTTCCAAAAGAATGTGTACAGCTGTAACGTTAGGACAATTTATGCTTCATTGCCCATATCTTCAATGACTTACCAAGCACTTTGCATGTATATTGATAATTTTCATATCTGATCCCGAGGTAGCCAGAGAAGAAAACAGAAGCGGAAACAATAGACTTTTTCCTCACTCTCACATGGCAGGCTAGCATTAGAGGACGAAGAAGTTAAGGTGGCCTCTTTTAGATTGCTCTGGGAGATTAGAAAAAGCAGATAGAGAAATCCTTGGGGCCCAGATATTGGGAATCAGAATGTGGGAAAGAATTTGAGAAGGAAAATTCTTCATATTTTTAATTAAACAAACCACATAAATCAGAAGTACAGAGAGCTGCCAAAAGGAGAATGTCCAGTCTTGGTAGCAGAAGCTGCTTGTTTTACTTTGTTGCCTTACAAAAGGCAAAAAAGAAAAGAAAAAAAACTAGTTTGGCAGAAATGCTAAAAGTTCAGTGTTTTTAGTTGAAACATTTTTTTTCCCCAGAACCACCCCCAACAGTAGCTTTTTATGCATAAAATGTTATCTTGCATTCTTCAGCGTGTTAGGCATCTTTACACCAGCGAAGTCCCTATATGTCAGTACAGTTAGATGTATTTCGTTTTTCAACCTTTTATAATGTTTTTATTTTGTTTTTGTTTTTTACTATATTTTGCTATATTAGGATAGATATAACACATCCTGCTGGTGGTTAAATATGCACTTTCCCCATCTTCCTTATTAAAGAAATCCAATCCTGTCCAATATAGCAGTGTTTCCAGCTGAAAACCAATGTTTCCCAGTGTTGCTTAAAGTTAAGTGTATCCATGTGACAGTCTGGATGAATGAGATGTAAGGAAAAGTTTACTGGAGGTTCTGGCAACATCTTGCTTGCTTGAAATAGGCAGTAGGAGGTTCCCTTTGCTATTCCCTTTTTCTTTTTCTGGCCTGGAGCATGCTTGTGAGGATGGATGTGGAGCAGCCACCTTGTGACCATGAGGTGACTTACATACATCATGAAATGATTATCATAATAAGTTTAGTAAACATCCATCATCTCATAGATACAAAATTTTAAAAATAGAGAAAAATTTTTCCTTGTGATGAGAACTCTTAGGATTTAATCTCTTAGCAACTTTCATGAATAACAGAAAGCCATGTTAATTATCTTTATCATGCTGTACATTACATCCCTCGTACTTACTTATAACTGGGAGTTTGTACCTTTTGCTTCATCCAATTCCCCCTCCCTCCACACCCTGCCTCTGGTAACCACAAATCTGATCTCTTTTTCTATGGATTTGTTTGTATGTTTTTGGAGTATAATTAACACTGTTAGTTCCTGTTACTCAACATAGTGATTCAATATTTCTATACATTTCAAACTGATAACCAGGATAAGTCTAGTTATAATATGTCACCATCCAAAGGTATTCCATAATTATTGACTATATTCCCCACACTGTACGTTTCATACCTGTGACACATTTATTTTGCAACTGGAAGTCTGTACCTCTTAATCTCCCTCACCCTTTTCTTTCCTCCCCCAAACTCCCTCCCCTCTGGCAACCACCAGGCTTTGTTTTTGTTTTCTTTTGTTTTAATTAATTAATTAACTTATTTTTGGCTGTGTTGGATCTTCATTGCTGTGCACGGGCTTTCTCTAGTTGCAGCGAGAGGGGGCAACTGTTCGTTGTGGTGCGTGGGCTTCTCATCATTGTGGTGCATGCACTTCTCACTGCGGTGGCTTCTCTTGCTGCAGGGCACGGGCTCTAGGTGTGTGGGCTTCAGTAGTTGTGGCACACGGGCTCAGTAGTTGTGGTTCATGGGCTCTAGAGCACAGGCTAAGTAGTTGTGACGCACGGACTTAGTTGCTCCACAGCATGTTGGATCTTCCCGGACCAGGGATCGAACCCATGTCCCCTGCATTGGCAGGCAGATTCTCAACCACTGCACCACCAGGGAAGTCCCACCAGGCTTTGTTTTGATGTCCTTTAATCTTCACATACACATTTATCTTCTCTGAAAATATCACTGGGATATTTCTCCAAAGTAATGGTTATTTCATAGTGACAACCAATATATAATACCTACTATGAGCTAAGCACTATCCCAAGTGCTTTACATATATTAATTCATTCAAGCTTCCTAACAACCCCATGAGGTAGGTACTATTATTATCCCTATTGTATAGATGAGGAAACTGAGACACAGAGAAGAAAAATGACATGGCCCAGGTTTCACAGTTTATATGTGGTGGAACTAAGGCAGTCAGGCCCATGCTGACAATTATGATATGACACTGTATTATCAATCAGTGCTACTGTTTTATTAGAGTTAAACAGCTGTTGAGTCTTTCACAGTGTATTTGAATGTTGTCACAACTCTGCACTTAACATAGTCCACAGAAGTGGCTTTTGATCGCATTCTTCCATTCACGAACTTGCTGCTGTATGAACATAGACAAGCCCTTTAACTTCCCCACGTCTCCGTTTCTGAGCCACATTCTTTTCAGTACAACAGGTCTGGCCATTTTGCTGGTCTTATGTCTGAAAATGATTTACTTTGTTGTGGTCCAGTCAACTGCTTTGTAATCAGTATCAATGATAATTAGAAAAAACCAAATCCATCTGAAAATGAGTGATTCTGTGGCTCTCTGTTGACATGGCCCCTGGCGCTGCAGGTCGCAACCAAACAGCTAGCTCAGGAGAGCTGGTAGCTCCCTAGAGCTGCAGAACTGTCAGCAGGGATCCACAGGAAGGGAGAGCTTGAGGAGAGCCAAAAGAGAGAGAACAACCCAGCTGCTGAGGTTGGCAGGCAAAGGAGGCTTCCATGAAGCTGTTCTCTGGTGAGAATGAGAAGTTGAAACTCTCACAAGAGCATTCTTTTCTTCAGCGCCATGACCCCACTTTTCATTGTGAGGCTTTTAAGGACTTGCTTTTACAGGGTTACGCAGATTTTTTTAAATTTAAGTCAACATATCACAGTTCTTTCTGGACTCCAAATCAGAGTTCATTAGGTACTGAGACAACTTCACAGAAAAGCAATTTATTGGTTGTAATGGATAAGGCGACAAGATAGTATTCTGAGGTTTTAAGTAATGTTTTTCTCAGTATATTCTCCACTTTCTTTTCCCTCCGTCCAAGTGGGTACGGGCTCTGTTCTCCTGGCCTTGCAGGAAAGAGTTAGAGCACCTCAGCAAAAAAGACAGAAGGGGCTTGCGAGTTTAGTCATTCAAAAAGCTTTAAGCTCATAGAGGAAGGAATTCCACAGGCAGAGAGGACCCTCAAAATATAGAAAGGGAGAAGGCTTTTCCTCACACTAGAAATGGATTCTTCCAAGCTGGGGGAGAAGAGTGGAAACAAAATATAAGACTCTTGAATAGAATCAAGGATCTTTTACTTCATTTCACAGCAGTTCTAGCAGGGAAGCATTAAGACCCTAGAAAGCAATGGCTGTGAGGTGTTTCTTGGCAGGCAGGTCTGTATGCAGAGTTGGCAAAGATTCCTGAGCCCCAAGAACAGTGGGACAGCAGCCAAGGACCTCTGATTTGAACGGACTACATAGGCCAGGAAAGGGAACACCTCAGCACTAATCTATATAGACCTCTGATTAATAACTAATAACTGTGTGCTTGTCCTCTCATCACTGCTACTCACTCCAATTCCCCCCAACACCCGGGCACCACATAAGATGCTGACAGTATGATGTTGACAGTCTTGGGGAGAAGACCCTAAGAAGTGACTGAGGTTAGTTTTTTTCCCACCAGTCCCCCACCACTGAGCCCTTGGGGCTCAATGTCTGAAATATAGATGTTATTAAAAAATCATTATATTTTTGCACAACAGTGATTGAGGTCTGAGAGTCATACATGCTGGAAGAACTTTAAGGGTCAATTCTCCTAACCAAACTTTTTTATAATGCAAGGATTCACTTTGATGTTTTCTGCTCTGGCCAAGAAAAAAAAAAGACACATTCTGACAGAAGGGAATTTATCTCATACTTATAAAAAGGCTTGCATATCTGTATCTTAAGATTTTGGCATTAGCTTTTACCCCTAACTCATATCAACATTCAGAGTGACACAAAGCTATACCCAAACAAAAGTCAGTTTCAGAATGTTCAACTTATTATCAGATGGTTCCACCACAATTTGAAGTTATGATGCCAGGAAGTCTAGTTATTTCAAATCTGAAAAGAATATCACCAAGCCACACCTTTCAAAAATGTTATTAACATATGATTTTTTTGCTAAACAAGGAAGATGGGAAATGTAGTTGCATTCACAAAGAATGTATGGAGACTGCCAAGAAAGCAAATAATTTTTGGAAGTCACCCTTATTTGGAAATATTCAAGTCATAGAACCATGGTTGTTTAAACAAAACCATCTACCATATCTCCTTTTGAAAATATGTACTTCCAAAATAAATGAAAAGAATTGAATACTATGCTACTCATTTCTTCTATGATTTACTTGAAAACAGCTCAGGTTTAAAAAAAAAAGAAAAAAAAGAAAAGACAAAGCCTGCCAAGAATTGCAAGTAGCTTCCTGTAGGCATTGTGATGTAGTGGAAAAAGCAGAGCCTCTGCAGTTGGACAGACCTGTTTGTGAAGCATGGCTGCAATCTTAACTAGTTGGGTGACCTTGGGCAAGTAACTTTATCTTCCCCATGATTCATCTGTAAAAATAATTAAATTATATTAAATGAGAAAACATGTGAAAGTGTTCATTGAAGGGTATTCACTCTCTAGGTTACAATGGAAATGCAGAATAAGTTATACATGGTTATTATGATATAAAGTAATAAACACATGCATGCCTTAATACGTGCACAAAACTATTTAGATGAGTTCTGAAAGGCTTTGAACAGAGCAAAACAATGTAAAGTGATGTTTGGCCAAATGCAAAATTATAGCTAGAGTAAGATAGATACATTGAAATAAATTCTACTTATTCTACTTTAAACTTCTCCTATAAAAATCATTTTTAAAGTCACTAGTTGCTTTATGAAATTTGCTATAAGTGAGACAGCCAGAAATTCTATTGCTGTTTAAAAATGCCAGATGTTGCTATTTCTAAGGGAATTATGAGGAGATTAATGTAAAATATCAGCGGTTTCTACACTTTTAGCCAGAATAAAACATCAGCTCAAGTCCAAAGGCAGCAGATGAGGTGACTCTTAGTAGAAAGAAGACACTAGGCTAGACGGCCAAATTAGAAAGTAGCCACCCAACTCAAGGCATTCTCTCAGTTGCCCAAAAATTTCATGATGTCCTTTGTGTTGAAATAATTCTGCAAAGAAACCTACATGCTACTATAATTGTTATAACCTAGGGGTCGGCACACTATGGCACATGGGTCAAATTTGGGCTGCCGTGGGGGCTTTTTGTTTGTTTTGCTGTTGTTGCTTTTAAAGATTTAATTTTATTTAGTTTGGGCTGCACTGGGTCTTCATTGCTGAGCGCGGGCTTTCTCTAGTTGTGGCGAGCGGGGGCTACTCTTCATTGCGGTGCGCGGGCTTCTCACTGCGGTGGCTTCTCTTGTGGAGCACAGGCTCTAGGCACACGGGCTTCAGTAGTTGTGGTGTGTGGGCTCTAGAGCGCAGGCTCACTAGCTGTGGTGCACAGGCTTAGCTGCTCCGCAACATGTGGGATCTTCCCGGACCAGGGATCGAACCCCTGTCCCCTGCACTGGCAGGCGGATTCTCATCCACTGCGCCACCAGGGAAGTCCCTGGGCTGCTGTGTTTTTGTAAGTAAAGTTTTATTGAAACATAGCCATCCCCATTCAGCTATGTGTTGCTATGGCTGCTTTCACACTACAACAAGCAAGAGTTGAGGAGTTGTGACAGAGACCACATGGCCCACAAAGACTAAAATACTTACTATCTGGACCTTTACAGAAAGAGTGTGCCAATCCCTCACTGGCCACCTAAAATCAAAGACAATATATTTAACCTTATCCATGGGATATTTTCTTTTAAAAAGATGGCCATATTAACTCCATTTGTTGATTGCCTGGAAGAAAATTTCTGAGCAGAGGAAGAGTCTTCCTTGTTTACTTGCCCATGCTTATTCCCTTTCCAAAACAATAGAAGTCAGCAATGTGGCACCCTATGTTGGAAAGTTTGCCAAATTTTGAATTTGGGGTGATTGTAGACTTTGCATTACAACAAAGGCATGTGGAGGCTAATCTGAAGTTAGCTGCCTTTATTTCATTATTTTACTTAAATAAACCTTAGTACAGCCAAAGTCAGCTTTGCAGGAGTCTACCAATCCCTTAGGAGATTTGCTCTGAAATAATATGGCTGAAACACATTAGCCGTCCCACATTCTTTGTAAGGTTTCGAAAACTTTGAGAATCATAGCAATGATATTTCTTGGAATACCGAGCAATGAGCTCCAGCACTGCTGAGTTTCATAAAACTTCCTCCCAAATCAGAATTGACAGTCTGATTCAACCCATAGCTCATCCTCCCAAATAATGTGGTTTGAAAGATAAGGAATCCGAATGAAGTAAAATAGTGGCTGAAAAAACAGACAGAAGACAGGAATCGGGGCAAAATCTCCGTTCTGAGTATGCAAAACTTCAAGATGGAGTCATGCTACAATAAGTAATTCAAAAGCTATAACTTACATGTGTCAAAGGGTCTTTGATATAAGAATCTGGAGGAGAGAAAGTCAAAAAGATTAGTCTGGCTTTCTTTGTTCTTCATGGACATATTCCAAGATAAAGTTCAAACTAATGTTAGTCTTGGTTATTTAGTTTTATTATGCCTACAACAAAAATAAAGCACTCTCTGTATTTTTCCCAATAAGTTGCAGGCTTGAAATATATTTTCAAATAAACGCGGTAGGGGGAAGCTTCTTTTTAAAAACGGAATCAAAATAAATGCCAACAAGGTTTATAGTATGGCCACTGAGGAGAGGGAAATTTTAAATGGCAAATTAGTGTATCTTTAGCAACAGAGCAACGTATAATGATGTAGTTTCATACATTTCACAGATAGCTCTTACTCAGTTCTATATCTGGTTCTGCCATTTGGTAGTAAAGAACTTCACTTCTCAGTTTTTCTCTGTGTGAGGAAAAAAAAAAAAGAATGAAAGCTATTCCTAGAATAATATGGTGATTAGAGGACTCTAAGTTCTGAATTGTGTTATAAGCATATCCAGGTATGTGCTGATCCTTTTGGAAGAAAATGAGGCTTTTACCGTATTCCCTGGGGGGTTATTTGCAAATATGCTTTGACACAGAGGTGTCAGAGCAGGGCAATAGGACAAGTCTCAGCACACCAGGAGCCTCACTATTGGGCCAGTAATTATTTTGGAGAGCCCAAGTAATGAAATGCCACTAGGTTAACAGTGATATAGTAACACATCTATCCTACCCACAGGCTTAGGGACAAGGACAACTGAGTTCCAAACTGGTCTGGTGTCCTTAAAGCTGAGTAGGCTACTTTCAGCCAGTCACTGATGAGGGGCCTTGGACCATGTCCACCAGAGAGGAAGACATGAAAACTGACATACTAAAGCCAGAGAACTGGAATACTACAGCGTTTTCGTGGGGTCTGCACTTAAGGTAAATTTCACTTTGCCCCGAATAAAAAGATTTGGTCTTTTTAGGAGCCCATGTCTACTCATCAGGAATCAGGGCAATTTTAGCTTATACACAGACACAAGCAAGCAGAGGACTTTTAAATTGTAAATCAGATCATGCTAACCTGCTGTTCAACATTTTCAATGGCTTCCAATCACTTTTAGAATCAAATCTGAAATCCTAATCATGGACCAATATGGCCCTACATGTTTTTTTATTCTGTCCACCTCTCTGACCTCAGGTCTCACTGCTTTGAACACCCTACTCCAGCCACATTCTCCTTGCTGCTTCTAGAACATGCCAAACTCATTCTCACCTTAGAACCTTCAGATTTGCTGCCCTTGTGGCCTGGAATGCTCATCCCCTAGACTTTCCCATAGTTTACTCCCTCACTATATTAATGTCTTTATTCAAACATCACCACCTAAGAGTGGCTGCCCCTGATATAAAATCTACCCCCATTTACTCTATATCACCTCATCCTGCTTTAACTTTCCTGCCAATAATTATCATTGTGTGATGATAGAATACCTATTTATTGATTAATTTATTATCTATCCTTCACAAGATTGCAAGCTCCATGAGGGCAGGGACTTGGTTTTATTCACTCCTTACCCCTGAGGCTTAGAAGAGGGACTGCCATATAGTGGGTACTCAGCTGATATTTACTGAATGTATAAATGAATTAAAATAGATACTCAAATGCAATCAGCTTGTATAGAAATTTTGCTTCCAGACTGTGCTAGACATAAAATATCTCAAACAGTTGAACATATGACAATCAAATTTTAAAGATGTCTGGAAAAGTTGATTCCCTAAGTGACTTTTGCCATTCCACAATTTAACTCACTTGTGTTTCAGTTTCATCCTACATGCAATCACTTAATCTTGGTTCCTCTTTAGTAACAAGACATAAGGTTGGTATAATGCCTATTATTGGTGTCAGAATATCCAAACACCCTTATTTTGGCAAGGCTGGAGAGAGATTTAAATTTCTTTTGTTCAGAAGAATCCCAGAAAGAGAAGACATAATTACTCTTTTGGAAAATTAGACTCACAGAGATTATTGGTTATTTAAACAGACTCAAGCCTCAATTTATTATCCTCACTTAGTACTATATAACTGCGTACTCTTGCACTTGAAGCAGTTTGTGTCCCTTAATCAGTAGGACCATTTTAAGTGGTACTCCCTATTGTTTATGGAGTAGGTGTGATGAACTGAATTAATCCATGCACTTACTCTGGAACACCTTGGAGAGAAAGTTGGCAGATTCTGGATGCGATCTAGGGCCATGGAACAAAGACTTTATCTGTATCAATAAGGCTCAAGAGCTCAGCCAAGTATTGACAGTAACACCAGTATTAGCTCCACTGTGTGTGTACCTAAGTGAACAAATATTTCCTGCATTATCTTACATTACTCCCTTCTGGCATCCCATATTCTACTCCGGTCAAATTGGACTACTCCCCTTTGGTGGTTATTCCCTGTGTTTTTCTGCCTTAATACCTGTGTTTCTGCTGTCCCCACCTTGTACTATAGTTTGGGGTTTTTTTTTAATGTATGTAACATACTTGTTCTAGTCAACTATAAGTCCATTCATTCACTCAAGTACAAAAGGAAAGGAAACCTTATATCAAAAAGGAAAAGAAAATAAGCAAACAAATCTAAAGATCTGATCAGAAGATTTCATTGGTAAAACTTGTAGTAGAAATATGGTAGTAGGGATTTTTGATGCCAGATCTAGCCACTGAGAGTCTTGGACTCACAGTCAAGTTCCACGAGGGTCTATCTCCAGTATTACAGATCAGAGCGACATAGTTCTATCTAAATCTGGGTTAACCAAAACCATAGTTCAACAAATAATTTTAACACTTGTATACAAAGTCAAATAAGGCACATTTCCTGCCATAAGGGGTGAAAAAAACACATGAACTGGGCATCCCTGGTGGCGCAGTGGTTGAGAGTCCGCCTGCCTATGCAGGGGACACGGGTTCGTGCCCAGATCCAGGAAGATCCCACATGCCATGGAGCGGCTGGGCCCGTGAGCCATGGCCACTGAGCCTGCATGTCCGTAGCCTGTGCTCCGCAACGGGAGAGGCCACAGCAGTGAGAGGCCCACGTACCACAAACAAAACAAAACAAAACATAAACTAACAAATATAATAAATGGGATACATGATAAAATACAATATGCTTAGGAACATATCATCTTATTCCTCTTTACCTCTGTCTCAGTGCCTAACAATGTCTTGTACATAACAGATACTTTGTTGATATTTATGAAATTGAATATAATGTAGTTTTCCAAAGTAGAAGTCACAAATTCAAATTCCACCTTGGGATAAATATTCTGTGTTCAATACAGACTTGCTATAGGGTATGTGGAATGCAGTAGGCTGGTAAACATTAATTTCAAGTGCTAAGTCAAAATAACATTGAAAAACAAGATCAATTTAGCCCTACGTGCAAACTGCTGCACTAAAATAGAAATCGAAAAATAAGGTGATAAGTACTTAAGATACAAGGTTTCAAGTAAGATATATCTTAAGATATCACTGCATCACCAAACTATGTTTTTTCACCTCTACCATTTTAAAAAAGTTTTCTCAGATTAAAGACAAATAGGAAATCTTCCACATTTCAGAGCCAGTTATCTTTGAAAACTGTAGAAATTATTTCTTTTTTCATTGATCATGTAATGGGCTTTTTACCATAAGTTACCCTGTGACACAAGAAGGAAAAAGGAGGCTCACAGTTCAATGCTCAATTTCTAACTTTTTTTTAACGTAAAGTGAAGGATGGTAGAGAGGTATTTTGAGTGTTCTCCAACTTCCATACTTATTTTAACCTGTAAATTTCTGGAGTACAGGGCTGGATTAAGCCCTTTAGAGGCATTTAGCCCTGAAAAGATTACAGTGCCTCCACTTTATATATAATTTAAAATTTAAAAGACATACTACAATTCATAGAACTGTATATTAAAGTCAATTTTACTACATGATAACTTGAAAAATAATGAATTATGTACTGTTAACTAAGTATACAGCACTCTTAAGACATTCTATTTTTCCCATAATGACTCTCTTCATGTTGTTTTTTTTGTTTTGTTTTGTTTTTGTGATACGTGGGCCTCTCACTGTTGTGGCCTCTCCCATTGCGGAGCACAGGCTACGGACGCACGGGCCCAGTGGCCATGGCTCACGGGCCCAGCCGCTCCGCGGCACGTGGGATCTTCCCGCACCGGGGCACGAACCCGTGTCCCCTGCATCGGCAGGCGGACTCTCAACCACTGTGCCACCAGGGAAGCCCCATATCTTCATGTTTTGTACAGAGTAATAAAGACCAAATTCTCCCACCCCGAAAAACCTTTGTGTCCCAGGTTTGTAAGCTTGTGCTCAGACTGTCTATTGGGTAAACCAGCACTCTAAGAAATACAGCAGTATTTCTTTAGTGCAATTCAAGGCTGAGGAACATCCGAAAATAAGTTTGCTTTGAGCAGACGTGTGATAGATACAGCTCTTATACTGGCTACCGGTACAGGCCTTCTGAGATCCAGAGAAGCCAGGTGCTGACATAGTGTGATTTGAGGAGCACCTTGGGGCAATCTGATTTCACTGACCTGTATTTCTCACCATGTACTCAATCCTCATGGCTCTTCTTAAGGAGAAATGAATAGCTTATCTGGATCGAGGCATTCTGTTATGTCAGAGGAATAACATCTGTAGGAACTGGTTTATTTAACTAAGATACACTCTTTTGCCACCCAGCCAAAATCAATTTAGCTGTATCTGCAAGACTGGTCAATGGTGATGGAGCAGGGATGGGGAGTAGAGGAAGGGAAAGCTGGAACATGGTTCATGTTTAATTCTGTTTCAATGTGTTTTTTAAAGTTATGCTTAGGTGTAGCTGAGTTTTATAATATCAAACTATTTTTAGAGGATGGTCTAGATCAGAAAAGAAATACTCTTACATGTGTCAGATCACTCACAGAAGAGCCAGTGCATGGATGGCCAATTACAGATGGGGAAGAGCAGGAAAGCAAGAGAAGAGATTGAAAGGCACTCTGTTTAGGAAAGAACTGGTCAGCAGGGAGGTGAAGGAAGTGAAGGAGCAGTTGATGTTGCAGGAACTGATCATTTTTTCTATTGTGGAGGCTGGGTGAATGAGACAGATTCTTCCTTAAGCTTTCAAGTAGGGAAAGACTGAACAGTCCAGGAAACAGAGCCAAGTGCCACAAGATACATAAAGCAGTCAAAATCCTTCTTCTAGGGTAGTTAAGTTTATAATGTGGAAGATGGGGAGATAACACTGGGGTCTGACTCTGGATGGAACTGTTAGAAGTCTAACTAAATAGCCGAAAGGTGAAAACAGCTCAAGTATTTATCAATAAATGAATAAACAAATTATGATATATACATACAATGAAATATTATTCAGACATTAAGAAAGGAATGAAGTACTGATACATACTACAACCTGGATGAACCTTGAAAATATTGTTTAGTAAAAGAAGCCAGACACAAAAGGTCACATATTGTATGATTCCGTTTATATGAAATATCTAGAATAGGCAAATCCATATGGACAGAAACCAGGGGCTGGGGGAGGAAATTTGGGAGCAAGTGCTTCATGGGTATGGGGTTTCCTTTTGGGGTGATGAAAAACTTTTGGAACTAGATAATGATAATGGGTGTAGCATATTGTGAACCTCTGAACTGTTCACTTTAAAATGGTTAATGTTATGTGAATTTCATCTCAATAAAAAAATTTAAGTTTTACTCAAATCATAGGAACTCGAACTCTAACTTTCAATATTCACGGTCACTTCGTTCTTTTAAAGTTTGAGTTACATCAAAAGTCAGAAAATATTACTCAGCCATAAAAAGAAACGAAATTGAGCTATTTGTAATGAGGTGGATAGACCTAGAGTCTGTCATACAGAGTGAAGTAAGTCAGAAAGAGAAAGACAAATACCGTATGGTAACACATATATATGGAATTTAAGAAAAAAAAATGTCATGAAGAACCTAGGGGTAAGACAGGAATAAAGACGCAGACCTACTGGAGAACGGACTTGAGGATATGGGGAGGGGGAAGGGTAAGCTGTGACAAAGCGAGAGAGAGGCATGGACATATATACACTACCAAACGTAAGGTAGATAGCTAGTGGGAAGCAGCCACATAGCACAGGGAGATCAGCTCGGTGCTTTGTGACCACCTAGAGGGGTGGGATAGGGAGGGTGGGAGGGAGGGAGACGCAAGAGGGAAGAGATATGGGAACATATGTATATGTATAACTGATTCACTTTGTTATAAAGCAGAAATTAACACACCATTGTAAAGCAATTATACCCCAATAAAGATTTTAAAAATGTCAGAAAATAATATTTAAAGATTAATGAGAACAGTGGCTAATTATTTTTAAATCTTTCTATTTCTTTATGCCTTGATTTAGTTATATGCTTTAATGAAGAATATATTTTATTTAATAAGAAAATATGTATAACCAGTAGTGATACTCAAAATATTTAACAAGTTGTACAGCATGGACACTGACCAATAAGATACAATGCCAGCTGTCAACAACCAATAGACAAATATTTTCCTCACCTTATCTCTAATAACCAAACGTGATGGTTAATTTTATGTGTCAACTTGATGGGGTTGCTGGGTACCCAGATATCTGGTTAAACATTGTTTCTGGGTGTGTCTGTGAGAGTGTTTCCAGGTGAGATTAGCCTTTGAACTGATAGAATGAGTAAAGCAGATTGCCCTCCCTAACATGGGT
This sequence comes from Globicephala melas, assembly GCF_963455315.2. Lineage (NCBI taxonomy): Eukaryota > Metazoa > Chordata > Mammalia > Artiodactyla > Delphinidae > Globicephala > Globicephala melas. The sequence continues at coordinate 30,524,194 of NC_083335.1, read as the reverse complement.
GGGCATCATCCAATCTGTTGAGGGCCTAAATAAAACAAAAGACATAGGAAAGAAGAATTTGCCCCATCTCTGCCTGATTGCATAAGCTGAAATATGGGTCTTCTGCTCTCAGACTAATAATTACACCATCAGCTCACCTGATTCTCAAGCCTTCAGACTCAGACTGAATTACACCACTGGCTTTCCTGGGTCTCTGGCTTGCAGACAGCAGACTGTGGGACTTCTCAGTCTCCATAATCACGTGAGCCAATTCCTCATAATAAATCTCATTCTGTATATCTATATATATCCTATTGGTTCTTTTTCTCTGGAGAACCTTGACTAATACACCAAACTAATGGGAAGCTTAGCTGAGTAAACAATGAAGCTGTAACCAAGGCCCCATCACCTCTCCTATGACAGCACATCTGATTTACACACCTAGTACCCAGGAGAAAACAAATAGTTTCATGAACACTGGCATTGAAAGCCATGTCATATCTGTTTGTAAAGTATTCTGGACCGAATATTTGTGTCCCTTAAAAATTCATATGTTGAAGCCCTAACCCCCACTGTAATGGTATTTAGAGATGGGGCTTTTAGGAGGTAATTAGGGTTAGATGAGGTCATGAAGGTAGGGCCCTGGTCTGATGGGATTAGTGCCCTTATAAGAAGAGACACCAGAGAACTTGCTCTCCCCTCCACCATACCACTCTTACAGAAAGAGGTCATGGGAGCACACAGTGAGATGGTAGCCACCTACAGACCAAGAGGAGAGGCCTCAGAACAAAAGCTTCCTTGCCAGTATCTTGATGGTAGACTTCCCAGCCTCCAGAACAATGAGAAAAAATTTTCTGTTGTTTAAGCCACCAAGTCTATGGCACTTTGTTATGGCAGCTCGAACTAAGGCATAAGGCTTCCAATTTTTAAACTTTTCTCACCTGTGTGAGGTCTTTATATTCCCTATTTGAGGAGGTCGAAGAAGGATTTATATCCCCATCCTGGTGGCATTCTGTTTATGGGCCCTTTTCTACATTACTTTCTTGGTTATTTTGAATACTAAGTACCCTAATGTGGAAAAGGGCCAACAAATCCTTTAGCATTTATCCAAAGAATGATGAGATGATACAGTAAAATTGATCTTCTTGTTCTGTGTATTTGTAATTCTAAATGAATATGTAGATGTTTATAATTGATAAGTTGTAAATGATATGGGGGGTTATTTTTTCATTCCTAAAGTTAGGAACATTGGGGTCTTTATTCTTCCAGTGAATTGCTTTGAAGAAGCTTGCTTTGACCTTTCTAACTTATTAGTGAATAGTTTATTGCTTGGCTTAAATGTTTAAGTGACCTAGTGCTTTTCCTTGCATGGTCTGCAACAGGGAAAATCATTAGGCTGCGTGTCATGCCCCACTTTCTGTTGTGAAGCCAGTCAACAGATGCCAGAGAAGGGCATCCACAGACCTTTGTGTGGAATTGAAACATGTCGACATGCCACATAGTGGTGAAGTAATAGATCTCGATGCCTTTTCATCATCTTTTCTTCTGTTCTTGAACTTGGCTCAGACAAAATACATTTATGCTCTGATTCCTATGGTTAAGACTTGTATCAGGATGACCTGACTTGTAGCACTCTGACCAGGGAAATACTAATTCCATTTAATCTGTATATCACAAAATAACTTGTCATAAAAAATGAAAGAATAAAAGTCTTTACACTTGATTTGTCTCCTACATCTTTAAGACCTAATTCCCCTTCTATAAGGAGGAAAGGAAAGTTTTGGCTAAAATCTGTGGAAGGTAGACTTGTTACATTTAAAACAATGTTACTTTTGCATAGATTTTTGAAATTAGTTTTCATCTAAAATGGCTTAAATTGACTATTTACTTTTCTAATAATGTTTCAGATATCATTCATTTTTTATTTTAAAATATCATTCACATGGCATAATGTAGTAGCAAGTATAATCAAATGGCTGGCTTTTTGACCATTCAGTAAACTTTTACAATCTGGAAAAATAAATTGAAGGGTATGATGTGGGAGAAGAGAGTGGGAGGTCCTGCATGCTGACTAGTAGATATCCAACCCCAGAGCAGCAGCCAATGAATGATATGTTAAAATCTATGGAGAAGGCCACATAGAAAATGAAATAAAATTAAAGGATCCATCCAGATGAAATTAATTAACATAGATAATGAATAATATACACAAATAGAAGTAATTAGTGGAGTTTGATGCTCACTAAAATGCGTGAACTCAGAGGAACATTTTCACTTGTGTTTGGATTTCCCATCAATCTTTTCAGTTGTTTTGTGGCTTTCAGTTAGTGTACTTATCTTTATGGACACAATTGCGAACATACTGTTCTATTTGGTAATTATAAGTTATTGTGCAAATTAAAAATAAATATGGATTCAAAGAATTTTTTTAAAAGGACACTTTTATATAAAGTGTCTCAATCACCTGGCGATGGTTTTGATAAGATGGAAGGGGTGCTGGCTTTGAAATCAGAGAGATGGGCTGTGGGGCTCAGGTAAGTGATTTAACATCTCTATTCCTCTGTTTCTTCATCTGTTAAATGGGGATAATAATGGTATCTATCTTTTAGACCTCAAGAGTGTAATATAAATAAATGCGTGTAAAATGCTTGGCATGTACTAAGCACTAAATAAATATCCTTTTCAAATTCCTTATTTATAAGAAAATTCAACTTTATCAGAAGCATCACTGAAGAATCTCAGTCATATTGTTGTATCCTTTTACCATACTTGCCGTATCTTTCATGCTTCTTTCTGCACTGCCCCCTTATTATTCTTGTTCATCCTCTTAGTTTTTTTAATGTATTATTTCTTGCCTAGTTTGATTTGCCAATGGCATTTTTATCTTCGAGGACTGCTGCTTCCTTTCTAGTCCACCTTTCTCTTCATCCCCTTTCCTACTATCTCTAGACTTTCATCTGCTTTCACTCAAACCCTCATTCTTCTAGGACTTACAGCCTCTGAGGCATGTTTAGTGTTTGACAGATTCTTGTTCAGCAGCTAAAGCCCTTCAGAGGTAAAGTAATGAATAAATGAGGTGAGACTAGTACACTACTTTAGTAATGTGACTAGATTTTTTTTTCAACACACATGCCAGAACTTATATTTTCAAGTAAGTGTCGTTATAGGCAAAGTAGTCACTGTGGAAATTCATCCATTTGTCTGTAATAATATAATTTTTATTAATAATATGGGTCTCAGGCAGTAAGTGTACCGTGCTCTGTCAAGTTTGTTGTCTACCCCAAGTCAGAGGCAGCCTTTCAACCTTCACATTCCATCAACTGCTCATAGTCCCACTTCCCAAATTATCCATCACAGCGGCCAGTCATTATAATCACGCTCTCACATTCAAGCTCAACTATCCCTTGTTTCATCTTACACACTTGGAAAAGTCCCAACTCCAGTTAAATCTAACTTTCTATCCATTCCACATCTGCATCCCTGCTGCTGAATGTAGATGGAGGAAAAAGACACCCACTTCAAATAGACCCTTAATGCTGTTCAAGAATCATACTACATTTTCCTAGTCCATTCATTCTCCCACTCTCATAAATTACTATTTCATGTTTCTACTCTCCTCAAACTTTGAACATTTCCTCCTCCCATTGTTACCCTCACCTGAAAGAAAATGTAAAATAGAAAAGAACTCCCACAATTCCTACCACCTCATAGACCCAACTACATGCTGTGGAACTGTGCCTGTTTGCCCATATTCTTATCTAACGCCAACCCTTCCACTTGTCCACTAGATCCCATCCCCACTCACCTACTGGAGGACATCACCCCTGCAATTCATCCCCCTCTCTCTTACATCACCCATTTTCTACTTTCTATTGAATCGTTGCCATAAGCATTTAAGAAATACTGTTATTTCTCTCATGTGGAAAAAAGTCTTTATTCCATATCTCCCTCTAGCAACTCCTCCCCTCATTTTTATTCTCTACTTTATAGCAAAACACCTCAAAATTAAAAACTGTCCATACTGCCATTCTCTGTTGAGCCCATCGCAGTCAGGCTTTTGACATGACTGTTCCACAAAAACAGTTCTTTCAGGATCACCAATGGCCTGTACATTGATAAATCCAACGTTCAATTCTCAGTTCCAACCTTACGAACCCTGAGGCAGTCTTTGGTAATCTCATCCATTATTTAAATAGTATCTGTATGCTGATGACTTCCAAATACATAATCGGACTTCTCCCCTGAACGCTAGACTCACACATACAACTGTTTACCCACCATCTCTATTTGGATGTCTGATAGGCTTCACACCATTAACAGACCCGAAATCAAATTCCTGTCATTGCCCCTCAAACCTGTTCTTCCCACATTTTTTCTTTCTCTTAGTAAAGAGCAACTCCATCTTTCTAATTGTCCAAACTAAAAATCTGTCAACCTTATTCTTCTCCTTTCCCCATGACCCACACGTTATTCACCTGCAAGTCCTGTCAACAATACTTTCAAAACATATCTAGAATGCAACCACTTCTTACCACTTCCACTGCCACTGTCCTGGTCCAAACTGTTATTATTTTTTCTGGATTACTACAGTTGTCTCACTGGTCTCCCTGTTTCCACTTTTGCTCACCTTCCTGCAGCATCTACCCTCAGCAAAGCAGCCAGAGCAATCCTGTTAAATGTAAGTCAGATCACATAACTTGTTTTCTCAAACACCAAATTTCTCAGAGTAAAATCCAAAGCTGTTGCAATGACTCATAAGGCCCTACCTGATCTAAATCTATGTTTCCTCTCTGAATTCGTTTCCAGTCACTCATCCCCATACTCACTTCAGGTCAGCCACACTGGCCTTTTATTTCTGAAACCCTCCAGTCATTTTTCCTCCTTCAGATTCTCTTCACTTGCTGTTCTCTCTACTTGTAATATTCTGCCCACAGATATCCATGTGACTCACTCCCTCACTTCATTCAAATCTTTCAATGCTGCTTTCTCTGATTGTCCTACCTAAATAGGATAGTCACACTTTCAATCAAACATTTTCTGATGTATTTTTTCTTTATCACCATTTAACATATATTTTACTTATTTAGGTTGTTAAATGTCTGTCCCCTCCCCCCAACTATAATGTAAGTTCATGAGGCAGCAATTTTGCCTGATTTGTTCATGGTATCTATGGGACCTAGAATAGAGCTGAGCACATAATAAGTGCTCAATACATTTTGTTGGATAAATTGTTTGTGGCTTAAAAACCCCCAGTAGACAACCACTCACATTCTGTAATGTGGCATACTTATCTGGGATTCTAGGGACAACAATGCTGATTTTAAAACAACAAATGAATATCTTGGAAGTAAGGTAAAGGAAATAACAGAATGGGATTCTAAGGAGAATGAGATTGCAAAGACAAGAAGCTGAGAAAAAAGGGGAAGAGTAGGCAGTGAGAGGTGAACAGCATGAACCCTTTGATAGGGATGCTACCAGTCATCAGGCCCATAAGCCCGTGGTGTATTTTCTTAATGTCCACCTGCATGGTAGTGAGTGTGGTCCAGTTTGACAGTTGAGTGGGACGAAGGATGCACTAATTAAGTTAGAAGATGTCTTAGAACATATCACAGCACTCACTTGGATATGAGGATTTCCTACTCTTAATTACATTGGGATGCAGAAGGGGACTTTCCTACCATGCAAAGTAGTAGTTGTGGTGGAGCCATTGAATAAGTTACAGAGGATAGAGAGGGTCTCTCGTGACACCATTGTACAGTGAGTGGAGAAATCACTCTATCTTGGATTTTTCTTTTAATTCAAAGCCTTGGAAACCCATTAAAAGCTCCATTTGCAGGAAGAACAATAATTAGGAACCCATATGAATATCACCAAGTACAAGGTTGATGATGGAGAAGGTGGTATTTGATTGATAGATGTGTGAGTACAGGCTAAGCAATAATCTCTCTTCTGCCAACTGACTGGTAAGTACAGCCAGCTTGTTCTGTATGACTCAGTTTTGGCCTCACACTACTAGATTCCTTCAGTGCCTAACACCTCATCTTCTGTCTCTGGGTGAGTGGTAGCATTCCTCAAGAATCGTGGATTCCAGGCAAAAGGTCTAACATCATTGCAGTGCAGCAGAAAATAACACAGCATTGTAAATCAACTATACTCCAATAAAAATTTTTTTAAAAAGTAGGTCTCCAGTGACATTTTTTTAGGATGTTAGGATGAGACAAAAAGGAGGAAGCTAGGATAATTTCTAGCTTGGGCATCTGCATGGAAGGGGGTATCATACTTTCAAATGGGAAATAAAGGAAGAGGAGCTAGTTATGAGAGAAGGTGCTGAGAATTACTGGACTGGGATTAGTGGCTTGGGCAGGGTGAGGGGGGGCTTCTATTAAACTGTGAGAGCAGCTTCATTTAGGGGGTCAATGGAAGCTGAAAGTTGAATGTAAAGCTAAATTGCAGAAGTCAAAGAAGGGCCAAAATCAAGTATTGAAAGATGGAGCACAGTTCTAGCAATCAAAGACCAGAGATGTGATGGCACATAAATGAGGAGAGGTACATAAAGTTGCACTCTGCAACTCGTAAGGCACCAAGCTGTGTCAGTTTTAGGTGTACAGCAAAGTGAGCCAGTTATACATACTTTCTTTTTTAGATTCTTTTCCCATATAGGCCATTACAGAGTATTGAGTAGAGTTCCTTATGCTATAGAGTAGGTCCTTATTAGTTATCTATTTTACATATAGTAGTGTGTATATGTCAATCACAGTCTCCCAATTTATCCCTCCCCCTTTACCTCCTGGTAACCATAAGTTTGTTTTCTACATCTGTAACTCTATTTCTGTTTTGTAGATAAGTTCATTTGTACCCTTTTTTAGATTTCACATATAAGCGATATCATATTTGTCTTTCTCTGTAAAGACAATGTCTTAATTCACATAACATAACAAGAAGTGTCAAGGTCATGTGGCTCCAGGGTTCTGTTTTGTCTTGTCTTCAGTGTCTTCAAAGAAGAATTCAAGGACAAGCTTCATTCCATCTTTCTGCTCTGCCATCCTCAAAGTGTCAGTTTTGTCCTCAGACTTATTCTACTCACAGTCGTAAGATGATTGCTGTAGTTGCAGCCATAACATCTAGACATAACCATGACTAGTAGAAGCAGAGACCATATCTTCCTGTGCATATCTTTTTAAAAGTGAGGAAACTATTTCCAGAAAACCCCACCAAAACATCCCCTCATATCTCATTGCTGAAAATTGTTATATGTCCATACTTCAAACACTGGCAAGGGAAAGAGATTATTATGATTGACTTAGACTAATCAGGATTCATTACCTCAGCAGGTGATGTGGTGGTGGTGATGGTTTCACGGATGTGTACGTATGTCAAAACATATAAAACTGTACACTGTCAACATGTGCAGTTATAAAATAAATATATAAATATTTTGATTATACTTCAATAAAGTGGTTTTGAAAAAGCATCCCATAGTCAAAAAGTTTAGAAATAACATACAATGTTTGCAATGTTTCCACCCTCGGTGGTTGAAAATGCACACTCACAGATTGGAAATTCAGAGAAGACTTGCAGTAAACAAATCTCCTTAACCCAACTTTTCTCAAAGTTATATAACAATAAAATCCTTCCACCACGTAACAGCTGTTAATATCCGATAGAAATTTTGGGAAATGCTGCTCTGACAGTGGTTCTCAAAATGTGGCTCACACACCAGCAGCGTCAGCCTCACCTGCAGACTTGTTAGAAATTCAAATTACTGGGCTCCACTTCAAACCTACTAAATCAGAAACTGTGAGGGTGAGGCCGGCAAGTCTGCATTATAACAAGTGCTCCAGGTGATTCTGAAGCACGCTAAAGTTTGAGAAACACTATTCTAGAATGTAACTGAGCTCTTGTGTTTTCAATAAACTATGTAAACAACGGTAGTATTATATCTGGAATGAATGAATGAATAAATAAATAAATAAATCCTACCAAGACAACGAATTGCACGTGAAAAACACCATTTCGGGGTATGTAAACGCTGACATATTTGTTTACAAAGAAAAGCAGTCTCAGCTTTCATCTTGAACCTCATGTATCAAAGTAGCTCAGTGCTTAGGGACAGGCACCCAAAAATGTACTGCTAAAACCACCATGAAAGTGAAAAGACAATCCACAGAGTGGGAGAAAATATTTGCAAACCATATATCTGATAAGAAACTTGTATCTAGAATATATAAAGAACTATTACAACTCAATGTTGTAAAAAGTAAAAAGACCAGTGACCCAATTTTTAAAAGGACAAAGGGCCTGAATGAAATTTCTCCAAAGGAGATATGTAAATGGCCAGTAAGCATGTGGTAATATGCTCAACATCATTATTCATAAGGGAAATGCAAGTCAAAACCACAGTGACACTGATAGAGAAGCTCAGTAAATATTGGTTGAAGGGAAATATAAAATATGAATTCACACAAAAAAAGAAAAGAGCCATCAAACCCTGAAAAGACCTGGAAGAACCTTAAATACACATTGCTAAGGGAAAGAAGACAGTGTGGAAAGACTGCATATTCTGTGCTTCCAATTGTATGACATTATGGAAAAAGTCAAAACTGTAGAGACAGTAAAAAGATCAGTGGTTGCCAGGTGTTCAGGGGCAGGGGGAGATAAATAGGTAAAACACAGGGGCGTTTCAGGGCAGTGAAACTATTCTATACGATATTGTAATGGTGGATACATGATACACATTTGGCAAAAACTCATAGAACTGTAAAACACAAAGAGTGAATTTTCATGTAGACTATGGACTTTTTTTTTTACATCTTTATTGGAGTATAATTGCTTTACAATGGTGTGTTAGTTTCTGCTTTATAACAAAGTGTATCAGTTATACATATACATATGTTCCCATATCTCTTCCCTCTTGCGTCTCCCTCCCTCCCACCCTCCCTACCACACCCCTCTAGGTGGTCACAAAGCACCGAGCTGATCTCCCTGTGCTATGTGGCTGCTTCCCACTAGCTATTTTACGTTCGGTAGTGTATATATGTCAATGCCACGCTCTCGCTTTGTCACAGCTTACCCTTCCCCCTCCCCATATCCTCAAGTCCATTCTCTAGTAGGTCTGTGTCTTTATTCCTCTCTTACCCCTAGGTTCTTCGTGACATTTTTTTTCTTAAATTCCATATATATGTGTTAGCATACGGTATTTGTCTTTCTCTTTCTGACTTACTTCACTCTGTATGACAGACTCTAGGTCCATCCACCTCATTACAAATAGCTCAATTTCGTTTCTTTTTATGGCTGAGTAATATTCCATTGTATATATGTGCCCCATCTTCTTTATCCATTCATCTGTTGATGGACACTTAGGTTGTTTCCATCTCCGGGCTATTGTAAATAGAGCTGCAATGAACATTTTGGTACATGACTCTTTTTGAATTATGGTTTTCTCAGGGTATATGCCCAGTAGTGGGATTGCTGGGTCATATGGTAGCTCTATTTGTAGTTTTTTAAGGAAACTCCATACTGTTCTCCATAGTGGCTGTACCAATTCACATTCCCACCAGCAGTGCAAGAGTGTTCCCTTTTCTCCACACCCTCGCCAGCATTTATTGTTTGTAGATTTTTTGATGATGGCCATTCTGACTGGTGTGAGATGATATCTCATTGTAGTTTTGATTTGCATTTCTCTAATGATTAATGATGTTGAGCATTCTTTCATGTGTTTGTTGGCAGTCTGTATATCTTCTTTGGAGAGATGTCTATTTAGGTCTTCTGCCCATTTTTGGATTGGGTTGTTTGTTTTTTTGTTATTGAGCTGCATGAGCTTCTTGTAAAATTTGGAGATTAATCCTTTGTCAGCTGCTTCATTTGCAAATATTTTCTCCCATTCTGAGGGTTGTCTTTTGGTCTTGTTTATGGTTTCCTTTGCTGTGCAAAAGCTTTGAAGTTTGATTAGGTCCCATTTGTTTATTTTTGTTTTTATTTCCATTTCTCTAGGAGGTGGGTCAAAAAGGATCTTGCTGTGATTTATGACATAGAGTGTTCTGCCTATGTTTTCCTCTAAGAGTTTGATAGTGTCTGGCCTTACATTTAGGCCTTACATAAAGGCCTCCTGGCCTTTACATTTTGAGCTTATTTTTGTGTATGGTGTTAGGGAGTGATCTAATCTCATACTTTGACATGTACCTGTCCAGTTTTCCCAGCACCACTTATTGAAGAGGCTGTCCTTTCTCCACTGTGCATTCTTGCCTCCTTTATCAAAGATAAGGTGACCATATGTGAGTGGGTTTATCTCTGGGCTTTCTATCCTGTTCCATTGATCTTTATTTCTGTTTTTGTGCCAGTACCATGCTGTCTTGATTAGTGTAGCTTTGTAGTATAGTCTGAAGTCAGGGAGTTTGATTCCTCCAGCTCCGTTTTTTGTTCTCATGATTGCTTTGGCTATTCGGGGTCTTTTGTGTTTCCATACAAATTGTGAAAGTTTTTGTTCTAGTTCTGTGAAAAATGCCAGTGGTAGTTTGATAGGGATTGCATTGAATCTGTAGATTGCTTTGGGTAGTAGAGTCATTTTCACAATGTTGATTCTTCCAATCCAAGAACATGGTATATCTCTCCATCTATTTGTATCATCTTTAATTTCTTTCATCAGTGTCTTATAATTTTCTGCATACACATCTTTTGTCTCCTTAGGTAGGATTATTCCTAGATATTTTATTCTTTTTGTTGCAATGGTAAATGGGAGTGTTTTCTTGATTTCACTTTCAGATTTTTCATCATTAGTGTATAGGAATGCCAGAGATTTCTGTGCATTAATTTTGTATCCTGCTACTTTACCAAATTCATTGATTAGCTCTAGTAGTTTTCTGGTAGCATCCTTAGGATTCTCTATGTATAGTATCATGTCATCTGCAAACAGTGACATCTTTACTTTTTCTTTTCCGATTTGGATTCCTTTTATTTCCTTTTCTTCTCTGATTGCTGTGGCTAAAACTTCCAAAACTATGTTGAATAAGAGTGGTGAGAGTGGGCAACCTTGTCTTGTTCCTGATCTTAGTGGAAATGCTTTCAGTTTGGACTTTAATTAATGATGTATCAAATGTATTATACAAATACTTCTTTTATTTTTTTGTGGTACACGGGCCTCTCACTGTTGTGGCCTCTCCCGTTGCGGAGCACAGGCTCCAGACGTGCAGGCTCAGCGGCCATGGCTCACGGGCCCAGCCGCTCCGCGGCATGTGGGATCTTCCCGGACCGGGGCACAAACCCATGTCACCTGCATCGGCAGGTGGACTCTCAACCACTGTGCCACCAGGGAAAACCACAAATACATTTTTATTTAATTTTTATTGTGGTAAAATGAACATACAAAATTTACAATTTAAACCATTTTAAAATGTATAATTCAGTGACATTAAGTACATTCACAATATAGTGTAACAATCACCACTGTCTAGTTCCAGAATTTTATCACTCCAAAAGGAAACCCCTTACACATTAAGCAATAACTCCATAATACCCCCTCCCTCCAGCTCCTAGAAACCCCCAATCTGCATTCTGTTTCTAAGGATTTGCTTATTCTGGATATTTCATTTAAAGGGAATTATATAATATGTTTCCTTTAGTGCCCAGTTTCTTTTATTTAGCATGTTTTCAAGGTTCATCCATGTTGCAGCATGCATCAGTACTTCATTCCTTTTCATGGCTGAATAATAGCCCATTATATGGATATACACATTTTGTTTATCCACTCATACACTGATGGACGGTTGCGTTGCATCCGTGTTTTGACCAGTGAATTTGAATAGTGTCACTATAAACATGGGTATTTATGTCTTTGTTTGAACACCTGCCCTCAATTCTTTGTGGGTATTTGTCCAGGAATAGAATTGCTGATTTGGTAATTCTATGTTTAACTTATTAAGAAACTGTCAAGCTGTTTTCCACAGTGTCTGCACCATTTTACATTCCCACCAGCAATGTACAAGAGTCCATTTCTCCACATCCTAGCCAACACTTATTATTTTCTGGGTTTCTTTTTATAGTAGCCATCCTTCACATCAAAAAGAATAAAATACCTAGGATACAAAATTAATATATAGTAGCCATCCTAAAGAGTGTGAATTGGTATCGCATCACGTTTTGATTTGCATTTCCCTGATGGTTAGTGATGTTGAGCATCTTTTCATGTGCTTATTGGACATTTGTATATCTTCTTTGGAGAAACATCTATTCAGGTCTTATGCCCAAATTTTCATTGGGTTGTTTTCTTTTTAGGTGTCGAATTATAGGAGGTTTTAAATAACCTGGACACTAGACTCTAATCAGATATGTGATTTGCATCACTATCCTCCCATTCTGCGGATTGCCTTTTCACTATCTTGATACTGTTCTTTGATGCAGAAAAATTTTTAATTTTGATGAAGTCCATTTTCTTTTTCTTCTGTTGATTGTGCTTCTGGGGTCATATCTAAGAAATCATAGCCAAATCCAAGGTTATGAAGTTTTACCTCTCTGTTTTCTTCTACAAGCTGTGTAGTTCTAGCTCTTAGATCCATTTAGAGTTAATTTTAGTATCTAGTGTGTGGTAGGGGTACAAGATCTGTCTTTTGCACGTGGATATACAGTTGTCCCAGTTTTATATGTTTGACATTAGAAAGGGATCCTTAAAGAAAGAATGTGTTCAGTGATATTCACTGTAGTATTCTTCATAGTAGCAAAAAACTAGAAACATCAAACTTGTTCAACAATAAATTAGTAAAATAAATTGTGATAGACCCTTATGATGTAATATTATGTAGAAAAAATAGTATTGTGGATAAATATTTATTGTAATAGAAAGTTGTTCATAAAAATATCATTAAGTGAAAATTCTGATTAAAATTCAGTAACAGCAGGGCTTCCCTGGTGGCGCAGTGGTTGAGAGTCCACCTGCCGATGCAGGGGACACGGGTTCGAGCCCCAGTCCGGGAAGATCCCACATGCCGCGGAGCAGCTGGGCCCGTGAGCCATGGCTGCTGGGCCTGCGCGTCCAGAGCCTGTGCTCCACAATGGGAGAGGCCATAACAGTGAGAGGCCTGAGTACCACACACACAAAAAAATTCAGTAATAGCATACACACACACACACACACACACACACACACACACACCTGTATATGCATAGAAAAAAGATTTTATGGGATGTACACCAAGGAGCTAATTGTGGCTATCTCTGGAGGTGGTATTGTGTGCATTTTTTTCTTCTTTTTGTTTATATTTATTTATTAAAATTTTTCTAGAATGAAAAATTATTGCTTTTTCAACTTTTCAACAAGACAATTAGTTATTGTCTTATTAGTAATGAGCAGTCTCCATTTTCTAAAAGGTCAGAAACGATTGTTCTAGGCTGTTTAAGCCTCCAGTACTAACCTGTTCTATCCTGTGTTAGCTGACTTCCCTGTCCTTGGCATCTTGCCTATCTGATCCCTAGTTTCTTTCTGATACTTCTCATTAAAGCAAACTACACTTTCAAGTCAAATACATTCTACCACACAGCTCTTGTCTATTGGATTTATCAATCAAAGGAGGTATGGGTGTGGGACATGACTGTCGCAGTGATCATCTCCCAGCCTAGATTAGCCCTCATTTCTATTCTGAGTCTGTGGTTTAGTTGGTCGGAAGATTTGTCTTTATTCTGAGCACACCTTCAAAAACTATAATTGTGACTATAGCAACTAGTGGAGGCGAGAAAAGAAATCAGGAATAAATGGCCCACCAAGATCGTTGTTTCTGGTTAAGAACCATGTATGGGATCCAACATATGTAGTAGTAGTAGTTGCTCTCTAACCTAGCAAATTTCTGTTCTTATTTTTATGAGTGCTGATTATGAAATTTTATTGCTAGGTCTGCTCACCCTTAAATAGTTCTGCTCAAATCTTTGAATATATCATGCTGATCTGCAACCAACATTTAGATATTTTTCTCCTTCTTTGTAGTTAATGGATTCCAGGAGGCCTGATCTCTTGCCAGTGTTTTCTTTGTGATTTCGTCCAAATCAGGCAGACACACAGTCAATTTCTCAGAATCAATCTCTCTCTCTCTCTCTCTCTCTCTCTCTTTCTCTCTCTCTCTCTCCCTCTCCCCCCGCCTCTCTCTCTCCCTCCCCCTCTCTCCCTCTCTCCCCCTCCCTCCCTCCCCCCATCCTTGTTCTCTCTCTAAAAGCTTTTATTAATGTCACGGGCTTAGAAATTGAACACTGTGCAGTTTTTCTTCACTACAAGAGATTTGTTTTTCTGAAATGATATATCTATTATTTGAATTCATAGTTGGGATAAACTTCAGTCAAAGTAATCAGCAGTTTGTATCTATTCAGCCTCTTTTCCATTTTTTTCCTTTCTGGATTGCCTCAGAGTTCTTCTTCCTGTTATTCACATCTGTCAGAATCTTAGTCACAACATTACTAATTCCTTTTTAGCTTAAGCTCTCTTCAGCCAGTATCCAGTTAAATCATTTGAAGTAAGCAAGATCATCTTTGATATCTGATCCTAAGTGAACTCCAACTTTGTGTACAGCTTAAACTCTTCACTCAAAGGGCTTCATACTCCCAGAAATCCACAAACTTTAGGGAGTTTTAGCTCAAGAACCATTTTTCAGTGTTTTCTGCTCTTTGATCTGTGTCCTGTGCCTGTTTGACAAACACTGACATAATAATCTGTGTCCCTGTGGACATTTCCCCCTGAGAAGAGTATTTCTTTCTCCCTTAGGAAATAATCTAATTCTTTTTTGTTGAGTTCCAGTGTGTTTGGCACATGTGGGTCCTAATAAATCATAAGTAGGAAGTCTGATTCTCCTGTCTAAAAAAGGAAGGTAGTTTGTCACATGCCTGTGGAAAAACACCCAGGGCATTTCTCCATAAGCTTTATTAGATTCAAGAGGAGAATCATTTTTCTCCATATGCCCCAGTCCTATAGATTTAGTGGAGCCACCTTGTCAGTGTGTTTACACCATATAATTCAGGTAGAAGTGTGAGGGCATGATGGGACCCTGACTAGAGAGAATCTTACATGTGGCATTCTTTCAGTCTTTGTCTTAGAAGATCACACCCTCCTTGAAACAGTGTTCCCTTGATTTCTATGACGTCACCCTCTTCTACTTTTCTTCCTTTTATCTGGCTATTCCTCTGGCATCTTTGTTGGTTCTTCCATTTTTGACCAAACTTTAAATGTTGGAGTTCCTTGGGGTACGGCCTTTTCTCCTTAGTTGATTTCATGCTTTCCCAGGGTTTCAGTTATATACCAGTGACACCATCCTAGATTTTCATACTGAACCTGAAACCTGCCTACTGCACGTATCTGATAGGCACCAAAAATTCATCAGGACAAAAAGTTTATTGAAGATTTATACCTCCTTCCCTGTTCTTGCTTCAGAGCTTTGCATTTCACAAAGGCACCACTATCGCCCAGTTACTCAAGTCAGAAAACCAGGAGTCAATTTCAAACTCACAGTCTTTCTTCTGCCATTAGTTAATAACCATATCCTATTGATTCTGCCTCCGACGTCTCCCTCAAATCTGTCCACTTCTCTCCATCTCCATTGCCAGGACTGTAGGGCAAACCAACAGGTATCACTGCGCCTACCTCTAGCCTTGCCTAGCTCTCTGATCCATTTTGCACACTATCCACCTAGTGACCTTTTAAACACATAAATAAGATTGTGTCATTCTTGAACATGAAAACCATTCAGTGATTTCCTATGACTCTTAGGGTAAAGCCCAAGAGCCTTTACTCACTATCCTTGAACTATTCTGGCCTTCTTTTACATCCTTCAACGTGCCAAGTTCCTTACCAAGTCAGATCCTCTGCACGTGCTGTTCTTTTTGGAATATCCTTCAACACCCTCTCCTTCCACTCCCAGTTTAATTTTCAAATGAACAAATGAAGGAATGAATGCCACTAGAATTGATACTATGTAAACTATGAATGTTGGCAATTAGGAAATCTTTGGTTCACCTAATAGCAAACACATCAAACAGAAAAATATAGAAGCGCTATAGGAAGTTCTTCTTCCTGTTAGGGCCTGACTTAGTATGAATTAATATTGTCAAACTTGGCTTGTTGCTCTTGTTGGTACAGCAATAATCTCTTCTATACAAAGAAATTAATAACTTTAAAAAGATGTTTTTGCAGCGTCCACATGGATACAGCAAAAATGTTGCGTGAAAAATGGAAATTTTATTCTGTCATCATGTAGACATAAATCCAGATTTTTGACTGAATGTTTCCATTTTTATCTAAATATTTGTGGTTGTCTGTATATATTATCTGCTTTATTAAACTATCCGCTTACTCTCAGAAATCTTTAGAATATGGTACTTACATTATCAAACTAGATTCCTGTGGATCTAAACCATCTGTGAGGCTAAAGATGAAAGAATTATTTTAACAATAACATCTGGATAATAAGATTTCCCCAAATTCTATTTAGTGGCAAGATAGGACATCAGAAAAGGTTAACAGTGAGATCACATTTGAGTTGGATGGTTAGTGGCTCAATAATTTTCTTTTTCTTATATTGTTTACATTTTACACATGTATTTTCAAAGATAAATTGCCTTTGCTTTGTGTTTATATATATATATATTTCTTTGTTCAGTAATACAGAAAGGATATTGCCAATAGGAAATGTTAGAACAATGCCCCATCTTAGTCCAATTTTATCCCTAGATTGCTCAGAGTTTAAAATAAATAAGAGGCAAATTGTCCTAGGCATGTAACCGGATACTGTCCAAGGCCTGTCTCCTACTATAACAGGTGTGCTTTCAATGGCCTTTTATTGCTCTTTTTATCCCCCTCTTGTTCTGTTGTCCCATAGAGTCAACAGCTGTGACTACTGTTTGGTCTCTATAGCACCCAGATTCCTTTCTCCTTTAGTCTTTCAGCAACCTCATTTTCCTAATGTCTTCATTTACTGCTATTGATTATGCTGCAGTGTGTACTGCAGTGGCTATTAGACTCTGAAGCTCTATTTAATTTAGTTTTAATGCAAATAACTACATAAATTTGTGTAGATTATATGGAAGCTAACCCTTTCTGGACATAGCCTAGAAAACCCCTGGCTCCCTACATCATGCTCTAAAGCCCCATGGCCTCTTCGTTGGGAATGACCCAGAACCCCAAAGTAAAATAGATACCCTAAGCCTACCCTAGGCCAGACATACATTCTCCTCCCAAACATTCATCCCTCATTTGTTGTTCAAAAACTAGTTATTGGGCTTCCCTGGTGGCGCAGTGGTTGAGAGTCTGCCTGCCGATGCAGGGGACGCGGGTTCGTGCCCCAGTCCGGGAAGATCCCGCATACCGTGGAGCGGCTGGACCCGTGAGCCATGGCCGCTGAGCCTGCATGTCCAGAGCCTGTGCTCCGCAATGGGAGAGGCCACAACAGTGAGAGGCCCACGTACCGCAAAAAAAAAAAAAAACTAGTTATTGAAAACTACTTTGTGCAAGGCGTTATACTAGGAAATGGAGCAACAGAGATAATGAAGATACAGTCCCTGCCCTTAAGACTGACAAGACTTATGCTCTGCTTGAGGAAAGCATCCTAGGAACTTGTTTGGAAAACAATGATTTTTGAGGAATGCACTAACCAACTCTGTCTCTAGACTGAGTTTCCAGCCTGCTATTTGAATCTACAGACCCCAGACTTGAGCTACAACATCCAGCTGGATTTCCAGCCTCCAGCCAGCCGTGCTCACTTTGTGGCCGGCCGCCACAATCCGAACTGGCATGAGCGAATTCCTTAATCTGTCCTGTTGCTAATGTCTCTCCTGACAAACAGGGATTTTGTACAAATCAGTGGTTTGTGTATACTGACAAAGACTTCTTAGTTTGTCTAAAGTGTGAAGTCAAGAGGAGATTCTCTCAGCAACCAAGGACCTCTCAGTTCAGTCCTGAATGGATTTTTCCTCTAATTGCAACCCAAAGTTTTACATGTCTTCTTGTCCCGATAGTGTTTACTAGTGCCACTAAATGTGTAAATGTATATAGGCAGAAATTTACCACCCCCTGGATTCTCTAATTGTTTAATGTATTCTGCAGTGTCTAATATATTACATCCTTAAAGCCATCCATCCAATTATCTTTACATCTCAAAAATCTGGACATAAGGCCAGCATATACTTATGCACGTATTTAATGGTGAAATTTAAATGTAAGTACAATAAAACATGAAAACTGTATACCCCCTCAAAAAAGACTTAAGAGTCTTATGGTAGAGACAAACACAAACACAGGCAATTACTTTGAAATGTGGTAAATAAGGGTGGAGGAGAACTATGTGATCACAAAAGAAAATACCTTTAGTGTCAGAAAAGCTTCCCAGAAGAAGTAACGTCTAAGTGGGGATATAAAGGATCTGCAGGAATTAAGCTCACTAAATACTAGAGAACAGCTATCTCAGGTAGAGAGGGCAGTGTTTATAAAGGCACAAAACCTTGAGAAAACATGGCTTTCTGGTTGAATCATCAGTAATTCTGCACGACTACAACTTAGGATTCACAGGTAAGGTAAGGAGAATAGTGAAAGAAGCCTGAGGAGGAAAAAAGGACAAGTTAGCTAGACTCAGAATCATGGGGTCTGTCATTTAGGGCAATAAGATATGCAAAATGTTGTAAGTAAGGGCATGATATGATCAGAATATGGTCTTAGATGGGTCACCTTTGTGGCAGTATGGAAAAATAGATAGGAAGAGTCACGACCGGATGCTGTTGCCATGATCGAGATGAGAGATGATGATAAACTGAACTAAAGCATTGGTAGAGGGAATGGAGAAGAGAGGACATATTCAAGAGATATTTAGAAAGTTGAATTGCCAGTACATGTAATAATAGAGTTATGGTACAGTATGGGAAGTGCTGTAAGAATAGTAAATACAAAAGACTATCTAAAAGAGAAAGAAAACATCTTTTGTCTGGAAGGGTTGGGTGAGAAGATGAGCTTTGTTTATCCCAGGCAGAAGAAATAACATGTGCTAGGACACAAATAAGGAATGAAAGTAACTGCATGTTCAGTGAATGGCTTGGGTGCATGTATGTGTGTGTGTGTGTGTGTGTGTGTGTGTGTGTGTTTTCAGCAACAGAACACTTTTTCCCAACGAAATCTTTCTCTAAACCTTAATGTTTAAAATAGAAGTGATGAAACAATTCCTCAGGAAGTTTAAATATTTTGGCAAAATATGCCATTGTTTGCAGAACTCTGGAGCACTCTGCCCTGAGGGTCCCTTGGAACACAGTTGAAAACATGCTGGGGTAGAACTTTATCTACTCAAGTCCAAATCACTAAGCCAGGCTAGAAGTGGATCGTTAGATCACTTAAAGAGAAATTACATGAGCTGCCTCTGATAGGTCGGTTGTTCCCTGAATCTAAGCTGTGTGCCATATACTACCTAAAGCATTTCAAAGAGATTTATTTAACCCGTGCAGTTAAGGAGAATCTGTGAAACCAGGTAAATGGGTAACTTTATTTGTTGTTCTCACCCTCCCTTTTCTATACTGAGCTCCTTGGTCCAAAGGGCCAATGGCATTTCTGCAACCATCTCCCCCTCCCACCTCTGTACCATCTTCTATACTTGAGTCTGAATATAAGTAAATGAATCCTAGTCCCAAGGACATGAGCAATGCGTGCATGTTGTGTTCTAGATTGAGTATATGAGTTTTGGGGTCCCCTATCGCAATGACTCAAGACTGACTTCTTTAAAAAAATCATATTATAGTGTCTTGATGGAGTCAGTAGGGATACTGCCTTCCTCCTTACTCCAATCCCCTGCTTTTCACATTATTCTGTTCTGTGGGTCAATGTTGTTCCAACTGGGTACACATACTTCTAGGATACATGAAGACTTTAAAGAACTACGTAGGCAGGTTTTGTTTGCGTCTCTGTTTGTTTTTAACCAATTTCCAGATTTTCAACTTCCATGTGTACTCTTTCCTGAACTTCATCTGCATGAGAACATACCTGATGGTCCTACTTCCCCACCTTCCCTTTTCCCACTTTATAAGAGAACAGCATGTCTCTAACTCAGGTCAAGGCTTACCTTGGTGCCTGGTCCCAAGGTATAAAAACCTCCTGGACACCAAACAAAGAGACCATTGAAAATATTGGTGTTGATATTGAGAAAATATATTACTTTAAAGATGCAATAACAAATCCTTTTGTAAACCAAGTATAGCTGGCCCTCTCTAGCCACAGATGCGGAACCCGCAGGATATGGAGGGCTGACTGTAGTTTTTAATGCCTTGCTTTCAGCAAAATCAGAGGAGAGTCTAACTATGTTGTCATTTGATAGGTCATTACATATAATTTTGATGATAGATCATTATGTAATTTTTTGAGATAGTATTCAGATAGTGCTCAACTGAACGATATTATTTTTTTATTATTATTTTTTTTTGCGGTACGCGGGCTTCTCACTGTTGTGGCCTCTCCTGTTGCGGATCACAGGCTCCGGACGCGCAGGCTCAGCGACCATGGCTCACGGGCCCAGCCGCTCCGCGGCATGTGGGATCTTCCCGGACTGGGGCACGAACCCGTGTCCCCTGCATTGGCAGGCGGACTCTCAACCACTGCGCCACCAGGGAAGCCCACGATATTGTTTTAACTAAACTCTGTTCATTCCCATCCACTTACTTATGTAAACAAGATTTCTCAACACTTAAATGTATTGAAAATGCTGAGCTTGGTCTCATTCTAACAGTAAGTAACATTCATCCACAGAGAAAAGAGCTACTTTTTAAAAAAATCCCCTTCGGGGACATCCCTGGTGGTCCAGTGGTTAAGACTCCACCCTTCCACTGCAGGGGGCGTGGGTTTGATCCCTGGTCGGGAAATAAGATCCTGCGTGCTGCACGGTGAGGCAATAAAATAAAATAAAATAAAATAAAAATCCCCTTCCAGCATATCGAGATATATCCCCAATAATAGTCTATTTTATGTTTATTAATTATAAAGTTTTATCATGTATTTGTGTTATTTTAATTATGTACTAATGATTATAATGAAAACAGTCCCAAAGACTCAGAGCCTTACAGTCACAGGAAATAAGTATTTTTTTTACAATGTAAGTTTATGTATGTTTCTATAACAGAGATTAGGATGCGATGATCAAAGACTTTCATGACTAAAAATATATTACATAAGGATACAATTCTGTGGAGTGAGTAGAATGAAAATAAGAGTTCAAGAGAAAAAGGTATACAATTTCTGACTATGCAGAAGGAGTTTGTTCATGTATCTTTTGAATGGATAATTGTGGATATTAAACGTGATGGGATTTGGTTCCACCTAAAAGAGAGATGCAGCAGTTTCTTTTTGAATATCAATATTTGCAATATGCCAGAAATCGCATTATTGGCAGTATGTAAACTTTCATAAATCCCTCCATAAAAAGTTGGTAGGCGTCAACTTTAAGATATGTTATGGGGCATATAGTTTTTCCAAAATTCTTTTAGAGGCTATGCAAGTAAAAACGCTTGAAGGTGACTGTCATAGGTGGAGAATTAGGTAGGGGCCGTTTTAATGCACCTGCAGTGTGGGGTTCTTTGGTCCCGAGAGTTGCCAAGAATGAAGCAACGTGGAGCCATTGTGTCACAGATGTATTCGCTTTGCAAGCCAGAGACAGAGAATCTTCCCAGGCCAGCCACAGGACCATCTTTCCCACTTACTTTTCCAATGTCTCTACCTTGAATCCCCCTCCCTGCTGCCCTGCCAGCCCACCCCCAAACCTTGTGCCTTCACTCCCATTCAGCCCTCTCTTAGCTATCCTGGCCTCTCTCTCCCAACTCAAACTCTTCCACCAGGGCCTCTCTCCTCCCATTGCCTAAATACAAATACTCCTACAATTAAGGAGAGGATAAATTCAAAAGAGCTATATATAAGTCGATGTGTACAGAAGTCCAAAGGGAGAGTTTTAAGGTTACAGTCCCTGGAAACATTTACGAGCAGCTGCTATGAGTGTCTGTCGGCTGCTGAGGGCTCACAGTTGCCCCTCTTCTCTGGAGACCTGGCCTGGGCTGATAGGAGCTGCCCACTAAGAAGGGTACACTCCAGTCTGGAAGGGCCAGATAACCAGAGATTGAGTGATAAGAGCTTCAAAAGGCTGGTCACCAAGGAGCAGCACCGCTGTGCAGTTTCTGCCATCAATCAATCAGTGTGGGGCTGTCCTTTCCAGCTCTAAAACCAAGCACACCCGTCTCCTCCTTGTTGATCTGTTCTATCAAGCATCTCTTCCTCCAAACAGACCAGTTTCGAATATACTGAAAATCTGTTCAGGTAAATACCCGCTCCCAACACCAGCCCCTATCTTGCACAGTAACTGGTGTCATAGAGAATCCTGTAGCAATCATTAAACTTTCACCACCTGATCTCAATTTCCTGACTAGATTCAAATGACCCTGAACTCGGGGAACCTAGAGCATAGGGAATAAGCCATTGCTTGTGAAGCATTCATTCATCTCTTCATTCATCAGAAATACATATTGAGTACTTAGTACGTGTCAGAGACTGTTCTAGGTTCTCAGGATAGGTGTATCAGTGAACCAAATAAAGATCCTTGCCCTCATGGAGCTTACATTTTAGCAGGGGGGAAACAGGCAATAAGCATAGTACATAGGTAAATTATATATTGGAAGGAAATAACTGCTGTAGAAAAAGAAAAGATAGAGCAGGGAGAGAGGTGAGAGAAAGAGGCTGCAGTATTAAATAAAAAGGGTCATCATATTAAATTAATGCAAAATATCTTCATTCACAGCATGTTTATCGGGCTTAGCTTTTGAGGTTTTGAACTTCTAAACTAGCCTTCTAAATTAATAGTACCCTAACAGGCATAGGACACTGATGCTGGGCCCTCAGTACCACATTCAAAAGCTTTCCATTTCCTCAATAGATTTCCATGTCCTCTCCCTGATTATCGTGGATTGCAAAGGCACAGAACTTTTTATATCTGTCATTATTTGCTATTTGTCATTCACAGTTGTTTCTGTCACAGAAGGAGTTAGTCCATCAAATACTGGTCATTTCCCACCAATTTCAATTTTTTTATTCTCTACTTTTATTTTCGTCATGAATACACTGATCTCGTGACACAACACTTTCTCTACATTTGTACTCATGATGATGCAGGATTAGAGTTGCCAGCTTTAGCTAATACATTTAAATTTAAATGGGAATTTCAGAGAAACAACAATTTTTTGTATAAATATGCCCCATGCAATATTTGGGACATATTTATGCTTTGCATTTATATTTATATTTATATTACATATAAACATATTTGTATATGGAGTATATGATAGAATAGTTGTATTTATACTAAAAATGATCTGTGGCTTACATGAAATTCAAATTTAACTGGGCATCCTATATTTTATCTGGCAGTCCTATGCAGGATTCAATTAAATTCATCAAGGTTGATTGAATATCTATGATGAGATGTTATTCTGTATAAAGCACTGGTTCTCAAAGTATGATCCTGAAACCAGCAACCTCAGCATTACCTGGGAACTTGTTATGAATGCAAATTCCTGGGTTTACCTCAGGCAAAACAAATGAATCAGAAACTCTGAGCTTGGGGCCCAGCAATCTTTTTTAACAAGCCCACCAGGTAATCCTGGTGTATACTAAAATTTGAAAACAACCGCTATACGTATGATATCGCTTATATGCGGAATCTTAAAAAATGATACAAATGAACTTCTTTACAGAAGAGAAACAGACTCACAGACTTAGAGAACAGAATTTATGGTTACCAGGGGGGAAGGGTGGGGGCGAGGGATAGTTAGGGAGTCTGGGAATTGACATGTACACACTGCTATATTTAAAATAGATAACCAACAAGGACGTACTGTATAGCACAGGGAATTCTGCTCAATATTCTGTAATAACCTAAATGGGAAAAGAATATGAAAAAGAATAGATACTTGTATACATATAACTGAATCCCTTTGCTGTACACCTGCAACTAACAACACTGTTAATCAACTATACTCCAATATAAAATAAAAAAATTTTAATTAAAAAAAAGAAAACAAGTGATATAGCCAGCTCTGTTAGTGTCCTGCCCAGATCTCACCAGTGCACCCACCAAGCAGCTGCTAAAGTCTCACAGTTGTCCCCCTTTCTCGGGGGAATTGCCCTCAGCTGTCAGAGCCGCCTCTCCCGGGCAGTTGTGCCCCAGGTTGGGGGTGGCCCATAACTTCTGAACCACTGATAGAGGTGTGAAAGGCTGACTTCTTGACAAAAATGGGAACAACTCTGCAGTGTGGTTTATGCTCCAGAATCCTAATCCCATGGATCAGATCAAGGTTTGACTTTAATCTGAGACCACAGCTTTTCCTGGTTCTTTTCCCTTTTATCATGCTTCTCTCACTCACTGATAGGTGTTTCCTAAAGAGCATTCCCTCAACATATTATTTACAACCAAATCCCTGCTTCTGCAGAATCTGACACAAGACGGATGGGGCTGAGAATATTCATAAAAGACTGTAATGTTAGGCCTAAACACAGCAAATTCAGCGGGTAGACTAAATAACAAGACTAAAATGATCACATGTAACCATGAATACTCTTTGAAGACAAGGAAAAACTGCTGCAATATTTTAAGCATCAGGTTTTAAGAGTTAGGATTTAGATAGTAAGAAGGAGAGAAGAGGAGAGAACTAAAAGAATTAATGGAAAAAAAATCAAAGACAATTAAAAAGAATTGATGGGAAAAGGAGAGAAGAGGATGAATCCAACACATTAAAAAAACAACACTGGCAATATTAAAATAAGAGCAGCCAACATTCATTGTTTTCTATATGCCTTCGTGTAAATCAGGTAACAATTCAACTCAGTTACAATCTGAAAATAGAACTTGAGAGCTGACACCATACCCCAGCACTTTGCATGGGACCTGGCTCACAGTAGATGCTCAATAAATGTCTGTTAATGGAGGAAAGGTGGGTATTCAAGGTGACACCAAGATTTCTAGGTTGGAAGCATAGATGAACAATAACAAGAGAAACAGAAAGCTGGGGAAATCATGAGTTTATTTTTAAATAAAGGGTTTGAGGAGACACAAATTTGAGAAACTCAAATGAAGATAACTATAGATAGCTGAAAACATAGGTGTGGCCAAAAAAAGGTGAGAGGTCAGGGCCAAACATGTATATTAGGGAGTAGGTTTCTATGGTTACAATGTCATTCACATAAGCTCAGTCTTCATAATTTGGCACAAAGCCTAGCCATCTGATCATGGTTTTAAAAATCTAAAAAGAAAATTGCTAAACACAAGTGTCTAGCTGCTCTTTCTTCTGCATGATCTTTTAGAAATTTTATTTAAAGAAAACTTTTTGGTCAAGGACTCACAATTTAACAAAAGATGCTTCTGTGTAGCAAGTTATTGTGGAACAAAGTTATTCTCACCAGGCAGCAGCTTTAAGAACATTGGAACCATCAAGATAAGATATCATTGGTATTTAACTTTTACCTTGGGAGAACTTTGCGTTTCAATTAGCTTGTGGGTTTTCACATATTTTTTGGCAACTTAGGTTCCCCAAAAGAGATCTGAACTGATACTTTATGAACCAGCTGCTCCTGAATCTTTGCACTGAAAAATAAGATCTTCAGTTCACTGCTTGAGATTTTTTTTTAATGCTGCTTTTAAGGCTGAGTAAAAAAACAGACATTTCCTGTGGACTTCCGTGGTGATCCAGTGGGTAAGACTCCATGCTCCCAATGCAGGGGGCCTGGGTTTGGTCCCTAGTCGGGGAACTAGGTCCCACATGCCACAACTAAAGATCCCGTATGCCGCAACTAAACATGCTGCAATGAAGAGCCCACGTGCCACAACTAAGACCAGGTGCAGCCAAAATAAATAAATAAATAAAATATATTTTTTAAAAAAACAGACATTTCCTGTAAGAGTCCTCCTCTCCTCTCTGGGTTTTGGTATACATATAATGGTCTGAGACCTTGGAGGCGTGTTTCTTTGATATTATGCACCAATTACATTATGTACTGAAGATATGATGACACACGCCTCCCAAGAACCATCTGTATTATCTATGTAGCTCCATTTTATTTTAAGAAAAGCAATGTTATGTATGTTGAAGAAAATTCAGGCAGCATGGATGCTGGCTCATGAGAGAGAAAATACAAATGTGCAGACAACCGAGAATTTAAGATGACTCTGAGTCAAATATAAACCATATGATGACAAGAAGAGAAAGGACTGAAGTGACAAGAAGAGCACACTAGAGAAAAAGTAAGATACAGAAACTGGGTGACTGATTCATGAACAGCTCGTGTAACCTGACCTAGGTCAAGTGTCCAAGCTAAGGTTTTATTCAGGGGATTTGAAGGAGAGTGGTCCATCTGGGCTGTCAGGGCAATTGCTATTTTATCATTGGTCTAGAATCTTAGGCTTATGCCTAAAGTCCAGTCACAAAGACCTATTTTTCTGTAGTTACCATGGGCTTAATAGTTGTCCTGGTTGGCGTAAAGATGAAGGAGGCTGAAACTAAGAAGACAAATGTAGTCTTGGCTCAAGCCTTATCTAGGCAATTATCATTTGTTTTCCTGGGTATGGTTTGGAACCTGAGGTTTTTCACGGTGTGGCTGTTCATGCATCCTTCATGGTGGGGCGTAAAGGTCAATTCTGAAGGGGTACTGACATCCAAAAGGAGAATATCTTCATCCTCTGAGGAATGGGGATGGGAAGCCAATGACAATAATGGCGAATGTTCTGTTACTTGAGTAGTCCTGACATTTTTGGCCAAAGAAAGTATGTTAAAAGAAAAGTCTCAGACACTTTTCTAGTGAACATCTCCAACACTCTGCTCTTTTAAAACTGTGGAGATCTCAAGTTTTGTGAAGGAAATTGAAAACAGAATGATTAAAATACATTTGTTTTTCAAAGAACAGTTTCTGGAAGTAATCAAAAGTACATCCTGAAGAACAGCAATTCTCTTTCCTTTCTTGTATTAGGTGCTGATAGCAAATAATGCATCATTTGGTATCAACTGATGCTTTTCCCCCCACAGTTTTAGATATATCATCTTTAATGATGTATTTTTATTATTTGTGCTGCTTTTTATTTATTTATTTACTTACCATCTTTATTGGAGTATAATTGCTTTACAATGGTGTGTTAGTTTCTGCTGTATAACAAAGTGAAACAGCTATACGTATACATATATACCCATATCCCCTCCCTCTTGGGCCTCCCTCCCACGCTCCCTATCCCACCCCTCTAGGTGGTCACAAAGCATGAGGTGGTCTCCCTGTGCTATGCAGCTGCTTCCCACTAGCTATTTTACATTTGGTAGTGTATGACAATCTCAATAGATGCAGAAAAAGCTTTCGACAAAATTCAACACCCATTTATGATTAAAACTCTCTAGAAAGTTGTTCGAGGGTCAACTATATTTTGTTTTAATTGCATCTTTTTCTTTTTTTAACATCTTTATTGGAGTATAGTTGATTTACAATGTTGTATTGGTTGCTGCTGTATAACAAGGTGAATCAGCTATACATATACATACATCCCCATATCTCCTCCCTCTTGCGTCTCCCTCCCACCCTCCCTATCCACCCCTCTAGGTGGTCACAGAGCACCGAGCTGATCTCCCTGTGCTATGCGGCTGCTTCCCGCTGGCTATCGATTTTACGTTTGGTAGTGTATATATGTCCATGCCACGGTCTCATTTATGCTTCTTTTTAAAATGTGTCATTTTCTTTTATAGTTGGCGGGCATTGTACCAGGCATTTTATTTCACGTATTAGGCTAACTTGCTATAAATAATGAAGAGACTCAGAAACAGAGTGGCTGAAACAAAATAGAAATTAGCGGCTCCCGTGTAACAGTCTGGAGGTAGATGGCTTTGCTCCACAAGGTCATCCAAGTCCTTGGCGTTCTTCTATCTTTGTTTTCCTTGCTCACATGATTGACACTCACTCAATTCTCATGAGAAAAGGAACAAGGAAGTGAAGGGCAAGGAGTTTCCTTTCAAGTATGTGACCTGGAGGCTGCACTTGCCACTTACACGTGCCAGATGGTGGCATGGCCAAACCTAGCTGCAAAGCAGATTGGGATACGTAGTCTTTGGCTGAGTCAAACTCAGGTAGTTCTGTTACTAATAGAAAGAAGGGAAGAATGAATATTGAGGGACAAATAGAAATCACAGATATCACTCATTTTATGTATCCAGAGTAAACAGATACAAACATTTTTCCAGTTTGACTTTCCCCTTTTGATTTTTTTTATGTACCTTAAAAAATCTGAATAATCTTTGAGAACACTCCAATTGGCCATCTATCCATCATTAACATCATCCTCATCATCACAAAAGTAATAGCTACCTCTTACTCATTGCTTACAGTGGGGTGTTGGTCAGTATTAGGGTGGTGTTAAGGGCATTTAAGTATTCAGTGATTCCCCACAAAAGTATTGGGGTTTATAGTCATAGTTGACCCCAAATTTTAAAATTTTACTGCCTACTTTCTATGCAATCTCCTTCTCTGTTAAACAAACCACTTAATCCCAAAATGTGTCAGCATTCCTCCCTAGTGGATGTCTAAGATCTATACTAATTTCGAGTACTTGATCTGCTAAACCTGGAGCCGGGTGAAGGCTGAAGCTCTAAGACATCTAGTAAGGAACTAAAGCGGGAAGAAAAGTCATCCCAGAGAAACATATGTGAGGTAAACCAGAATTGACACAGTGGCAAGATGAAAGGAAAGGTTTTTAACTTTCTCATATAAGCATTTCAGAATATCGATTTTGAAGCAAGATTAGAGACATTCATGCTCTGTTCTCCATGTGTCCTATCCATTCCAGATATCACTAAAATGGTAGTATGGATGGCAGACTGGATGGCAGACTGGCCTATCTTCACATGTCCCCAAGCCTCTGAAGTACCTTAGAGTCTTTGCAATGTCACTGGTGATAGTGTATAAGTTCTCACAGTAGTTCTATGATGGGAATATCATCAACTGATGCTTTTAAATGAACCTCAGAGAGAGAAAGAAGTGCAGCTAATTACTATAAATCATCCCGAGGGACAAAAAAGACCATGTTACTATGGTGTGCAAAAGAATATTCATGGACTATTCGGGGGAATGCACGTATTCATCAGCTTATTTTCTGTGCTCAAATCCATATTCTAGAGGCTGTATTTAATATTGCCCACTTGTCACATAGGCATGTTTTCTATTAGCAAAATTGTTCATAAGGAGAGACAGTAGATGCATTAGTTACAATCACAAACTTTGAAGTCCAGAGTGCAAATCCTGGTTGTCACTTCCTGGTCGTGTGACCCGGGGCAAGTGTCTGAATATCTCTGAGCCTACATCTTCACATGGCACACAGCGCACATGGTTATAGTCACAGGCAAATAAGGTCATGCACGTACAGAGGTTTGCAGAGTGCTTGGTACATAGTAAGTGCTGCCAATGACAGGTGCTGTGATACAGCTATTACTTCATTCTCATGGAACCAAATGAAAAAATATTATTTGTTAAAGTCCCACAAAGAGCACCATGACTTTCAAGTACTCTAACACTTGAGCAAGTTTGAGAATGACTTCCCTAGTAAAGCATAGCCTGTGCCTGAATCCACCATACTATACCTTAGAAGAAAATTGGACTAAAAGTGAACCTTGGGATGATCAAAAGACATGAAGAGGAGGCTTCAGGGAGGAAAACCACAAGAGAAGAGATAGTACTAGAGGAAAAAACCCACATGCAAAGGGCAGAGGGTTATGAATCACTTTGCTATATAGCAGAAATTAACACAACATTGTAAATCAACTGTACTTCAAGTAAAGAAAGAAAAAGGGCTTTCCTGGTGGCACAGTGGTTAAGAATCCGCCTGCCAATGCAGGAGACACGGGTTTGAGCCCTGGTCCCAGAAGATCCCACATGCCGCAGAGCAACTAAGCCCGTGCGCCACAACTACTGAGCCTGCGCTCTAGAGCCTGTGCTCTAGAGCCCGCGAGCCACAACTACTGAAGCCCACGTGCCTAGAGCACGAACTCTGCAACAAGAGAAGCCACCGCAATGAGAAGCCCGCGCACGGCAACGAAGAGTAGCCCCCGCTCCCCGCAACTAGAGAAAAGCCCACGCGCAGCAACGAAGACCCGATGCAGCCAAAAATAAATAAATAAATAACTTAAAAAAAGAAAAAGAGGGTTATGAAGTACACAATCTTCAGGAAGAGTAAACATTACTACTTTGCACCTGAGTTTCCATGATCGCACTAGGTTTGCAAGAAAGGGGGAAATCACAAGTCAGTGTTTTTCTGGCTCCATTCCTATGTAATCTCTAGGAGCTTCACTCCCCATTCCGTACCCGTACATTCCCATATGTCCTCTCTCTCACCCTTCCCCACCGCCCTCCCCACCCCCTCCCCGCCAAAAAAAAGGAAAAAAAAACCCACCTCTGTCAAACCAAGACAATATCTCACAAGTTCTCTGGGAACTGGTACTCATGGCCACCATGTATCTCCCATTTCTCTTCTTTTCTTCTGGGACTTGCTCTGGGTACATATACTGTCTTGGCCAATGGCCATCAAAAGCAAGACCTCTACTGGTGCCTGCCAAGGGCAAGACTGGTGGCCAGGAGTATCCATGTCCAGGCTGTCAGTGCCCAATAAGGAAGGTGCTATCTTCCAACGCTGCAGAAGCCAGTGCTACAGTCTCCCAGGGTGCCACAAAAGCTAGCACTGAGGATGCTGACATATTACAGTAAAGCTCTTTTCCTTTACATTTGTTCTGTATTGGAGATCCTTTGACGTTAGATTCGGGCCCGGGTTCAAGGGGGCTGGGCCAGATGGTATCTGTGACAGACACCGTGCTGGGCTCATAATCTAGCCAAGCTCCTAACATGAGCCCAACTACCCGTGAATCAAATTATGTGTCACCCTTTAACTTTGGATGATTTATTTCCCAAGAGGTTTCTTTTTTTTTTCCTTTTTTTGGCTGCACCGTGGGGCATATGGGATCTTAATTCCCCGAGCCCCAGGGATCCAACCCGTGCTCCCTGCAGTGGAAGCACAGAGTCTTAACCACTGAACCTCCAGGGAAGTCCCTCCCAGAAGGTTTCTTGATGCTCATGTCTTATCAAACCTCCTGATGTGACTAACCAGTCGCACATGACTTTTAGAGTAACCGCCACTAAAGTTGATGATGGGGTTCTTTATTATGACGGGATGGTCAGAAGAAAGGAAATAGGGACAGGGAGGTGAAATTCATTGAGCGGTTCAGTTTATCAGGCATCACCGGATACCCACTGTGTGCTTCACAACAACCGTGCAAGGCTGGCATTATTACACTCATTTTCCTGGTCTTATACTGTTTTACTGATGCTCAAAGTAACAGGATCAAGGTCACACAGACAGTAAATGACAGAATTTGAAACCAGGTCTTCCTACTCCAATTGTCCCTACCTGCAGTAATATTCTGCATTTTTATCACAAGGAGTAATGTATTTCGCCCTAGGGGATTAGGGATAAGTGTATAAAGGGATACAAATGCACACATTCGACTCTATAGCATTATATCTTTACAACAGACTGTGGCCACTCTGACCTGGGGTCAGCAAATTATGACCTGAAGGCCCACAGCCTGGTTTTGTAGATGAAGTGTTATTGGAACACAGCTGTGCTCATTCATTCACTTACATATAGTCTACAACTGCAGAGATGAGTAGTTGTCACAGAGACTATATTCCTGCAAGCCTAAAATATTTATTTTCTGGCCCTTTAACAAAAAAGTTAGGGAACCCCTGCTGACCCATCAAAATGTCCTGTAGGCTCAGGAGATGCCTTCATTAGTAAATGAAATTCCCTGCCACCCCACCCCCACCCCAGCCTTTAGAACCATAAGGAATCTGAAGATCTAGTCTTGTATCTGGGGAGAAATCATCAACCCAAATTACCCACAGAGCCGTAGCTCATGCTGAAGAACAGTGCCACGGCACAGCGGTTCTTAAACTGGGGCTGGTATGTATTTGCATAATTAATTTTTCTGGAGAGAAGATCCATAACTTTTATCATATCAAAAGTTAGGAATCATCAATGTAATTCTTGTCAGACAGATATAGGTTTAAGTCTTAACTCAGGCACTGACCAGCGGTGTGATTTTAGCTAATTAGATAAACCCTTGGAGCTTCTCTTTTCTTATTTGAAAAAATGGCGCATATAGATGATCTCCTAGAACCAGGTCATCCCCTGAATATGTGAATCTACCTGTAACTTTAGATCACTAAGGGATTCCTAACCTTTGTCCTCTCCCTGTTCCCTTAAACTGAATGTGACCACTACTCATATTCTTAGATTACATTTGTGACTGGACCATCTCATCAGGTGAAACAAACTATGATATAACCATACAATGAAATGCTACCTACCCCACAATAGAAAGGAACTATTTATCCATGCAATGTGTGGATAGCCAGACTCAAAGACTATATACTGTATAATCCTATTTATATGACACTCTGGAAAAAACAACCTATAGGGGCAGAAATCAGATCAGAGGTTGCCAGAAGCTAGAATGGAGCAAAGGGATTGATACAAAAGGTAAGGGTAGCAGAATTTTGACCCCTGTGACCTTCAACCCTGGTTTTATGCCCATGAATATGTTATAATATGTTACGTGGCAAAAGGAACTTTGTAGATATAATTAAGGTTATTAGTCAGTTAACCTTAAAATGACAAGATCAACCTGGATTATCTAGGTAGGCCCAATGTAATCACATGAGCTCTTGAAGCAGAAGAGGCAGGCAGAGAGGTATGAGGCCCAAGAAGGATTCAACTTGGCCGTTGCTGGCTTGAGGATGGAGGGGCCAAATGTCAAAAAAATGGGGAACCTCAGTCCTACAGCCACACAGAACTGAATTATACCAACCACGTGAAGGAGCTTGAAAGCAGATTTTCACTCAGATCTCCAAAAGGAGATCTGGGCAACACTTTGATTTCAGCCTTGTGAGACCTTGAGCAGAGAACCCAACACACTGTGCCTGGACTTCTGAGATACAGAATTGTGAGATAAGTGGGTGTTGTTTTAAACCACTAAGTTTGTCGTAATTTGTTTTGGCAGCAATAGAAAACTAATACAATAGGGCATGAAGGAAGTCTTTTAGGTAGAGGAAATACCGTATCTTTTGTTTTAGACTTTTTTTTCCAGCTTTATTGAGATATAATTGACATATAACGTGTAAGTTTCAAGTGTACAACATGGAGATTTGATAATACGTATAGATTGCGAGATGATTATCACAATAAGGTTAGTTAACTTATCCATCACCTTACATAGTTACCTTTTGTTTTGTGGTGAGAACTT
Organism: Globicephala melas; assembly: GCF_963455315.2. Taxonomy (NCBI): domain Eukaryota; kingdom Metazoa; phylum Chordata; class Mammalia; order Artiodactyla; family Delphinidae; genus Globicephala; species Globicephala melas. The sequence goes on along the minus strand of NC_083335.1, from coordinate 30,490,873 downwards.
TTAAGATCTACTCTCTTAGCACTTTCAAATACTCTATATCTTGATTGTGGTGGTAGTTACACGACTGAGTAAGTTTGTCGAAATGCATAGAACTGTACACCTAAAAAGGTTAAAGTTTATGTAAATTTTACCTCAATAAATCTATAAAAATAAAATAAATTAAAACTCATCAAATTGATTTTAAATGGATATATGGCTAAATTTTTATCGTATGTAAACTATACCCCAATAAAATGGATTTTAAAAGTCAAATTCAAGGGTCATCTATTAGAGAGCTTTGCCCTTACTCTCATCTTCCCCCCACTAGAGATAATCAACCACTTTCTTTCTTACTACAGCTGCACTTTATTATTTACTTCCGTATTTCTCCTAACACTATATTGTTATTTTGGACTATATCTGTATTACTAGTAGACTCTAAGTACTGGGACAGTGTCCTCAAGTCTGGATCATGAGTGCCCAAAATACAGAAGGTGTTTTATCATCTTTATTTGATTTACATTTTTATACATGAATATTTCTAGAACTTTTAAAACATTTTTTTCAAAAATGTTCTGGCTGGATCTTTTCCTGGAGGTAATAAATTCCATATGTTTATTACTGCATTAAGCATTTCAATTTTTTTAAATTCAAAATCACTTCCTTAAATTTCAAGGGAGTACTCCCTATTTCTGGTATTTTTGAATACAGTGAAATAGTCCAGGTATATCTTATTTGTAGACTCTGATAATCTATTCCTTTTACATACAGTTTTTCTAGAAAATAATCAAGTTGAAAATGCCCTTTCAACAATATCTATGTCCATCATAGGTAGGGTTGCCAGATAAAATACATAATGCCTCAGTAAATCAGAATTTCAGAAATACAACAAATAATACTTAGTAAAGTATGTTCCATGCAATATTTAACTGGGTGCTACTGGAATGGGCTGCAAGAGGTGCCCAAAAGTTGTACAGTAACAGAAGTAAGAGATTGCCACTTAGGAAAACACATTCAGGCAGATAGGTCTTTGAGAAGAAATATTTGATAAGGAGTAGCCAGAAGGATTCCACAGGAAGGTAAAAGTTTGAGAGTTAGGCAGATGGCTGCTAAGAAAGAAGTTTTAATTCCTTAATTTGAACAAAAATTATCGAGCACCTAATATGTGCCACACTCTGTTCAAGAGGCACCATTCAAGGTACAGAGAAAAGCTCCTATCCCCAAGAAATTTACATTTCAGTTGGGGAACAGGGATACACAGGGTGTACAAATCAATAAGGAAAGCATACAGTATATCACTTGATCAGTGCTATGGAGAAAAATGAAGCAAGGAAGGAAGATAGGAAACGTGGATGGGAGAAACTTAGAGTACCCAGAGAAAGCCTCACTGACAGTGACATTTGAGCAGAGACCTTAAATAGGCGAGGAAAAGGGTCATGCTTCTATCTGGTGTAAAAGTATTCCAGCAAAGAGAACATCTATGTAAAAGCCCGGCTTTGTCTAGGAGAAGCAAGGAGGTCAATGTGGCTGAAGCCCAGTGGAACTAGTAGGAGAGGAATAAGGGAGGGAGATGCAGAGCCTTCCTATGGGGCCTTATTGGATAGTGTAAGGACCTGGTCTTTTACTGTGAGTATTAGCTGCTGGAGATTTTTGAGCAAAAGAATAACTCATTAAAAGGGTCACTCTGGCTGCAGCGTAGAGTATAGAATGTAAAGGGACAAAGGACAGAAACAATATGACCAGTTTTAAGACCAAATGAGGTGCACGTATAACTGATTCACTTTGCTGTACACATGAAACTAACACAACATTGTAAATCAACTATACTCCAATAAAAAATTTTTAATAACAAAAAATAAAATACTCTAAATAAAAAAACCAAATGAGGAAGGGATTGAAGCTTCCTTCTTTGAATTATAGCTAAAAGTGGTGAAAATAAGTTTTGGGGTTTTTTTTAGAAGATGTTGGGGGTAGGAGTTTATTAATAAATTTATTTATTTTTGGCTGTGTTGGGTCTTTGTTTCTGTGCGAGGGCTTTCTCTAGTTGCGGCAAGCGGGGGCCACTCTTCATCGCGGTGCACGGGCCTCTCACTATCGCGGCCTCTCTTATTGCCGAGCACAGGCTCCAGACGCGCAGGCTCAGTAGTTGTGGCTCACGGGCCTAGTTGCTCCGCGGCATGTGGGATCCTCCCAGACCAGGGCTCGAACCCGTGTCCCCTGCATTAGCAGGCAGATTCTCAACCACTGCGCCACCAGGGAAGCCCGAAAGTAAGTTTTTATTAAACAGTAAAATGACACCGAGGTGCTATTCTTTAAGTAAGAGATAGTTTTGTGTAGCAGAGTCCTCTAGCTCAGCTAGGTGCTTTGTTAGAGACCTGAAGAAGTAGGATTGATACGTTGCCTTACAAGGGTATTGCAAGCTAATAGTCTATAAATTATATAACTTGTCTGGGCCCACATTTTACTTCAACTTCTGTCTATCCCAAGCCTCCTTCAGGACAGGCTGATAAGGTTACTGTGAAAATGGTCTAACTAAGGTAGATGTTGTAGAGAGCCATAGAAACTGAATTGTAGAGAACAGGACTTGGCCTGGACTAATGGAGATGCTTATGTAAGTGATTATTTGCCTCTGCTCTTGGCAACTAACTAAAGCCAACCTTGGCTTCTGAGCGTGTTCAACGTTGCATGCCTTTCTATTTGAGAAACAAATACAACATAAAACTAAAAGCAGTTTTCTATTTACCAATGCGTTTTCATTGTTTAGTTATGTTCTATATTGAAGAAACACACATATGACATTACGAATTTACACAATAGGTAAATCAAGTGCTGAATGATTTATAGCACCACAGTTCCCCTAGGTGATTCCGATGTACACAATTTGGTTGAGACACATGGAACCTAAAGAGTAAGTCAATTGGCCTGGAGGGGGATTCAAACCAGAACCTTTATGAACCGGCTTTCAAACTCATTAAATAAGACTGTTCACCTGCCCTTTGGCAGAATATAAGGACATCCTGACATTCCCCATACTGTAATGAGAAGCTCCTTCTAAGTGAGGATGTATTGGACTAAGGAAGTTTCAACTGAAAGAACATAGAGAAAATGGAAGAGCAAAACTTCAGCCCCAAGGCCGAGGCCATTTGGAGGAGAATCTGTTTAGCTCGCATGCTCTGGCAAGACACCAGTAACAAAGACTGCCAGCCACATGGCTCTCTGATGATGCTTACCCTTACCCAGTTTCATTAAGAAGAGTTGTCATGTGCTTCCCTGGTGGTGCAGTGGTTGAGAGTCTGCCTGCCGATGCAGGGGACACGGGTTCGTGCCCCGGTCCGGGAAGATCCCACATGCTGCAGAGTGGCTGGGCCGGTGAGCCATGGCCGCTGAGCCTGCGCATCCGGAGCCTGTGCTCCGCAACGGGAGAGGCCACAACAGTGAGAGGCCCACATACTGCAAAAAAAAAAAAAAAAAAAAAGAGTTGTCATTTTATATACAGTTTTCCCTTGGTATCCAGGGGGGATTGGTTCCACAACCCCCACGGATACCAAAATCCATGGATGCTGAATTTCCTTATATAAAATGGCATAGTATTTGCATATAACCTAGGCACATCCTCCCATATACTTTAAATCATTTCTAGATTATTTATAATACCTAATATAATGTCAGTGCTATGTATATAGCTGTAAATACAATGTACATTCTCTGTAAGTAGTTGCATGTGTCTGGAAAATTCAAGTTTTGCTTTTTGGAACTTGCTGGCATTTTTTTTGCATATTTTTGATCCGTGATTGGTTGAATCTGAGGATGAAGAACCTATGGATACGGAGGACCCAACTATATATGTAGCCTTATCCCTATCCCCCCACCTGCCTTGCTTTCTGTAATCCTCTTCATCATTTGAGTTGCTTTTCTCTGCATCTACTCCAACACTATTATTCCTGTCTTGTACACAAACCAGGACTACCAAAAAAAAAAAAAAAAAAAAAAACGGCCCAGGTGCAGACACCCCAAGGATTTATGAAAAAGTAGGATGACTACTTACTGGTTTTTTTTCTCCTATTTTTCTTAACGATATTCAACTTTTTTCTGATTATTTTAGCCAAAGCAACATTTGGGCAGCTGTCTTCAGGGAACAAGCTATTAAAGACTTTTGGCTCCCTTTCCTAGGATGCAATAGGTCAGAACTCATCATGTTAAAACATGCTTGAAGAGATGGAGAAGTGAGGAGATTGGAAAGGTGGAAATATAGATGTAATTTGAAAAACCAATTTGAATGGAGATAAGTTGTTGGCAACGTTAATTTGGGTGGCTTTTCGGAGAAAACACTTCATATTTGTATAGTGCTTTATAGTTTAAAGGGTCTTTCGCATATATTTGCCCTTAACCGTCACAATAACTCTGATGAGAAAGATGAATGGACTTTTCCAATACTACTTAGTAATTGTGCAATGAAGCTGCTATTAGAACCAAAGTCTGGCTCCTTATTTCATGCTAAAAATAGAATTACCATATGATCCAACGATCCCACAATATTGACATCACAAAACAAATGGTATATTTAGAAAATTTTTTATTTGAAAAAAATATCTAAAAGTTTATAAGGTAAATTTGTAAAGAATTTTATGAGGTTGAAGGTAATTAATCATGTTTCAGGCTCTAAAACATTAGTAGTCAAAGACAGTACAAGAGACCCAAGGAGAATTTTATCTAAGATCATCAACTGTCGAAAGCAGCTACAGCTGGAGGACTTCTAGAATTCTACTTCATTCTTGGTGAAAGATACTTTCATTTCATGCTGGAAGCTGTTCTTTCTCCATCACTCAGATTACTTTATGAGCCATTTGCTTTGCAAGTAAGTATTTTTTTTTCTCTTTTAATGGAATGAAATGATACACGGTGAAGGCTCATTATCAAATTGGAATGCAGAAACAACCTTGGCTCATAATTTAAATGTGCCACTGTAGAAACTCTAAAGAAGAAAAAATATATACTATATAAAATGAAGTTTGTTACCCATTGAAAAACTCTGCAGAGACCAAGGCTTTCAACTTTAGTGAAATATTCAAATCATGAAAAACATGCAAATGAAGCAAGACATTTCATATTTCTTGAAATTTGAACTGTTCAAAAGGCTTTGAACTCTCAGACAATCTCCCTATCTATAGATGTCTATGAATATGAAATCACTTAGCAATCTAATAAATATAAACCAAACTTTACTACTGGATATGAGTAGGTGAATGGAACAAATGAACTGGTATCAGCGAGTAGGAAAAGAGGCTGATTCTAAAGAAGGAAGAAAAAGACAATTGTGTAGCACATCACCAATTCTAAGGTTCGTATTCTATATAGAACGATGCATACATCACTTTTAGTTCTTTTGAAAACAATATATTCAAAGAAAGTGACTATAACATCTGAATGTGTTAAAGAAAACATAGCAGGGAAATAAAAATAACATTGTTGGTAAGGCGTGTAACCTGACAACTTGGCTATCTACTTGGTTGAGTATAAAGCTTTATGTGTCCTCCAAACGGGGCCCAAATATATAGCGTAAGAACAAAACTGCTGGTACTTTTTAAAAAAATATTACGTTAAGGGCTTTGTAATTATTTGTAGTCTGCCCTGTGAATGCCTTGAAAGTCTAAATCATAAGACCATAAAAAAACCTTGTTGTTTGCTTGTTCCTAATCATCTGATTTGGGAAAGTACAAAATTCTGGGGATTTGATTTGATTTTTTTTTATATTACTAGCACACTGTGGATGGATCTTTAATGCCAATTGATAAGTAATCAATTATCTGAAATGAGCCAGGCAAAAAGCTCGCTCTCGCCTGCATTTATAAAGCATTTTTCTCTGCTCGTCAATGCTCAAGGTGCAGCAGTGAGGTGGTGTCTTAAAATTGTTGATGGTAATAAATTTGATGTTAAACTCACTATGTCTTAGATAATAAGTATTAGAAGCGGGACAGGAGTAAGCATCTACTAATCACCTGATTGGAGATGTAAGTTGGTGCAGCCACTGTGGAAAACAGTATGGAGGTTCCTCAGAAAACTAAAAATAGAATTACCATATGATCCAACAATCCCACTCCTGGGCATGTATCCACACAAAACTATAATTCAGAAAGATACACGCACCCCTTTGTTCATAGCAGCACTATTCACAATAGCCAAGACATGGAAACAACGTAAATGTCCATCAACAGATGAATGAAGAAGATGTATATATAATGGAATATTACTCAGCCATAAAAAATGAAATAATGCCATTTGCAGCAACATGGGTGAATCTAGAGATTATCATACTAAGTAAGCCAGACAGAGAAAGACAAATAGCATATGATATCACTTATATGTGGAACCTAAAATATGACACAAATGAACCTATCTATGAAACAGAAACAGAATCATGGACACAGAGAACAGACTGGTGGTTGCCAAGGGGAAGAGGTTTGGGGGAGAGATGGAGTGGGAGGTTGAGTTTAGCAGATATAAGCTATTATATATGGAATGGATAGACAACAAGGTCCTACTGCATAGCACAGAGAACTATATTCAATATCCTATGATAAACCATAATGGAAAAGAGTATTTTTTAAAAAGAATGTATGTATATATATATATATATATTTTGTGTGTGTGTGTGTGTGTGTGTGTGTGTGTGTGTGGTACGCGGGCCTCTCACTGTTGTGGCCTCTCCCGTTGCAGAGCACAGGCTCCAGACGCACAGGCTCAGCAGCCATGGCTCATGGGCCCAGCCTCTCCACGGCATGTGGGATCTTCCCGGACCGGGGCACGAACCCGTGTCCCCTGCATCGGCAGGCAGACTCTCAACCACTGCGCCACCAGGGTAGCCCAAGAATGTATATATATTAACCACCTGATTTCATAAGAGAGGAACTCAAGCCTAGAGAGGTGAAACGATGTGCCTGATATTACAAAAGTAAATGCTGGCACAGTGGGAATACAACTAGGTCTCCAGTTTTCCATTGTAGTGTACTTGTGACTTCAAGAGACTGTCTCAAGTTTTAATTGGTTACCACCAAAAGTCTATAATGATTTCTGTTTTATAGAACTTTCTTATTTTAAAGTGATAACAAGAGTAACGATTCACTGACCACCTGGTAGATGCCCCCTCTCTGTGTTAGCCACCTTATATTATTTGGAAGAATTGACGTCATTGACAATACTGTGTCTTCCGAACAATGAACACGGTATATCTCTCCATCTTTCACTTCAGACAATATTTAACTTCTTTTGCCAGCTAAGTAAAATCACTTCTATCTGATAACACTGTTTTCTTGGCCTCAATTATTCCAGTTTTTCGGAACAGTTGCTAGGCCATTCTGCTCTCATTTTTAAGATGAGATGATAATTCAGGAAAGTACAATGCGTTCATTCAGAGGAGGCCTGTCATTTGGCTCTAAGTTAACATAGAAATGCCAGCAAGACGCTTATATGACATTCACTATGAAAGCTTTTCAGGAAAAAAGTATTATAAGCTAATATTTAATTTTTAACAGCTTTATTAGGATATAATTTTACATTCCATAAACTGAATATAATTAAATTGTACAATTGGTAAGTTCTGACACGTGCATATACACATGAACTCATCACCATAATCAACATAGTGGACAAATATACCACCCCCGAAAAGTTCCCTTGGCGCCCCTTTGTAATCCTTTCTTCACACTCAATCCCTACCTTCCACGTTCCCAGGCAACCACTGATCTGCTTTTGTTCACTGCAGACTCATTTGCATGTTCTAATATTTTATATAAACATGGAATCATACAGTCTGAACTCTTTTTTTAGCTAGCTCATTTCACTCAGCATAATTATTTTGAGTTTCATTCAAGTTTTTGCATGTATCAAAAGTTAATTTCTTTTTAGTACTGAGTAGTATTCCACTGTATAGATATATCACTTTGTTTATCCCTTCACTTGTTGAAGGATATTTGGGATGTTTCCTGTTTGGGGCTGTTCTACAAATAAAAATACTATGAACATTTGTGTAAAAGAATTTGCATGGACATATGCTTTAATTTTTCTTAAATAATTGCTTAGGAGTTGAATAGGTATATCATATGTTAAGTATATGTTTAACATTTTAAGAAGCTGCCAAACTGGTTTCCAAAGTGGCTGTACATTTTACATTCCTACAAGCAGTATATGAGTGTTCTGGTTCCTCCACATCCTCGCCAACACTTAGTATGGTCAGTCATTTTCATTTTAGTCATTCTAATACAGGCATACCTCAGAGATATTGAGGGTTCAGTTCCAGACTACATCAATAAAGTGAATATCATAATAAGTCACATGAATTTTTTGGTTTCCCAGTGCATATAAAAGTTATGTTTACTCTATACTATAGTTTACTAAGTCTTTAACAGCATTATGTCTTAAAATATGTATATATACAAAACTCAAAATACTTTATTGCAAAAAAATGCTAACCATCATCTGAGCCTTCAGTGAGTCCTAATATTTTTGCTGGGGGAGGGTCTTGCCTCACGTTGATGGCTGCCGACTGATCAGGATGGTAGCTGCTGAAGACTGGGGTGGCTGTGGAAATTTCTTTAAAAAAAAAGGATTAAATGAAGTTTGCGGAATTGACTCTTTATTGAAGTACAGTTGATTTACAATGTGTTTCTGCTGTATAGCAAAGTGATTCTGTTATACATATATATACATTCTTTTTTTAATATTCTTTTCCATTATGGTTTATCATAGGATACTGAATATAGTTCTCTGTGCTATACAGTAGGACCTTGTTGTTTTGATTTACTCTTTCACTTGAATGCTTAGAGGTCACTGTAGGGCTGTTCATTGGCCTAGTTTCAATACTGTTGTGTTTGAGGGAATGAGGAGGCCCAAGAAGAGGGAGAGAGATGGGGGAACATTTGGTCGGTGGAGCAGTTAGAACACACAAAACCTTTATTGATTAAGTTCACCATCTTATATGGGCACTGTTTGTGGCACCCCCAAAAAATTACAGTAATAACATCAAAGATCACTAATCACAGATCACCATAGCAAATATAATAATAATAAGCAAGTTTGAAATATTTTAAGACTTACCAAAATGAGACACAGAGACATGACGTGAGCAAATACTATTGGAAAAATGGCGTCAGTAGACTTGCTAGATGCAGGGTTACCGCAAACCTTCAATTTGTAAAAAGAGCAATATCTACAAAGTGCAATAAAATGAAGCACAATAAAGTGAGGTATGCCCATCAATGTGTGCTGGTACCTTATTTTGCTTTAATTTTCATTTCTTCGATGACTAATTATGAGTATATTTTCATGTGTCTATTTGCCATTCACATATTTTCTTTGGTGAAGTGTCTACTCAAATCTTACCCACATTTAAATTGGGTTGTTTGTTATTCTGCATGCAAGTCTTTATCACCTACATACAAAATGTTCACCCAGTCAGTGGCTTGTCTTTACATTCTTTTAACAGTGTCTTTCAAAGAGCAGAATTTAAAAATTTTGATGAAGCCCATTTTATCAACTTTTGGCTTTTATGGATTGTACTTCTGGTGTCATATCTAAGAAATCTTTGCCTAATCCAAGGATGCAAAAATTTTCTCTTATATTTTCTTCTAGAGGTTTTATATATTGAGGTTCTACATTTAGGTTTATGACCCACTGTGGGTAAATTTTCTTTTATAACGAAGGTGTGGACCTGCATTAATGCTTTTGTGTATAGATGTTTGTTCCAGCAAAATTGGTGGAAAAGACTATTCTTTCTCCATTGAATTGCATTTGAGCCATTGTTGAAAATCAGCAGTCTATATATGTGGGGGCTTATTTCTGAACTCTATTCTGTTCCACTGATCTACATGTTTATAAAGATAAACTAGTGTAAAGACACTAGTACCATAACGTTTTGATTACTGTAGATTTATAGTGAGTTTTGAAAACAGATACTCTTACTCCTCCAACTTTGTACTTTTTTTTCAAAGTTGTTTTAGCTAGTCTAGATCCTTTGTATTTCCAGATGAATTTGAGTATATATGGATCTATACAACAATTTGGAGAAAATTGACAAAATGACAAAAATGAGTCTTCTGATCAATGAACACCATATATCTCTCTATTTATAATTTTTTAAAATAAATTTATTTATTTTGGCTGCGTTGGGTCCCCGTTGCTGCACGTGGGCTTTCTTTTAGTTGCAGGGAGCGGGGGCTACTCTTCATTGCCGTGCACAGGCTTCTCATTGTGGTGGCTTCTCTTGTTGCAGAGCACGGGCTCTAGGTGCACGGGCTTCAGTAGTTGTGGCACGTGGGCTCTAGAGTGCAGGCTCAGTAGTTGTGGCGCACGGCTTAGTTGCTCCGTGGCATGCGGGATCTTCCCGGGCCAGGGCTCGAACCCATGTCCCCTGCATTGGTAGGCGGATTCTTAACCACTGAGCCACCACGGAAGCCCTCTATTTATAATTTCTTTAACTTCTCTCAGTAGTGTTTTGTAGTTTTCAGTATACTAGTCTTTTACAGCTTTTTTTAGATTTACACCTATGTATTTCATGTCTTTTTATGCTCTTGTCAATGGTATTGTTTTATTTAAATACAATTTCCAATTGCCAGTTTCTAGTATATAGAAAAAACATCAATCTTTCTATTTTTATATTGTATCCTGAAACTTTGTTAACTCATTTTTTTATATCTAGTAGCTTTTTTGTAGATTTAAGATCCTCTATATAGATGATCATGTGGTGCGTGAATAAAGACAGTTTTACTTCTTTCCTCCCAATCCAAATGCCTTTTATTTCTTGCCTTATTACACTTACTAGAACATCCAGTACAATGCTGAATAGAAGTGGAAAGAGCAAACCTCCTCCTCTTGTTCCTGATCTTAAGAGTAAAGCATTCAGTTCTTTACCATTAAGTGTGATGTTATCTGCAGAGTTTTCATAGATGAGAACGTTTTCCAATTGAGAAAGGTTTCTATTTCTAGTATTTTGAGAGTTTTACAAGAAATGAACCTTTTCGTTGTTGAGTTGTAAGAGGTCTTTGAAATTTCTGAATACTGGACCCTTATCAGAAATGTGATTGCAAATATTTCCTCCCACTCTGTGGCTTGTCTTTTCACTCTCTTAATAATGCTCTTTGATGCATGAAAGATTTTAGCTTTGATGAAGTCCAATTTATATACTTTTTCTTTTGTTTCTTGTGCTTTTGGTGTCATATTTAAGAAGGCATTGCCAAATCCAAAATCATGAAGATGTGGCTTATTTGTTTTCTTCTAAAAGTCCTTAATTTTATCTTTTATGTATAGATCTTTGGTCCATTTTTAGTTGATTTTTTAACATATGTGAGGTAAGTGTCCAATTTCATTCTTTTACATGTGGATATCTAGTTGCCCCAGCACCATTTGTTCAAAGGACTATTCTTTCTCCATTGAATGTTCTTGGGGAAAAATAAATTGATCATAAATGTGAGGTTTTATTTCTGGACACTGTATTCTCTGCCATTGATCTATATGTCTACCCTTATGTCTTTTGATTAATGTAGCTTTGTAATAAGTTTTAAAATCTGGAAGTGTGAGTCCTTCAACATTGTTCTTTTTCAAGATTGTTTTGGCTATTTAGAACCTCTTGCAAATTCATATGAATTTGAAAATTGGTTTTTACATATCCGGAAAAAGGCCATTGAGATTTTGGTAGGGATTGCATGGAATCTGTAGATCATTTTGGAGAGAACTGCCATCTTAACAATATTGTGTTCCAAACTATGAACATAGGCTGTCTTTTCACTTATTTAGAGCTTCTTCAATGTCTTTCAGAAATGTTTTATAGTTTTCTATGTAGAAGTCTTTCACCTCCTTGGTTAAATTTATTCCTAAGTATTTTATTCATTTTGATGCTATTATAAATGGAATTGTTTTCTTAATTTCCTTTTTGGACTGTTTATTGCTAGTGTATAGAAATACAACTAATTTTGGCATGTTGATCTTATATCCTGTAAGTTTGCTGAATTCATTTATTAGCTGTAATTTTTTGTGGATTCTTTCAGGATTTTCTACATATATGATCACTTCATCTGCAAACAGAGATATCTTTACTCCTTTTTTTTAAACATCTTTATTGGGGTATAATTGCTTTACAATGGTGTGTTAGTTTCTGCTTTATAACAAAGTGAATCAGTTATACATAGACATATGTTCCCATATCTCTTCCCTCTTGCGTCTCCCTCCCTCCCACCCTCCCTATCCCACTCCTCCAGGTGGTCACAAAGCACTGAGCTGATCTCCCTGTGCTATGCGGCTGCTTCCCACTAGCTATCTACCTTACATTTGGTAGTGTATATATGTCCACGCCTCTCTCTCGCTTTGTCACAGCTCACCCTTCCCCCTCCCCATATCCTCAAGTCCATTCTCTAGTAGGTCTGTGTCTTTATTCCTGTGTTACCCCTAGGTTCTTCATGACATTTTTTTCTTAAATTCCATATATATGTTAGCATACAGTATTTGTCTTTCTCTTTCTGACTTACTTCACTCTGTATGACAGACTCTAGGTCCATCCACCTCATTACAAATAGCTCAATTTCGTTTCTTTTTATGGCTGAGTAACATTCCATTGTATGTATGTGCCACATCTTCTTTATCCATTCATCTGATGATGGGCACTTAGGTTGTTTCCATCTCCGGGCTATTGTAAATAGAGCTGCAATGAACATTGTGGTCCATGACTCTTTTTGAATTATGGTTTTCTCAGGGTATATGCCCAGTAGTGGGATTGCTGGGTCATATGGTAGTTCTATTTGTAGTTTTTTAAGGAACCTCCATACTGTTCTCCACAGTGACTGTACCAATTCACATTCCCACCAGCAGTGCATGAGTGTTCCCTTTTCTCCACACCCTCTCCAGCATTTATCGTTTCTAGATTTTTTGATGATGGCCATTCTGACTGGTGTGAGATGATATCTCATTGTAGTTTTGATTTGCATTTCTCTAATGATTAATGATGTTATCTTTACTTCTTTCTTTCTAACTTAGATGCCTTTTATTTCCTTTTGTTGCCCAATTGTTCTGGTTAGAACTTCCAGTATGTTAAAATATGAGGTTTTTATGTTTAAGAATGTACATTAAGTTAAACTAACCTAATAAGCTTTTCATTGCAAGGCTCTGTCAAGACATTCTTTATTAAAAAGAATGTTTTACAATCAGCATATTAATATATAATCTATGTATATATGTGTGTGTGTGTGTACCTGCTTGAAAAGTTCTCAGAGTACCTGTGTTAAGGATTGTGGACCTGATTTAATTTGCTTGGCACATTTTTTTAAATGATAGTGGAACTATATACTTAGGGCTAGCCTATAACTAATTTATCATGTATTTTATGTTATTAGAATCTTAGTTACTGTAGTTTTATAGTACATACTTATTTAAATGCCAGTATTATTGTCAAATATATATATATTTCATAGTGTGGGAAATTTTAAAATTACCCTTAAAATATCTTTTTATCTGCATGTAGGCATCTATTTAAATTTAGTTATTATAAGTGAAGCTCCCTTGGACAAAAGACATACTGTATAATGTATATGGTATAAAGTCACATACAGAAAAATATATTTTAATCAACCTTGAAGCTTGATCTGAAGTTGTGCTTTTGCATCTTGAGGACATGATACCTTTTTAAGCCTGTGGAGTGTTTTGGGGGCTGAACAAAAGATTTAATAATCATCATAAGCAGAAGCACACCAACATTTTTCCATTAAAAGATTCCTGACGAGGGCAGACAGTATATGTAAAATTGCCTAAATAGAGTTCTAACTCGTTTCTAGAGGCAGCTCAGGTACTTATCGCTGTGTGTCCTTCTGCAAAACACTTAACCTCTCTAAATCTCAAGATTTTTCATCAGTAAAATAAAGTAATATTACCTACATAACTCAATAATTCATGAGGTTTCAAGTAAGTATAGTATACATACAAACATACTGTATGTTTTAAGAAAACATATAAACAAAAGACAGGAGTATGTAAATCACTTTTTTTTTTTTTTTTTGCGGTTTTGCGGTACGCGGGCCTCTCACTGTTGTGGTCTCTCCCGTTGCGGAGCACAGGCTCCGGACGCGCAGGCCCAGCGGCCATGGCTCACGGGCCCAGCCACTCCACGGCATGTGGGATCTTCCCGGACCGGTGCACGAACCCGTGTACCCTAGCATCGGCAGGCGGACTCTCAACCACTGCGCCACCAGGGAAGCCCTATCCCATTTTAAAATTAAAAGATTAAAGATTTATAAGAAATGTTTGAAAAGCAATAATTAAAAAATTTGAATATGATGTTTAAGGTTATTTCATCATGAAGGTTATCTGTCATAATATAGTTAAAACTTTGATAAGCTGTCTCAGGGTTTCATAAGAAGGTTTTCTTATGATACAGTAAATTAACAACTGAAAATCTGTAATATTTCTTTCTTACAAGTTTTTGTTTGCATAATTTGATGCCCCTCTCAAAATTGTTATAAACTTAGGGAACAGCCCATGTTACTAAGATTCATTTGTACTATTTGTCATACTTAGAATCTGTCTTCAGAAATAGCCTGAGGTGGAGGGAACCAATCTTTTTTTTGAGATAAGGAGTAAGTAAGTAATCCTGGAAGCTGACATCAAGGTATTCAAATGTGAAGAGAGTGTATTTTTCCTTGTAATTTGTTAAGAACTAAATGCGGAACCATCAACTTTTCAGACGTTTTTTAACCTTCCGATAGAAGTGTGAATTGAATGTTCATTGAAATGATCAGAACAGGTAAACCATCTGAGTTTTAGTTGGGGAGGTGAGATGCTTTAATTAAAGAAAAATTCTAAATGAGGTCTACATTCTGGCTCACTACATATGCATTTCGGGCGCTCTCCAAATTCTCATTTAAAATATTTCTACTTTTTTGACTTGGCTCCTAGCCTCCTCCCTTCCCCGCCCCATCCCCACCTCATTCTGGTTGAGACTTCATACCAAAAAGAGTAGAGTTAAGGCACTTAAAGTTGAGACACATATCTGGATGGTTCAACCCAGATCAACCGTGAAGAGCAACTGGGACAGCACAAAAAGGGAACCAAAAGGGGGCTTTCTGTTCACTTTTTTTTGCAGAGGGATGCAGGGCTTTAAAATAATTCATTTATGAAATGAATAGTCTTCTTCACTGAAGATTTTTCCAGTCATTCATCTTGTATGCTGTGGAGACATGCAGGAATGGGGAAAGTTGAAAAGCCGGAGACTAAAAGCAAACAGGCCTCCTAAAAATTAACCAGCCCACTGGAATATTATATAATCAAGCAACGCCTCTAAGGTTAGAGTTGCCAGGTGTTGTGTGGGTCATAGTTATACTAAAGAATTATTTTGTTATCTCAGATTCAAATTTAACTGGGCACCCTATAATTTTATTTGCTAAATCTGGCAACCCTATTAAGGTGCTACTTATCACATCTGTGGCATTTAAAATTCAGTCAGGTTTTCTAATTTAGCATTCTTTAAAGAACAATCAAAATATCAAATCATTACGTTGTACACCTGAAACCAATATGATATTCTATGTCAATTCTATCTCAATAAAAATGTCGTCCAAAAAAGTTATTCCTCAGCATACTTGAGTTGATAATGACTGTACAGAATATCAACTATTTATTCAGTGCTTTTGATAATTCTCTGCATTTTCATAGGACATTGTAGTTTTGGAGAAGCTTGGTTTAATACCCCAGTCAATGGTATTCAATAAATATTTGCTAAATGACTGAAAAAAAAAAAAGAACAGTCAAAGAGTTCTTACACTGCTATGTGGGGGAAAAAAGTGTTTTTTCCTTAACTGTAAAAAAAAAACTGTGAAATCTGACTGTTCCATTACTTTTCTAAAGGTTTAGGATGGTAATAATTTCATCTACAGAATTTAGACTCTAAGTTCCTACGCAGTGTCAACATCAATGTAAGAGTAAGTTTTAGGTTTATAAGTTTTCTGACCATCCATGGATCCTCTGCCTTCTCAGTCAGGACCCTATATCAATACCGCCCTTTCTGAGCTGGGGGAAGGGGGAAAACCCAGGAACACCCCTTTGCTATTAGTCCTGGCTCAGTGCGTACAATGTGGCCTCTGTGTCTGCTTCATGCTTGCTGAGCAACAGAGGGTTAAAATCTTTTTCGATATCGCCACTCAAATTGCTGTTTACCATCTAAAGTACAGGGTACAGAGTGAGGAGAAAGGCCACAAGGGTCATTATGATTTGGTGGCAAAAGACCTATCATTATTTTCATTCTATTCAGTGCCAACAAACCATTTATTAAAGGACAAAACTGGAAATTCTCCACTTTGCTCTTTTTGAAGACTGTTTTATCTTATTTCCACAACCTGAGGAAAAGAAAGACGGCTTTACAGATGGAGCACTGCAATTGTCAGGGTCTTCTGGTGCCCACAGGGTGTCCTCATCCAATGACACTATGCTCATTGTTGAGACAATTGAATTTCATTTGTTTCCTTATATTAAGTTGAAATATTTTAAGTCTTGCTGAATCTGGCTTCATGAGACTGTCATATCATTTGGTCAGTCACTGAGGGAAGCTAATCACATGAGGTTTTCAGCCTGGAGGAACCTCTGCCTTCTCTGAAGATACATTCTCTTTCATTTGTACAGTGTTTATCCCTTTATGCAGTGTATTGTAGTTTTTTTGTGGCTTATCTCCCCTATTCAATGATAAACTGTGAGATCTCAGCAGGGCCCATGTTTACTCATCTTAATGCCCTCATCCAGAACTTTACATTGCATATTGTAAATTCTTGAAAAATATTTGTTGAATGAATGAATGTGTGGACTGTTTTTATTTTGTACTAACTACAGCTATAGAATGATCATACCCAGATGTGTGGGACTTCCAGGCAAACATCTCAGAAAGGAGTTTCTTCCCTTTTATTAACTCAAAATAAAAGACTTTGCAGTTCTGTTATCCGAAACTACTTGGATGCAGAAAGAAAGAGGAGAAAGATTTTGGCATTTTTCTCACTGACAGTCTAAAATGTAAGTAACGCTCAGCAACTAGACTCCTGGGCCCCTGTGGGTAAGTAGAGAGGTTTAGCTGAAGTTAGTATTGACTGTGAGTACAGTGTAGTCTAGAGTCTTAAAACAGGCCTCTTATCCTCTGAAAGCTAAGCGGTGAAAACTCCAGCCTGGTTGGGATCTCATCCATAATTAGTTGGGTTTTAGGTCAGCATGTTTTTGCATATCTGTAGGAAGACTTGAATGTGGCCAGAAGAGGATGAAAAACACTGAAGGGCTAGAAAAGTTATTCTGGCATAAGGGGAGGGGAGATTTTTTTTTTTTAAGTCTTTGATACAATAGCAGGATAAATCACGCAAAATAAGAAAGTGGCCACGAAAAAAGTGGGCGGCTAGTTTTCTCTGAGTAGAAAATCAGGGAAATATATTCAATATTCAGGAGGCTAAGGAGAGAATTTTTCATCTAGAGAGAAGTGGTCCTAGATTCCAGAACACAAGAACTTGGATTCCTTAGAAATAAACGTGGGAGGGAGGGAGAAAACATAAAAGAGAAAGAGTAGAGATGGACCAAGCTAAAACTGGGGAGGAAGAATTGTGGATCCCATAGGATCAGGGCTAAAGGAATGAGTTTAGGTACTCTATTAGAAAATCAGATAAGAATTGTTGAAAGTTGATTAATCAATTAAACAAGGATACCAGGTACTTACTATGTACCAGTCATTGTACCAGTTTCTTTTGCCAGGATATCTGATTTAACCCTCAAATAACTATTCAAGTAGACATTTTAATCTCCATTTTCCAGATTTAAAAAACGGTAGCTCATATACAATCATATTCAAGATCTCACAGATAGTAAGAAATTGAGAGGGAATTCCGGAAACCTCAGGGGTAATTCAGGTGATTCCTGAAAGGCAGAAGCCCATGCTCTTTCCACTATACTTAATGAATAGAGTTTGCATCGGGAGGGTTCAAATAACTATGTATATCTATATTGACTGCTATATAGTCTATTTGTTACCCCCTGAGATTTTAATAACACTGGAATATATTTAATTTTGCAGTAAATAAAGTCCTTCAGAGGAGAGAAGTCAAAAGGGAAATTAGATTGTTCAGAAAGCAAATGTCCCATTTCCTGAGGTTGCAACAACAGAAAAAGTTCATACTTGGGCTCCTTTCACCTCCCCTTAACCAATGTAGCCCTCAATCCTCTAATTTACGGAACAGTTTAACTTAGTCACCTCTTACAGGGGTGCCCTCACCTCATACCCTGGCCCAATCCTGATTCTAAATGGGGTTGCGGGGTGGTGTGAAGCCTGATAAAAGAACTTGGTGGCTATTATTCACATCACTCGATGAGACTGTGACCACTGAAAGAGCCACTGAAGGCTTTGTTCCTTCTCTGATGTAGGTCTGCCAATAACTTGCACTCCTACTATAGCCCTTCAAATGTTGTCCTGCCTTCTCTCTCCCCTCACATCCCTGCCCCCAACTTCAAGTCCTTCCAGGGACTGGATTTCTTGACCTTGAACTCTAATGACTCTAATGAATCACTGGTACCCAGTGCCACATCTTCCAGATGCTGACCACCACCAGCACTTCCTTTTTGAGTCTATCATAAACAATAAAACCTATGAACTTTACAAAGCATTGTTACATTTGTTTATTTCACCCGGTCCTCACAATCCTGTATGCTTGGGTATGTGCATTTCTTATCTTCATTTTAAGGATAAGAAGCCTGAAGAGTTTTGACTCGCCCTGGGACACAAGGATATTAGGTAGCAGAGCTCCTTTTTCTGATTTCCTGGCCAGTGCTCTTTCATCTCTGCCCTGTTGCATTCTGACTATCCTTTCTGCCCATTGGCCGATATACTGATTTCAGATCTAGTTTTGACTTCAAGTTCGCAAATGCTTGCTTTTTGTTTTTTGCCTCTGGGGGTCCACTTCTCATTTTCCTCTCTAGCCCAGAGATTCTCAAACTTTACAGTGGACCAGAATCATCCGGGATGCTTGTTAGAATGTGGCTTCTGAGGCCTCAACCCCAAGGGATGTGATTTAGTATGTTTGAAGGGAGGATGCAGGAATCTCCATTTTAACAATTACTCTAAGTGATTATGATGGAAGGGAGTCCAAAGACCACCCTTTGAGAAATGCTGTTTTAACTATTCTGAAATAAGGCTACAATCAGATAATCCTCAAAGTGAAAACTGCTGGGGGATTCTTCAGTTTGAGTGTTGTGTTGCCTTGAGTTACAGAGCTCTTACACAATGTGAAGTGAATAATGTGGAACATTCAATCAACACAGTTGTTCACCGCAGTAAAATGTCAACATTTCAAGTCTTTTCTTCAAAAGACTTCTTAAGAATCACTCTCTCTATACACGGTCCTGTTTAAAAGGAATTACAGCTGCTCCTACTTTTGTAACTAACACTTCCAAATCTGTCTATAAAATATTTAAGATGAACAAAGTGCAGCTATAGCTATATTTGCAGTCGTGTAGAACAAATCCATTGCCTTCAAAATTATAAATCTGACTAATTAAAACTAACCAAAAACTCTACTCAATAAGAATGGAATTTTTAAGCACATAAGCAATGGAAGAAACTGCAAATGGAAAAACCAATAGATTTGGACTACACAAAAATGGAAAAACTTGAAGCTCAAAAGCCATTACTAAATAAGAAAACTTAGAAGACAAGCCACAAACTGGGAAAAATATTTGCAACGAACATTAAAAAGGGATGATCGATTTAAAATACTAAAAAGCTCACAAAAATCAAAATGGAAAATGGGTAAAGCACAAGAAAAGAGATAAATACACATGAGGCAAGTTCAAGAACCTAATGGATATATTTTTTTAGATGCTCAATATTTTAAAATACCACTTTTGTCAATCAAATTAAGAACTTTTAAATGATTATTTGGGAGAGTTCAGTGAAAAGGACAGGCATGCTCAAACACTGCTGGTGGCTGGGTAAATTGGTACAAACTTTTTAAAGATACTTTTAAAATTCTTATCGTGAATGCTTTTTGAAAAAAAATCACACACTTAGACCCAGTAAGTTCCTTTGTAGGATTCCACTCTAATGAAACAATCAGAAATTCAAAGATTACAGAATTATTTTTAAGATGGAAAAATTGGACTCACACTGAATGTCCAACCATAAAACCATGTTATTTTTAATAAACAGCCCGTGGTATATTCATATGACAAAATGTTATATAACAATTTAAACTGGTGTTTTCAAATACTTAATGGTTCTTGAAAATGTTTCAGATGTAAGGACACTTTGAAAAGCCAAGATATAGCATTGTATATATAATATGATCCCAATTTTCTTTTAAAATATTTTATATGCACATTAAAAAGCTGTAAATAACTACATCAAAATGCTAACAGCTGTTATATCTGGGTGTTGAGATTTTTATTCTCCTCTTAGTACTTTTCTGTACTATCAGTTCTCTACAATGACCATACATTACTTTTATAATCAGAAAATGCAACAAATGGTATTTCAAAAGTCCCTCTGAAAGCATAACATAAAGAAGGAAAAGTTGTCAACTTAATTAATTTATAGTTTGCAAGTGACAGAGAACATTCACCACTTGTTTCTATAGCAGGCACTGGAATCCATTTATGGAATGCCAGTGACCTTATATTCTGAAGACAACTGCTTATCTGTCTCCTTAATTGAAAGAGGGGGATATGGACTCAAGGCAACAGTCTCTGGGAACAGATGTCTGAAGGAAAATAAAACAATTATCAGGATAAAGCAAAAGGAAATTTTTACTAACAATCCTTGTCTAACTATATTCTAATTTAGGAGTCTTAGACCAAAACACTTCTCCTTGTACAATCCGGTACCCGAATTGACCAACGTAACACCATTAACACTTCTGAGTTTTTTGTTGTTCTTTTTTTTTTTTAACAGAAAAGACTTTCCTTCAAGATATTTAAATTGTAATCATAAGAGAAATGTCGTATTCCTTCCTTGACAGTTGAATGGTTGGACAGGGGTTAGTTTTGGTAAGTAAAAGACTGAAAAGGAAGATGACACAGGCTGGGATACTTGACCCGACCCATCAAAGACCAACTTTGCAGGAGAAAATACCAAAGAATCTTAGGCATCCATATTAATTTTGTTTGTATCATGCTTGATAGACTGATAGGACAGAGATAATTCTGGTACACTACTTGCTAGCTGAATACCCACCCAGAGCCCAAATTTCTTCATATTAAAATCAGCATGGAAAATGGTCCCTTCTTGGTTACTGGGCAAATGAAAACTAAGTGGGGGTCACTTCAGGTAATCTGGAAGGGAGTTAGAGCCAAGATTTTTCTCCCAGCTCCACAGGAGGTCACTACTTGAGCATTCCCAAACTCAAAGTGGGGAATTAGACTTGGTGAGTTTAATTCTCCATGTTTAAAAGGGAGTTTAATTCTTCATGTTTAAAAGGATAGGTTCAGAACTGAGGGATTTCAGTTCGATATCTAATTTATCGAACCTCTGTCCAGGGCTAGACATGCCAATTAACACACTGAGTAGTCACTGTATACAGTGTAATTTGAAAGATATTTTAAGGATTATGCATCCAAATCTCCCCTCCCCTAACCCCTTGAAACTGGCTGTCCTGATATACTACCATTCGCCAGGACATTTACTGATTGGGAGGGATGGCAAGGAGTTAGCTAATAACACATTAACAGTGATGAGTTTATCTAATTCAAACCTATCCATTGGTACTTAGGGAAAGAAATCAGAGACTGAGAGCACACAAGCAAAGGCAGATATTGTAGGGATCCTATGAAGTGGGGGAAGAGAGTTACTCAAATAATGGAAAAGAATGGGTGAAAGAGCTCTAAAGATGGATTTTGCCTACATTAATTCAACAGACATTTATTGAGCCAGATACTGTGTCAGCACTGCAAATACAAAGCAAGGGGCCTTCCCTTAGATTTCATGGTCTACTGGGGATGTGGGGAATATGTGAATTCAGAAGTTTAGTCCAATCTTACATTCTAGTAAAAAGCTTTGGCAGACAACTCAGCCTCTTCCTCATCTTTCATCAAACATTTATTTGCTCTATTATGTACCTGGGACTTAGAAACTAGGGACACAAAGCCCAATAAGGTGGAATCACTGCCCTCAAAGAGCTCCCTATACCTGGTCGGAGACATAGACAACAATGACAGCACCATGCTCTGGGAGCTAAGTATGAGATGTTGTGAGAGTGCAGAGATAGAACCACTAGCTCTGCCTTGGAGGGGCTGGAGAAGTCATCTCCAAAGATGTCATTTGATACAGGACTTGAAGGATGGTTAGGGACCTGCTAGGTTAAAAAGGAACATGAAAGCAGACCTCACAGAGGAACAGAGGGTAAATGATAGATGTACTACGTACCGATACTTTATTTATGTTATATTTGATCCTTCATTCAATAACAACTAATGGAGCACATGCTATATACCTGGCACTGTGCTCAAGTGTTAATCCTCTGAATTTTCTTATGAGTATACCAAGGCAGACAGAGACTAAATAACTTTCTCAAAGCCACACAGATAGCAAGGGACAGATTCAAACCAAGTTCTGACTCTCCTTAAATACACGTTTTCTATTCCACTGTCAAAAGTGGATTATATAGGTACACAGGCATATTTGGGAAATGATGAAATAGTTGGTTTAGCTAGAATATGAGGGAATGCGTGGGTGGGGTGAGAAGTGGCGGCAGACAATCTGTGGAATGTTTCACTAATTTGCATGTTAAGGTTTATATATCTGATCATTTGCATTCAATTTTAGAAAAGGAGAAATAATTCCTTTTTGTGCCTTTTCAAGAAGATCCTGGAACAGGTATAATAATAACTTTTTCAAGTTTTTAGAAACTTATGACCCCGCAATGTTGAGAGGAAAACAAACCAAGAAAGAATTAAAATTGATTCTCAATGCAACCATTTTTTACTTACAATTACGTTAAAACACCATGAATATTTATCACCCAGCTTTCCAGACAATATGCCCGAACCCAACCGAGGAGCAGGGAACAGCTGTCTGAAGCAAATATGAGGATACCAAATAAAAACCACAACCTTCATGTTGCATCATAACTATATTGTATTTATATAATCTCATGTTTTCATTTTCCAAAAACCATTGCCAAATTGTGCATACACCTTGGAAATTCATTACTTATAAAATTAAATCTCATTAAATGATCTATAAATGTATTAAGAAGTGTTACAAAAGAAAGTGTTTTGCAATAAAGATTAAGTTGTTGTGTGGTGCAAGCCACCAGTTTCATAGGATTTCTATTAAGCCTTCAGGGCAGTAATTGAAATGACCTATCTTAGTGATCATGGGAAAGAATTGTCCCCTGTACTGAGATTTAAGATGTTGGTTTTAAGATTGTAGATGTTAATGTTTAAGCAAATATTTAGCTTCCATGAAGCATCAAAGCATTATAATTAATTTAATGGCTTTTAATAGGAATAACTGAAAACACAGAAATTAGCTCTGAGCATGGCACTTTCATTTTAAAATTTTAAGTAATTGAAAAAAAACCTACTAATGGTTATGCATTTTTTGGATTTCGATAATACTTTATCCTTTCATACACAGTTTTGTAATTTATATATCAATTTCCCTTTTAGAAACAGAATTTTTTAAACATCTTTATTGGAGTATAATTGCTTTACAATGTTATGTTAGTTTCTGCTGTATAACAAAGTGAATCAGCTATATGTATACATATATCCTCATATCCCCTCCCTCTTGAGCCTCCCTCCCACCCTCCCTATCCCACCCCTCTAGGTGGTCACAAAGCACCGTACTTCTAATTATTTATAAAGCTCTATGAGGGACTTCCCTGGTGGCACAGTGGTTAAGAATCTGCCTGCCAATACAGGGGACACGGGTCTGATTCCTGGTCCGGAAAGTCCGGAAGATCCCACATGCCACGGAGCAACTAAGCCCGCGAGCCACAACTACTGAGCCCGCGTGCCACAACTACGGAAACCCGCACGCCTAGAGCCTGTGGTCCGCAACAAGAGAAGCCACCGCAATGAGAAGCCCACACACTGCAACAAAGAGTAGCCCCCTTCGCCACAACTAGAGGAAGCCCGCACACAGCAACAAAGACCCAATGCAGACATAAATAAATAAATAAATATATTTAAAAAAACCCCAAAACTCTATGAGACATTTGGAAAAAATTATACTACTACCGATAAGCATTCAATTAGTCCACTTTTCTGGCCTGAACTTTGGAGGCTGAGCTGTTCCAAACCTTCAGAGGATTTTCTTTCCTCCACAAAAAAAAAAAAAAATACTAATGGAAGTATTGGTTCATTTTTGAGAAATTTATATTTACTTCAAAACGGAAAGTAAGATTGAGAAAAGACCTTAATGTTCTGAATCATTTCTGGTAAAAAGAATGATATCTATTACTATTTTAAATATTTCAAGTTAAATTTTAAAGACGAAAGACTCCCGAACGACTGCTTCTAGTCTGGCACATCCATCCGTTCTGTGCATCTGGGGAGCTCTAACGCATAATCATATGTCACTGGGAGGTAGGAGAGGCTGGTATTCATATCTGGGTTTAAAGGAAGTACTGCCAACCCTTTGCAATCTGTTAACCTATGCCTCTCTCCTTGGTGGGTTTTCTGCTCTTGAAATTTACACTGATCCAGAATGATTAAGTCATGTACTTGACTGAGAAGTACCTGCTTCAGACAAGGTAACAAAGAAACTGGAAAGGATAAATAAGCCTAGAATCTGTTTCTCAGATTTGAAGAGAAAGGGCTTGCCCTCCTTTAACAGAAGAGAAGGACTTTTGTATACTCAACAATAAGGAAAGGGGGAAATGAGAATTAAAGAGGCAAACTAGGTGAAGTCTTTCCATTGTGGCGCAGAATGACCTGTCAAGTGACCTCTTTGCAGACATTGAATTGTTCCTCCTGTTGTGAATAATTTACTCCAGCTTCCCCAGGAATAATGTACTGACTTTCATGCCTCTTAGAATCAGACTAATTAATTAGAGAGCCGACTTAAAAAAGTAGTCGGAACAAGGGATCTTTGCATCGTGTGACCTGTAGGGGGCACTGTCTCAAAACCAGCAAATCATCTCTATGCTGAGCTGCTATTCAGGTTTTCCTTGTCTTCACTTGCCTCCCCTTGCCTCCTTGTCAAGCCCTCATCTTGGACTGGGTCCTTAAAACTTGGATTTTGCATTTCTTTTGGTTGACAGGGTTCCTGATCTTGGTCAGTCCCGGCCCTACTTTTGCTCTGTAAGTGCAAGGTTTTGGAGACCCACTTACACCCTACCTGCTATTTGGGTACACTCAGGTAGTACCTTATTGTTGACTTCCCTTCTCCAGGAAACTGACAGCTGGAAGGGACTCTATCCTGATACATGGCCTGAGTTAAGGCAGGGTCACTGGAATACATCATTATCTAGCATATTTGCAAATCCACACTTAAAATTGAATTACATAGAAAGAAGATTAAAATCCTGAAAATGCCATCTGGTAAGGTAACTATAAAAGGACTTTGAAAGAACCAAAAGATTACGGCAAGTCATTTTGCTCCTGTGGGCCTCTGTTTTACTAATCAGTAAAGTGAGGGAGATGGTCTATAATGTTCCTTCTAACACAAAAATTCTATGATTTTCATTCTCAAATTATTTTATTTTTTTGAATTTTATTTATTTTTTTATACAGCAAGTTCTTATTAGTTATCCATTTTATACATATTAGTGTATATATGTCAATCCCAATCTCTATTTTAGTTTTTAAATGTGATGCTTCAGGAGACCCTATATTAAACAAATTAAAGAAAATGTCGGCCATATGCTATGGGTGTTTTGTTATCAACACATTTATGTTGAAATATATTTCATTTGTTTAAAACTACCTCCCTCCGACACACGATTTATGTGACTCGTAATTCAGGGTTCATCAGGTAGGACAAGTTGGGCTATAATAGTATATTTTCTGGAAAATTTGATAAATTAGGCCTCTGTCTATATCCTGCCTAGAGGATAAACTGAATATCTGTTGTTTTCTGTTTGTAACAAATAACTGGTTTGACTAAGCTATCCTATATTTTAATATCCTGTAGAATATAGCCTGAAAATAAACTCTCTTTATTTCCAGTCTTCAGAGTCCTAAAATATCTATGTTATTAATCCTGGACATCACCTAAAATATTGCTTAAGAGGAAGACAGAATTATATTTTTCCTGCTGCCATTGGCATGAATTTCTATTTCACGGATCCACTGACTTACTCTTCAAAGGTGACAGTGTCATTTGGTGGAAAGAAAGCACGATGTGTAGAATTATAAAAATAAATACATGCTACTATACACCATCAACATTAGATTAGGCATAAGTGTAATAAACATGCCTGCTTATCAATGAGATTTACCACTAGTGGGCTAACCAATTTTCCATGGAATTGAGAAGAAAGGTAAAATCATCAGCTGCATTCCCATGCTTTATTTATTTATTTATTTATTTATTTGCGGTACGTGGGTCTCTCACTGTTGTGGCCTCTCCCGTCGCGAAGCACAGGCTCCGGACGCCCAGGCTCAGCGGCCATGGCTCACGGGCCTAGCCACTCCGCGGCATGTGGGATCTTCCCAGACCAGGGCAAGAACCCGCATCCCCTGCATCGGCAGGCGGACGCTCAACCACTGCACCACCAGGGAAGCCCCCATGCTTTATTTTTTGGGATAAAGTACAGTGAACGTTTCCTGTAATATCCTATGGTTCTATTCACAGGCTGTAGAGTCAGATATGAGATGGAATATCTCCTCCCCACTCCTGTACCTTCCAGCTTCTACATTACAATCCAAATGATCTTGGGCAAAAGTTACTAATTAATTCTATAAGCCTTATTTTCTCATTTGAATATGGGGATAATAACACTTCCATTCATGGAATAGTTATTAGCCTTAAATGAGATAATATACATAAAGTTCCTAGTACAAGTCCTGCCACATAGCAGGAGCTCAATAAGAGGTAGCTGTAGTTGTCATTCCCCCCACCCCCGTGGAATTCCGCAATTGTGATTACATTCAAATTTGAATAGTGATAAAGAAATGAGAGTAGAATACAGCTATCCATCAGTTGCTTGGTATTAAAGATTGTAAAGACCTAAGATTGTAATGTGCAAAGGAGCTAATTTCTATCTTAATCTGTTTCATATCTTCAGTCATGAACCAATTCTAACGTAAATATACCCCTTTAAGAACACAACTCCACCCGGATACCAAGTCCAAATTGGGGCAAGCACAGGAACCCAGATGGAGTCAGCAAACTAAGCTGCTCCAGGCCCAACCTGTTGCTGCTTGTTTTTGTAAATAAAGCTTTATTGGCACATCACCAAGGCCATTTGTTTACTTATTGTCTGTGGCTGCTTCTGTACTCTTGACAGCCAAGTTGAGTAGTTGTACCAGAGACTATATGGCCTGTGTGCCAAAGATATTTACTATCTGGCCCTTTGTAGACAATGTTTTTGACTCCTGACTTAGAATATTCCTACGAGTCTGATCTCATTTCACATGGTGTACTTTCCTGAAGACTCCCAAATATTTTAAAAAAATTCAAAGTTTACTTAAGCTTAGTTACTTCTAGGCCTACTCCATTCCATCCACTAGATGAGATGTATCTTACTATAATGGTGCCAGTGTGTGAAAGGGAATCCTCTCTGAATGGACAGGTTTACACTCTATTTACACACTTGTTCAGGTGACCCTATGACATTGACGAAGAAACAAACCAGTGGATGCATTCTTGGTTCTGAATTATCAAAGAGATGTTTGTTGGTTCAAAATGAAACTTCTTGTCCTCAGCCCTTCTGTGACATTTTATAAGGAAACTCTTGGTTATTTAGACCAAATGTCCAATTATCTTTCTGACTGCAATTAGTTATGAAAACATTGGCATGATATAATCCCTAAACCAGTATAGTCACATGATTACTTAAACCTTTCTAAAAGTATCAGAGAAGAAATATATCTTTTTTTTTTTGCTATCCAGCTTCTGTTTCTGGCTTATTTGATTTGTTGAAATCAAATGTTTTTGCAGTGTTGAAATCTCTTTTGTGGTAAATTGAAGCACTTTGTCCTTCTTGCAATGACAGTGGCAAACAAGGGATCATGCTGAACAAGAGGTAGATGACTTTATCTCCCAAGGCCCTTTTGATTTCTGAGTTTAGTTTGTCTCTTGCAATACCGATCCTTTCTATACTTGTTTCCTGCCGTCACATGCCATATCTTCACTAGTGTGGTTTTCCTGTGCTTAAGCAGCCTAATTGTGTCAGTCTCTTTTTTAATACCAGCTTTATTGAGATATAATTCACAACACCATACAATTCACCTGCTTAAATGGTACAATTCAATGGTTTTTAGTGTATTTACAGAGTTGTGCAACCATCAGTTTATTTTAGAACATTTTCATGGCCCCAAAAGGGAACCCCATCAGCAGTAACTCCCCATTTTCCTTCACATCCACCCCTCCCCACCCCAGCTCCCAGCAACAATGAATCTACTTTCTGTCTCTATGGATATTCCCTTTTTGTACATTTCAGATAAATAGAATCATACAATATGTGGTCTTTTGTAACTGGCTCCTTTCACTTAGCATAATATTTTCAAAGTTCATCTATGTTATAACTCTGTCAATCTCTTTTTAAAGTCACATTTTGTTTGTTTAGTAGACACAGACTCATATATTTATGGTATTTAACCAATGACTTATGTGGTGAAAGCTCCTTTTTCAGTCTCTTGATCCATCCATCTGCCTTCAAATACTAATATCATTTAAAAATCATATTATATTCTCTCTCTCTCTCTCTCTCTCTCTCTCTCTCACACACACACACACACACGCGCGCTCTTATGCACACAGACACTTTTAAATTCACTAATATCTGGCCTAAAATATTTGAGAATCAAACAATCAAGAATAATAGGCTAACTATTATTCAACATAGTTTTGGAAGTTTTAGCCACAGCAATCAGAGAAGAAAAAGAAATAAAAGGAATCCAAATCAGAAAAGAAGAAGTAAAACTGTCACCGTTTGCAGATGACATGATACTATACATAGAGAATTCTAAAGATGCTACCAGAAAACTTCTAGGGCTAATCAATGAATTTGGTAGAGTAACAGGACACAAAATTAATGCACAGAAATCTCTTGCATTCCTATACACTAATGATAAAAAATCTGAAAGAGAAATTAAGGAAACACTCCCATTTACCATTGCAATTAAAGAATAAAATACCTAGGAATAAACCTACCTAAGGAGACAAAAGACCTGTATGCAGAAAACTATAAGACACTGATGAAAGAAATTAAAGATACAAACAGATGGAGAGATATACCATGTTCTTGGATGGGAAGAATCAACATTGTGAAAATGACTAGCTGTACTACCCAAAGCAATCTATAGATTCAATGCAATCCCTATCAAACTACCACTGGCATTTTTCACAGAACTAGAACAAAAAATTGCACAGTTTGTATGGAAACATAAAAGACCCCAAATAGCCAAAACAATCTTGAGAAAGAAAAACGGAGCTGGAGTAATCAGGCTCCTGGACTTCAGACTATACTACAAAGCTACAGTAATCAAAACAATATGGTACTGGCACAAAAACAGAAATATAGATCAATGGAACAGGGTAGAAAGCCCAGAGATAAACCCACACACATATGGTCACCTTATCTTTGATAAAGGAGGCAAGAATATACAATGGAGAAAAGACAGCCTCTTCAATAAGTGGTGTTGGGAAAACTGGACAGCTACATGTAAAAGAATGAAATTAGAACACTCCCTAACACCATACACAAAAATAAACTCAAAATAGATTAAAGACCTAAATGTAAGGCCAGACACTATAAAACTCTTAGAGGAAAACCTAGGCAGAGCACTCTATGACATAAATCACAGCAAGATCCTTTTTGACCCACCTCCTAGAGAAATGGAAATAAAAATAAACAAATGGGACTTAATGAAACTTAAAAGCTTTTGCATAGCAAAGGAAACCATAAAAAAGATGAAAGGACAACCCTCAGAATGGGAGAAAATATTTGCAAATGAAGCAACTGGCAAAGAATTAATCTCCAAAATATACAAGCAGCTCATGCAGCTCAATATCAAAAAAACAAACAACCCAATCCAAAAATGAGCAGAGGACCTAAATAGACATTTCTCCAAAGAAGATATACAGATTGCCAACAAACACATGAAAGAATGCTCAACATCACTAATCATTAGAGAAATGCAAATCAAAACTACAGTGAGGTATCACCTCACACCAGTCAGAATGGCCATCATCAAAAAATCTAGAAACAATAAATGCTGGAGAGGGTGTGGAGAAAAGGGAACCCTCTTGCACTGTTGATGGGAATGTAAATTGATACAGCCACTATGGAAAACAATATGGAGGTGCCTCAAAAAGCTAAAAATAGAACTAACATACAATCCAGCAATTCCACTTCTGGGTATTTATCCAAAGAAAACAAAAATACTAATTTGAAAAGACATATGCATTCCTATGTTTACTGCAGCATTATTTACAATAGCCAAGATATGGACGCAACCCAAGTACCCATTAATAGAGGGATGGATAAAGAAGATGTGATGTACGTACATACAGTGGAATATTACTCAGCCATAAAGAAGAGTGAAATCTTGCCATCTGTGGCAACATGGATGGACCTGGAGGGTATTATGCTAAGAGAAATAAGCCAGATAGAGAAAAACAAATACCGTATGACTTCACTTATATGTGGAATCTAAAAAGCAGAACAAACGAACAAACAAAACAAAACAGAAACAGACTCAGAGATACAGAGAACAAACTGGTAGTTGCCAGAATGGAGGAGGCATGGGGGAATGAGTGAAATAGGTGAAGGGGAATAAAAGGTACAAACTTCCAGCTATAAAATAAATGTCACAGGAATGTAATGTACACATACAGAATATAGTCAATAATATTATAACAACTTGTATAGTGGTTGATGGTAAGTGGACTTATTGTGATGATCATCTCATATAAAAGTATCAAATCAACATGTACACGTGAAACTAATATAATATTGTATGTTAATTATAACTCAGTTTTTAAAAGATGAATTAGGCCCTACGATCTGCCTTTGAGCTTCTGAAAGGAACCCTGAAGACCAGATGTGCAAGCCTCTTTTTTTTTTAATATTTATTTATTTATTTTAGCTGCGCTGGGTCTTAGTTGAGGCACGCGGGATCTTTTAGTTCTGGCATACAGGATCTTTTAGTTGCTGCATGCAGCCTTCTTAGTTGCGGCATGTAAACTCCTAGCTGTGGCATACATGCAGGATCCAGTTCCCCTACCAGGGATCAAACCGGGTCCCCTGCGTTGGGAGCGCAGAGTCCTACCCACTGGACCACCAGGGAAGTCCCTGCAAGCCTCTTTATATAGATAGGAAAACTACCAACTTTGGGTTACTTTGTGAATGATCCTATATGGCTTAAATTGATGGTGTGATAGATCAGAAAGAAATGCAGTTTGAATAGAGCTTTGAGTCTGAGGCTCCTTTCTTAGAGCAAAATGTTAGCCTCTGAAAAGGACTTTTAGATTTTGCGTAACACGAAAGTAGCTTAGTTACATCAAGATGGCTATCATAGCAGTATTCATTAAAATGGAGTTCTACTTTGTTGAGCTTGTTAAACAGGAATCTCAACCAGCATCCAAATAGGGCAAGTTTTATCTGTTGGAAACTACCGAGGCACTGAGACACAGTGCCATTACCTGGGCACCCTGTGGCTTTGAAACTGTGACCACTGTACTTCCATTAAAGTGACATTTCTTGACCACAAACTCTTACTGAATTCTGACATCAGTGTTAGTAAATAAAGTAAAGCTTCTATGTAAGCTTTTTTGAAAAGAAAAAAACAGGAAAGTGTAAATAGCATATGCCTAGGATTCTTACTATTTTGACTTATTCTAAATTCTAACACTTGAAAAATAAACTAAAATAGAATACTAAGTTAAGTAATTGAGACAAATATATCCATACTCAAAAATTTAGCTTGCACAGTCCCTTCATACAGACATTCTAAGTCTGTAAATTTAAGTTTTAAAGCAGGTGGAAGCTCTTCAGTGGCGACTTAACAGACGCCATAAAATGTAGAAAACTGAAGTACTGTATTAGTGTATCTAGAAATTTTGTGTAAAGAATTCCAGAAACCATACCAAACCTTGGGCCAATTACTGAAAGCCAGAAATCTCACTGTGGATCCTCTCGTAAATGTGTGTGGCGGTACACTTCACAGTCCACACAACACGAACATGTTGAAATCAGTATTTTTGTGCTGACCCAAACCTGACCCAATACAAAATCTCTCATACCAGAAATTTAATATTTCCGATAGCCAGATTACTCTCTCATTTCTTTTTCACCTTTCTGTGCCTTTCATATGTTCTTCCAGATGGTTAATCATTAATTAATATTTAATGAGCCTTTTTCCCAGTGCCAATTCCTTCTCTGCTAGTGTAGCCTTTAGGCAGTATATGAACTCCCCTCTTCTGCCCATTCAAGAAGCGCCAGCACTCACTATAGGTTAATTTCTCTAAGGAAATTCATAATAGCAGATGAAGTGAGGGTTCCTTGACAAGATCATTCGATTTTCAGGCCACTCTTTTTTTTTGGCCGCGCCCTGAGGCATGCGGGATCTTAGTTCCCTGACCAGGAATGGAACACATACCTCCTGCATTGGAAGTCTTAACCACTGGACTGCCAGGGAAGTCCCAGGCCACTCTTAATTTAGCAATTTTCGTAGTGAATATAAAATGAGAAGTAAGTGAACCAATTTTTAATTCTTAAAAAACTTTCCAAGCACACATTTCCTGAACAAAATGGTTGTGACTGAAACAGGAAAGGGCTTAGCCTTTCTCTTCTACAGCTGTGCCACAAGCTCTTGACCTGACCCTGGAGAATCCGTCAAACTCTGGTCCTTGGAGCTGATTTTGGACCTGGAGTGAGCCAAAGGATTGGAATGCACAATAAGGAGGGGAAACCTCCACGTGTATTAATGAAAGAGGTCAATTATGACACAGAGGCCAAGAAGAAGAAAGGGTCCTCTGGGAACCAGGAGCATGTCTCCAAGTTTTCTCTGGTGAAAGGAGACTGATGAAAATTGACATCCATTTCCAGTCAAACGAGTGGGAACCACGTTATTTCCACCTTCCCTTCCCACCTCCACCTCTCATTCCTTTCCGCATGGACAAACAGACCAGACAGGTGATTTGGGTCAACAATTTACTTGGGCACGAAGCCAAAAACATGAGAGCCTCGTCCTGTCCATATATCTGCTCCCTAGACCTCGCTGGAAAGGGAAGATTGCTGAGGTTTTCCCTCTGCGTTGTTCCGCACGCAGGCTGATTGGAGCAGAAGAAACTAAGTACTAGTATTACTAGTCCCTTCCCATGCCGAGATTCTCTTTACGATTCTGTGTTGAAACTGTACTCTCCAGAGACTTAAATAGGGGCTTGGTGACGTTCAAACTCTCGCTCCAACATTCTCATCTCTTCGTTTATTCCATACGATTTTTTAGAACGTGGTCCCCGAGCCAGGCTCTGAGGACTTCTAATCTCTTCATAGCCAGGGAGGGGAAGTAACAAGAGCGGAGGACCAATCTCCGCTCCCAGCCGCAGAGTTAGTCCCCATCCCTCCAGGGCGCCCATCCCGGTGCCTATTCTCCCAACTCCCCACCCAGTTGATGTGACAGGCTCGTGGCCCAATCCCCTTCCTGGTTCCCAGCTGACTGCTAGCACCACCGGAGCCAATGGCGGCGGCCGAGGGGCGGAGGGGGCTGGCAGGAGGGGAGGGAGCGCTGGCTTTAGAACCACAGCCGCAAAAATTCCGAGCGGCAGAAGTTGTCTGAGTGTGTCGGTTGGAGGCTGTCTGGCCAGATCCGGTACTCTGCGACTTTATGTAAGTGCTCTGCAGGCGCGGGAGGGCACTAGGGGAGCGGGATCCCTGGGCGTGGGCATAAGTGGGTCCAGGAGAGAGCATCTCCGGGAACCTCGGCAGGAACGTGCCTGGCACGGGAGGCGGGGGACTGAGAGGGAGGCTGCAGAAATTTCTGTCCTAGACCTTGGGCGCCAAAGCGGTCGTTCGCATCAAGAACGGGTGGGAGTGACCGAGTGTTCCCCACGACCACCGCCCGCCGCAAACACGTTTTCTGCTTTTCACTGGAGAGATGGTGCTTTCTCACTAGTTGCTCTTAACTTGTTGCCAAACTTGGGCTGGAGTCCTTGACGCCAGCCCTTGCCCTTCTCCCCTTCCGTGGCGGCGGCCCCGAAGTGGAAACCAAGCGCCTAACTTCCCTCTGTCGTCCTTCTTCAGCTACTGCCACCCTCCTCCCCCGCTCCTCCGCCGGCTCCGGACTCAGGAAATCCCGGAGCCGGTCGCCGGCGACGCCTCCAGCCCCCGCTCGCCCTCCTCGGGTGACCTCACGGGCTCACCCCGGCCCCCGGGCTCCACGGGGTGCGGTGGCCCAGGGAAGGAACGAGGCTCCGGTTGCCTGCCTGCCGCCTGCTTCCCTTACCATTAGCGAGCGAATCGCTATCGCACCGCGTCTCCCTATGAGTAAGCACTTTTTTCCTTTCTGTAGCAGGACATCTCCGGGCCATTAGGGCAGTACCTTTCCGTTCTCCTCTCCTCAGATCCCGAGCCGCCCGTCTGCTCCCTTCTCAGCTCCTTTGGCTCTGCAGCCTCGAGCGCGTGGTCGGGGCAGCGGCCGCCCGGCACCTCCCGGGGCTCCTCTGGAGGCAGAGCCGAAGGGGCGGGGGGCGAGGGCAACATCCCCTCCTCCCACAGAGCTGCACTTGCCGGTGTTTACATTTCCCGACTCGCAGTACTTAGCGGTCTAATGAGAGGCCGGGGGACGCCGACCACCCCCGCCCGGGCTTCTCGCCAGTCCCAGAGTTGCCGCCGCCGCCGCTGCTACTTGCTCTAATGTGCTGGCGGCTCCGACGGCCAGGCTCCAGGGCAGAAGATCCCAACCTGGGAGGTGGAGTGGGCTTAATGCTTTCTGACGTTTCCTGTACGCGACGCAAATTCTTGCTCCACACCCTATCTGCACAACATGCCGGGTGGTACTCAAGGTTGAGTTTAGAACTAACTGGGTTGGAGAGCCTCGCCGTTTAGGATCAGATAGACGGGATGCTCGGGGTGCCCGACCTGTTACCAGGGATGGGGGGTGGGGAAGAGAGCCTGGCTGACTGCACAGTAGGTAGAAAACCTAGGTGAAATTAAAAACTACTGAGACGTAAGCGCACACTCCACTTTACAGGATGTCACAGTGTATTTGGGAGCTGAAACTTGATCCTGAAGATCCAATTTACAGTGAATTCCAACATAGTGGCCGAAGCCCCACATATGTCAATTGGCATCACGTGCCCCAAGTCTCTGATGCCCCTAGGGTAATGGTCACATGACTTCTTTTGACTTTAAAACTGGAATGTAATGGCTGAAGTTCATTTTCCCAAAACTACCGTGACAAAAAAGGGGAGGGGGCGGTGTGAACTAGCCTCTACTCAAGGGAGTTCTACTTGGATTTGGATGAGGGGAACAGAAAGGGAAATTGGATGCTCAGATTTTATCCAAAATAAAAAACGGAAGCTGTTTTTAAAATAAGTGCTTGAAATATGTTTGTGCTGGGATATATATCTCCCCTGTGGCCCTTCAATCTAGTTATGGCTTTTCTAAATTTTAAAAATATCTTACTAATTATTTTCTAGAAAAATCGTCCATTTATTCATGCCCTATTTCATTCCTAAATGATAGATTTGAAGCCATATCCCATAAGATAGTGTTTTTTAAAAAATTAGGCTTTGTCCATGTCCCTGAGTCTGGCCTATATTCCAGTTGAACTGTTCTCTATATTAGGCATCTGCTTGAAGGTGGTGGATAATCTCTTGGCTAAAATTAACCATCAGTTATTGTGGTTTGGAATTAATTGGATCAGAAATCAGGCAGGGAAACAGTGGACACTAAATTTAAGAAATCGAGCTAGTTGGATTTTTACCTGTCAGTACTTTAGTAGAATAATGAGAGGCCACAGAAACAACTCCCATAATGACCAATACCCACCCAAGTAGCCCAAGTTAAGGTTGCTGTTGGAAAAACATGGCAGTTTTTGCTATTCAGATTATATATTGCAGAGTGTAGAAATGGGCAGAGGAATCTCTGAGGTTGAGAGTTTAAAAGCTTTACTTATTTACAAAAATGGATCCAGTTGATACGTATTCAGTCTGAAAACAACTAGGGCAGCTAAAAATGAAACTGGGAATATATAAGAGATTTTGGCCTTGTATGCTTCAGCCAAAAATCCTTGTCTCCTTACTGCAGCAACCTCTGAATGACTTGAGCACTACATTTTCATGCTGTGCATGGGTTTCTGAGCCTAAAAACTAGAACAACTTTAAAGCACATAGTTCTGACCACAAGGCTAGCCTTGCGGCACAGATTAGCTGGAAGTGGACTCAAACTGCACCTGAGTTAATTGGAGTTAACTACACTGGGAGATAGACCCCCCTAGTGGAAGAGAGGTGATAATATAATTTTAGATGGAACTCCTAACAAATATTTAACCTTAAAAAAAGAAGAGCACAACTATCCAACTAGGTTAAAGTGGTAGGGAGATAAGTTCTTTTTAAAATAGTATTAACTCATGTCAAAACAGGATCCTCTCTAGGCTCTCCAACCAGTCTTTCATTGTCTCGGTGTGTCCACTCATTTACAACTACTGACTTCATTTTTTAGTCATATGATCTAATGAACCCAGGCTTTCATTAAAATTAGAGGATTATGAGTCTAATTCTTAGTTTCTACAATTAGATCTAGAAAGTTATCAGACTCTTTACCTGGGGTGGGAGAGCCAAATAAATTATGCTCTGCCTTGATTTAACACAGACAATCAACACTGAGGTCCAAGGTCTCTAGTCTAGTCTGATGCCATCATTTAGAATCAATTGCTAAAAATGTCTAGGCTCAATGCATTTTGGGTAGAAGGATTAATTATAACTAGTGAGTAATATTTGGGTTGAGATTAAGTCTCTTCTACCAATGGTTACAAGCACATTAGACTTGACTGTGACTGTTTATACTGGCAGAATGTCAATATCCAGGGCACTATTAGGAACCCCATGAAATTTTGCTCCTAGGCAAACAGCGTGACTGTTACAGAAAAGAAGGGGGTAGTAACTTGGTAGTGGTGCCTGAGCACTAAGGAGATTCTGTATGGTGAAACTGATGACAAAAGGAAGAAAATTCACTTGCCATTTTTCCATATTCTGTTTTAAGCATTTCTACTTGCCTTTCCAAGAAATTTACTGACATAATATTCTTAGCACATAAGATAAATTCATGAATTTGCTATTGCTATAATCTAGGTGGAATGAATATGCCAAACTGTTTGTTTTTGCTGTTTAGTACAGATTCCAAAAGTAGCTGGTATAAAATTGAAAATGAACATCTATCAATACATGAAAACTTGGGTAACTGTTTTTGGAATCATTTTGTACTTGCTCATGCTCTTTTGGTGAAAAGTAATCCAGGGGGGGAAAGTTTAATCTGTGAAAATAATAAAACTCAGTTTAGAAGAAAACAGCTAGATCATGTTTTGAGTCTGTAATTATTCTAGAGAGTGACACACCATATGATGTATGTTCATTGTGTTGGAGGTTTCAAAAGTTTTTTGGATACATTATAGTGTTGGAAGGTCTTTTAGATACCAGTGGTCACGACTAGCTGTTTTTAGTGATGAGAGCTTTGGTTAAAATTATGGCCTAGAAATATAAAAAACTGTCTGATCATGAAATGTCAGTCTCAGGAGAAGATCTGATAATACTTGGGCCAATGGTAGTTATGGAGGTGAGACAGTTTCCAAAAATTCAATATGCTTAATAACATTGAATTTGCTCTATTCTTAGCACTTGAAAGATAAATATTGGTGAGTATAAACTGTTTTAGGGATGAAAAAGCATTGCTGTTAAATGAAAATTACAATGCTAAGGGGGACGTATGTTGGACTTGCTTCAGAAGAACTAGATTCTAGACATGGCTCTGCCACTGACTCATAGTTTGACCTTGAGAAAGTCACTTAAGATTATTATATTGATAATTAACATTGAGTACATACGTGTGCCAGACACCATGCATTTTCTCAATTATAAAATGAGGGCATGGCTCAAGGATTTTGGTTTGCTGGGATTTTTTTTTCTTTTATAAGATATATCTTTTATATAGATATAGTCTGGCTTATTTCAGTTATATTTATCAGTTGATTTTTTTCCCAATTTTAATGCAATTATATTGAACCAAGCTAAATACCTTGTAGGCAAATTGGTGACTCTCCGGTCACCAGTGGCTTATTCCGTGACTAATGTTATTTCTTTAAAATATAGAGGTACCATTTATATCATTCCTTATCAAGGATTTTTGGCACATTAAACTTACTGATTTTATATTATGACAAAGCTTAATTTCTCTTAACGGTCTAGAAATTTGTTTGATGATAAGGAGGTAGTGTTGTTTATTGGAAAAGGCATTGAGTGTGGACTCCAGGATCTTTTAGGCTACTACAGTTTGCACAGACAGGCCATCTTCAGTAAATCATGGAAGTTCTCTGTTTTCATATCTGGATTTTACTTTATTTGTAAGCCATCTGTTTTCAATCTGTGTATTTCACAGGCATGCTGAAAGGATAAATGAGCTATGTAAGTCTTGGTTCTTCAGCAGACAGGTGCTATATAAATTCAAAGTACTGTAGTAGTATATCATAGAAACACTAAAGCTTTAATAAGAGTTTACAGAAATGGTAGAATTCTCATCACTTAAGCCTTGCCACATTTTTACTTGTCTGTAAATGTTCTCCAGCCATCCACTTTTACAAGCTAAGAAGAAATAAAGCCAGACATAATGTAATGAAAAATAAGAGAAATGGTTGATAACAAGAGAATAAAAACCTATATGTGTAATACTTTCTTATAATTTTTTTCCCTCAAATATTGTGCCAAATAGCCTGTAAAAGCCATTAATGTGGTGGTGTTTTTTTTTTTTAACCTTTCCCAAGTAACTACTGAGCAGTATTTTGGCGTTCATTGGTAATGGTTACAAAATACTTTGGCTTATCATACTTCATTCTTAGTTTTGTGATTGCCCGTAATAGGAGGTTTTGTGTAAAATTACGCATGAAAAATCAAATGTTTCTCCTTATAATTGCACTCTAAATTGCACATGCAGGTATGGAAAAGTGCATAATGGAGGAGATAAACTTATGTTTAAGTGGTGTGCCATCATTAACACAGAAAAGGTGAGAAGTTAATGCAGGTCTTCATTTGAAAAACAAACATGTTGGGCTAGATGGGGTCTTTGTTGCTGTGCGTGGACTTTCTCCAGTTGCTGCGAGCAGGGGTTACTCTTTGTTGCAGTGCAGGCTTCAGTAGTTGTGGCACGCAGGCTCAGTAGTGGTGGCTCACAGGCTGTAGAGTGCAGGCTCAGTAGTTGTGGCACACGGGCTCAGTTGCTCCGTGGCATGTGGGATCTTCCCGGACCAGGGCTCAAACCTGTGTCCCCTGCATTGGCAGGCGGATTCTTAACCACTGCGCCACCAGGGAAGCCCCTTAGGGGTTATTTTCAACCCCCACCCTCAAAACTATTAACTTGGAATTAATTTTCACTGTGTATTGTCATCTTGCCGATTACATGATAGTTCTTTAACTCTGTCATTCTTTGTGTTATTATGCATTTTTATTTTGTTAAAATTATGTTTGCTAACATTTGTTAAAATAGCACTTGTGAAGTGATAGCACTTCATGAAAATGGAATAAGCAGAAAGCCTTGAGTTAAAGGACTTTTGAAATAACCTGATATCCTATGACTAGTTCTGAAGAGAAGTTTCTCTTTGTTAAAAGAAATCATTTTCTTTTATAAAATCTGACCTCTTATTTCTACCATCTCTGTTTTAAAAGATTAAATAGGAAATCATTTTTTTGTAATCTTGTAACCCATATATTGAAAATACAACTCTGATTCTCTTAAGCTGTTTTAAATTTATATGCATACAGAATACTTGTTTACATAAAAAGTATATATATAAAATTTTTACTTTCTATAAAATAGAATTTGAGAGGGCAGCATAATAGCTTTGAATATTCATATTATTGCATTCTACATTATATGCTCTAATTACATAGTGTTGCTCTCAGATTGACATTCTGCTATTGACACTGAATAATACATTTTCCTTTATAGACGAATGTAATTTTTAAGCTTTTTTTCCTGTATTTCTTTACTTGCCTGCATATTCCCATTTTTGCCATTTCTTATTGTTGTTTTTGACATCTTGGTGCTTGTATATCAGGTGGGGGAGAATTACCATTTAAGATTGTTTTCTCAGAGGTGAAAATGATGAGACATGATTCCTAGGGTATATCCTATTGCTATTATAGTCAATAGGTATATTTAGTTAATCTGCTGGAAAAGTGTCTTAAGTAGTGTGTACTTAGGATATTTTTTAATCAGTTTACTTTGGATTAAAAAAATACAAGACCACTTTAAAAATATGAGAAGACTCCAGCCATCGCCGCCGCCGCCGCCGGGGGGGAGGAGAGCCATGATTCAAAGGAACCAGAACAGTTGAGAAAACTGTTTCTTGGTGGTCTGAGCTTTGAACCTACAGATGATAGCTTAAGAGAACATTTTGAGAAATGGGGCACACTTACGGTTTGTGTGGTGATGAGAGACCCCCAAATAAAACGTTCCAGGGGCTTTGGTGTTGTGACTTACTCTTGTGTTGAAGAGGAGGATGCAGCAACGTGTGCTCGACCACACAAGGTTGATGGCGTGTAGTGGAACCAAAGAGAGCTGTTTCTAGAGAGGATTCCGTAAAGCCTGGTGCCCATCTAACAGTGAAGAAAATTTTTGTTGGTGGTATTAAAGAAGATACAGAAGAATATAATTTGAGAGACTACTTTGAAAAGTATGGCAAGATTGAAACCATAGAGGTTATGGAAGACAGGCAGAGTGGAAAAAAGAGAGGATTTGCTTTTGTAACTTTTGATGATCATGATACAGTTGATAAAATTGTTGTTCAAAAATACCACACTCTTAATGGGCATAAGTGTAAAGTGAAAAAGGCCCTTTCTAAACAAGAAATGCAATCTGCTGGATCACAAAGAGGTCGTGGAGGTGTATCTGGCAACTTTATGGGTCGTGGAGGAAACTTTGGAGGTGGTGGAGGTAACTTGGGCCGTGGTGGAAACTTTGGTGGAAGAGGAGGCTATGGTGGGGGAGGTGGTGGCAGCAGAGGTAGTTATGGAGGAGGTGATGGTGGATATAATGGATTTGGAGGCAACGGTGGTAACTATGGCGGTGGTCCTGGTTACAGTAGTAGAGGAGGCTATGGTGGTGGTGGACCAGGATATGGAAACCAAGGTGGTGGATATGGTGGCGGTGGTGGAGGATATGATGGTTACAATGAAGGAGGAAATTTTGGAGGTAACTATGGTGGTGGTGGGAGCTATAATGATTTTGGAAATTATAGTGGACAACAGCAATCAAATTATGGACCCATGAAGGGGGGCAGTTTTGGTGGAAGAAGCTCGGGAAGTCCCTATGGTGGTGGTTATGGATCTGGTGGTGGAAGTGGTGGATGGTAGCAGAAGGTTCTAAAAACTCAGAAGAAAAGGGCTACAGTTCTTAGCAGGGGAGAGAGTGAGGAGT
The DNA here is from genome assembly GCF_963455315.2 of Globicephala melas. Taxonomy (NCBI): domain Eukaryota; kingdom Metazoa; phylum Chordata; class Mammalia; order Artiodactyla; family Delphinidae; genus Globicephala; species Globicephala melas. The sequence goes on along the minus strand of NC_083335.1, from coordinate 30,449,111 downwards.
TGTCAGGAAAGCTGCAGGTTACTTTGAGACAGTCGTCCCAAATGCATTAGAGGAACCGTAAAAATCTGCCACAGAAGGAACGATGATCCATAGTCAGAAAAGTTACTGCAGCTTAAACAGGAAACCCTTCTTGTTCAGGACTGTCATAGCCACAGTTTGCAAAAAGTGCAGCTATTGATTAATGCAATGTAGTGTCAATTACATGTACATTCCTGAGGTCTTTTATCTGTTGTAGCTTTGTCTTTTTCTTTTTATTACATCAGGTATATTGCCCTGTAAATTGTGGTAGTGGTACCAGGAATAAAAAATTAAGGAACTTTAAACTTTTCAAAAAAAATATATGAGAAGAAAACAAAAGGGTTTATAAAGAAGAAAAATAAAAATTACTCATAATTGTACCACCTGTTCATATTTTTCATCTGTTTCCTGTGTAGAACATTAGATATTTTAAAAATTGGGATCATACTGTATATACTGTCTGTATCCAATTCTTTTAACTTGTATTATAAATATGTTTTCATGTAATCAGATATTTTTGAAAATATTTAAAATTACTGCATGATATTCTATATAATGGATATTTCATAATTTATTTCGCTAATTCCAGGTTGTTGGAAGTTTTTGTTCTTTCCATATCTTATAGATAATGCTTCAGCGAACACCCTGGGGCAAAAACCATTTCATGACTCTGATTATTTCTTTGAGATAAATATCTCTTTGAGATAAAGAGAAATTGCAAAGATTTTTGTTTTAAAGATGAATTCCTTTGACAATCTCTGAAATTTAAACATTGGTGTAAGCAAAAAGAGCCTTGATTTCAAACAGCGGCTCTCAAAAAAAAAAAGCCATTCTTTATATAGTGTTTCGTATGGAGCTGGTTTAGGTAAAGTATATGTCTTGGAAATATTTTGGTTTCCTCTGATCTAGTTAGCAGGTGCAAAGGAGGATGAAGTAGAATCCTGTGGGGTGTACAATCATAGGAAGTTCTATTTTTTGAAACAGAACTGTTAATTGGGGAAGGGAGACAGGTTTGTATTTAATTAGCCTTTAGATTTCAGATTGCTGTAAAACTCAGTTCAAGTACAGAAAGCTTACTTGTGACCATAAACTTTCAGTATCATGAAGAGACTTTTAATCCTGAAGTTGGTTAAATGGCTGTATATATATAAAGATATATATTTATATATTCTTTTTCAGCTTCTTTGCCATTATAGGTTATTACAAGATATTGAGTGTAGTTCCCTGTGCTATACAGTAGGTCCTTGTTGGTTATCTATTTTATATATAGAGTGTATATATGTTAATCCCAAGCTTCTAATTTAACCCCCCCCCTTCCCCTTTGGTAACCATAAGTTTGTTTTCTATATCTGTGGAGTTACCATATTAGCCAGCAATCCCACTCCTGGGCATATAGCCGGAAAAGACGAAAACCCTAATTTGAAAAGATACATGTACCCCAATGTTCATAGCAGCTCTATATACAATAGCCAAGGCATGGAAGCTACCTAAATGTCCATCGACAGATGAATGGATAAAGAAGATGTGGTACATATACACAAGGGAATATTACTCAGCCATAAAAAGGAATGAAATAATGCCATTTGCAGCAATATGGATGGACCTAGAGGTTATCATACTGAGTGAAGTAAGTCAGACAAAGACAAATATCATATATCACTTATATGTGCAATCTAAAAAAATGATACGAATGAATTTATTTACAAAACAGAAGTAGACTCACAGACATAGAAATGGCTGTGTTTGTTGATAGGCTTCTTTATCTCAGGCTGTCAGCCTCTTGAAGTACAGCCACTCCTCAGAGATACTTCAGTTGGTTCCAGACTATCGCAATAGAGTCACATCAATTTTTTTGGCTTCCCAGTGCATATAAAAGTTATGTTTACACTATACTGTAGTCTATTAAGTGTGTGATAGCATTACAGCTAAAAAAATGTACATAATTTTAAATACTTTATTGTTTAAAAAATGCCAATTTTCATCTGAGGCTTCAGTGTGTCCTAGTAACGTCGAAGATCACTGATCACCAATCATTATAACAAATATAATGATAATGAAAAAGTTTCAAATGTGGTGAGAATTACCAGAATGTGACACAGACACAAAGTGAGAAAATGCTATTGGAGAATGGTGCCAATAGACTCACTTGATGCAGCGTTAGCACGAACCTTCAATTTGTAGAAAGTGCAATATCTGGAAAGTGCAATAAAATGATGTGTACCTATACGTTGACAATGCTCAATAAACTCAAAGTTTTATGTTTCATTCGGGTTGCTTAAATAACTAAACGGAGATCCAATAGTGGTAAAACTGGCGCCACCAGTTAATTTGTGCCTAGTTTCAGTATATGGTGAATCCCCAAATTACAACACTTGACTTAACAAATATTTTGTGTATTTAAATGGCTCATTGTACACTGCATATCTCTCCCTAAACTTATCCCATGCTGCTTCACAGACCCTTCCTGGATGTCTGTCTCCTTACCCCAGTTCACTGGTGGCACTAAGGACCATGTTGGTCCGGGCATCCCATGATGACCCGGAAGTGATGTGGAAAGTTTTGTCTGACTGGACAACTCGTTCTTACCACCTCCTTTTTTTGTTCTCAGAGGGATCATGTACATGCTATATTTCATAGTCAGAATGGATTTTAGCATAAAATATGGGTTCCCATGGTTTTGCTATTTTATATCTCTGTGACATTGGGGAAGTTCCTTAATTCCTCTAAACCTCAATTTCACTATCTATAAAATGGGGATAATATCACTTGTTTTCAGTCTTGTCTTTAAAATTAAAGGAGAACATTTATAAAGAAACTGGCATATATTAGGTGCTCAATCAGTGTTCCCATTTACAGGTCAATTAATGTTGCCTTAGGTGATCTTTATCAGGTCTCTGTAGCTACCTCTTCATTTTCCTCTAATTTAAACGTTTTTTTCCTTAAGTATCACCACTGAAGATAAATAAGATAGTTTATTTTTTCTGTTTTATTTAGTGGTATTGTGAAAATATGACTTTCCAATGCTTTTCATTACAAATGTGGAGGATTTTAACAATGTTCCAGGTTGAAGAAGCCTCTTGGCTTATCTAAGAAACCCCTTTACCATTAATTTATCCTTTTATGAGGATATGCCATCCAACAGTCTAAATTCACCCTCAAAGGAAAATTGGAAACGTGACTCTTTTAATACATTACGGACACCATTATAAAGTCACTGCCACTAACAAATTTAGCTTAGAGCAGGGTGAAAGGTAATAGGTAATGTTGATGCCTGTTTTTGGGGGGAGGGAAAAAAAGCTTCAAGTTCTTCAGTGTTTCTACAATAGTAGAAATAGTATAAACATGAATGTTTAGAAGTTTACCTTTGAAAAAATAGGAGAAAAGAGAAAATAAGTTAGTGAAAACTTAAAATGCTGGGGAAGGCAGAGTTATAAATTAAATCAGTATCTTTCCAAGATGACATGTAGCCTTTAGACATGGGTGAATCCAAAACATTAATTTAAAATTTACGATGCCCATTATTTCCTCTAGTGGAAGTTTTCAAAAGCAAAAATCAGGAAATGATGAAGGACATTGACACATTCAACAAATATTTTGAGCAGTTTGTGGGTCTCCAGTTTAAAGCTGCAGTTGAATCAGTTTTGCAAGTGGTTATGAATAATTAAAATTTTATATTTTGTCTTATGATAATTAAAAAACAAATATAGCCAAATTACCATGCAGTATAGATAACCAAAAAGTAATACTGATAGATTTACATGTTTAAAGGTATAAGCCAACCCATACATTTGGTATCTTATCCTAAATCAAAGTTTTCCAGCATTAGTTGGGCCCCCAGCCCCGCGAAAAATAAAAGCAAACTAGAATATATTGATAGGTGCAAGCAGAAGGTGGCAAACTTCCCTAACCAGAGAAGGTTTGTGTAAAGATGAAGGGAGGATTGATTGCTGTGTCAAGTACCTTGAAATGTGTAAAGATTATATAAAAGGCGGCCTATAAGGCATTTATAAAGAGATGTAACCCTCAGGAAAACTTTAAAATGTGCCCAGAGTTCTCAAGTATATATTGAGATAGTACAAACTATAGATGGAGTAATAGCCAAAGATAGTAACATAGACAATGCCTTAATTAGTCTATTTGTGGAATGGCTTCATCATTCAACTAAAGTAAGTTTAGTGAAGACTGTTAGGTGCTAGGGCTACAAAGATGGTGAGATACTCCTGCAGTCTGGAAGAAAAAAACGTAATATTGGATTTCATGAAACCTAAAAATATTCTTACATGTAGAAAAGGAACTTAAATATGGCCCTTTTTCTCAACATAAAATAATTTCTAAATTTAAACCTTGTGTGAACAAAGACATTCATGTATAACCCAATATAATCAAATCTAAACTAAGAACAAATCAAATTTAAACATTGTTATTTCTTTGCAATAATTATTGCATCCTAAAAAAAGTGCCGACCATGAGTTAATTTTACTTAAATAGAACATTGCTCAGCCTATAAATGAAGGTCAGCAGACACCAGTGTCTTGGAATAAAATAGCCCTTTGGCAAGAAAATGAGCCACACCCCATTTAGTTTTTACAAAAATAAAATTCTTTCCAGCTTTACTAAATTGTAGATGTTGTGCACAGCGTGTACTTCTGCAGTAGTTGGTTCTGCAGCTGTGGAAATACCCATGCATGTAGAAGCCCTAAAAAACATTGATTCGCCATTACTTGCACATGCAGCTCTCATACTTTCTGTAGTACAGCATTCTGTTAAGTTTTATCTGACTCAAGGATAATAGCGAGTAACTACAGGTATAGCTGACACCTCAATTTTCTGCCTTGAACTTCTTGATGGTCCCAGACTTTAAAATGAGCTGGAAAACCCAGGATTCCAAATCTGGTCATCATTTCATTTGGTGGGAGGGGATCAAATGAATGCAGTATATCTGGATGTACTGTCTGCTGTACATGGTTTTCTTCAAAGACGGTACTAAATTCCTGCCATGTACCATGGAAAACACTGTTCTTCTAGGGAGAAAAGAAAATAAACCCATTCTCCTGGTTCTTTCACAGTACACCTGGCACACAGCAGGTCTCCATAAATATAATACATTTGAAAGAGCGTATAAATGGCCATGGATGGCCCTTGCTGATAAAGATTAAATTGTGAAAACCTAATCAGCAAGTGGGTAACTTATGAATCATATTGAATAAAATACATATTGATGTGAACCTGTCAGAAAACTAAGCAAATGGCTTGCTTGGTTTTCTTCCTCCTTTACTTGTCTTAAGTGAATGGTCAGGAGTGAATGTTACACATGGATGGCACTTTCATTGTGAGAACTGCTTAACTTTAGAATCAATGAGGATATTGGGACATATTAATATTTTTTCACTTTTTAAAGCAGTGTTATTGAGAGAGAATTCACATTGTGTACCAACCATGTAAATTGTACAGTTCAACGGATTTTAGTATATTCACAGATACGCACAACCATCAGCAAGTTTTGAATATTTTCATCGCCTTGGAAGGATGAAGGAGGCTTAAAACTCCAGAGTTTTAAGCTATGCCTCTCCCCAGCCCACCACCTCCCCATCCCTAAGCAATCACTAATCTACTTTCTGTCTCTATAGATTTCCCAGTTCTGGACTTTTATGTATAAATGGAACATACGGTCTTTTGTAACTGACTTCTTTCACTTAAGCATATTGTTTTCAAGGTTCATTCACATTATAGCATGTATCAGTACTTCATTCCTTTTTATGGCTGAATAATAGTCCATTGTATGGATATGCCACATTTTGTTTATCCATTCATCCATTGATAGACATTTGGGTTGTTTCCACATTTTGGCTGTTATGAATAATGGGATATGTTAATATTAAATGTCTAACCATGGGTCAGCTAATGAGTTAGAAATGGTACTGACAAGATAACATTTCATTTATCACTGGTCTGCTGTTAATGTAGATACTTGCTTTGACTCTGAACAATATTGATTTCTACATCTAAGTGTAGCTGATTTTTTCCTGATTCTTTCTTTTTTAATTAATTTATTTTTTAAAATTTCACTTATTATTATTATTATTTATTTTTGGCTGTGTTGGGTCTCCGTTGCTGTGCGTGGGCTTTCTCTAGTTGCGGCGAGCAGGGGCTACTCATTATTACGGTGCACAGGCTTCTCATTGCGGTGGCTTCTCTTGTTGTGGGCCACAGGCTCTGGGCATGCGGGCTTCAGTAGTTGCAGCACGCGGGCTCAGTAGTTGCGGCTTGCGGGCTCTAGAGTGCAGGCTCAGTAGTTGTGGCTCACGGGCTTAGTTGCTCCGTGGCATGTGGGATCTTCCCGGACCAGGGCTCGAACCTGTGTCCCCTGCATTGGCGGGCGGATTCTTAACAACTGCACCACCAGGGAAGCCCCGTTTCCTGTTTCTTGATGCTCAGTAGCTTATTATCATCAACTTGTTCCCAACACTACCTTATTCCTTAGTAATATTTCTGCTTGAATAATGGAAAGCCTGTAAAAGTTCTATAATCACCTTTTTAAAAACTTGTATAACAGATTTATACAAAATTCCTTGTTTATACACATTTATTGAATACCTAGTATAAGGAACAAAAGTAAGCAGTATTAAGTATTGCAGAAGTAAATGACAAATGCTTTGAAACACAATGGTTTTCAGTCAACCTAAAGCATTATTGAGCACATCTAATATTTAATTTTTAAATTTACGCTTCAAGGGCCTTCCCTGGTGGCGCAGTGGTTGAGAGTCCGCCTGCCGATGCAGGGGACGTGGGTTCATGCCCTGGTCCGGGAAGATCCCACATGCCATGGAGCGGCTGGGCCCGTGAGCCATGGCCACTGAGCCTGCGCGTCCGGAGCCTGTGCTCCGCAACGGGAGAGGCCACAACAGTGGGAGGCCCGCGTACCGCAAAAACAAACAAACAAACAAAAATTTACGCTTCAAATATGAAATACATACACAGAAAAAAATTCAAAAGCTATAAAGGGACATAAAGAAAATAAACCTCCTGCCCCTGACTCCGATCCCCCTTCCCTTCCCAGGATGTGACCATTAGTACTGGTTGCTTGTCTATCCATCCAGAAATAATATTGAGTACATTTGACACTTGACATTTTCAGAAGAGCTTGGTGTTTTACATTTAGAAAGTTCAGCAGTAAGTTTGAGGGAGTCTTTACCTTTTGACTCTTCAGGAATGAACATGAGAAGGAGGGATTATCCGAGGATGGTAACAAGAATCAGTTACAGATCAGAGTTTTTCTTTCAAGAACCCTTCAGGTCAATATAGCTAATGACACCTAGAACCGATCTCTGCCATTGTCTTCTGTATTCAACCCACAGAGAAGTTTCTGGACCTAGTTGCCTTATTCTGGGCAGGCCAACTAGGAAAGGCTAGGCCTCCCTGAGAGAGGAGGGCTGCAGTTCAGTCAAGAAAAGATACAATTTCCCGGAGACCCATTTAGAACTTCCTATTTAATTACTTAATTCATTTAGCAGGCCTTTATTAATCATCAACAGTGTGCTAGACACTGTTATCACTAAGATAAATAACATAATGTGCCATCGTTTGAAGAGCTCAGAGTCTAATCCAGCCACTGATTTTTGCAGATGAGGCGACAGAGGTCTAATGCAGTGTTGGACAGTGGTGGGGCATGGGGTCTCCTGATACCTAATCCATCACTATTCTTGCCATAAATTTAAATACCACATCCAGAGTCCAGCGTGGTTCACTAGGAATGCCTCTTCCACCCTGAATCAGTTTATACAATCTGGAGTTTTCTTTCAGATGTTAACAAAATGGCAAATGCCATGTCTTTAAAGTTGACATAAACTCTCTGAAACTCACTTCACCTATAACTTAAGCAACATTATTTAACTCGACCAACTCTTCCATAGCTAATGAAAATTCATTAGTAATAGCTTTGAAGTGGTAAATTATTTTCTAGGTTGTATCTTCAACCAAAGTACTCTTATGCTTACAAAGCTGCAGTCCTAATCATTGATCTTAAAGAGTTTCCTACATTGTATTGCATCCAAAGGATTTTTTTTTTTTTCAGTACGCGGGCCTCTCACTGTTGTGGCCTCTCCCATTGCGGAGCACAGGCTCCGGACGCGCAGGCTCAGCGGCCATGGCTCACGGGCCCAGCCGCTCCGCGGCATGTGGGATCTTCCCGGACAAGGGCACGAACCCGCGTCCCCTGCATGGCAGGCGGACACCCAACCACTGCGCCACCAGGGAAGCCCCCATCCAAAGGATTTTGAAAACTCTAATGCCAATATATTGGATATACATTGTAGGATTTATCACTCTTTTTTTTTTTTTTTTTTTTTTGCCATACCGCGTGGCTTGCAGGATCTTAGTTCCCCGACCAGGGATTGAACCCGTGCCCCCTGCAATGGAAGTGCAGAGTCCTAACCACTGGACCTCCAGAGAATTCCTGGATTTATCACTCTTGGTTTCTTCCAAACTGGATTTTCTCTCTCAGAGAGCATTTCCCCTTTTGTACACTCCTCACCAAGAAAAAAAATTCCATTTTATTCATTGATTCATTCACTTATTCAGATATTTACTGAGTGCCTCTATAGGTCAAGTTATTTTCTAGGCACTGGGGATTATACCTGTGACTGAAACAAATGAAAATTACCATCCTTATGAAGCTTACATCCTACTAGGGGAAGATACAAAATGAACAACGATATAGTATATTCGATGGTAATGTATTATGGAGAAAATTAAAGTTGAGGGTATAGGGTGTGGGAAGAGTGCATTGCCATTTCAAATCATGTGGTCACAGGAGGCCTCACTGAAAGGAAGATATTTGATGCAAGACATGAAGGAGATCAAGGAGTGACTATCTGGGGAGAAGTGTCACTTAAGTAAATATTTCTAATAACAGATACCAAAATTGTCATGCATTGGTGGGTTCTTGCCCTGAAATTCTCCTTTATATCAGCTTGTTATTTTGGTATTGAACAGAAAAAATATCGTTTACCCAGATCAAATACTCTAGTGGAGTCATGAATTGACCATATATGCTAAGACTATAGTGTCAGTAGTTATGTCTATAGTATTTTGGAAAAATTCGTGGCAATAATGTTTAAAATAGGATATGAAATTATTGCATATAAGTTTTCTTCCCTTTTCCTATCCACTATATACTATATACTGTGTATATAGTATATATATATATATATATAATATATACTATATTCTGTGTTTAATTCTGAGTTGGATTTTTTAATTGAACTTTTTACTTTGCAGAAATTGTAGACATGTACTTGTAAGAAATAACAAAGAGATCCTGTGTGCCCTTTACTCAGTTTCCCCCAGTAGTAACCTCTTCAAGACCATAGTACAATATACCCAAGCCAAGATGTTGACATTAATACAGTCAAGATGCCGAACAGTTCCGTCACCACTAGAATCCCTTTTGTTACCCTTTTGTAACAGCATGCACTTCCTTCCACCCTCCCCTGCACCTGCCCCATCTCTACCCCTGAAAACCACTAGTCTGTTTCCCATTTCTATAATTTTGTCATTTCAAAAATATTATGTAAATGAAATCAGAGTATGCAATCTTTTGGCTTTTTTCATTCAGCATAATTCTCTAGAGATTCATCCAAGTTGTGTATATCAATACCTTCCTCCTTTTTGTTGCTGAGTAGTATTACATGGTGTAAATGTACCATAGTGTTTTTAACCATTCACACATTGAAGGACATCTGGGCCATTTCTAGTATTGGCTGCTACAAATATTTGTGTACAGGCTTTTCTGTGATTGTAAATTTTCATTTCTCTGGGATTAATTCCCAAAGAATGCAATCTCTGGGTCATATGAGAGCTGCATGTTTAATTTTATAAGAAACTATCAAAATGTTTTTCTGTAGTGACTTGTACCATTTAATCTCCTACCAGCAATGTATGAGTGACCCAGTTTTTCTACATCCTTGCTAGCACTTAGTATTGTCACATTTTTATTTTAGCTATTCTGATAGGTGTGTAGTGATATCCCATTTTTGTTTCATTTTGCATTTCCCAGTGGTTAATGATGCTGAGCATCTTTTTATGTGTTTGTTTCCCATCTGTATATCCTCTTTGGTGAAATATCTGTTCGTGTCTTTTGCCTATTTTCCAATTGGATTGTTTTTTAATGTTGAGTTTTGAGAGGTCTTTATATATTCTAGATAACAATCCTTTGTCAGATATGTGGTATACAGCTATTTTCTCCTAGTCTGTAGCTTGTCTTTCCATCCTCCAAGCAAGGTCTTTCACAGAACAAAAGTATTATTTTGACAAGGCCAAGTTGATCAATGTTTCCTTTTATGGATTGTCTTTTTGATGTTATGTCCAAGCCCTCTTCACCAAACATGGTTCCTGATGAATTTTTCAAAAAATTTTTTCTAAAGTTTTATGGTGTTATGTTTCACATTTAAGTCTGTGGCCCATTTTGAGTTAATTTTGGTGTAAATCTTTACACAATATTACACAAAATGAGGTCTAGGTCAGAGTTCTTATTTTTTTCCCCTATGGTTGTCCAGTTGCTGTAGCACCATTCCTCCACTGATGAGCTTTTGCACCCTTGTCAAAAATCAGTTGAGCTTATTCGTGTGGGTCTATTTCAGAGTTCTCTGGCCTGTTCCATTGTTCTGCATGTGTTGCTCTGTAACCACACTATCTTGATTGCTGTAGCTACAAGGAATGACTTAACACCAGGCAGAGTGAGTCCACCCAGTCTATTTTTCAATAAAGTTTACCTGTTCTAAGACCTGTTTCTTTTCCACATAAATTTTTAGAATAAGCTGGTCTATGACCACAAAAAACTGTGCTGTCAATAGGAGTTACATTAATAAATTAGAATTTTGAGATTGCATATGTAATGTTAATTAAGTTAAAAATGGTAATTCCATTAAGGAAGACAATTTAATTTCTTCTATAGTCTCATGCTAGGTCTTATTTTCTAAAGTGGTGCCTACTTTTATGATTTTTAAATCACTGAACAAATATTAATTGGTCATTTCTCTTCAGATATAACTTGGATATCTTTTTTTTTAATTGCCAATATTGAAACTTTTTCAAAGGAATGACACATTCTTGATTTAGGTATATAACTTTCAAGTTCTAAATCACTGATATGTTTTTGAATTTTAAAATTATTTGAAGAGTTCTTTCCAGAATTTTTAAAGACTCCTGCCCCCACCTTAGATTTCTCTTTGCAAGACTCCTAAACCTACTGCCTTAAGTATGGTTTACCTCTTCTTTTGTTTCAAACAAATGCATTAACCACATAGTAAAACAGAATATGCCACTAAATCATTGGGATTTAGGGTATTGGAGTTTAGGATGTGTTTGTTAGTCATGAATAGTAAATCAAAACATTTTAAATGAAAACTTTTGTGCATACTCATGCTTTGATCTTTGATTCTGAAAAATAAAATCTTAAAAATTACAAAAAGAGGGCTTCCCTGGTGGCGCAGTGGTTGAGAGTCCGCCTGCAGATGCAGGGGACACGGGTTCGTGCCCCGGTCCAGGAAGATCCCACATGCCGCGGAGCGGCTGGGCCCGTGAGCCATGGTCACTGAGCCTGCGCGTCCGGAGCCTGTGCTCCACAAGGGGAGAGGCCACAACAGTCAGAGGCCCGCGTACCGCAAAAAAAAAAAGGGCACTTGGAAACTTACTATTAGGGATTAAAAAAAGAGGACTGTTAAACTGATTAGGGCTGAAGAAGAAAGGAACAGAAAATGTCACCTTGTTTGGGTGCGAGAAAAGTGAATGAGATCATGCTTTCATTTCTGTCTTGCTTTCTCAAGATAAAGCTTTTCCACCCTTCTTTCTGCTTCATGATTCAGGGTGGAAGCACCAAAAAAACTTGGCTCTCTTTCCCATCCTGTTTTAAATTGGCTTTTATTGTTTTAATAAATATGTCACTGGCAGCCTATAACATTATGAATATGGCATTAAGTGGTTATACTCAGAAAGCAGGAATTTGAAAATCACAGTCCAGATATACTACCTTAAACACAATTAACAGAATTACTTCTCAATAAGGAAAACTTACCTAAGTTATAGCATGTGGCTCATATAGTTTTAGTATAATTATTACAGTGAAATTTACTACCACTAAGCATTGTGTACAGAGTTCTGAAAGGACAAAAATGCGATCCAAGAATAGTAAGCCAAGATGTCATTCAAAAATAAAGGTACTAGGCAGTTCCCATGAATATAAAAGAACTCGTAGAAAAGAGAAATACTCGAAAGTGAAATTCAGCCAATTAAAAAATAGGGCAAAATTAAGATTTTAAGAATAGAGGAGTTTTGGTAAAAGGATGTATGATGATCATTTAAATACAGAATTAATACTGAAAAAAAATTTACTACCACTAATATCAGTGATTTGTTTCTTTCCCATCTACTCCTAACTTTGTTTAGGTTAATAGTCACAGCTACAGCAAAACCTATCCTGTGATGGAAAAAAAGTGTAATTTAAGGAAGAATGCAGTATAATGGTACTCATCAAACAGATATTCCAACTTCTTTCTTCACATATCGCTTATCTGCATTTTTGTATTTGGTCTAATGAGAGACCTTTAAAAGCTCATTCTCTAAAGCAGCGAATTCTCAGAGCCAGCGAGCCTACCATAGTCTACCCCATCAAAAGAACCCTGCTAATGGCTTAGCCAATTTCTGAGGTAAGAGTACCAGGGAGAGGGATAAACTGGGAGAAGGAAGAAGTTGCTCTTGCATGGATGACTTTTTGCTAACAATATGATTTTTAGCAAGCAAAGGCCACAAAAGTTGTTTGATTTGTGGCAGAATTAATTATGAGACTTTTTAGCTGTACCAGGTTAACAGATTGCCAAATAAAATACTGAGCAAGCAAAACTGGTCAGTTATAATTCAGTGTCTAGAAATCTGAGCCAGCATTAGTGTTATGTTTATGGATTCAACTCCATCCTCAAAGAAATGCAGTCGGGGTATCAGCAAAAATAAAATAAGAGTTATGGGGTATCTCCCAGACATTTGAATAGAAAGGGCACATAACACTGTGTGAGACCACAGTATTTTTGCAGCCAATCTTAAGGATAAATCTACATTGTATTCAGGATGCTGTGTTGGGCCAAAACTTAACAATGACCATTATGTGTAGAAAATAGCAACCATTGTTGTTGCCTTAAACTCTCTCTGGAGATTAAAAAACATTTTTAATTAACCTAATAAAACCCCAATGGCAACATAACCAAAGAAATTAACATAACAAGAGAAGAATGTGTAGAAGCAGAAAACCTAGTGCAATTGTTGAGTTATCCTGGCAAAGGAACCCTGAACTATGTGAAGCTAGTGACTGTTTACTGTTTTGTCTAAAAAAGCAACTCCAAAAGTATACACATACACACAAACACACACACATTTGGATTTTTCAGCTAGATCTTTAAGCGGGCTGTTTCATGACAAGCTCCCAAAGAAATGGAATTAATTTGTGGTGTGTTTTTGTTTTGTTTAATTTATTTATTTATTTTTGGCTGCGTTGGGTCTTCGTTGCTGCACATGGGCTTTCTCTAGTTGCGGCGAGCGGGGGCTACTCTTTGTCGTGGTGCACGGGCTTCTCATTGTGGTGGCTTCTCTTGTTGGGGAGCATGGGCTGTAGGCGCGTGGGCTTCAGTAGTTGTGGCTGGCGGGCTCAGTAGTTGTGGCTCGCGGGCTCTAGAGCGAGGGCTCAGTAGTTGTGGCGCACGGGCTTAGTTGCTCTGTGGCAGGTAGGATCTTCCCGGACGAGGGCTCGAACCCGTGTCCCCTGCATTGGCAGGCAGATTCTTAACCACTGTGCCACCAGGGAAGTCCCTGTGGTGTGTTTTTAAAGTGTTTATATATATATGTGCTTTCAAGAATTACACGGAGGAATTAGACCGACAGAGTACTTGGTGATTCTTGATGTGAATATTGGCAACCTTAAAGATGTTTTATTAGACAACAAGGCAACAGTTTTCCTCTGTCTTCACAATAATAGCAGAAGTCAGAAAATATTCCACATGCAAATATATCTGAACCTCTTCATGAATGCATTTAACACTTTGAAGTGATGGCAACATCTGGTAACAAGTAGAAACCAGCGTCTTATAAACTGTGGTTTCATGTTACCACTTCATCTGAATTAGTCATTTAAAGGAGTTTTATAAGTCTTCCTAAAAACTGACAAGGTTAATCTTGGACTAGGGCAGACAGGCAGGAAATGCTGAAGCGGCTGTTTCTTTTGAAGGTTTCGTGATTCCTTGTGAGGTCAAAAAGTAGTTGTTTTAAAGTTAAGAAAGCTAAAGCATTGAGATCTTGACAGCTTAAGTGCGATTTTTCTTTTTTGTGTGTGTGGCAATTTTGAAGGAAAACTTGATAAAATTCAGAGTTCTTTATACCTTCCATTCCACTTTTCTCTGAAATGCCTTTATTTTCGAAAAGTGGAGAATTAGAAAATCATTCAGCTGCCAAATATGATCATGGATTCGGTGCCACTAGAAAGATGTAAACCTACCGTTTCTTTGGCTGGATTACTTCTTAGGAATCACCCTGTTTTGTAGGGTTACCCAATGGGACAAGAGTAGATGTCTTTTATGTTTATTTATGTGATTTGCATGAAAAGTGCTAAAAGTTTATTCTTTATTATGTAATACACCACTATAGCACATGACAGTGAGTTTAATTCCTTTAGCATGCAATGTTATTATCACAAATTTATTTAACAGATACTTTTTTTCATTTGAAAGTAAATATTTGTTCCTGAATTTTTTTCTTCATTTTGTTGAGACATAATTGACGTACAGCCTTAAGGTGTACAGTATAATGATTTGACTTACATACATCATGAAATGATTATCACAGTAAGTTTAGTGAATATCTATCATCTCATATAGATACAAAATAAAAGAGAAAGAAAAAATTTTTCTTCCTTGTGATGAGGACTCTTAGGATTTGCTCTCTTAACTTTCATATATAACATACAGCAGTGTTAATTTCTCATATTGTACATTACATCCCTAGTACTTATTTATCTTACAGCTGGAAGTTTGTACCTTTTGATTGCTTTCATCCAATCCCCCCACCCCCACCCTCCTTAACAGATACTTATTGCGTGCCTACTGTGTGCCAGGCACTGTTCTAGATGCTTGAGATAGATTGGTGAAAAGACAAATCACTGCCCTCATAGAGCTTAATAAATATTAAAGATGAAAACAGTGGAGCAATTTTAAATCCTTTAATCTATCACTCAGCTTTTAAAGACCTACATTGAATGAGTTTTGAGAACTCTTGCACATTTTACCTGAAGTTTGAATAGGGAAAAATTGATAATTTGTTTGGAATATATGGCAATAAGCTGGAAGATGATAGTTAAAGTAAATGTTTGATTTTTTTGATTCTCACTTTTATTTTTCATTTATCAGTGTTAAAATTAGACCCCTTGAGTAACTGAGGAATGTTATTGATTTAACTTGTGGATTTATTCTTTAGGATGGTCTTAATTTATATGGGGGGGGCGGGCGGTGTGAATGGACATAGTAGCCCTGAAAATTAAAATATGGAATCTGTAACTGCTGTCTTCTTTCATTGGAAGAATTATAGAATACTTAATGTATTTAATGTTCACCATGGGAAGTGAATGTATTGCTCAGTTATTTTTGCCTATGTGGGTAGTACAAGAGCTGACTCAAAGGAGATGACATGATGGTTCCTGTCCTGAAGTAAAATAAGATGATGGGGTTGTGGTGGAAAAATGATGTGGTCATGCCCATATTTGCTCACATCTCTTGTTTGTTTCCTTTTATAGAGGAAAACCAAAGAGAGTCTCATTTCTTATTTTTTAAGTTTCCTTTTTGTATTTTCTTTTCATGCCAGTTTCCTTTTTTTTTCCCTTAAAATTGCATTATCCTGATTTGCAGTTCAGTTGGCTCAAGCTGTGCTTTGTAATAGTATAAGTACCCCTTAGAATGGTCATAGTGGAGGCATTATACCCATTTTAGGGAATCAATTACATATATGGACACAGACACTCTGAGCTCCTTGAATGTAAAAGGCATATTTCATAAATCTTTCTATTTCCTGATGCCATCTAAGTACAGTGCCTTTTACAGAGTGGATGTTCATTCAGTGTTCGTGGTAACGAATGAATATGAGTCAGGAATTTTATTTTTGCTTTCCAAAATACAAAATACTTTTTTATAAGCTCATGGAATTTTTAAAAGCTTACTTTTATGGAAAATTTCAAACATACAAAGTAAAATAGCATAAGGAACCCCCCCACAGTTTCAACAGTTTATCAATATTTGATGTTCTTATATTTCATCTTTTCTCTCCCCTTTTTTGTTGTTTGGGATTTGCTTTCAAATAACCTGCATATTATTTTACACATAAATACTATAGTTCACTTCATTTTTAATATTTTAAAAGTTATAATTCTGCATTTCATACAGAGTCTAACTTTCAAAGCCTTTCTTTTCTAGTATCAGAGAAAGAAACTGTTACTGATTATCAGAAGAAAAATCTGATTTGCTACATATGAACTGGATATTTTTAAGTAGTTTTATAACATATTGTCTTTCTTAATCTTTTAAAAAATGTATTAAAAGTTTCTAAAAACTACACTATCGTGATAAATTCCCATCTCATGGACATGAACCTGATTCTGCAAAATATTCTTTGGAGTAAATAAGCTATAGATTGGTCCCCTCAGAATTGATATTAATCAATGAATTCTTCTTTTCACAGTTCAACAGAACAGAACTCGCGTTAAAACCTATTCTGGTAATTGCATTCTCAGTTTTGAAATTTCTTGTTAAAAACCTATGGACCTTATGTTTTTTGTCTCTAAAATTAGATGACTCCATCATAAATATTACCAAATAAAGCACCAGTTCTCAATAGAAAAGTATGCCACAGAGTCCCTTGGAGATCAAAATTACTTGTATAATAACACTAAGATGTTCTTTGCTTTTTCACTATACTGACAGAAGCAATGGTGGGTAAAACTGCTAGTGCCTTAGCCCCACACTGTATGAGTAGTCTTTGTATTCAACACCATACCCTTCCTGTTAGAAACATACCTATAACATGCAGTTCATTAATGAATGTCCTTGATTAAGCAGGAAAAATTAATTTTATTAAATCTCAACTCTTGGGTATACATCTTTTCAATATTGTGTGTGATGAAATGGGAAGTACATAAAAACATTTCTGCTGCATATGAATTTACAATGATTGTCTTGAGGAAAAGCACTTGTGCAGTTTTTTGATTTGCAAGCTAAACTAGCTGCACTTTTAGAAAACAGAAAACCATTTTTACTCGAAAGAGCGAATGACGCATTAACTGATAATTCAGACCTGGATATTTGGCAGATATGTTATCAAAAGTGAATCAAGTGTGCTAGTCACTGCAAGGAAAACGGCTGGGAGTATTTGTTGCCAATGATAAAGTTAGAGATTTCAAGCAAAAATTCAAATTCTTGAAAACTTGCATCAGCCACCATACATCAATACTTAGACTTTTCTAATGAGGTTGGTGGTGTTTTTAATGGAAGTGATTTGTTAGATATTGTAAAATGAAGTGTGACAACACATCTCTACTAGTCAAACCGTATTGTTCCATATGATCAGTGCATGATGTTCTGAAATCAAGCATGGGTAAAAGGTCCATTTAAAGTGCAAGATAGGGGCACGGGTTCGTGCCCCGTTCCAGGAAGATCCCACATGCCGCAGAGCAGCTGGGCCCATGAGCCATGGCCGCTGAGCCTGCGCGTCCGGAGCCTGTGCTCCGCAACGGAGAGGCCACAACAGTGAGAGGCCCGCGTACCGCAAAAAAAAAAAAAAAGTACAAAAAAAAAGTGCAAGATAGACCAATGGATTTTAACGTTAACAGAGTATGATAACGTCATTGATCTGATATCAGATTCCACACTGCAACAACTATTTAAGAAACTAGCACTTACCCAGTTTTGGCGTGGTATTATAAAGAAGAATATCCATAATTATCCGAAAAGTCTCCTAAAATACTTCCTTTTTCCAAACAAGGTATCTGTGGGAGGCCCTGTTTTCTTCATATACTTGAATCAAAACAACATATTGCAACAGACAATGCAGAAGCAGATATGAAAATCCAGCTGTCACTGTATTTAGTTAAACAAAGATGTAAACAATATACTCTTCTATTTTTTTTTCCTGCAAAAACCTTTGTTTCCATTTGGCCCACGGCTTAGGTGAGGGCCCCAGGGTGGTCAAAAAGCTGCCTAGGGCTGCAGAGAGGGGCTTAGGCAGAAGCCCTGACACCAGAGGGATGCAGAGGGGCCCCTCAAAGACCGTTGGGCTGCAGAGGCCCCTGTCGTACTTGAGGGTGAGCCTTTGGAAGGGCTACTGGCTCAGCACCACCACCCCCCCCCCCCCGCACTCCAACCCCGGCGGCAGCCTGCGCTAGTGGGAGGTGAGGTTAGTCAGGTGGTCGCCATCTGCTTGATGAGTTTCAGCTGCTCCTCCAGGAAGCGGCTCTCCAGGAAGTCACGGGTGGGTGTCTGCGCGGCCAGAGCCCAGGGGTGCAGGTCCACAAGGGCCTGGCTCAGGTTCTTCTCCAGGGCTGTGGCAGCTTCCTTATTGTCCAGAGTTTTACCCCATTCATTTTGGGATGGCTTCTGCGCTCCTGGAAGAGGGCACAGCCACTGTGCTGGTTTTGCATCTTCAAGAGATGCTGGGCGCCCTTGCCCTTCTCAATGGTGGACTCAGCAAAGAACTGGCCCACGTCCTCCAGAGCCACATCATCGCGGTAGAAATAGAAGCCCAGAGAGAGGTAGGTGTAGGAGGACCCAGATGCAGGTTGACCCCTGTGGTTGACGGCTGCTTCCACCTGGGTGGAATAATTCTGACAAATCTGGGAGCTCATGGTTGATCAGCAGTAAGGAGCTAAGCTCCAAAAAAAACGGTGCTGGCTGGTTCCGGAGGCTGAGGACGGCATAGTGGTTGGTTCCTAAGGGTGTGACTGGAAAAGAGGTTCCAGGGTGATTGGAGGCTGGAAAAGGGGGCGTCCCTGGGTCTGTTCCATTCAAACAGTGTTGAAGCAAGAGACATCCGCAGGAGCGAGGCATGCCCTGCCTCTTCCCACTACATTTTTTAAAAATATAGTTTTCATTTTAAAATGTTATTTATATTAGCATGAGGTGGGTTTAATTTTTTTTAAATAAATATCTTTAAACTTTCTTAGTTGTAACTTCTAATATGATAAAGACACTGATCTAACCCATAAATCAAAAAGCTCTTTGGGGTCCTCAGGTCCTGAGGCCAAAAAGTTTAGGAGCTGCTCGGTTAGTTGGGTTTTTTTGTTTCTTTTCCTTCCCTATCCTTTTTTTGAATGAGAGACTCTCAGGATAGGAAGGTGTAGAGCATATGAGTTATTTCTTTGTATGATTTTATTAGCTATGAACAGAACACAATGTCCCCCCCAGTTTCATTGAAATATAATTGACATATAACATTGTATTAGTTTAAGGTGTACAACGAAATGATTTAATATATGTATATATTGTGAAATGATTACTACAATGAGTCTAGTTAACATCCACCACCCTACAGTTACTTTTTTATTCTTGTGATGAGAACTTTTAAGATTTACTCTCTTAGCAACTTTGAAATATGCAGTTCAGTGTTGTTAACTGTATATAGTTACCACAGATGTCTTCCAAATCACTTCCTTATCCCATGTGTAGTTCAACTGATAATTTTTGGAGGACCCATGCTTTAAATCCTTCTATTTATTTCAGCCTTTTTTTTTGCGGTACGCGGGCCTCTCACTGTTGTGGCCTCTCCCGTTGCGGAGCACAGGCTCTGGACGCGCAGGCTCAGCGGCCATGGCTCACGAGCCCAGCCGCTCCGCGGCATGTGGGATCTTCCTGGACCGGAGCACGAACCCGCGTCCCCTGCATCGGCAGGCGGACTCTCAACCATTGCGCCACCAGGGAAGCCCTATTTCAGCCTTTTGTTTTAGGGCATTAGGGAAAGGTATATAATTTAATATATAATAAGACATCCTGTTTTAAAAGGTTGATTACTTTGTTATGCAAAAACAGAGCTCACAAATATTTACTGTTGGGGAGACAGCCCTTGGAATATTGAAATTAAGATGTTCTTGTGGCTTATTTAACCCCCGCCCAATCATCACGTAAACCAGATCTACCTGATTGTTAAAACTGACACAGCCACGCAACAGGAAGTTTGTGTACCTAATACTGTTCCTGGCATAAATTTCCTAAACTTTCCAATATAGCCCAAAATTACAGTAGCAATATCCTCCGTGTTAATTTGGTACCTGTTTTACGTTAGATCCCTTTGCTTTGATGTTTCACTCACTGTGAGTGTTATTTGTTTGTTTACTTTATAAGTCATGAAGATGGGTAAAATCCTGTTCCATTAAAGGACGATAGATCACTGTTACTGAAGTGTGGCATTAAGCACAGTGGGAGAGGCCTCCATTGTACGTGTCACACATGGAAAGAATATAACCCGTACTGGGTGTGGTGGGGAGAGGATGATGTTTGAATGAAAGTTGGAAGAGACTTTAAAAATACTGTGTCTAGGTCTTGTGTCCTAACTGCAGATTACACTGATACGTCTATGAAATGCTCATGCAGCTTTGGGTGTGCCTCTTTCCTTCCTTTCCACCCTGAAGGGTGTATGTGTCCATAGGTGCATGTGTGAACTTTTAACTTTATGGATTTGTTTGTAACATTTGAGAGAGAGTGAGAGCTTGTGCACTTTACATGTACAGATAAAACATAGGTTGGTTTCTGTTGACTTTCCCCAGCATTCATCATGATGAATTTGGAAATGTAAAAGTTGTTTTCATTCTGTGGCCTGCTTATAAAAATGTGCAATGGATTACATAACCCTTGCCACCATCTTCTGTTCCCAGAGCAATTTTCATTACCCATAGTAAAAACAGAGATGCTGTTCACACACATACTCACACACATACACAAACGCCAATACCCCCCCTTGGCCCCGCACACCTGCACATACGTCATATGATGAGACATTTAGAAGGTTACAGCATGGGCTGCAGGCCAAAACTGGCTGAACTATTGATGTGATACAGCAGTCTTTCAGGAAATGTCCTGGTATTTACTAAGTAGAAGATGTCCATTTTTAAAGGGAGTATCCATTCCTAGAACTTTCACCACAATATTTTGCAGTTGAAGTGAATTCTATCATGTTATGGTGAATAGACTTTAAAATCAACAACTGGGTGTTGACAGATTTCACTGTGATCAAAGATTAGCCTTAGAGTTCAGAAAGCTAGAAAGCATATACATTCCAGATGACCAAGAAAGGGAAAGACAAGGAAGCTGTTTCTGGGTAGCGTGATCATTGAGGAAGTTATTTTTTTTTAATTTTTGGCTGCATTGGGTCTTCATTGCGGCGAACGGGGGCTACCCTTTGTTGCGGTGTATGGGCTTCTCATTGCCGTGGCTTCTCTTGTTGCGGAGCACAGGCTCTAGGCACGCAGGCTTCAGTAGTTGTGGCACACGGGCTCAGTAGTTGTGGCTCGTGGGCTCTAGAGTGCAGGCTCATAGTTGTGGCACACGGGCTTAGTTGCTCCATGGCATGTGAGAACTTCCCGGAGCAGGGCTCAAACCCGTGTCCCCTGCATTGGCAGGTGGATTCTTAACCACTGCGCCACCAGGGAAGCCCGAGGAAGTTAATTTAATAGCACTTGGGACAGACCCATATAAGTGTTGTGAAGTGACAAGTGTGGCTAAAGAAAAGTAAGGCTGGGGAAACCCAACATTGCTGGCCTGTCACTGATACTGTCTTCTTACCGGAGGCAATTGCCTGTGCCCCAGTTTTCCCTGGAAATGCATGATAATACATACACGTATACCCTTTCTTCCAGTTAGCTCAAGGTGCTTGAGCATTCCTTACTACCCCACATATTCCCTGACTGGCTACAGGCAGCTAGTGCTATGCTTGTTTCAAAGATGGTGAAACTGAGACTCAGGAAAGTTGAAGAGACTTCATATAGTGAGTCAGCAATGAAAACAGGTGGAAAAACACGTCCTCTGACTCCTGACGCTCTATTCCTTCTGTTCGGGATTGCGTTGCCTTTTGATAGTTCATGCAGTTTTTGTGATTGATGAAATAAAGTGCTTCCATTAAGGAGACAAAATGTAATCCAGTGTCTGCTAATGGTGGTTAGTGATGAGGACAGGAGAACACTCTGCCTCCTGATGTGGGCTGTCCTGATGCTTTTTACAAGTGACTGCAATGTGAGTCGCCTCCTTATTCTGAGATTTCAATGTTAGCATAAAACGCTTCACTTTGTTTTATATTATTTATAAAGGACTGAAGGATCTATTATCTCACTTTCATACTTATTAGGTAGGTAGAGCAGATTAGGTAGGTAGAGCAGATGGTATCATGCATATTATATCCCAGACAGATTATAACGATGGCCGCCACTTACTGAGCACCTTGCTGGAGCCAGACCCCCTTATGCATTTATCTCACTTAATCATCATCGCAACCCTCTGAAGTTCATGGAATTAGTTCCATTTTTATAGATAGGAACCTGGGGCTCAGAGAAGCTAAGTGATGTGTTCATGGTCACACAGAGTTGAAGTCAGTCTGATTCCTAAGGCCCTGATGCTCCCATTGCACTCCATTTCCTTCCAAATGATTGACTTGCCCTATGTCAGTATTAGAAATGGTCTCCTGAACCTAGCACAGTACTCCTATTGATTTATTGTTCTCTCCCATAAAGGGTGAGAACTCATAGCTAACCAGTTGCTTCATTTAACAATTAACTGATTAGAATTGCTAGACCAGTTAAAAAAACAAATTGCAATAATAAGAATATAGCAGTTATCACATACCTAGTGCTTACAATTTACCAGGCTATGATCTAAAATTTGAACGCACATTAAATCATTTGAGCATCACAACAATGTACAAAATAGTTATCATTATGTGATGTAGTTACTATTATCATCCCTGGATGAGAAAACAGGCACAAGAGCTTAAGCAGTTTGTCCAAAGACAACCTAGAAAATTGTGGAGACAGGATCTGAACCCAGTCTGGCTCCAGAACTCTAAACTACTCAGCAGTACTGCCTCTCAATAGAAAATTCAGTTCGTCAAGTATTGGTTTCGTTCCTGTATGCTAGGCTGGTAGAAAATATAGTTCCTACACTTAACAGCTTATGTATTCAACAGAAAACAAGATATAGATACTCGCAGTTAATGCTCTGACACCTAGCATATGGAGTGTAAGTGTTGTATAAAGACGTAAGTATGGATCGAGATGAATAATAGAACGAAAGTGGTCTGGGACAGTTCATTTGCCTTTCTAAGTAATGCACTTTCCTATGGACGAGTGACTTGGCCTCTGGGGAGAAGCTGGTTCCATGTGTTCTAAAATAAGCAGGTTACTTGGCTAATGTTCAAACTTTAAATAGGTATGTGGGTTGTAGCTATTCGACCTGAACCAACTTTAAATTCCCTTGTGTTCTTGCATGATTTCAGTGGAGCTGCAATGAAAAAATTCACTTTTCTCTAAATGTTGTGAAGTTCCAATTTGTTAATACTTGGCAAAATACTGTGAGGCTGACAGGAAGGGGATTCGTAAGTATTGTATCATAGCTTTGTCAGGGTGCTCTCTCTCTCTAGCAGGAAGTGTTATGACTTGCTCTCTAAAGTTGCAATTGTGAGAAGAATGTTGGGTTTCCAGATTGGCGTTCTGGGCGTGGGAGGTTCCTTCTGTTTAGTGCTGCGAGAAAGAAACAACAGGTTTGCTCTCATCCCGGAAGGGTAACAATTTTAATATTATTTCGTTAGGCTCTAACTTTTATATTATGGAATATTTAAGCAGAAATTTACTTTAAACATCTCGAAATCCTTATTATGTGTTTGGGTAGTTACACATTTGGAGACGCTTTCTAAATCTTATGTATTCAAGTAGAAGCAAATTTGTTTTAAGAGAAAAATTTGAAGTTTAGAATCTGACTTGTTCTCTCTCTATATATTGTCTTTTCTTTATTTGGGGAATATTTTAGGGACTTTGTACTTTTTAAAAATTGGTTTTGTAATCCTAATTATATAGCTGTATCTATCAAGTCAGATGCCAAAGGTTTAAATGACAGAAACTCTTACTTTATATCTTGGGGGTGGGGCGAAGGGGAATGGAATTTCAAATACTTTTGATCACTGTTAAATGGTTTTTCAAAATTCTGTGAAATAGAAGTTGAGGGTAGCTGTCATGACAGAATATGGCAAACAGATTGATATTCTACTCTTACAAAATAACTTATGACAAACAGTTGTACTGGTGTTTATTCATACTTGCCAAAATACATGAAAATCATTGGTGATGAGATTTTGGTGGTGTTACTATAATATGGTAGTGATAGTGATTTCTGATGCTCACAAACTCACCAGAGTTTTCTATCACATAGTGATCATATGTTTTATTTCTCCTATTTCAATATAGCTGGTTGTATAAATCTCGACTCCGAATCAAGGGTAACCTCTCAAATTAGTTGTACTTAACTACACCCGTATGAGGTAAAAAGTGAAGTATGAAACAAAAGAGTCTAGTTTTCTCAATTAACAAGTACCATATTTGAGAACATATAAGCAGGGTATGTTACACTGCAAGAGGCCATTTTAGTGACTAATAGATAAACTTCCAGCTTAGCTGAAAGTCTAAGCTGAAAGTTTATCTCTAGTGATTTCTGAGTTGTACATCATAATATTTTGTCTTGAGTTAACTGGTCTGATCTTGCCTTGTGAGAGATATATACCTGAAGGTTGCCCTTGGCTTCCGTGTTATTTTTCACAGGAAAGGAGAATGGAACTACTCCTCAAGTGTGATGGTTAATTAATTTCATTAGCAGCAGATATGTTTTTTTCATAAATTATTCAGATATTTTTGGAAAATGTCAGAGTTTACTTAGGAAATAAAGGGATTGGACCTTTTAAAAGAAGAATGTGCTATTTCAATCCAAGGAGTTAATACTTCTTAGCTTTGTAAAGATGGGGAAGTAGAGGTATAACTTTGTTGTGTCTTTGGGTTTGATATAGTATTCTTCATAATAGGAAAGGGGGCTTTTAGAATACGGTTAAGATGTATATTAAATATCTACAAAACTCTTGTCTAGCAAGAATTTAAAGAATGTCTTCAATCTGACTTAATTGATGTGAATGTTTCTATGGGAAAAATTATTAACTTATTTTAAAATAGCCATTGCTTAAAGATCTTATCTTTATTAAGACAAAAAGAGGAAAGTAAACTTTTACTTAAAATGGAAGTAGTTGATATTCCTCCAGGAAATGACACAGGATTGGGCACCCTTTGGGGTTTAAGTGACTCACAGATATTGGTACTTGAAAAAAAGATCAATTAGAATCTAGCTTATGCTAGATCCTAGAACAGAATAGAGGTGTTTCCAGGAAATGAACTCATTTAATAGCTAAGTAGGGTGAAATCACTCATGGGATGTCTGGGGTTTGCTTTACAGTAATTCAGGAGGTGGGGGAGAGAGAGAGGGTAGGGGAGGGGGAGATAGGGAAGGGGGGTCGAGAAGGGAGGGAGGGAGGAAGCAAGGGAAAAGAAGAGGACAGGAAGAGAGAATCAGTGTGGAAATCCTGATAAATCTGATAAATGTAGAATCTGGATGATGGGATTATGGGTGTTTGCTGTACATTTTCTCTTTTGTATACATTGAAAATTTTCATAATAAAATTTTTAAGTACAGCTTTAGTTTGCAGCAATTTACATTTATTTCTAAATGATACATTTATCTATAAATTGCACGTTTGTCAAAACATGATGTGTGCGTGATGTATATTATTGTAAAGGTGAAATGTGCTGCTTGATTGCCAAAATTGTTGCCAAGTAAAAACTGTTTCTGAAAGAAAAAAAAACCTTTGTTTGACTTTCAGCTAAATTCAAAGAACAGGTTGCAAACATCTTGAAGAGTTTTGTAGTATCTTGAAGTATTAAAGACCAGTAGATAGTTAAAGCATGCTAACAGGCCAAGTGCCTGTGAAGAATGTGGGAACATTATTATGTCTTGACTATTTTGTTCCCAGCTTTCTCTATAGAGTATGCATGTTGAAAACCACGCGTGACAACTACTTAGCCTGCAGTATGTTTAAGTCTGTTCACTTTCCCTACTTTCGAACATCAGTTCATTCAACAAACATTTAGTAGGGGCTTATTGTGAGCCAAGATACAAAGTCAAATGAGGTACCAGCCCTGCTTTCAGGGAGCTCACAGCCTAGCGGAGGAGATAGAGAAGTAGATGGTGGGACACGCTGGGGGGTGGGGAGCTCCTGTAATTGGGGAAGGGGTGTCACTGGTTAGCAACCAGAACCCTATGCTGCATCTCCTTTAAAACAACACAGACAGAACATTTGAGGTGGCTTAATTGGTTGTAGGTATTAGGGAAGTAGGAAGAGGGCTAGTTTAACTCTGTGCGCATTACTTGGCAAATAACAGCCGCCTCTGCTCCCTTGCCCTTCTTAATAAACCTTCACCCTCTCTCATGCATCCATGGGCATTGTTGGAGCAGCATACACGCAGGAGATAGCAATCCCTTCTTCACATTAAATATAGTGAGCTAATGTTTCAGTCTCCTTAATGTTTTTGGGTACATCCAAAGCAAAATTGCACTTATAGGCAGGCAGCTACTTGAGGTTGGATAAAAGGGAGAGTTAGCCTTCAGTCCCTGATAGAACCTTCCAGAGTTCATTGCTCAATTGATTTGGAATTTGAAACGTATTTTGTCATGTAAATAGTAAGTAAGGCTTTTTAGGTCATTTCACAAATGTCCCTGAAATAGTGTGCTATGTTACCAAAATGATATGTTTTTGTGTTCCTATTATTTTAATCTAAATGAATTGTAGAAGCATAGTTGCTAAATGTATCCAGATGTGTGTTCCATCAGCCAGCTGCTTTATTCTCTAGTCCCGAATCCTGTACAGCCTAACAGCATATATAACAGTGCCTCATGGGAAAATACTGTCTGTTCTATTGGGGGTTATCTATCAATGTCCTCTGTGTAGTTTTACCAATTTGCAGCTGAAATGTCAAGTAGAATTACCAGAGGGTCTAGGCCTGAAAAACAACCTCGTTAAGTAAAGTGTGTTCTACATGTTGAATGTTGCTTTCATCACAGAAGTATGCTCTCCACGTTGACTATAACGAACAATTTTTAATAATGCTGAGGTGCTGGAATAATAAACAGTAAAATCCTTCACCACTTCTTCTGTCTGCTTTTACCTTTCCTAAAGTTTCAGGACTAGAAACCTGTGACACAGGTGAGACCAGTTAGAGTTTGACTCACTTGTGACTTTCAGAGCAACAGATCATTAAATTGAGAAAGAGGCATATAACCTCTTAAATTATTACAGTTGCTCCTTTACCAAGATTCCATTAAAGTTTTCTAAAAGTAAGCAAACAAAACTCCAAGCCGCTTGCCCCTGGAGAAAAATCAGCGGTAAGGTAAAAAACTAATCACTAAAAAAACTAGGAGTACCACAGTGATGGCTTATGTATGAAAAAAGAAATCCTAAACTCAAAATCAAATCGTCACATTGATACTTGAGTGTTTGCTTACATTTGTACTAAGTTATTAGCACTGATACAATGGGAATGGTTGTTTACAGTAGTTAGCATGTAAGTGGCTGAAATTAAGGGATATTAAATACAGGGAAGCAGAAACATGTCATATATAGGAATGAATGTGCCACAAGAGAAGGTCAGCATTCATGTCCTTCTTTTTAAAAAGTATGGCCTGTTTATTGTTTATTTAACACCAGTATTTTGAAGAAAGAAATTTTAGAACTCTATAATATATAGTATCTACTGCACCCGTTGCCAATATTCTATATATTTTACACAGTTACAGTTTTGGTGATTTCAGTTCAAGGATTAAGTGAATCCCTCCTTCAAGTAATAAAAACGAATTAGCTGAAAGGAACTGCATTTTCTGGCAACCGTTCATATTTCTCAATATGATGGTCACATTTGTTAGGAGGTTTTTTTTGTTTTTGTTTTGTTTTTTGGCCGTGCCATGCAGCATGGGGGATCTTAGTTCCCTGATTAGGGATCCAACCGGTGCCCCCTGCAGTGGAAGCACAGAGTCCTAACCACTGGACTGCCAGGGAATTCCTGGTTAGGAGTTTTTAAATTATCTTCCATAGGGTATAATAGGCATGAGCCTTCTTTCCACAAAGCAGTGTGTAGCCTCTTTGTTTTTATTTTTACGGTACGAGTAGTTAATTACCTTCTCTCTCACATACTCTTTTTTTTTTTAAATTTTACATTTGCTGCACAGCTCTGTGTCTTGGGCAAAGTCACTCAACTACCCTAGGCTCTTGTTTCTTCCCTAATATAATTTCAGTAATCATTGAATATTGGGCATGTTGCAGATTAGCACCACCCTCAAAACATTGCAGTCAACTGGAATCGTTTTTGAGCCATACCTCTGTACCCAGCATCCAGCAGTGGATTATCATTGTGGGAGTATCCGAGAGGAAGATGAAGTTTAGACTCTGTTCTTGAGAAACAAACAATCTTGAAATAAGACTTGCAGAGCAAGTAATTAGACAAGTATTTGTGTGCTCTTGGTGAAAGAATGGTTGTCTTTGATTGGGGAAGACTATTCTCTTGGACCAAGTTTGAGGATCAGTGTGGAGGAGGCAGATGAACTGAATCTAGTAGGATGATGGATGTCCCAGCCAGACTGTACTCACATCCACTTATATAACTATAGGAGGAAGTCTATAATTAAACTGCTAAATTTTGTGGCAAGATTCTAGATCCTGTGGGAGTTGAAGAGAAAGGTCAGCAGGGGTGTGGAGTCACTGGGAAATGTGGTTTGGGAGCGGATGAGGCTTCTGCCGAGACTTGAAGGATGAGTAGGATTTGGATAAGAAGATAAGAGGAATAAAGAGGAGGGCATTATAAGTGTGAAAGGTAGATACAGAGAGAGGGAGTTCTTACTAGCAGGGAGGGCAGGAGGTAGTGGCGGCAGGATAAAAGATGCTGATGTAAGAGTTAATAGGACGGGTATCGTTCAGGAGGATGGTTGTGATCAAAAAGCTAATTTTGAGTGTTGTTGAAAGGTTAAACTGGTTAGATGTGACTCGTAGGAACACTAGAGGACCAGGAATACCAGGCAAAGTTTAGACCAGCTGTTTAGGCATAAGAAATTATAGCTTCCTGAAATGGGACTGACATGATCAAAATTGTTGTGGGTACTAGATGTGGACCTTTTTTGATTCAAGATATTTACTGATAATGCATTGTGTCTCTGCGTAGAGTGCTGTGGTGAATACAGAGATGAGTAAGCTGTGTTTCTACTTTAATAAGTTTATAGTCTGTGGGGAGATAAATTCATTCACTAAGCCGTGGTTGAGGAAGCTATGCAGTACAGCATAATGATTGAGAATGCTGACTTTGGTGTCGGGTGGAGTTGGGTTTGAGACCTGGCTCTGCCTCTCTCTAGCCATGTGACTTTGGGCAAGTTACTCAACTTCTCTAATCCTGTTTGCTTTTCCGTAAAATGGAAATAACAATATTACGTGGTTCATAGAGTTTTGCTGAGAAATAACTTACATAATATATATAAAGCATTTAACACAGTCCATATAAACAATTAGTCCTCCAAGAATGTTAGCTGCTATAGTATAAACTTACAATGATATGTTATTATATTAATTATTTATATTACCTACTCTGTAGGCACAGTGAGAGGGGCTGGGAATATGAAGATGAATGGGAAACGGTCCCTTCCATCCCATCAGAGAGCTTATGTATAGTAGTATTAAATGCTATCCTTGTGGTGACTATATTTTCCCATTCAAAAATTAGTACATATGGTCTGACAGTAAGATATTTAAAATTGGAGCTGTCTGGAAGGATCCAGCACTGGCTGTAACAGAAGAAAGCATGCAGTTCTGTGAGAGTCCTGGGAACAGAGAATTTTTCTCTCAGGTGGGGACACTCCAAAGAGACTTTCTCAAAGATGCTTTTGAAAAGTACATAGGAGACAGGTGAACAGCATTCCACTAGAGAGAAGCACAGAGGAGAAGGAACAGAGGTGGGAAAATACATGGCCTGTTTGGGGAATAGGGTGTGAAGAGAGTGTGATTCCAGGGTGTGCAGTGTGTGTAATCGGAAGAAACATTGGAAAGATAGACAGGTATCAATACAGAAGAGTGTAGGGCTTAGGATGTTGTGCTTAAAAGTTGGGACTTGGGCTTCCCTGGTGGCGCAGTGGTTGAGAGTCCACCTGCCGATGCAGGGGACACGGGTTCGTGCCCTCGTCCGGGAAGATCCCACATGCCGCGGAGCGGCTGGGCCCGTGAGCCATGGCCGCTGAGCCTGCGCGTCCGGAGCCTGTGCTCTGCAACGGGAGAGGCCACAACAGTGAGAGGCCCACATACCGCAAAAAGAAAAAAAAAAAAAAGTTAGGACTTGCTTTTGTAGGAAACATACCTTAGATCTGCTCTTCAGGAAGTTAGCAGCGTAGAGATTACATTGGAGGGAGACAGGACCATAGATAGATCAGCTAAAAGGCCTTTGGAAAAGGCCAGACATGAGGTGATAAAGGGGTATGATGGAAGAATCCAGAGAGCTTAGTGATTTACTTCAATCTCCAGTGGTTTCTTGTGGCCAAACTTCTCAAATTTGTAAACCTGGAGACTGAGGAAAGTAGGGAAGTTGAAAAGGAGACCTGATTTGCCAGGAGAGATATTTGAAAAGGGGAGAAATAATGTGGCAGTAAGTTCAAATGTAGACACTTAGACTCTCCTGACTGGAATTTTCCTCACTGACCTTGCTTCTCCCTTGACCAGAGGGTCAAGTCCAGATTTTAAGTGTGGCCTTTCTAAATTAGACCCTGACCTTCTGCTCCAATTGTGTCTCTCTCAAACCCTAGGCACAGTGCTCCAACCACACTATCTTTCTACAGCTCTAGAATATCATCTTCTCTCTGCCTGGAATGCCTTTACCAGTGATATCTGTCTGAGGAAGCCCTACTTATGTTTTAAGATAAAGTTCAAAAGTCACCTTCTCTGGAAAACTTTTCCTGAAGCCCACCACTGTCACCCCACCACTCAGTGAATAGGATGATGGCATTAATATTATGTCTTTGTTTTTCCATCTTTCTCCCCGCTGGACAGTAAGGTCTTTGAGAGGAGGCTTTGGGTCCTAAATCTCTATATCTGCAGCACCCAACACAGTGCCTGGTACATATTAAGCCTTCAATTAAGGCTTGAATATAAATGAATAAGTGGGTGAATATGATAGACATTCAAGTTGAAATCTTCTCAAGTCATTTGGAAACGCGGCACTAGAGCTTGAGTAATCATAGTGAGAGTGGGTGAGCTTTAGCTGAGAGTGTTGCACGCCCATCTGGCCTGGAGACTAGTGCTGTTGACTTACCTACTAGTGAGGAGGCAGGGTGGCGGTTTCTGTTGGTACAGGTAGGTATGTGAAGTGTGGCTGCTCCAAAGTGCTGCCTGTTTTGGACAGAGGAAGGTGACAGATACACAACTACAAATAATGTATTCTTCCATGTTTTGTCCACCCTCTCTTCTTCATGATTCGAGCTTACTAGCTTAAGTGTGTGTGGCCAAATCTCTGATTTTAAGTCATCAGCCTCACTTTACCAATTCTGTTTACCTGGCATACAAGTGGCTGGATAATGTCTATGGTGAATATGCCCTGCTTTTATCTTTTAGTTCCTCTCAACTTCAAGAAAAAAATATAAAATTCGTAATCAACTCTTGATTATCTATGGTTAAGTTTCCCATTGTGTGCCCTGCTTCCTGACCCGAGTGGTTCTGAATGACACAGATTAGTAAATAGATTATTTAGTCAGCAGCATTCCTAACGTGAATCACCTTAGGGGATGAAAACAGGCACCACCACCCCTTTCCTCATCTCCATCAAATACCTTTTAGAATTTGAGTAATAGTTTCAGGTAGGTAGTTGTAGGTACACCTTTCTCAGCAAAGATTTGTGTTGAGGGTTTAAGTATAGTTAAAGGAGCCAGTGGAGTGGTTTCATAATTGCTGTATTGTTAGTCAAACTCTGTAATTAGGGATGACTTCATAGGCATAAGATTCCTCTATGGGTGACGCCCTGAATTCAGACCCAGTTGTACACCATATCCTTTTATGACAAAACAAACAAACAAGGTTTTGTTTGCTTTCCTTTCATTCCCTTATTTGAAAATCTGTTTTCCTGTGTCTCAGATGTTTAGGGAGAGGGTTTGCTTTTCTCCTGATGCTTTCCCTTTATAGCGAAGGCAGGCATAGGAGCTAGGGAGGAAACAGAATTGGGGACAGATCAAAGTGCTCTGCAGATGAGAGAATTCAGAAAAATGCAGAGACCCTGGAAGCTTTTACTTTTGATGGTATTTCATTTGGCTAAATTTAAATGGAGGGAAAATATATTTCTTTTCTTTTCTTTTCTTTTCTTTCTTTCTTTCTTTCTTTCTTTCTTTCTTTCTTTCTTTCTTTCTTTCTTTCTTTCTTTAATATCGGCGCCTGCTCTCTCCATGTAAATAAAGTTCACTTTTGTGGGAAGACAGACTGGGGAAAAGGACACATTTCAACATATTTCAAAAGTCAGACTTTCTTTTTACTTACCAATCACATACTGTGAAATTGAGGTTAAACTTTTATTCAGCAATAATATTTACTTTTTACCTCTTCACCTTTTATTTTGCATTGCTTATGAAAAAAATGTGCAATGTAGGAGGAATGTGACAATATTGACAAGCTGTTAGCTATTTTTTTAAGTGGTCCTGATATAAAGTAAAAATTGTATTTAAAAAAAAAATCTCCTGGCCGTTCTTCAAGTTGTGTTTAGAAACTGGTCTTATGCAGGAGCCAAACTGAGTCATGGGTAAAAAATGGCTGACAGATTTTTGTTAGTCCCATCCTTCTTAAATTACTTCGACTTAAAGGCTTATAATTTTTATATATGAAGGAGATCTATTATACTCTGTAGTCAATAATTATAGGGCAAATGACATAACTTTTCGTACATTCCATTTAAAAGGTTCTTAGTAGAACTCATGCCTTATATTTATATAGCCTCTTACAATTACTTAGGCATTGATTTGTTCACCGTTTTCTTTCATTAAGGATTTGAAGTTGCTGTATAATACTTTATAGTTTACAGTGTGCTTTCACATGCCATCTTTAATCTTCACAAGGACCCTGGGGAAGTAGTTATTATCGCTGTTTTCAAAAGAGGAAACTGAGCCTTAGCAGGATTAAATAAACTCGCTCATAGACACACTGCTAGGAAGTAGCAGAGCCGGGGCATTAATTGATGTCTTCTGATTCCACATCTCACAATCTTCCTATCATAACATACTGCATTCTTGGGTGGGGAACAACAGTTTGCCGCAAGTGTTCAGGATTGAATCAACGTGTCTATAGGGCAATAATGATATCATCATCTATTTTGCTTCCTAAACCCCAGTCTGGGATGTTTTACTTGCTTTGAGAGAAAAAATTCAATGAATGCCCAATGAAGAGGGATAGAGCTTTCAGTAAATTCGCAAGGTTTTCTAAAAATCTGATGTTCCTGTCTTCCCTGAATTATTTAAATGTGATATTTTCTCCCAAGATAGTATTTCATTGCTTGATTTCCTTAAAGATTCCATCAAGTACCTTTGAGTAGTCTTAAGGACAAACTTTTTTTATTCATAGTGGGAAAAAAAAGTCTGCATTAAGTAGCTAATTTAAATATTGTGATTTTTGTCAACTGAAGTGTATATTGTAAGCCTTTTAAACTTTATGTTGGATTTCTTAGTTTTAGCTCAGGTGCTTCAGGGTAGCATTTATTTATTTACTTTCAAATAATTATAAATAAATGAAATTGAATTTATTCAAGTGAGAGACTCCTAAATTAAGCTATTTTGTTCTCCTGGATCAAACAAATGTTGTTTTGGGAATATATGTGTATTGCAGTTCTTTTTACTCTTACTCAGTTGTGCCTCTTCATGTCTTCTGTAGATGAAAAATCTGAGTTATAGGTGTAAAAGGGGACACTTTAAGCTTTCATTATGATAATTAGACAGGAATAAGAAATTAGAAAACTTTAAACTATATTTTGGGGACTTCCCTAGTGGTCCAGTGGTTAAGACTCCACGCTCCCAATGCAGGGGGCCCAGGTTTGATCCCTGGTCGGGGAACTAGAGCCCATGTGCCACAACTAAGACCCAGTGCAGCCATATAAAGAAAGAAAGAAAGAACAGAAAGTATATTTTGGGTTTTTTAAATGCTGCATTGTGTTAATATTTTTTTAAGTAAACAAGTGCCTCGAAATCATTTCTATGAGATCTATGTATTTCCTAATTTTGCACAAAGAACAAAAGTACTACTTTCTTGGCCTGCCTGAGATGGAATTAATAATCCTTAAGGTCTCCAGAGTCTTTCTCCTTCTCTACCTTTTATTACAACCACTGATTCACTTTGTGTCAAATTATAATTATCTACATTTTTTTGTCTTCCCCAGATTGTAGATTCCTTGAGGGCAGGAACTAGGCATATAACAGACGCCTTGGTAAATTGTGTGAGGGTAGAGGTGTGTGTTGGGGGAGGTGTATAAAAAGAGGAAAGAGATTTCTACCCTGTTCAGACCCTCTGCTTGCAAAGGGGAGAAGTGGGAGGGAAGGATTGAGTCAGAACCCACTGTTCAGCAGGGATAAAGGGTGAGGTGGGGCGGGGGGTATGTCCAGAACCATCTTTGTCTAATTTTCTCTTTTATAGAAGTGATATAGTAGTATGAGAATAAAATCGTCTTTAAAAAAAAAAAAAGACTAACTACTTTAGATTATTATTGACTCACGAATTGCCCAAACTAGAAAGGACCTTTAGAAGTAAAGGAGAGGGGCTTCCCTGGTGGTGCAGTGGTTAAGAATCTGCCTGCTAATGCAGGAGACACGGGTTCGAGACCTGGTCTGGGAAGATCCCATATGCCGCGGAGCAACTAAAGCCGTGCACCACAACTACTGAGCCTGCACTCTAGAGCCTTCGAGCCTCAGCTACTGAATCTCGCGAGCCTAGAGCCCGTGCTCTGCAACAAGAGAAGCCACTGCAATAAGAGAAGTTACCGCAATGAGAAGCCCGTGCACTACAACAAAGAGTGGCCCCCGATCTCCGCAATGAGAGGAAGTCCGCACACAGCAACGAAGACCCAACGCAGCCAAAAATAAATAAATAAATAAATTTATTTTTTAAAGAAAAGAAGTAAAGGAGAGGCCACATGTTTTGGATTTTCTGAGACAGTCTCACTTTCAAACTTTCTGTGCCATTGTTCTGAGATGGGCAATAATTTTATATTGAAAACATCATTACTTAAAATATACATGAAGAAAATTGGAGTAAATCCTATATAGTATTTTTGTAATGAGAGGTGTTGAACACCATGTGAATAAAATATAGAATATTTTTTTGGGGCCACGCCACGGGGCATGTGGGATCTTAGTTCCCCAACCAGGGATCAAACCTGCAGCCCCTGCCGTGGAAGCGCAGAGTCTTAACCACTGGACCTCCAGGGAAGTCCCTACAATACTTTTTAAAAGTACTGTTATCACTTTGCAGCTTAACGTATGCAAAATCACTTTTTACTCTTAATCTTTAAAATGTCTGCCTTCGTGTCCAACTGAAGGTCTTCACCTTATAGATCCCGAGACTGCTCTGAAAGGTGTATTTACCCAACTTTCTACTGAGAAGTTGTCCCTCTTTAGTGACATTTTAACACCATAGGTAAGAAAAGTTTATGAACCGGCAAGTTCTGTTTTATGTTTTTTAAAAGTCTATTTTTATTTAATTTTTTAAATAAATGAGTCATTATAAATGTTTTACATTATGGTGGAAACTTAGCTAAAACTTCCCAGGGATTTGAGAAACCTGAGTTTGAATTCCAGGTCCATGGTCTCTCTGAGCCTAGGTTATCTCTAATAAGAAAAAAGGGAGTAGGAATATTTACCTCAAAAGGCTGTTATGAGCATTCAGGGAATTAGTAGGAATATGAATTTGTCTAATGTAGGCCTTGACGCAAGTTGTTGAATGGATGAATTTATGAAAATACGGTTTTATTGAGTGCCTTACTACCTGCCTGGGACTGTGATAAGTTCTAGAAGTGACAGCTATGGGTGTGCAAAAGACAGATGTGGCCCAGCTCTCTCTTGAGCGTCTCTGTACTAAGTATTAGTCATCATGGCAAAAAAGATGAGTTGGCGAGTAATTTTTTAACTCTTAATAAAGATGTCTAAAAGGGGGAATTCCTTGGTGGTCCAGTGGTTAGGGCTCCATGCTTCCACTGCAGGGGGCATGGGTTCAATTCTTGGTCTGGAAACTAGGATCCCACATGCCGCGGTGCGGCCATAAGTAAATAAATAAATCCCACAAATACATATGAAAGGCTATTCAAAAATTATTTTTGAAATGTCTAAAAGGGGTAAATATAAGATCTCAAATTGGCATTTCACAGTTTGTGAAATTTTACACAGACTACTTTTCTGAAAAGGCAACACATTTAGAACAGTGAAGCTATTCTGTATGATACTATAGTGGTGTCAAAATGCGTAATATGTATTACAATGCCAAGAGTGAGCCTAATGTAAACGATGGACTTTAGGTGACAATGCTGTATCAAAGAAGGTTCATCAGTTGTAACAAATGTACCCCTCTGATGGAAGATGTTCATAATGAGGGAGGTCGTGCGAGTGTGAGGGCAGGGGGTA
This sequence comes from Globicephala melas, assembly GCF_963455315.2. Lineage (NCBI taxonomy): Eukaryota > Metazoa > Chordata > Mammalia > Artiodactyla > Delphinidae > Globicephala > Globicephala melas. The sequence continues at coordinate 30,412,287 of NC_083335.1, read as the reverse complement.
TATGGGAACTGAATTCTCTGTGCTTTTTGCTCAATTTTGCCATGAACTGTTCTAAAGAGTAAAGTTCTTTAAAAAGATTAAAAAGACAGAAAACAACAAAGCCAAAACAAAAAAGGACAACACATAATCATTTTCATTTCCTTCTGTCTAAAAATTGTTAATAGGTTGGTATGTGGGAATTTTCCATTGTGGTACAGACCTCCTTTCTCTGTTGCAGGGCTCAGTCAAGTTTTTCTGTAAAGGTCCACATCATGTATATTGTACGCCAAGAGGCAAAATAAGAATATTATATTATTAATATCAAGGGTTTAAATATTATTTCCACAGATTTTTACTGACAAAAGTCAAAATATAATAAATATTTGAGTACCTTTTTTGGTAATACAACTCTACTGATGAGAAGAATGGAATTTTTTTCACCCCCTGGGGTAACATTTCACTTAACTGAGGTTCAAACATTTGACTTAACTGAACTGAGGTTCAAACATTTGACAGCAAATGTTTATCTGTAAAAACCATACTTAGCTTGGGGACCATACAGAAATAAGCGGTGGGCCAGATTTGGCCCACAGGCCATAGTTTGCCAAGCCCTGACTATTGGTTAAATAGGTAAAATAGGGCCAAATCAGAAAGAGTATAAACTCAAATAATATTAATAAGTTGTGTACACAAAGATGTGTTAATTAGCCTGCTCTTGTGTGTGTTTCTGTATCAAAGCCAAAAATAATTTGTTTTAGTTGACTTCTCCTTTTTTTTTTTTTTTTTTTGCGGTACGCAGTCCTCTCACTGTTGTGGCCTCTCCCGTTGCGGAGCACAGGCTCCGGATGCGCAGGCTCAGTGGCCATAGCCCACGGGCCCAGCCGCTCCGCGGCATGCGGGATCCTCCCAGACCGGGGCACGAACTCGTGTCGCCTGCATTGGCAGGCGGCTCAACCACTGCGCCACCAGGGAAGCCCAGTTGACTCCTCCTTTAATGGGAATGATTGATAGCTGTTTTTATACTACCTGAAAATCAGTTTTTTCACAGTGAAAGATTTTTAAATGGCTTAATGGAAAAAAAATGGTGATATATGGAAATGGTGATATATAAATGGAAAAAATGGTGATAACTATGTGAGGTGATAGATGTGTTAACTTTCATTGTGGTAATCATTTTGCAATATATATGTATATCAAATCATTATGATATACACCTTAAACTCACACAGTATCATATGTCACATATCTCAATAAAGATGGGAAAAATGGAAATAGCCAGTAAGATAGATAGATATGTAAATGCTAAATGAAAACGTTATTTTTTTTAACACTTATTCATTCATTTATTTATTTATTGGCCATGCCACATGGCATTCGGGATATTAGTTCCCCAGTCAGGGATCGAACCCGTGCCCCCTGAAGTGGAAGCTTGGAGTCCTAACTACTGGACCTCCAGGGAAGTCCCAAAAAAGTTATATTTTACACGAATCTTTGGTCACATAATTTTGACTTAGTTTTGGCACATGTAACCAAGAATTTCTGTCATTACTTGGTACCTTCCCCTTCCTTACATTCTTTGAACGTAACGTAAGATTTTGTCCTTGAAAGGAAGATTCACAAGTATTTTTTTCTGAATAACTTTTGGTAAATGATAACTTCTCATTTGTTTGTTTTCTTTATTATGGCTGTAGCTAGAAATATGAGGACCTATTCAGATGGTTTTAGTAGTTTGCATTTCTAGAAAGTCTAAATTATCCCTAAAATGAGAGTTTGCAGGAGCGCTTATAATCATCACAAAATTTTTTTAAGTCTTAAAAAATTTTTTTCTTCCGGTTTCATTGAGATATAATTGACATACAGCACTGTATAAGTTTAAGGTGAACAGCAAAATGATTTGATTTCTATACATCATGAAATAATTATCATAATAAATTTAGTAAGCATGCATTATCTCATATAGATACAAAATAAAAGAAATAGAAAAAAATTGTTTTCCTTGTGATGAGAACTCAGGATTTCCTCTCTTAACAACTTTCATATATAACACACAGCAGTTTTAATTATATTTATCGTGTTGTACATTACATCCCTAGTGCTTATTTATCTTATCGCTGGAAGTTTGTACCTTTTGATCACCTTCATCCAATTCCCCCTCCCCTTACCTCTGCCTCTGGTAACCGCAAATCTGATCTCTTTTTCTGTGAGTTTGTTTTTGAAGTATAATTGACCCACAACACTGTTAGTTCCTGTTACTCAACATAGTGATTCGATATTTCTGTACATTTCAAACTGATCACCATGATAAGTCTAGTTGTTATGTGTCACCACACAAAGATATTACATAGTTATTAACTGTGTTCCCCACACTGTACATTTCATACCTGTGACTTATTTATTTTCCAATTTATAATTGGAAGTTTGTACCTCTTAAGCTCCCTCACGTTTCTTTCCTCCCCCTCCACCCTCCCCTCTGGCAACTACCTGTTTGTTCTCTGTATCTATGACTCTGTTTCTGTTTAAAGTCTTAAACCCTTCTGGTTTCTCTTTAGATCTTTAAATGGATGAGATGGCTACCACTCAGATTTCCAAAGATGAGCTTGATGAACTCAAAGAGGCCTTTGCAAAAGTCGGTAAGTGTTTTTTGTAGAGTAACTATAGTAAAGCAAACTTTATTTGGTACTAATCAAAGTTATTTCTCTGAAAAATTATATGAATGGTTAATCATGAAACTTAGGGCAAGATGGTTAGAACCAATGGAATAAAGTTTTAGAAGCTACACTTTAAACTGTGTTATTGCTAATTATATCTAGTGTCTAATATGGTCAAAGGTTTTTAGTCCAGGATCCCAGTCTTTAACTGGGGGCTGCTGTGGCTCCTGAAAGTTTTAGACAAATTTTGTGTTGTTATCGTATTTTGTTTATCATATTTTTCTGAGGAGAGGATTTGGAACTTTCACCATATTCTTAAAGGGCCAGGTGACCCCTGAAGATGTTAAGAACCATTAGATGATGTTTTACCTTTCCCTAATCAGCGTGGCTTTCCTGCCTTTTTCATGGATCTTATGTGCCTTTGGAGAATGCACACTGTTCGACCTTCTTAAATTGAATTAGCATCAGTATAAGATGGGAAGGATTAGCCTGCCACTTGGTTTATCCTTAAACATCATATAACATGTCTTCGAATTCAGCAGCTGAATTGGAAGCAATTTATAGTATTTACATTCCAAATTTCAGTGCTCAGTTCAAGTCGGTGGAGATAATGAGAAAACAGGGTAAGACCTGATCATTGATGTGTGTGCTCACATGAGTCAACATGTGCTTTGCGAGGAAGACTAATACTATTTGGTATCTCCTTGATTAAAGGGTATGAAGTTAAATCAAAATGATTTGTTATTTAAATCAGAATCTACTCTTTGACCTGTGTTGGGAACCCCATCAGTGAAAAGTGAGGAAATACACATCCCTATTCCCATACATTTATGAGCAACATTTTCTATGAAGTCATTTAGTAATAACAACATGCCTTGGGAAAAATAATGACTCCCCCAGCCAGCGTGACTATTCATAATCCCATCAGAATTCTAACTAGGAAAAAATAAGTCCTGGATCTAACACTTTTGTGTGTGTGTGTGTATGAAAAAGAGGCAGTCAATTAACTTGCCATAGATACCACTTACTGGAAGAAGTGTACTACTCAGTTTAATATAGATTGATTATGAAAAACAGCAGGTGAATTCTTGGCTGCAAGACTTTTTAAATTGCATTATTCTGTAGAAATTGTTCTTATCATAATTGTTTCCTTCAAACCTTCTGTTTTATTTATATTCATCTTTCAGTGTTTGGGACAGCCTGATTTGTTTTTTTTACGAATAGGATTTGGGGGTGGGGACCTTATTGCTATTGCTTAATCTTCAAGGCCTCACCTCCTCAAATCAATGTTTATTGTTGAATACAAGCCTTGTTCTCATGTGCAGCATCTTGGAAATATTTGTGTGCAATATTTTTTAAAAATTAAAGCTAATTTGAATATGGTTTACCTGATGGCACTGGGATACTTTTATCAGTAAAAGAGCTTAATTGCTCTTTTAAAGCTTAATGATATAAAGAGGGTTGACCAGTTATCTCCAAGGAGGAAACAGGGCTAAATTGGTCTGAGAGATCAATTAGAGCTTGGACTGCAAGAAAGGGTCATTGTGGAACTACTGCCTTACTTTAAATCATACATCTTGGAGGGTTTAGGGTAGGCAAACACCTTCCCAAAGGCGGGAGATTGAGCCGTGTGTCTTATTGAAGCCCTACCAGGCATGTACTTCTATGATATGTAGACTCTTATTACTCTATATGCTGTAAATAGGAATTCTGGAGTCCAAAATTTCTGCCTGTTCCACATATTATTATTTTGTATTCCCCCTCAGTATCTAGCTCACTGTTGCACATGTTAGGTTTTCAATACATAAATAGTTAATTGATTGAATTCCAAGGAATTATAGGTAGTCTTTTCATGTACTGGGACTTTGTCATTATCACAAGCGGTCTTTGTTATGAAGATTTTCATCATGGCGGAATTTATTCTGAAGGCTTTGTCCGTTACAATGTAACACATAAAATTTATATTTTTCAGCATATTTTTAATATGCTTGTGTATAGTCTGTCTTTTAGAAAAGTGTTTAAAGACCCAGCTGAATCTTTTGATTTTCCCTTAAAATATTTGTAGTTTTTAGTTATTCTTATTTGCAGAGCCCTTAGGCAACTGTCAAAGGTGTTATGGAAATCCTTTTTTTTTTCATTCAGGGAAACTTGATTTTAAAAACAAGCTCTATAACCTATTTTCCTGACAATTCTTTCTTATGGGGAGGGGAGGGGAGGGAAGACTACTTTGTCTCAGTTCAATTGTGACACAATATGGAAATCATTATATGATTTTTCCCATCTATTAAAAATAATAGCCTTGATTATCTCTTTAGAAATTCAGCAAAATAATAGTGTGTGGAGAAAATCTCTGTAATTACCACTAATCATGGGTTTTGTTCAATCAATTAATAGTGCTTTGAAACTCTCTTTACTAGCAATAAAAATCGAGTATTAAGATTTACATTCTCCTTTCACTCACTTTCTGCACCTGCTTAGTGTTAAGTTCCAAGCAGTATATTTTCGTTTTCTCAACATTTGTTTCTAGTATTTTCCACTGGGATAGCAGAATCCTTGGCTCTCATTTTTTCCTACTTCATAATGTTTCTGTTTTAATTTAAAATGCTGCAATGCTGTATAAGTTCATTCTAAAGAAGAATAAATAAAACTTTTCAGAACACATAGGAAGTAAATATTTTACCAAGGAGAAAATGTCTTTTACACTCTGGGACTTTAATCTTGTTATAGAAGCTAAAGGTCATTTGAATGATGCCTTGTCATAAAGATAAATTCATGTATTGTAGATCTTCTCAGATTGGCTTTAATCCTGCAAACGCTTTTTTCTCTCCTAAGCAATAGCCGCTCAGGTTTTTTTTCCAAACAGGAATTCAACACTTCTGAAATAAAATAATGGGGTTTCATAAATGACTAGGAAGAATGTGGGTTTATTCCTTTGAGGCTGCCCACCAAACTAAGACAACAATTTTTGGTTATGGTGATTGTAGCTGTACCAGATTTTCTCATCTCAGGAAGTTGAGTTATTTCAAATTACTTGATACTCTCTAGTATATAAAAACCACATCAGGATGATGCCGCAAAAAGCATGGTGGTTTCTTTTAATTTACTTTTAGTATTCAATAAGATGACACCAGTGCATATTTGTTTAATTATGGCTTAAAAAATTAAAACTACAGCCCAACCAAAATAAATAAATAAACCAGTGCTCTTTCACTGTGCCATCTGGTTAATTATTGATGGAATATTAGAAATGAAGGTCTCAGGATAGTCTGAAAACCATGTTTTGACTGTGTGGAAGATAGGAACACAGATTGGGGGTGTGCGAGAATGCGCTCGTGTGTGTGTGTATTTTTTAAGTGGGAAAGTGGCAGCAGGTGGAAAATGATAGCCAAACTGCTGGAAATTTTGAGTTGGAAAACAGTTGATAGACAGCATTTTTGATTGCCTGGTCTCAGCCCTCTAACCTTGTCCAGCCTTCAGCTGTAATTGACCTCCACCTTTGGGGATCCACTATTAGGATGAACTCTTTGGTAGCGACCTCTATTCTATCCTTAGCTGGGACTCATTAAACTGCCTCTTATATGTATTCTCTGGAATGAGCTACCTCAAAAGGTATAAGCTGTGAAAGGCAAAACCCGTGTTTAAGCATCTGGAGATGTTTAGCAGCTGCCTTTTCTAAAGTTTTAATGCCTAATGAAAGCTCGACTTTATTGCTTAGATCTGAGGGTGGAATATAATCTAAATTCTTCTGCACAAGTCTTTTGGCTGAGTCTTTTAAATTAATATTTTGTGTGCTTTCATAGGCGATCAGGATCGTGTGTGTGTGTGTTTAAATCCATTATTGTTAGATATATAGATTCCTTTTGTCATTTTTTTAGTGCAAAAAATTTGTGGAATATATTGGTTAAACTAAATGGAACTTTTAAACACAGCTTTTCTGAAAGGATGTGCATCTGCACTTGATTGGTTTTCTTCTTTAAGTCCTAATGAGTACTGTCCGTAGTGGGTTTGTAAAGAGGTTGCATATGTATTGCAGATGAGGACACACATACGTGACCTGTTTATAAAGAAAGACACTAGATTTAACAGATTCAAGGATGAATAAAGCAACACACAGATACACACAAAACCCAGGGGTCAAGGGAAATCCCGTTCTCTCACTGTCAGATTTATAAGACAAAGTAGCACCCCAAAAGATGCATTTGAAGTGATAGATTGTACCACATACCACCTGGGCATGGGCAGTGTAAAACAGAGGTAAAATCAAAACTACTTGAATTCTGGCTCAGCTTTCGCCAGACAAGTACTTAAAATAGCTTAAATAACAGGATGCAAGGGGAGGGAAAACATTTCCTTTTAAGGATATGCATTCTTGGTGTGATTCAAACTTCTGCAGGAACATGGCTGTATAATAAGTTTATTTACTTTAAGGTTACTTGGGGGGAGGGTTTTGGGAGAGTTAACTGGCATCTAAAATAATACTTGGTAAGAGAGCATAATGAGGTTTCTTTCAAAACAATGCAGATGTGAATCTACACGTGTCATCATAGAGACAGACAGACAGACAGAGAGGATCTATTGTTAAAAACATTTGGTTCCTCTCTGATGAATTCAGCAGCCAGTTTGAAAGATACTGAGACACTGGCCTCTCTGGTACAGCACTGGGAGTGTCTTAGTGATTTTTTTTTTCAAGTCTAGCGATCTTTCTTTAAAAATAGAACACTTGATCCATTTCTTGAAGTTCAGCTCTGGACTCCATGCGGGAACTTTGTTCATTGAGTAGGTGGAGTTTCTTCTTTTTCCCTGCAGCCCGTCAGTGTCTGCCCACACTGGCCATATTTTCTGAACCGAACAGTTGAGACCTGTGTTTGCAGAAACATTGAGAACACTGTAGATAATACAGGCTGTATGATAATATCTACTTTATCGGGTGGTCGAAAATATGATGCTGGAACGGAAGAGTCTTCGAAATGCAGAACCTGTTCCACCCCACACCAATCTGTAGTTAATGAGGAAGGGGCAAATGAGCCAGAAAGGGCCTTCAGAATATTGGCAGCTTTAATGAGTAAATAAAGGACTGCCATCCTGCCAGGAGGTTGTGATTTCCAGTTGTTAAAACTGCTTTCAGTCTAGAGCTGTGTTTTGGGGTCCATTTGTTATTAAATTCTCATGTTTATGTCAAAACTCAGAATACGAAAAGTTCACCATCAAACATAGTCTCGAGCTCCTGGTTAATAACGTCACTGAAGAGGGAGAAGCTCTCTAAAATGCCTTTGTGTTGTCCCATATTCTAGCCTTCCAAAGTGCAGCACATTAGATCTCTGATATTGTTTAAGGGTGTGTGTGTGTGTGTGTATGTGTGTTTTGGCTGGGGATTGGAAATAAAATTAGCATAAAACTCTTTTAAAATAATTGCACCCTGTTTTGTCTTTCAAGTACTTTAGCAGCTGGGAGATTTTCCAAAATTAATTGCAAGCTGCCTTTTTAGGCTCCCTCTGCCTTATTGAAATTAAAATTGTTTTCTTCAAAAGGTATGATTTGGGGACTCTAAGAAAACCTTGCAGTAATTTACTAGTACTAACACTAAAATGCCTTTGATCTCGGGAGGTAGTACAAGCCAGATCTGCTGTTAAAATATGAAGAAACAGAGTAGATAAAACTTTACAAATATGTAAAAGTAGATGACACATGGTCAGTGATTCTTTTCCCATATCAGGAAGGATACAGGAAAGAGATTCAAAGTGACTCCAAATTTTTATAAGTATTTTGAAGCCACAGTTTCAAGAAAGAGCCACAGATTCTGTCTGATTAATTCTGTATCTTTGGTGTCTAGCGCTGTGCCTGCCACAGAGTAGGTACTCAGTTTGCTCTGGAGGTTGACTCCTGCTATACAAATGCACAGGTATTTCTTAATAAAGTCAAAGCAGGTTTCTACATTTAGAATGAGAGAGAGGTCCTGACCTGACAGCCATCACTGGTAGTCTACTTGGAGACTCCTTGGTGGGTGTGTTCAGTTAGAAAACCAAATTACAGATCTGAAGGCTGCTGGGTGGGGACAGAATTAGAACAAAGGGAATGAGATTGAATGTTATTTAAGGGATATTTCTGTCCTCAGGGTTTCCTGATGAATTGCCATTCAGTTTTTCAGTGCTATTTCTGCATTTTTTGGTCATTGTTGTTTGCTTAGTTCTGTTTTTTAAATGCTCATTAGATTAGAGCATTCTTTTCCTGGTTTAATACTTGAGGATCCTAATAAGAACCTACTGTATGGCACAGGGAACTCTTCTCAATACTCTGTAATGAGTACTGGGACCTACATGGGAACAGAATCTATAAAAGGGTGGATATATGTATATGTATAACTGATTCACTTTGCTGTACAGCAGAAACTAACAACATTGTAAAGCAACTGTACTCCAATAAAAATTAACTAAAAAATACTCGAGGATCAATGATTCCACAAAAATTACTTTTCCCTCTGCTTATTCTATGCAAGGTACTGTGCTACATATTGGGGTGGGAGATAAAAAGGTTTAGAAGAATCTTCATCAAGAGATTTACAGTCTCATAAGATTGTCAGGTAATGACAAATTCTTATTCCTCCAACCGCCCTTTAAAACATTCCTGTCCATTACTAAAAGCATCTGTTATTACTACACTTACTTCAAAATGGTATTTCCACATGTGGCTATTTTATGTTAGTTATATTTTAGGGTGGCTACTTCCTGGCATCTTTTAATCACATCAGTGAGCTTCTAATTAATGCTCAAGAGAGGTTATTTCAGAGAGGGTGCGCACAAGTGGTAGTTCCCCCATTGCCTGCACCTCTCTTCTACCTAAAGCGAAGAAACTGCCAGATAGACTAGACTCTCAGGGCCTTTGTCAGTTTCATGTAGCCCTGAATTCATTATAGTTCTCCAGTATTTATTTTTAAACATCTCTACCTTCCACTGCTGTTGTATCCCTAAGAACACAAAAAGAACAACACTCTAGCTCTAAACTGGATTAAATAACATGCTTAAATTTTGCTCAGATATGTCATTTCAGAAGTCAGAGAAAAGTAGAATACATTTAAAAATATCGTTCTATCAGAAATTGCTAGCGGGGAAACAGGTTTTTTTTATATTTAATTTTCTTCTTGGTAACTCATTTTTTTAAACATCTTTATTGGAGTATAATTGCTTTACAAATGGTGCGTTGTTTCTGCTTTATAACAAAGTGAATCAGCTATACATATACATATATCCCCATATCTCCTACTTCTTGCATTTCCCTTCCCCCTCCCGATGCCACCCCTCTAGATGGTCGCAAAGCACTGAGCTGATCTCCCTGTGCTATGCGGCTGCTTCCCGCTAGCTATCTGTTTTACATTTGGTACTATATATAAGTCCGTGCCACTCTCTAACTTCATCCCGGATTACCATTCACCCTCCCCGTGTCCTCAAGTCCATTCTCTATGTCTGTGTCTTTATTCCTGTCCTGCCCCTAGGTTCTTCAGAACCTTTTTTTTTTTTTTTAGATTCCATATATATGTGTTAGCATATAGTACTTGTTTTTCTCTTTCTGACGTACTTCACTCAGTATGACAGTCTCTACGTCCATCCACCTCACTGCAAATAACTCAATTTCGTTTCTTTTTATGGCTGAGTAATATTCCATTGTATATATATGCCACATCTTCTTTATCCATTCACCTGTCGATGGACACTTAGGTTGTTTCCATCTCCTGGCTATTGTAAATAGAGCTGCAATGAACATTTTGGTACATGACTCTTTTTGAATTATGGTTTTCTCAGGGTATATGCCCAGTAGTGGGATTGCTGGGTCATATGGTAGTTCTATTTGTAGTTTTTTAAGGAACCTCCATACTGTTCTCCATAGTGACTGTACCAATTCACATTCCCACCAGCAGTGCAAGAGTGTTCCCTTTTCTCCACACCCTTGCCAGCATTTATTGTTTGTAGATTTTTTGATGATGGCCATTCTGACTGGTGTGAGATGATATCTCATTGTAGTTTTGATTTGCATTTCTCTAATGATTAATGATGTTGAGCATTCTTTCATGTGTTTGTTGGCAGTCTGTATATCTTCTTTGGAGAAATGTCTATTTAGGTCTTCTGCCCATTTTTGGATTGGGTTGTTTGTTTTTTTGTTACTGAGCTGCATGAGCTGCTTGTAAATTTTGGAGATTAATCCTTTGTCAGTTGCTTCATTTGCAAATATTTTCTCCCATTCTGAGGGTTGTCTTTTGGTCTGGTTTATGGTTTCCTTTGCTGTGCAAAAGCTTTGAAGTTTCATTAGGTCCCATTTGTTTATTTTTGGTTTTATTTCCATTTCTCTAGGAGGTGGATCAAAAAGGATCTTGCTGTGATTTACGTCATAGAGTGTTCTGCCTATATTTTCCTCTAAGAGTTTGATAGTGTCTGGCCTTACATTTAGGTCTTTAATCCATTTTGAGTTTATTTTTGTGTGTGGTGTTAGGGAGTGTTCTAATTTCATTCTTTTACAAGTAGCTGTCCAGTTTTCCCAGCACCACTTATTGAAGAGGCTGTCTTTTCTCCATTGTATATTCTTGCCTCCTTTATCAAAGATAAGATGACCATCTGTGCATGGGTTTATCTCTGGGCTTTCTACCCTGTTCCATTGATCTTTATTTCTGTTTTTGTGCCAGTACCATACTGTCTTGATTACTGTAGCTTTGTAGTATAGTCTGAAGTCCAGAAGCCTGATTCCTCCAGCTCCGTTTTTCTTTCTCAAGATTGCTTTGTCTATTTGGGCTCTTTTGTGTTTCCATACAAATTGTGTGATTTTTTTCTTCTAGTTCTGTGAAAAATGCCATTGGTAGTTTGATAGGGATTGCATAGAATCTGTAGATTGCTTTGGGTAGTATAGTCATTTTCGCAATGTTGATTCTTCCAATCCAAGAACATGGTGTATCTCTCCATCTGTTTGTATCATCTTTAATTTCTTTCATCAGTGTCTTATAGTTTTCTGCATACAGGTCTTTTGTCTCCTTAGGTAGGTTTATTCCTAGGTATTTTATTCTTTTTGTTGCAGTGGTAAATGGCAGTGTTTCCTTAATTTCTCTTTCACATTTTTCATCATTAGGGTATAGGAATGCAAGAGATTTCTCTGCCTTAATTTTGTATCCTGCTACTTTACCAAATTCATTGATTTGCTCTAGTAGTTTTCTGGTAGCATCTTTAGGATTCTCTATGTATACTATCATGTCATCTGCAAACAGTGACAGCTTTACTTCTTCTTTTCTGATTTGGATTCCCTTTATTTCTTCTTCTTCTCTGATTGCTGTGGCTAAAACTTCCAAAACTATGTTGAATAATAGTGGTGAGAGTGGGCAACCTTGTCTTGTTCCTGATCTTAGTGGAAATGGTTTCAGTTTTTCACCATTGAGGGTGATGTTGGCTGTGGGTTTGTCATATATGGCCTTTATTATGTTGAGGAAAGTTCCTCTATGCCTACTTTCTGGAGGGTTTTTATCATAAATGGGTGTTGAATTTTGTCAAAAGCTTTTTCTGCATCTATTGAGATGATCATAGCTTTTTATCCTTCAATTTATTAATATGGTGTATCACATTGATCGATTTGTGTATATTGAAGAATCCTTGCATTCCTGGGATAAACCCCACTTGATCATGGTGTATGATCCTTTTAATGTGCTGTTGGATTCTGTTTGCTAGTATTTTGTTGAGGATTTTTGCATCTGTGTTCAACAGTGATATTGGCCTGTAGTTTTCTTTCTTTGTGACATCTTTGTCTGGTTTTGGTATCAGACTGATGGTGGCCTCGTAGAATGAGTTTGGGAGTGTTCCTCCCTCTGCTATATTTTGGGCGAGTTTGAGAAGGATAGGTGTTAGCTCTTCTCTAAATGTTTGATAGAATTCACCTGTTGTGGCCTCTCCCGCTGCTGAGCACAGGCTCCGGACGTGCAGGCTCAGCGACCATTGCTCACGGGCCCAGCCGCTCCACGGCATGTGGGATCCTCCCGGACCGGGGCATGAACCCGTGTCCCCTGCATCTGCAGGCGTACTCTCAATCACTGCACCACCAGGGAAGCCCTTTTGGAAGATTTTTAATCACAGTCTCAATTTCAGTTCTTGTGATTGGTCTGTTCATATTTTCTATTTCTTTCTGATTCAGTCTCAGAAGGTTGTGCTTTTCTAAGAATTTGTCCATTTCTTCCAGGTTGTCCATTTTATTGGCATAGAGTTGCTTTTAGTAATCTCTCATGATCCTTTGTATTTCTGCAGTGTCAGTTGTTACTTCTTTTTCATTTCTAATTCTGTTGATTTGAGTCTTCTCCCTTTTTTTCTTGATGAGTCTGGCTAATGGTTTATCAGTTTTGTTTATCTTCTCAAAGAACTGGCTTTAGTTTTATTGATCTTTGCTATTGTTTCCTTCATTTCTTTTTCATTTATCTGATCTGATCTTTATGATTTCGTTCCTTCTGCTAAGTTTCGTATTTTTTTGTTCTTCTTTCTCTAATTGCTTTAGTTGTAAGATTAGGTTGTTTATTTGAGATGTTTCTTGTTTCGAAGTAGGATTGTATTGCTATAACCTTCCCTCTTAGAATTGCTTTTGCTGCATCCCATAGGTTTTGGGCCGTCGTGTTTTCATTGTCATTTGTTTCTAGGTATTTCTTGATTTCCTCCTTGATTTCTTCAGTGATCTCTTGGTTATTAAGAGGTGTATTGTTTAGCTTCCATGTGTTTGTATTTTTTACAGATTTTTTCCTGCAATTGATATCTAGTCTCATAGCATTGTGGTTGGAAATGATGCTTGATACGATTTCAGTTTTCTTAAATTTACCAAGACTTGATTTGTGACCCAAGGTATGATCTATCCTGGTGAATGTTTCCTGAGCACTTGAGAAGAAAGTGTATTCTGTTGTTTTTGGATGGAATGTCCTATAAATATCAGTTAAGTCCATCTTGTTTAATGTACCATTTAAAGCTTGTGTTTCCTTATTTATTTTCATTTTGGATGATCTGTCCATGGGTGAAAGTGGGGTGTTAAAAGTCCCCCACTATGATTGTGTTACTGTCGATTTCCCCTTTTATGGCTGTTAGTATTTGCCTTATGTATTGAGATGCTCCTATGTTGGGTGCATAAATATTTACAATTGTTATATCTTCTTTTTGGATCAATCCCTTGATCATTATGTAGTGTCCTTCTTTGTCTCTTGTAATAGTCTTTATTTTAAAGTCTATTTTGTCTGATATGAAAATTGCTACTCCAGCTTCCTTTTGATTTCCATTTGCATGGAATATCTTTTTCCATCCACTCACTTTCAGTCTGTATGTGTCCCTAGGTTTGAAGTGGGTCTCTTGTAGACAGCATATATATGGGTCTTGTTTTTGTATCCATTCAGCCAGTCTATGTCTTTTGGTTGGAGCATTTAATCCATTTACATTTAAGGTAATTATCAATACATATGTTCCTATTTACCATTTTCTTAATTGTTTTGGGTTTGTTACTGTAGGTCTTTTCCTTCTCTTGTGTTTCCTGCCTAGAGAAATTCCTTTAGCATTTGTTGTAAAGCTGGTTTGGTGGTGCTGAATTCTCTTAGTTTTTGCTTATCTGTAAAGGTTTTAATTTCTCCATCGAATCTGAATGAGATCCTTTCTGGGTAGAGTAATCTTGATTGTAGGTTTTTCCCTTTCATCACTTTAAATATGTCCTGCCACTCCTTTCTGGCTTGCAGAGTTTCTGCTGAAAGATCAGCTGTTAACCTTATGGGGATCCCCTTGTATGTTATTTGTTGTTTTTCCCTTGCTACTTTGAATATTTTTTCTTTGTATTGAATTTTTTGTAGTTTAATTAATGTGTCTTGGCGTGTTTTTCCTTGGATTTATCCTGTATGGGACTCTCTGCTCTTCCTGGACTTGATTAACTATTTCCTTTCCCATATTAGGGAAGTTTTAAATATAATCTCTTCAAATATTTTCTCAGTCCCTTTCTTTTTCTCTTCTTCTTCTGGGACCCCTATAATTCGAATGTTGGTGCGTTTAATGTTGTCCCAGAGGTCTCTGAGACTGTCCTCAGTTCTTTTCATTTTTTTTTGCTTTATTCTTCTCTGCAGTAGTTATTTCCACTATTTTATCTTCCAGGTCACTTACCCATTCTTCTGCCTCAGTTATTCTGCCATTGATCCCTTCTAGAGTATTTTTAATTTCATTTATTGTGTTGTTCATCATTGCTTGTTTCCTCTTTAGTTCTTCTAGTTCCTTGTTAAATGTTTCTTATATTTTGTCTATTCTATTTCCAGGATTTTGGATCATCTTTACTATCATTACTCTGACTTCTTTTTCAGGTAGACTGCCTATTTCCTCTTCATTAGTTTGGTCTGGTGGGTTTTTACCTTGCTCCTTTCTTCTTCATCTGCTGTGTGTTTCTCTGTCTTCTCATTTTGCTTAACTTACTGTTTGGGGTCTCCTTTTCGCAGACTGCAGGTTTGTAGTTCCCATTGTTTTTGGTGTCTGTCCCCAGTGGCTAAGGTTGGTTCAGTGGGTTGTGGTGTAGGCTTCCTTGTGGAGGGGACTAGTGCCTGTGTTCTGGTGGATGAGGCTGGATCTTGTGTTTCTGGTGGGCAGGACCGCGTTTGCTGGTGTGTTTTGGGGTGTCTGTGACCTTATTATGATTTTAGGCAGCCTCTCTGCTAATGGGTGAGGTTGTGTTCCTGTCTTGTTAGTTGTTTGGCATAGGGTGTCCAGCACTGTAGCTTACTGGTTGTCGAGTGGAGCTGGGTCTTAGCATTGAGATGGAGATCCCTGGGAGAAGTTTTGCTGATTCGTATTACGTGGAGCCAGGAGGTCTCTGGTGGACCCATGGCCTGAACTTGGCTCTCCCACCTCAGAGGCACAGGCCTGACACCTGGTTGGAGCACCAAGACCCTGTCAGCCACACAGCTCAGAAAAAAAGAAAGAAAAAAAGAAAGAAAGAGAAAAATAAAGTTATTAAAATAAAAAAAAATTAAGAAATTTAAAAGTAATAAAAAAAGGAATAAAACGAAAGAAAGAAGAGAGCAACCAAACCAAAAAACAAATCCACCAATGATAACAAGTGCTAAAAACTATACTTAAATAAAAAACAAAACGGACATACAGTACCCTAGGACAAATGGTAAAAGCAAAGCTATACAGACAAAGTCACACAAAGAAGCATACACATACACACTCACAAAAAGAGAAAATATAAATATACACATATATATATGTAAAGGAAGAGAGCAACCAAATCAATAAAGAAATATATATATTTCATTGTTCCCAAAGTCTACCGCCTCAATTTTGGGATGATTCGTTGTCTATTCAGGTATGCCACAGATGCAGGTACATCAGGTTGATTGTGGAGATTTAATCCGCTGCTCCTGAGGCTGCTGGGAGAGATCTCCCTTTTTCTTCTTTGTTTGCTCCTGAGATTCAGCTTTGGATTTGGCCCTGCCTCTGCATGTAGGTCGCCTGAGGGCATCTGTTCTCCATTCAGACAGGACGGGGTTAAAGTAGCAGCTGATTAGGGGGCTCTGGCTCACTCAGGCCTAGGGAAGGGAGGTGTACGGAATGCGGGGAGAGCCTGCGGGGGCAGAGGCCAGCGTGACATTGCAACAGCCTGAAGCATGCGGTTTGTTCTCCCGGGGGAGTTGTCCCTGGATCCCGGGACCCTGGCAGTGGCAGGCTGCACAGGCTCCCCGGAGTAGATGTTGGGACAGTGACCTGTGCTTGCACACAGGCTTCTTGGTGGCGGCAGCAGCAGCCTTAGCGTCTCATGCCCGCCTCTGGGGTCCAAGCTGATAGCCGTGGCTCGCACCCATCTCTGCAGCTCATTTTGGTGGCACTATGAATCCCCTCTCCTCGCGCATCCCAACACAGTGGTCTCTTGCCTCTTAGGCAGGTCCAGACTTTTTCCCGGACTCCCTCCCGGCTAGCTGTGGCGCACTAGCACTCTTCAGGCTGTGTTCACGCAGCCAACCCCAGTCTGCTCCCTGGGATCTGACCTCCAAAACCCGAACCTCAGCTCCCAGCCCCGCCCGCCCCGGCAGGTGAGCAGACAAGCCTCTCGGGCTGGTGAGTGCTGGTGGGCACCGATATTCTGTGCAGGAATCTCTCCGCTTTGCCCTCCGCCCCCCTGTTGCTGTGCTCCGTGGCTCCGAAGCTTCCCCCCTCCGCCACCCACAGTCTCCGCCCGCGAAGGGCCTTCCTAGTGTGTGGAAACCTTTCCTCCTTCACAGCTCCCTCCCACTGGTACAGGTCCCGTCCCTATTCTTTTGTCTCTGTTTTTTCTTTTGCCCTACCCAGGTATGTGGGGAGTTTCTTGCTTTTGGGAGGTCTGAGGGCTTCTTCCAGCATTCAGTAGGTGTTCTGTAGGCGTTGTTCCACATGTAGGTGTATTTCTGATGTATTTGTGGGGAGGAAGGTGATCTCCATGGCTTACTCTTCTGCCATCTTGAAGGTCTCTTGGAAAGAGTTTTGATAGTTGCAAGGAATAAGCTATCTCCTTCTCTAAAGATATCGTAAAATGAAGGAATATAGTATTTAGATACTGAGGTATAGTAGTGATCAGAATGTTATTACTCTATATTTGTTTTTCCTGTGTATGATGGTTTTTATCTCCAGTTGGTTTTTTTTTTTTTTTTTTTGGCCATACGCGGGCCTCTCACTGTTGTGGCCTCTCCCATTGCGGAGCACAGGCTCCGGACGCACAGGCTCAGCGGCCATGGCTCACGGGCCCAGCCGTTCTGCAGCATGTGGGATCTTCCCGGACCAGGGCACGAACCCGTGTCCCCTGCTTCGGCAGGTGGACTCTCAACCACTGCGCCACCAGGGAAGCCCTATCTCCAGTTTTTTGAGCTAAAAGGGGACGTTAGAGATCATTTGATCTAAAGTCCTCCTTTTACAGATGAGAAAACTAAGATCTGGAGAGATGACTTGGGCAAATTAGTAGCCAAGATGAAATTAGATCCGGTGTCCTATTACTCTCTCTTGTTGTGTCCCTTCATCTATGCTGTGTTTCTTTCACTTTGTCACACTTAACTCTCTAGTACTGAGCTCTCATTTAACTTTTTAAAGAAAATGGGAGAAATAGACTGGTATATGCATAGGAGAAGGTGTATTGAAACCCACGAATTTCACTCATCAAAAATTGCTAAAATCCTGCCACAGTGCCACGTGGATTACTTTGTTCCTTTTAGCAGCTGCAGATGTTGTTGCTGGATTGATTTCTGCATATAAACACTTTACTAATCAAGTGTTTGATGTATGGCCTTTTATAAGTTCAAAGCAAAAAAACTTGAAGATGTGCCCTAGGGGAATCAAGTGCTTTACCTCAAAGGAAATGTTAGTGGTTTTCAGAAGTGTTGGGTAGTTTGGTGATGATGCTTTAAAAGTATAGACATTTTAATTGATAGATTAAAAATATGGTAACCTATGTTTAAGAATATTTGACTCTAAAATCATATACTTCATTAAAAGTAAACATAACAATATCATCAGCTTTCAATGTATTGGTTTCATACAGAGGATTTAATATTTTAATAAGAGCTTTTATGATCAGTTCCCTGACCTCATCTCTCATTTTCTCCTTTGCTCACTCTGCTGAAGTCATACTGGATCTTTGCTGTCCCCAAAACACACCAGACACTCTTCCACATCAGAGACTTGGCATTTGCTATTTCCTCTATCTAAAATTCCCCCCCCCCCGATAGCCATATGATGTGCTTTCTTTGCTCACATAAGTCTTCGTTCAAATATAACCTCATCAAAGTGGCTGTCCTTGAACCTTCTATCTAAATAGCACCCCCACCACCACCCACATCCCCACCTGTCACTATAACGCAGGGTTCCTCAACTTCAACGTTGACATATTGGGCCACACAGTTCTGTGGAAGGAGGGTCATATGCATTGTGGGATATTTAGCAGCATCCTTGGCATCTATGTACTGGATGCGGGGAGCGTCTTCCCCACCCCCAGCTGTGTGTGCTAATCAAAAACGTCTCCAGACATTTCTGAATATTCCCTGGGGGGCAAAATAGCCCCTAGTCTAACCCCTAACCCCTCTTTATTTTTCTTCATAGCACTTACGCCATATTACATTATGTTTATAATCATCCCTTATGTTATATGTTATTTGCTTATTAGTTGTCATTAGAACGTGAGCTTTTGTACAGCAAGACTTTCTTTCATTGATTGCAGTATCCCGGATCCCAGGAACAGTATCTGGTACAGTTTTTAAGCAGTAATATATCAAATAGATTAACTTCATAGTACATTTTCTTGAATGGTGTTGTGTTCATCTTGAGTCATTTCTCTATTCAGATTGCTTCCCTTTATTATAATTAAATTTATATATGAAAATCAGTGGAGGACCTAAGGAATAAAAAGCATTTTTGAACAATAAGTATTTGAAATTGCTGTTGAAAGTCCAACTGTCTTTACTAAAAAAATATACCCAAGTGATTATAACCCTCAGGACATTAGCCCTCTTTTCCGATAAATTAACTTTTTGTCATTGATCAGTTTTTTTCCCCCATTTTTAACAGTTTCAGAATAAAGCTCATTAGCACTTAGATACAGTGTTAAGTTATGAAAGCACAAAAATTTAAAAGTTATTTATACATTTGCATTACTCATGACTGCATTTATTTTTATGAACTCTATATTTGTTTTGGCTAAACGTTTATTTACATTAACTCTTGAAAAAATTGGCACTGAAGATGGTATTGTAATTTCAGACGTACTATGTAATATAATCAGCATTAATTCATAAACTGTTCTATTAGACTAAGGGGAGAATAAGGGGCATAAAGCTTCTAAATAGCTACAGTAGAAATTGTTTTATACCATGGCAGTGTTTTATTGGTGTATAATATATTGTTTAATTTTTAAAGTCCTGTCAGCTTTATGATTTAATAATAATTTTATTCAGCAGCTATGCTTTCTTAAAATTAGGGATGCTATTTTTAAGTAAAGCTACTTATACACTGTTTAAAACATTAAAAACATGATGTAAACCATGCCCTTTCAGTTAAAATTTGCATTTCCCTTTCAAACAGCCTTAGGTACCAAACAATAAGAAAGAAAAACATTGTATTTAGGCGAGCTTATGAACTGAGCCTAAAATGAAGAAAAATACTCTAATAGGTTAATTTGTTTCCGTTTTTGCTTGGTCTCCCTTTTTACAAAGATCTCAACAGCAATGGATTCATCTGTGACTATGAACTTCATGAGCTTTTCAAGGAAGCTAATATGCCATTACCGGGATATAAAGTGAGAGAAATTATTCAAAAACTCATGCTGGATGGTGACAGGAATAAAGATGGGAAGATAAGTTTTGATGAATTTGTTTATGTAAGTATGTGAAAACCTACCATTATTAGAAGTGATGATTGCTCCTTTGTCTTGTGGGGTCTTTTAGTAGTAAGTCCTATTAAGTTCCTAAATATATCATAGTAGTACTGTTATAACTAATAAAATTTCTCTCATCCCACCCACTACATTTAGTTCATTCTTTTAGCCATTAGAATATCTTAACAAAAGAATCAAGAAAAGAACACTTACAGAATCAAAGATATAATGCTCTGCTCACTGTGTAAGGTGAACAGTCTCCTTTGGGGGCATCATTAAAGGGCATTTTTCAAGGTGTGAAATGACATCCTCCAAGTGCTTTTTCTATCGGGAACAGTGTACTCCCAAATTTTAACGATACACCCTGACTCACAGTCTTGGATGCTTCCTGAGTTGAACTTTCTGATTAAAAAGATGTTTGCTACTCTTGTGGTAGTAGTATTTAACTGTACCGTTTTCCCTAGGATGATGATTTTGATAATTAAAAGTTAGAAGCACATCTTTTCGGTCCATTGGAAGAGGCACTTAAAATTCTTGTTTTCTTCTCTAGTATCATCAAATACTCTTCAAGGTTAGGGGCTGATTTCTTAATTCCTCTACCCCCAAGCACCTAGTGTTCCATACTCAGTGCGTAGAGAGTGTATGTGTGGTACTCACTATTGAAGCCTAATGCTTTTAGCTGCTAACTAGCAGGGTCAAGGTTTTTCTAGACATACGGCATTTTCCATCCATATTCATTAACAAGGTATTTGAGATATACATTAAAGAATAGCTGTTGCCTCTCCCCTCAGTTAAGGACACTTAAGATTTTATTGTTTTTATTTATTATTCATTTAAGGCTGAGTTTGACTAGATCGAATTTGGCATTCCTTATATATATTGCAAATAGGTAATTAGTGCCTAATACTTATCACAAACTTTCTAGCACTCCTATCCTTTTCCACGTTTGTTTTTGCCCCAAGACACCTGAAATGATAGCATATACTCCCATCAGTAACCATAGCTCAGTAAAGGAGGTGCAATTCTGATATGTTTTTTCCAACTAGAATTAACCCCTTTAGAACACCTTGAGAGTTCCAGAAGCAAATTGACTAAGTAGTGGTGTCTACTCAACTGATAGCATTTGCCTGGGGGTGGGGCAGGGCAGGGCGTGGCTGGGAGGAGGGGAGTGTTACTTTTTTTAAAAATGCAGGCATATTTCATAACTACAATGCTATAGTTCTTGCCATCTCCTTTTGAAATACTGATCTCCTCCCCACCATTTTTTGTCTCCAGTTATTGCCAAAGCCTTTTGTTTCGAATCCTATGTTCAATAGTAAGTTGCAATTGACTTGCAATATGAGCGCTTGCATGTCCTCTGATGTATAACTTGCCTCCCTTGTAACTGCATGTTTAATTGTGAGTTTAAAGCAGCTTAGAGCAGTAGATAACTATGATCACTTATTTTTGATATAATTTTCTGCTCAGAATTTTTTAATCTACTAAAAAGAACAGACTTAAATAATCAAGATTTGCAGTGTGCCAGTATTTTGAAGGACACAGTTATGAAATTGTCTTTGAGAAAAATCATCTTAGGGAAATATTTAATTTTGTATATTTTGAAACGTTGCTGATTCCACACAGCTGTTTGTGGCTCTTAAGTGAAGGCTGTGATTACCCTAGTATTTTCTTAAAAAGTGAATAACAGGCATAATAATTTTGGCATCACCAGGGATTTTTTTAAAAAATAAAATACTAATGAGGACCTTGTTGGTTAAAATGTATATTTTAGAATTGGAAGAAATCAATATGTTTATACGCCTTCATTTTTCAAATTAAAAAAACCTGGGTTCCTGAAAAAGGAAGTGACTTGCCCAACATTACACAGGGGACTACTGGCTTTTTCCGGTTACCTCCCTTCTATTCAAGAAATTTGAAATCTGAAGGACAGTAAAATAACCCACATGAAGTTTCAGAATGATACCACCGTGACTGTACTGAAAGAAAGATGGGTATGTAACCAACCAAATGTCTGTCCACTCCCATCTGCCTTGTCATCAATGAAACATCTTACAAATTGTCAGACAAAGTATGGGTAGATCCTAGTTACCTGAGCAAGAGGAAGCACATTATTCCTGTCAGGGATTAACATAAGGAAATAGAAGTAAACATGTTCTTGCATGTTAGATTTTTGGTTTTTATTTTAAATTGCTACCTAAGAGGTGTTAATTGCAAACCAGGTTACAAACAACATGTTTATATTAATTTTGGAGAAGAATATATATATATATGGCAGAAAAGAGCCCCCAAATCATATGTAAACTTCACGTGTTAAAATTAAATATATTAACTGATCTTATTTCTTCTAAGTATTTCAAAACTAAATTACTGGATTTTTATACTTCCGAGGTAATAGTGGGGTTTTTGTTTGTTTGTTTGTTTTGTTTTGTTTTTTGCGGTACGCGGGCCTCTCACTGTTGCGGCCTCTCCCCTTGCGGAGCACAGGCTCTGGACGCGCAGGCTCAGCGCCCATGGCTCATGGGCCCAGCCGCTCCGCGGCACGTGGGATCCTCCCGGACCGGGGCACGAACCCACGTCCCCCGCATCGGCAGGCGGACTCCCAACCACTGCGCCACCAGGGAATCCCAATAGTGGGGTTTTTTACTTCATCTGTAAAAAGATTGGTATGGCGATAAGGTCTTTCAGCAGAGAAATCTGCATTAAACTCTTATTTTCACAGTGAGAACCTTGCTCTTACATAATGGTAATAAGTTATTGACCTGTTTTAGAACTTTCACTAATATTACCGACCTCATAGGATTAAGTAGCTTCATATAAGTAAAGTGCTTAGAACCATACCCAGTATATAGCAAATGCTATACAGGTGTTAGTTGTTGGTAGTTATTTCTATTTATTAAAAAGGCAGTGTTCTTTCCCTATTATTACTAAGTTTAGGCCTACAACAGATTCCCCGAAAAGTAAAAATTCAAACCTGCTGCGTTGGAAACAAGCCTCAAACACTGGAAGCCAGTCAGTATTTTTTTGCAATTCATTCTAAAATCTTTCCTTCTTAAGTCCTGTGCCTCTGCATTGCTTTGGTTTGGCCACTAGTGCTGATCTAGGAAGGTGATGACACTTTTGAAAGGAATAAGAAACATATACGTTTCATAAAAGAGACTGGAAAAGATATATAGAACCAGAGTGAGCAGTGTACACCAGGAGTTTGTTCACACATGATAAAGCAAGTCCCTCCTCATGGAGGGAAAACAGCATGAAACAGTGAGCTCATTAGTATCACCACGGGCAGCTTTGAAAAGATTCATTGACAACTCTCCAGCACAGTAGTTGGCCTGGTGCTGTCTCTGATTTCAGAGATTCTTGTAAAGCCAAGGCTTATACTCAAATTGCTTTATCATCCACTCGACTGATTCCTTTACTAAAGTAGAAAATAAAACGCAAATTCTCACGTAGTGAATCAATTTAACAGATACATAAATCTTCAACTATCACTTATCTTTTAACATTTTTTTAAACCTAAAGAACAGAGGAAAATACTATGAAACTGAAAATTTGAGCCCGGCTAGAAGAATTTATTTTAAAATATTTAGAGAAGGAAGGTCATGTAACTTTTGTAAGACAATTGAAAATTAACTCATTTAATTGCAACTTTGTATTCAACATGTTGTTCCCAAGCATCAAGGGTTTAAGTAGAGCTATGTAAGTAATTGCGTTAGAATATTGTACAGTAGACATTCTTCTTTAAAAGTTATTATTATTTGTATTGTTCCTCTTTTCCATGATGTTTACAAAGTTTTTCAGCTGAAATAGTGATCATGGAAACAACCTAATTTTTAGAAGCTAATGATCCTTAAGGCAAAAATAGTCGTGATAAGAAAAATAACTTTTCATATGTCATTCTGAGGGGAGTAGCTTCGAGGCAATCACATTTTGGAGATTTTTGTCGTTCCAGTGATTTATGGTATCTCAGTCAGGGGAAGCACACATTTTATATTTTAATTTACTACACAGTGTTATACTAAATGAAGTAAAGTTCAGAATGAGGTAGAATAGTAAATATTGTTTTTCCACTGAGCAGATACGTATAGTTATCAAAGAGGGAGCTGTGGGAACAGAATGCATCACAGTTAAGATTGCTACATTCCCAAGTAACCATTTTGTTGTCTAATCTTGGCTTGGAAGGTAAGGTAAATTAAATGAAATTACAGGTGGAATCAGTGTGAGTAAAAATAATTTTAATAATTTGAAATTACCCAGAGTACATGAGTCAGTTCCACATTATGGATACTTAACAGGAGTCAGTATAATGGCCAGAGAGGAGGAAGAGTGATTTCATTGGCTGTGTGTAATATTTAGAGTAGTCAGTGTGTGTGTGTCTATATACATATACAGACATAGACGCGCGCGCGCACACATTCTGAGTCTACCTCTGAAATTACAGGTATAGCACAAAATCACAGCTATGGAAATTGAGTAAGCTTGATTTTGTAAAACTTACTGCTTACTAACTATTTTCCTAAATAAAATTGGGTTTATAAGTCCAAGGAAGGCCAGGATTTCAGGACGGTAACAGGAAAAGATGACTTTGTGATGGGGCTACAGCAACTTTCCTACCAGTTAGAAAGAGTCTGTCTCAGGTGATTAATTACAAAAAGATGCTCTCCTGGAGAGACTAAATGTAAAAAGGCACTCCTCTTTCTGCCTGCCACAGTCTTGCACTAGACACCAGGCCTGCTTAGGGGAGCATGGGCTGGATTTCAGCTTCTACTCATGCCTGCTCTCATAGACACAGCCTGAACTGCTAAATACGGTGACCCTGTTCTATGACCTTCAAACATAGGCTACCCCTCCTGAGGTGTGTTTGTGAGTATGTACTTGTCAGTAATGTTAAAGGCCTTTGGGTTATCTTCTGTTTGCTCAGCAACTTTTCCATTAGGGCCGTAAGTTTCTTTCGATAAGTCTATTGTGTTCTAAACATGTTTTAAAGAAGTTTTTATGAAAATGCTACATCTTGCTCCTGTTTTTCTGGCAGTGGCTAATTTAGCCATGCACATTGGTAGCTCAGGAACAAATTGGAGATTAGGTAAGTTCCAGTATTTCAGACATGTATAGGCAGACCTTTGGAATGTCCGGTCATTCAGTCAAGCGGTTAGAGTAGGGTATGAAATTTGTTTCGTTACAGCCTGCTTTTGTACAATTAGAATGTGCAGGTTAATTTCATTAGCCATGTGCCTTATTGTGAAGAGAAGCTTGATCACTGAAAAGCCTCTTTTCTGGGTTTATTCTTTTTTTTTTTTTTTTTTTTTGTCTGCATTGGGTCTTAGTTGCTGCGCACAGGCTTTCTCTAGATGCAGCGAGCAGGGGCTACTCTTCGTTGCAGTGCGCAGGCTTCTCATTGCAGTGGCTTCTCTCGTTGCGGAGCATGGGCTCTGGGCACACAGGCTTCAGTAGTTGTGGCTCTCGGGCTCAGTAGTTGTGGCTTGTGGGCTCTAGGGCACAGGCTCAGTCGTTGTGGCACACGGGCTTAGTTGCTCTGCGGCATGTGGGATCTTCCCAGAGCAGGGCTCAAGCCCGTGTCCCCTGCACTGGCAGGCGGATTCTTAACCACTGCGCCACCAGGGAAGTCCCAAAATTTTCATCTTTCTTTGCACTATGAATCGTGCTTAAAGAAGGGGGAATCCTTCAGTCTTTTCTCTTCAGGAAAGGAACAAAGCCTTCCTTGTTCTAGAAAATTAACAGATTTACCTGTGCCTTTGAACAACACTAGTCTTTGGCTTAAAACGGATTCAGCGCATGTGGCACTTGATGTTTTTGACAGGTGTGTGCAGTTGACCTCTGGCACTTCATTTTTGGTAGCAGTATTGAAGTACTTGTTTAGCATCTTAAAACTCAAGCCTAGTTTGCCTTATCTTTTAACACTCATCACCTATGGGGGAAAATGTAGGTTACCACAGTATAAAAGAAGATAAATATGCTTATGGTTGTACCTGATTGAAAATTGTGAATCAACAACATATTTTCGTTACTAGATTTTCCAAGAGGTAAAAAGCAGCGATATTGCCAAAACCTTCCGCAAAGCAATCAATAGGAAAGAAGGGATCTGTGCTCTGGGAGGAACTTCAGAGCTGTCCAGTGAAGGAACGCAGCATTCTTACTCAGGTAAATAGTTTCACATGTGTTAGGTGAACACAGTGAACTAAGTAGGTTGCCTGCTATAATATCAAGGAGGGGCTCTAGAAATACATTGCCTCCTAATTAAGAATACAGTCGAAGTCGTTGTGACCTATATTTGGACTTGGGACTAATACTTCCCATAAAGGCATTACAGGTATTTATTGTACGGCTTCATTAGCTTGTAAGAGCCATGATACAATACGTGCACAGATAGGCTTTATTACAGCAGAGCCCTACAGTAATATAAATAGAATTTCTAAAGAATTTTGTAACTAACTTCTAAGGATCAGTTAACCCTGCTCTATTCTTTTTGTTTATTTTATAGCTCCTAATAGCCACTGTGTTGCATTCACTTGTCTGGGTTTCCAAAGAGGATAACAACAGGCTTGTGATACATTAACGTACAGCTCTCCTGAACAACTATTTCTGGCTTTAGAGTCAAATAGTTAACCTAGAGTATGAACTAATGTCTTCTTATTCCACATAATTTTAGAGGAAGAAAAATATGCTTTCGTTAACTGGATAAACAAAGCTTTGGAAAATGATCCAGATTGCCGACATGTCATACCAATGAACCCAAATACCGATGACCTGTTCAAAGCTGTTGGTGATGGAATTGTGCTTTGGTAAGATTTCCAAAAATAGTCTTCCATGTAATTGACATAGTTGTTTCTGGATGCTTGACGGATTCATCTCGGGGAATAGCCAGAATTGAAATTTGTCTAGATTCTGCCCATTTCATCTCTAGGCCTGTCCGTGAAAGTACCACCAAAGGTGAATCTAAAACTCAGTCATTTAGACCAGAGACCTCTTCCTAGAGAAGCTCTCAGCTTCCAATTTCTTCTCACCACTGAGTAAGCTAAACAATACAACTTAGTTGAACTTTTTATGTCAGCATCTCTTTATTCTCAAGTACCATAGGTTCCAAAAGAGAAAAACAGGCCACTCGTCACTTTTCACCCTCCAATTACTTATTTCTGAAAAATGCATTTGTCACTCCTGCTGCCCCAGACCCAACAGTGTCTTGGCAGAAATGATATAAGATTATCAACAGTTTGTCAGTGAACGCAACTCTTTTTTGAGGCAGTGGCGTACAGTGGTTAAGAGCATGCTCCATAATCAGTCTGCCCGGTTCCTATTCAGGCTCTGCCACTCAGTAGCTATTTATCAATAGCTGCAATCAAGATACTGACCCCTTTGAACCTTCTTACACTGTTGGTGGGAATGTAAATTGGTGCAGCCACTATGGAAAATACTATGGAGGTTCCTTAAAAAACTAAAAATAGAGTTGCCATATGATCCAGCAGTCCCACTCCTGGGCATATGTCTGGAGAAAACAATAAGTCAAAAAGATACATGCACCCCAATGTTCACAGCAGCACTATTTACAATAGCCAAGACATGGAAGCAACCTAAATGTCCATCGACAGAGGAATGGATACAGAAGATGTGGTACATATACACAATGGAGTACTACTCAGCCATAAAAAAGATTGAAATTATGCCATTTGCAGCAACATGGATGGACCTAGAGATTGTCATACTGAGTGAAGTAAGTCAGACAGAGAAAGTAAAATACCACATGATATCACTTATATGTGCAATCTTAAAAAAAATGATACAAATGAACTTATGTACAAAATAGAAACAGACTCACAGACATAGAAAATAAACTTATGGTTACCAAAGGGGAAAGGGGGAGAAAGAGATAAATTAGGAGTTTTGCATTAGCAGATACACACTATATATAAAATAGATAAACAATAAGGTCCTACCATATAGCACAGGGAACTATATTTAATATCCTGTAATAAACCATAATAGGGAAGAATTTTTTTAATAAATAAAAGGTACTTGATCACTTTGCATTTCAGGATCCATCCATTATGGTCCCCATATTATTGTACTTGCCTCACAGGGCTGTTGTGAGCTTTAAGTGACTATATATAGAGCACTTAGAACAGTGCAATAGGTATATTTCTGATGACAGTGTACAATATATAAAATTCTTTTTTCTTTCAGTAAGGTCATTTTGGTTGTTTGAAAAGCTGATTTTAAAAATGTGAAATATCCCCTTACTTGCCACTTATCGGCTGTAAAGAGATATTCCCGATATGTTTTAATATAGAGACTCATATGGTACTATTTATTTAATATTTAAATTTTGCATGGAAAGAAGCATGGTTTTCCCTATGCAGAATAACTTGTTTTAGGGCAGTATTATAAACATCTAAGATGTTAGAGTCTAACTCCAAATTTTACCAAATGAGATTCTTCCTAAGTCAGATTCTAACCTAATTAAGATAACTTTTCTTTCTCTCTGTATTATCACTGTATTTCCAGCACCAAATATAGTACCTGGTACATCATCTAGGCACTCAATAAGTATTTGGTGAATGAAAGAATCTCATGCTCAACTAATTTTACCTCTTTGTAGATAAATGGTCGTTTTAATTGTGCGTTGTGTAATCTAGAAGAGAGATTCAGTTTCAATGTGCGATATTATCTGTTTTTAATATTTATTCAATAAAGGTTTTTTTAATATCCGAGTAATTCATTCTTCTAAAAGAATGTGGAAGTTACAAAAAATTAAATAAGACAGTATACCCTAATGCCCAACTTAGAAATACTCAACTACTGTAAATACTTTGGTCTTTTTTATTTGCATTTTTATATGTATAGTTTTTTTGAGATCAACGTGTTAAAAGTCATATGTTGCATTTTGTTTCAGATTATATGAGAGACATGTTATAATAAGCCTTACAGTATTTGTGTATATTAAAGATTATTTTAAAATAAGTCAACTCATTTCAAAATTTGTTTCAGTAAAATGATCAACCTTTCAGTTCCTGATACAATTGATGAGAGAGCAATCAACAAGAAGAAACTTACACCCTTCATCATTCAGGTATGCACCATTCTCCCCTCCTTCCATGAAACTACTGTTTGAGGACCTGTTCTACAGACCATAGGCTCTGCACTTTTCATCGTCTCATTTAATTCTTATAACAAGTCTGAGTTGAGGCTTGTTTTCCAGATTTCATAGAAAAGAGAAACTGAGACTCAGAAAGGCTTCTGAGCTGTACTGACGTTGCTGCTGGAAGTAAAGTTCAAATCCAGGTCTAACTGCGAAGCAGTTCTGTGTTCTTTTCATTGCATTTTGTGTTCAAACATACAGAAATAAGCTCTTAATTAATTAGCATGCTTAAAGAACAAAGGGCTTTTATTTTCCATTTAGTGAGTATTAGACTGTTAGATAGCAAAATTCCCTCAGGCAAGAGCATCTCGGGATGTGGAGATTGAGAACTTCTAGAACTCTCAGGTGTATTCAATAGACCTCTCATTTAGGCATTTTTAGAAATACGACACTTAACCCATATGGATATCCTTACTCTAGTAACTCAGCCTTTCCCTTTACTGTCAGTGTCCTTAAGAAGGGACCAAATAAAAATACCGAGTTAACTTCCCTTGTAAATCTGAAAAAGACAATAACAATGAGGCTAGATTTGTTTTAGCTATGCTTTTTTTTTTTTAATATTTATTTATTTAGGCGGCACCAGGTCTTAGTTGCGGCACGTAGGAACTTCATTGAGGCATGTTTAGTTGTGGCACGTGGGTTTCTTAGTTGTGGCATGCAGACTCGTAGTTGTGGCATGCATGTGGGATCTAGTTCCCCAACCAGGGATCAAACCCGGGCCCCCTACATTGGGAGCGCAGAGTCTTACCCACTGGACCACCAGGGAAGACCCTAGCTATGCTTTTAACACCAAAGCCTGGATATTGCTTTCTGTGGATCACGTATGGGTAAAATTAAGACATAATTTCCTTGCTGAGTGTTACTTTCAGTGAAGGGAGAAATAGACTGCAAAAACGCAGAAAGGTTAAGAAGCAAGTGTTGTAAATTGGCTGTCTTGCAGGAAAACTTGAACTTGGCACTGAACTCTGCTTCTGCCATTGGGTGTCACGTTGTGAATATTGGTGCAGAAGATTTGCGGGCTGGGAAACCTCATCTGGTTTTGGGACTGCTTTGGCAGATCATTAAGATCGGTTTGTTTGCTGACATTGAATTAAGCAGGAATGAAGGTAATGGAACACAGTCCTAATTTTGAAAGTCGTTTATTGGTTATTTTTTTCTAGTCATGCAGACTGTCATGCTTTCACTTAATTGAGGTGATTAGATGATAACTAGAATTAAACATAAGGTAATGTTATAGTGTTATTCAGGAAAATAGCCTAATTATAACTTTCTTCTTTAGTAGTAATTAACATTTGTCTGGCACTTTAGAATTCATTGTACAATAAAGGCACGAAAGCACAGAGAGTTTAAGGAACTTGCCCAAAGTCCCCAAACTTAATATGTATTCTTTTCTGCTCTGACCACACAGTCCCCACCCCATCACCACCCTCAGCTCCACTGCTGCACACCATCTCCTATTATTTTCCATACCTTTTCTATTCTATCATAGATTTAGGCCTCTTCAAAACTATTCTAAATTGCCCCTGGTGGTCTCATGTTTCCTGAATTAGCAGAAGCATCATTCTTATAGGATAGGTTTTGATATCACATCATAGACTTCTAGGATATATAAGCATATGCAATACAATTGTCCTGGGGTGCTCGGAAGTACTACATTATCTTCTCCTTTTGAAGTTTAAAATATTAAGCATCACTCCAAATATTCACATTTTCTTCTGGAAATCACCATATCAATCCTCAGTTACTTTGGGGGAAGAATATATACTGGGGGTTCTCAGTATTTCAGGGTCTCACAATGCCTGTCAACAGTCTTATTTTGCACATTTATCCAAAACTTTATTACACTTACACTTTCAATCCACTCAAAGGGGCCTATATTTAAACAAATAAAATTTTTCTAATTGCTGGCCTCTTCTGAGCAGAGGCTTCTGCACAAGTAAGAATGTTACCTCTGCCCTTGCTTAAATCCCTCAGTGCCAGAATGACATGGCATGAAGCAGAGTCCATGAAAGATGAAATTTGCCTGTTAGAGGTATCGCTTAGACCTCTTTGGAAATCAGGCAGTTTCAGTCTTGTTCAATGTAAATCTCCTTTTATCTTATGGGAGGTAGTTATTGCATAAGGACTACACAACTTCTTCATAAAACAGTGCTTGAATTTAGACAGTGCTCTGTACAGACACCCAAGCTTCTACCTCTTACCTCTGGGAATATTTATCAAAAAACCCTTGGCTTCTTCTAGGCATTCAATTCAACAACAGAAAATTGTTGAGCAGCCTTTACATGTTAGATGCTATAGAAAATGTAAAATTGAATTCTATTCCTTTAAAAGTAGGTTTAACACTTCAAGAGTTAATTAGTTATACTTAAATATAAATACCTTAGGGTTTGTATACTCGTTTAATCAAAAGGTTAAGTAAAGGGCTCCAAAATTTTAAACATACTCCCCCAAGTCTCTGATTTTAATATTATTTAAGAACAATTTATGTAAATATATGACATAATGTGAAAATGTTCAACTTAAAAGCTAGAACATTTGGTATTTGGAATGTGAAGAATAATAAAGAATATGTTATAATAAATATTTGCTGTGTATTCTCATAATACAATGTTTCTATCTGTATCATAATTATCTACTTTTATTTATCTTTGTTATTAGACTGTGAGTACCTGAAAACCAGGCACTAGGTCACAGTACTTTTAGTACCTCTCTTACTTACTTAATAGAGTGTCAAAAGACTCAATAAACTTGTAATAACTGTTACATGGAATATATTGGTTGTGGGTTTTTTCCTTATAGCCTTGGCTGCTTTACTTCGAGACGGTGAGACCTTGGAGGAGCTTATGAAATTATCTCCAGAAGAGCTTCTGCTTAGATGGGCAAACTTTCATTTGGAAAACTCAGGCTGGCAGAAAATCAACAATTTTAGTGCTGACATCAAGGTAACTGTGCAGTTATCGACACTTTGGGGGAATATAATGACTCGGGAGATTTCATGCCAGCTTAAAGGAGGGGGTCATTCCTATGAGTTTATCACCCAGCCTTGTTGCCTCTTGGCCCTGACGGTAGATTTCAGTAGAGAGATGGAGCCAAGTAAGGAGCACTAGCGCCAAGTCTAGCTTTCATTTTGCGGAAAGGGGTAAAAAGTATTATATTATAGTCCTAACATTTTCTATTCTACCTACTGTTCAACATGGAGTACGAAAGGACAGGCAGTCATGACTCTTCTGTTGCTAACTGCCTTTTCCAGGCCTCAGTGTACCTTTTAGTAAAGACCTGGAAGAGAGAGGGCCTCAGGATTCCCTGTCTCCTTCTGTCATGTGCTCCCTCCTTCAGGCACTGAGTTCTTGAGGGTAGTTACATACTTTTATTTATGTCTGTGTCTCCTACCTCAGCGTCCGCCCTTGCATTACCGCCCTCCTACTAAAGCCCACCTCTAACACAACACCTGGCACATAAAAGACCCACAAAGATTTCTTGCGTTGAGTTGAATTTTGGCACTCACTGCTCACCACGAGCACTAGGGAAAACTCGCAAGGGCGGGAGACATCGGTAGCATTCATTTACCACACGTTGCCTCTGGCATCTCGGGGAGACAGGGCCAAAATCACCAGGGCAGATATCTTGGCATTCTCATTAACCAACTCGACTCTCCAAAATCTGGATGTTGGAACACAGGGAACAAACTCAAGGATCTTCACCAGATGTCACTGGCCAATAGGGCTGTGAAAATAGTCTGTGACCACATCAGTTTATTCAGTGGTGAGAGAAAGTAATGGGATATATTTGCATTACTGATTTCATCAGTGAAAATTAAGGATGGCCCCAAAATTATAAAACCAACTGACCCCACCTCTTCTTTTAATTTATGCAACATGCTTAGCCAGCTATATTTTGCTTTACACATTAGATACGTTCCCAAAAACCATTCATAAATGTATTTTATGTTCGGAGCACATAATTTAAATGTATAAAAGGGTATCTTATATACAAATGAATATTTTTTCAAAAAATATTCTGCTTTGAATATTTTTAAAAAGCAGAGGATTGTTAGGTAATGTATGTTCAAGTTCAGATTTTCACCTGTACAGCCCCTTTTCAGGGTAGTAAGTACAGACTCTGTGGGGTCTGCTCTTTACCTGTCTTTCTCAAGTACATAGGGTTAGATTACGAATTGTTTCTGCACCTTTAGTAGGTAATTGTAAGCGAAAGCACTTTCACAACTGTAATGCACTACTCCTTGGAAGGAGATAACCCCTATGCCCACTAATGGTATGATCTGGGTTTGCATTCCATGAATTGCTCTGAAGTGGCTTTCACTCACCTGATTCTCCCCGATCTTAGAATCGTTTCTGGCGAGTGTATCAAACTTATTGGGGTGGCTCATTTAAGATGCAGCTCTCCGGGCAGCTCCCAGAGATCTGTGCTTGGTAGGTCTGAGGTGGGATCCAGCAATCTCCATATTGAACAACTTCTCCAGGGGATTAGGATGCACATAATCCGTAGGGTTTACCACAAGAAACATTCCTTTATAATCTGTCTGGACTGTCAAGGCCTAGTAATAGAAAACTGTCATAGCTGGGAAGGTGATCTTCAAATATAACATGATTAAGGAATCTTCACACCAGTTCCTGTCCTCTGGTACAATTTGACATGTGTGTTGAAGACCCTTCTAAGTGTTCGCGCTTGGTACAGTGGTTTTCACGTTTTGTTCTGTGCAGTGTCCACACAGCCTGCATTCACCCAGCGCACACCCCGTATGAGCAGTGCCATTTTGTTTTAGGTATTGGGATTCCAAGTGAAAGTGTTCAAGTGGTGAAAGAGTTCAGGGGCTTAAAACAAAGAGAAGCTTGTTTGGTTAAATATATTCAGATAATTAAGGGTTTAATGTTATTTCACCACCTCAAGTGTTACTCGTTTTAAAATTTTTGTCATTTAAATACATCTTTAACACAGCTAATCTCTTCTCCATACCTTATGGTATATACATATTGTGCTTTGTAATGATGTAACCTGTTTATTTTTTCTTTCCCTATGCTTCCTGGATTTCTCCTGTCCTACTTTTTTCTCTTGCTTGTTTTATCTATCAAGCTTATTGACTTCAGTAACTCAGTGAAGGTACAGAACTAGTTACGTGTTTACTAGCATTATTGTATTGATGACTTCAATAAATTGTAAAGTCATGACAAAATCCAGTTCATCCATATTCAAGGCAGACCTAAGGCCAGAAAAGTGGACTTTTCTGGGGAAAGGAGCTGTTAAATTAGAAGATAGAGATTTGTGTCGTACATTCTCACAAAGTCCGATGCAAGTATCCTTCCAAACATGGGACAATAGGATACATTCATTCTTTATAAATGTGATCTCACTGACATTTTCAATTCATTTGTAGGATTCCAAAGCCTATTTTCATCTTCTCAATCAAATTGCACCAAAAGGACAAAAGGAAGGTGAACCACGGATAGATATTAACATGTCAGGTTTCAATGTAAGTATAGGTGTTCTTTTGAATTCTACAAGCTTACAAAGTTGTTGTCAATTTCTTATAAATAACAAGAATTTTTATAATTGCATGTTGTGGTGTTGACAATTTTAAGCATTATTTTAAAATTTATTACTGTAGGTGTAATTCAGAGGCAGAAAGACGCTTTGATTTATGTTAACAGTTTATTCGTGAGTTCTGTAATTATGGTGGCATTGGTTCATATGGATGGCATAAAATGTTCAAAGCAAGTGTGGGGAAATAAGCACTAGAGACTAACGTTTTCCAAGTATTTGGATTACAATCACAGTGATAGATTTAATGACTACATATTCATATATGCATCTGTAATATTCCTGTGTTGAGAGTAATGTGAATGTGTTTACAAACTGCTGCTCCCTGAAATCCAGTTTGGGGAATTACTGTCACGGAACATGTTCCCTGATTACATCACTTATTTGTTCAATGACCTTGGACAAGCTCCTTCCCGAAATTGGATTTCACTTTGTTCATACATGAAGTAAAGAGTTGGCCTAGACTATTTAGTCCCAACTTTCTAGGATCCTGTTGTTGCTAGTACTCATTAGATGTGGAATGTATTCTACTGGTTTTTAAAAATCCACATTTCTAGCATATTTCACAGTAGGATTGAGTGGATTACACTGGCTAAACCATTTATGCTGCCCTTATCAGAACTGAATTTGTAACTGACTTTGTAGTGCTTATATTTCTGTGTTTTTAACTGTGAAATTCTTCAGTTCAGGTCACTCTTGGCACGAACAAGGGGCCCTCTTGTGCACTAAGGGAGCTGTCTCTATCACTCCTCCCTAGTTGATCTTAAAGCACTCCCTTCATTGTCTCTTACCTCCTCAGAATCCTTCAAGGTTTCCCCGTTGACTCTAGAGTTCAATCCGAAATGTTCTGCTGATCATGTAAGGCCCTGCTATACCAGTGCAATTTCCCACTACTCTGTACCCACCACACACACACTCATTTTACCTCTGAGCCTTTCCTCTTGATTTTCCCCTTGTTTCTCAGTGTCCTTCATCTTTTTCAGTCTTATATCTTCTTCAGGGGTATATATATATATATATATATATATATATATATATATATATACCCATCCATCACCACATCAAGTTTCCTCATGATCCTTTGTAATTCCTCCCTGCCCCCATACTCCTCCATCCCAGGCAACCACTGATTTACTTTCTTTCAGTTTAGTTTGAATTTTTGAGAATTTTATGGAATCATACAGTATGTATTCTTATTTTATCTAGCTTCTTTCACTCAGCATAATTATTTTGAGATTCATCCATGTTGTTGCATGTATCATAAATTCATTCCTATTTTATTGCTGAATAATAGTCCAGTGAATGGATATACTATAATTTGTTACCCATTCACCTGTTGATGAACATTTGAATTGTTTCCAGTTTGGGGCTATTACAAATACAGCTGCTCTGAACATTCATATACAAGTCTTTGTATGCATATACGCATTCATTTATCTTGGGTAAATACCTAGGAGTGGAATGGCTGGGTAGTGTGGTATGTGTGTGTTTAACTTTTTTAAGGAGCTGCCAAGTTGTTTTCCAAAGTAGTTGTACCTTTGCACATTGCCGCCAGCAGGACGTGAAAGTACCAGTACGTCCACATGCTCACTGACACCTTAGTGTGGTTAAACATGAATCATTTTAACAGGTGTAGAGGTGTCTCATTGTGATTTTAATTTGCATTTCCCTAATGACAAGTGATGTTGAACATCTTTTCACGTAGTTATTTGCCATCCATATATCTTTGTTTAAACACTTTACCCATTTTAATTGCATTGTTTGTTTTCTTCTTGTCAAGTTTTGAGTGTCTTATATATTTTGAATACAAGTCCTTTATTGGATATGTGATCTGCAAATATTTAGTCCCGGTGTTTTTCAAAGAACAGACGTTGTTAATTTTGACAAGTCAGATTTAGTTATTTTTTTCTCTTACGAATCATGCTTTTGGTGGTGTATCTAAAAACTTTTAGCCTAACACAAGGTCACAAGCATTTCTCCTTATGTTTTCTCCTAGAGGTTTTATAGTTTGGGGTTTTACATTTAGTTTTACATTTGGGTTTTAGATTTATGTGTTGGGTTTATACATTTGTGTGTGTGTGTGTGTGTGTGTGTTTGGGGTTAATTTTGAATATGATGTGAGGTATGGGCTGAAGTTCTTTTTTGCATATGTATATTTTTTATTTGATTATTTTTTGTTTCACTATTCTACAATGTATTTAACTATTTGAATTTTTTAAATTTTGGGCTATTTTAAAGCTTCCTTCTATTCCAATATTATCAATGCTTTTTGTTTAGGAATGCCAAGATGATCAATGAATAAGGGATTTTAAAATAAAGATGGTAAATAGCATAAACCAGAGGCATTAAAGTAACAACTGATAGGTTACAAGAAATAAAATAGGCTCTGTGAGAGGAAGTCACTAGGCTCACAGAGAGTCCTGAAGAAAGGCTGAATCCCACTCAATTGCCCATCTGCTCGTGGTTACTGATTGCTCTGCAGATGGTAACAGAGAAGGGTAACACAATAAATACACATTGTTCTGGAGTCCCAGACAGTCAAGGCACCTCACTGGAGATTAAAAAACTAAAGATACCACCACCCATTAAAGACAGAGTTAAGACTCTCAAACTATACAATCTGCATGCACCGTGTTGGTTTAGAAGTAACATTCCTCAAGTTCCCTTTCTCTCTTTTTTCCTCCCAGTTATAAAATCCCTTTTCTTTTCACATGACACTGTTTTCCAGAAGAGCTACTTTTGCCCTGGGGTAGACTGGGATGGAGATGTCTGTTGTAGCTGCCAAGAACAGTCTGGAGGGCAGGTCACTAGAAAGGAATAATCCAAAAGCAACTGTTTCTCCTGCAGCTCCAGGAGGAGGAACTTTTATTGGTGGGAGGTGGGAATGGTGAGCACCTGGGAAACTATTTTTACATTGGTCTGAAATCATCAGATCTATAACTTAAAAATCTTCACCAAACCATACGTTAGTCAAGAGATCAGCATGCATCTTTCCAGAAGAAAAAAAAGGCAAAATGGAGAAGAAGAAAAGTTAGGAGTCCTAGGAATTAGTTGAAAGTAAGTATTTTTTTTAAAGAAATGGACAACTTTGCTTCCCGGGTGGAAAAGTAAAATAAAACAAACAAAAAATAGTTGAAGAGAAAAACAACGATTTAAAATATGCAATTTAAACTTGAAATAAAATTATCGGAACCTGGTATCCCTGATTATTATTTTTAAAATATTTTCTCATAATTCCATCATCTTTTTCAGCCTTACACCTTCTTTAGGGCTTAATTTAAAAATCTGAACAGGTTTTGCTTTTTTCTTGATGAATTTTGCCATGAGAGATGTAATCTCTATTGAGTTAAATGTATTCTGTCCTTAGATATACGATCTGGTGCCATCTAGGGTATTTTCAAGGTACTGCATATCCAGCACAGCCAACTTTTTTTTTTTTTTTTTGCATTCAAAACAATAAGTACCATATATTGACTAAGAGAAAACAGAATTGTATACCCAGCCTACCATTGTAGGAAAACATTTCTATATTTTTAGTATGGTCTTTTAAAAAATGTCTTCTTATTTTACTTCAACAGGAAACAGATGATTTGAAGAGAGCCGAGAGCATGCTTCAACAAGCAGACAAATTAGGTTGCAGACAGTTTGTTACCCCTGCTGATGTTGTCAGTGGAAACCCCAAACTGAACTTAGCCTTTGTGGCTAACCTGTTTAATAAATACCCGGCACTAACTAAGCCAGAGAACCAGGATATTGACTGGACTCTATTAGAAGGTAACTAAAGGTTTCTTAAATTATGTTTGGGACTACAGAGTAGAAATACATAGGCCACAGTGATTTCATAATCTTGACTTTAATAAGTTTCCTTATCCCCTTTAGCAACCGTCTGCTAGAAGTAGTCCCAAGGGCTGAGTAAAAAGTGGCAGCTGATAGAAAGGAATGATACAAGGGAACTTTTAAAGTAAGCTAGCCTAGGGTCACTTAGTTTAAGGCCACTTAGTAAACCAATGTTTTATTTTAATATTTTAGAATTAGGTCACTTTTTAAACCTCTCACCAGAAAAATGCCTATATGCATAAAATTTACACACATTTGCACAAAGTTTATAAATTTACAATATTTATGTTTCATTCTTCCAGTCAGACTAACTGAAACTGGCCCCAGTTCCTTTCACACTTAACCTACTCAAAAAATAATAATAATGCATGGTAATTATTCGTTTAAGTTCAGGAAAGGCAGAGTTTACCTTTGCCAGATTATATATGCATGAAGTATAGTACTTAAAAATTAACAAATGTAAATAGTAGTTCATTGCATGTCTACTATCATTACTATAAAATCTTTAAATTTTATGCTTTTGAAGTTTCAAATAATTTGTTGCTCTAATATAGGCACGTAAAAGGAGTACATATATGTAGTTTAGTATTTGTTAAATGGGTAGAGGGAAGATGTAGATTAATATGAGTATAGAGGTTTATATGATATGACCCTAGCAAATTTTTAAAATAAAAACTAAACTGATAACATCAGTTACTTTAGAGGTATGGGGATTTGGGGAGATACTGGAGAAGGATTAGACAGAGGAGGAGATTTTAAAAACTTCATACACCTCTAAATTGCTTAACTGGTTATTAATAAGGTTGTATTCTTTACTTTTAAAATAAATTCATCCAGTTTAAAAAAGAAGCATGTATCTAGAGAGAATGTATTTAGAGAGGCTGCTTAGAGACTCACAATGGAGAAAAAGCTCTAGATCTGTAAAGAAGAAATAAAATAATCTTATATGTGGGTTGATGTTATATGCACATATACAAGGTATTTAATGAATATATAAACATTGTGAATATTTTTAATAGGAGAAACTCGTGAAGAAAGAACCTTCCGTAACTGGATGAACTCTCTTGGTGTTAATCCCCATGTAAACCATCTCTATGCGTAAGCCTTCCTACTGCTATTGTAAACAGTTATGAACATCATGAATGGACGCTACACAAATAATTACAGCTCTAAACCTTTCCTAAATGTTAGTTTGTAGCATATTACTTATATTGGAAAATGTTGAGTGGTGACTCCCATTTTCATTTCCAAATACACAAAAGCCCAGATTATTTCTTTACATGATCATTAACATTAAGTGAAAGAATGTATAAATGTCTTTCTAACACCGTAGGGAACAGATATTTATATTTTGAAACAGAGACCAGAGGGTGCCTTAAGCAGACCATCCATGATGCCTTGAAGGCTTTGTACTCACTGTTCTCTCAGCCCGGAATGTTCTTTTCCACATCTAATGCGTTATTCCCTTGCTATATTCAAGCCACTGATTCAGATCTTGACCACCACCTACCACTACCTAACCCCTAACCTCGTTCTTTTTTTTTTTTCATAGCAATTAAATACACCCCAAATCATATTATCCATATACTTGT
This sequence comes from Globicephala melas, assembly GCF_963455315.2. Classification (NCBI taxonomy): domain Eukaryota; kingdom Metazoa; phylum Chordata; class Mammalia; order Artiodactyla; family Delphinidae; genus Globicephala; species Globicephala melas. Next base: position 30,372,172 of record NC_083335.1, on the reverse strand, counting down.
TTCTTCCCTCTCTCTGTCCCTCTCTCTCTCTCTCTCTCTCTCTCTCTCTCTGATTTAAAGGCCAGGGATTTTTGTCCTATGTGCCCAGCTTCTAGAACAGTACTTTTCAAACGATAAGCTCTCAATAAATATTTTTAAGAGAATTGGATGGTGTTAGCTCTACTTTCAGCACAGATTGATTAAAAAATAGGAGTCTTGGGTATTATCTATGGTTTTATATATCTTGTTTGACAGTGTAGTGTTATTGTTTTTAAGGAAACATAGGCCCAGCTGTCTGAAAGCATTGATCAAATTCTTTTTAAATCATTAGTGACCTGCAAGATGCCCTGGTAATCTTACAGTTATACGAACGAATTAAAGTTCCTGTTGACTGGAGTAAGGTGAATAAACCTCCATACCCGAAACTTGGAGCCAACATGAAAAAGGTAGATAATTAGGTTGCTGCACATATTTCTTACAGACTTTTAATTCACAATTTGTTTCTTTTGTTTGGGAAACTCGTTGGCTCTGAGCTTCTTAAGGAAAGGAACTGTGTCTTAGTTTTGTGCACACGTCCATATACAGATTAAACAAATGAAAAATCTTTTAAGCATTTGCTTTTGTGTGTTTGCAGCTAGAAAACTGCAACTATGCTGTTGAATTAGGGAAGCATCCTGCCAAATTCTCCCTGGTTGGCATTGGAGGGCAAGACCTGAATGATGGGAACCAAACCCTGACTTTAGCTCTAGTCTGGCAGCTGATGAGAAGGTATGGTACACAATTTTAGCTGTTTAAGCTTCACTATAATACAAGTCTGTGATCTAGTCCTTATTATTTTTAAGCAAATGTATCGATGACTACATCTTTGAAATTTCTGTGTTTAGACTCTGAAGTGAGCTTAAGTAATGAATATATGTTGGATGGCCAATGAGAGATGGCTTCTTGAAAGTGAGGCAGCAGAACTGTGACTATTTCCCTTTTTGCATAGGAAGCCTGACAGACAGACTTGAGCCTCATTTAGTGTCGGTGACTAAAAATAGCAAAAATTATGCATACCCCATGTATACATTTGAGAAAGATCTCTTAACTGTAATGCTGAAAAGCATTCATTATAACTGGGTACTAGCCAAAGCACAGCTTATTTTAAGTCCTTACCATGGTTGGACTAGTACAAAATGAGACTGCAGTAGACTGTTGGGCTTACTCATTAAAGCACTGAGAATCTTCCCCCCACCAGTGCAAAAGGCAGCTCAATGGCAGGCCACTACTACTTGAAATGTTGGTTGTTTTTTTTTCATACAGTGCAACTCTCTTTCCATGAAATCTAAACCTAAAGAGAAGAAATTAAAGATAAAGCATCTTTCTAATTGAATTTTTTCTCATGAAGTAGATCAGGACCTTTTCTTCTGCTTCTTTTAGATATACCCTCAATGTCCTGGAAGATCTTGGAGACGGTCAGAAAGCTAATGATGACATCATTGTAAGCTGGGTGAACAGAACATTGAGTGAAGCTGGAAAATCAACTTCCATTCAGAGTTTTAAGGTAAGAATTCCATGTTTGACTATTAAACACTGTTTGCTCTAGAAAGTATCTATAATTTGGAAGGCTAGCTTTTGGTTTCTTTGTGAGTGAGAATCATTGTTGGGCCAATGGTGTGATTCTTTTTTAATTCACTGGACTTTGTTTCTGGCAGCTTTATATAGGTAATCCATGTTAATTTGTACACATTGAAATTCTCAGATGTATTGTCCTTTTACACTAGGACAAGACGATCAGCTCCAGTTTGGCAGTTGTGGATTTAATTGATGCCATCCAGCCAGGCTGCATAAACTATGACCTTGTTAAGAGCGGCAATCTAACGGAAGATGACAAGCACAATAATGCCAAGTAAGGGATGCTGCATAATATCCTGGCAAGAGCACAGGCGTTATAGTCAGGCAGACCTGCATTCTCATTCAGGTTCTGCCACTTGAGAATGATGTCACCTGGGGGAAACCTCTTCTAGCCTCAGATTCCTCATCAGTAAAATGGGCTCGATCATACTTACCTTGGAGGGCTTCCCTGGTGGCGCAGTGGTTGAGAGTCCGCCTGCCGATGCAGGGGACGCGGGTTCTTGCCCTGGTCTGGGAAGATCCCACATGCCGCGGAGTGGCTAGGCCCGTGAGCCATGGCCGCTGAGCCTGCGCGTCCGGAGCCTGTGCTCCGCAACGGGAGAGGCCGCAACAGTGAGAGGCCCGCGTACCGCAAATAATAATAATAATAATAATAATAATACTTACCTTGGAGATTTTGAAATGTATAAAATCTGTAAGAGCCTAGCGTTGCACCTGACCTAGTAGGTAGGTGCTCAGTCAGTCGTTGCTTTAGTAGATTACAGAAATAATGTATGTTTTAATGCAACTTAGCTGCAAACTCACAAGTGAAAGATGAGCTAAGAATAACCATGCCTTTGATAAGAGTATTCTTCTGTCGCACTCTTTTAACACACATTATCTAGTGATGTCTCTCTTACTTGCATAGACCAATTTACTATGTATGTTGAGTTTATTATCTTGGTCCCTTAAGTGGGTAGGATGCTAAACCCTCAGGTGGAACTGTGCCTTGAAAGTTTCCTGTGTTTCAACAGTATTGAGGTCTTTTCCACCTGTCTCTTCCCTTCTCCAAAGACCTAGACTGTGATCTGGTTTCACGGGTAACCCATGAAAACTTTCCCAGTACACACTGAAAATCAGCCCCCAGCTGGGCTTCACAGGATAGCTAAGAAACATTACTGCAAAACTTCGTGGTTAAGCACGTCATTTCTGCCCTCCTTAAAAAAATATTTGTAGCGTAATATGATAAAGATTTAATATCCATAATTTATAGAGAACTCCTGAGGCTTCTTTTTCCAGATGCTTGATCATCTTTAAAGATTCCTGTTACGGAACACCTAGAAATGCCTTGTGTATTAATTGAGGGAAGCTCCTGCAGATTTCCCCAGCTGGACATGTCATGTTCTTTTCTCCCTTCCTTTCTCTACACTTTGCATTCCTTGCTTCGGCCACTCTGGCCATGTACCATGTAGGCTCTCTCCCCTCCTTTGAATATTTGGAAGTATTCACTGCATCTACCAACTTGTATTTTGCGTCTGGCATAATTTTTTCCACCCCAAATCTCTAAGATCTCATGAGAGTTACTATTATCTTATTACATGCTCAACGAGAATATCAATCTGGGTAATTATATATTCTAGAAAACTATTTTTTTCATATCAAATCAGTGCTCCAAAATTATTTCTCATTTTATATTGTAGAAAAAGAGTGAATAAATATTATCAGCCCAAAATAGTAGAGCTTAAAAATCTGGTGTCACTTATAAGTGACCTCGCAAACAAAATAAAACAGAAAACAAAATAACGAAAAATGAAATCATTCCGATTTGAACTTTCACTATAGAAGTTTTGCGTCCTAGACAAATGATTATATAAGAGGAAATAGATGTCTCATGTTGTGCCCTTGACTGACCAGAATTTCACCTTAATTATTGTTTCCTCCAAAAATAGGTACGCAGTGTCAATGGCTAGAAGAATTGGAGCCAGGGTGTACGCTCTCCCGGAAGACCTTGTGGAAGTAAAGCCCAAGATGGTCATGACTGTGTTTGCATGCTTGATGGGCAGGGGAATGAAGAGAGTGTAAAATAACCAATTTGAATAAAAACAACCTTGCTCCCAAGTGCATGATTAGCAGGTCAGCAATTTCCAGGTGAAGTGCTCATGGCTTAAGGAACCATTGGTTATTTAAAGGACTTTTAACAAGACTAAGCTCATCATGGGAGCCCTCAGGGGAAAGAGTTTTAATAACAACTCCTCTTTCCCGTAGTCAAGGTGGATTTGTCATGCCCACCTGAAATGTGCTCATAGCCAAATCATTTACTCGCTCCTCCTAGATCGCTGCCCTTGACGTTTCCCATTGCTGTACGTATTTCTCTCTGTTTCTGTTTCCCTCTTAGAATGTCCACCTCCTGGGACTTGCTTAGATGATTGGATATGAATATTATTAGACAATAATTCTGCTTTTCATCCAGTATGCTAGTTCTTATTCAAGAACTGTGGTCAGAGGGTATTTGGATATGAGTATCCTTCGCTTATCTCTCTAGTACTGAAAATTTACAGAAGTAACTGGCTGTGTAGAATGTAATAGAAGCTTTTCATATTCGTTTATTCTTAAAAATCAGTATCTTTTTACAGTATTCTTTCTACATGATCCTTTTTTGTACATTTAAGAATATTTTGATTACATTAAATAAGACTGCTGATTTTGCTACTTTTTTTAAGGGGTCTTCAAGTAAGTAAAAAACATACATTATAGGTAGAAGAAAAATGTACCTTGAATTTCCATCTTCCCTCTCACACCGAAGCTGTAAACAATTGACATATTTTGTCTTAAAACACTTGGTTCAATATATGCTTATTTGTTTTAAAACCTGTATCATCAAACTCTCTCTTTAGATTTAAAGTGCTGTTGAATATGACACTTTTGAGGAGAGAGTGGGCTCAGAATTTAGGCAGGATACGGTAGGCCAAGTATGCTAAGTGTATAATAAATTTTCTAATTTTACACCTAAGACAAGGAGATGTGGTCACTAAAAAATAAACATATATGTAGGACTTAATGTACTCTTGCTTTGTCAAGCTGTTTGCTATAGTTTTCAAGATCACAATGTTACTCTAACTCTGAAAAGTGATGTAATCTGGTAGCAATGTATTAGTTCAAATAAAGGCATTTACATAATAATTAGTCTCTTCATGCTTCTGTCCCTTAGTAGTATGCCAGTAATGTTTGCCAGGTTTTTTCCTCCAATATTCTAACTCTTTTTCTGGTGTACTTTATAATGATGTTTGTTAAATTTAAGCTTTTGCAGCTGAATTACAGGGGCTGACTGAGTTAAGGATACGATCAGTGGGGTGAGATGGTTTTCTCCAACTTACCAAAATTTCCTTATCCAATTTCTCCCTTTTTCTTTCTCTTCCATCTCATTCACTCTTTTCAATGTTTGATTTTATACAGAAGATCGAAACAGTGGGTATCAGAACAACCAGGGAAGAGAGATGGTTTACGTTAGGTTTTCTCAACCTCATCACCATATGGACATTTTGAGCTGGATAATGCTTTGTTGGAGGTGGGAGGGAGCTGTCCTGTGCATTGCAGGGGTTTAGCTCTATCCCTGGCCTCTACCCACAGATGTCAGTAGCACACCCCCAGTGTGTAGATAAAATATGTCTCCAGACCTGGCCAAATGTTCCATGGTGGGAGCAAAATCATCCCTAGTTGACAACCTGTTGTTCATGGTACCATTTCAAGGTTTTGTGTGAATGAGTAATATGAAATGTAGTCCTTTGAGGAAGTGCATGGTGATACTATAAAATAGTTTGTATTTATAGTCTTAAGAATAAGAAAGACCTCTCTTAGTATGATACAAACCCCAGAGACATAAAATGAAAGAATGATAAATGTGACAATTCTGCTTTTGCAATAAATAAATAAATATAATAAAGTAAAATATAGATGACCAAGGAAAAAAGTTTAGTCCCATATGTTAGTCCATTCATAGACTGGGTGACATAAATAACAGAAATTTATTTCTCACAGTTAGGCAGTCTGGAAGTCCAAGATCAAGGCACTGGCAGATTCACTGTCTGCTGAAGGCCCACTTCCTAGTTCGTAGATGGCTGTCTTTTAACTGTAGCCTCACATGGTGGCAGAGGCAAGGAAGCTCTCTGGAGGCTCTTTAATAAGGGCACTAATCCCATTCATGACTTCACCCTTATAATTTAAGGCCCCACCTCCTAATACCATCACACTGGGAGATTAGGTTTCAATATATGAATTTTGGAGGAGACCCAAACATTTGGTCTATGGTGCCCATATCATGGATTTTCTTAATATAAGGACACCTTTTACGAATAAATAAAAGACAAGTCTTCTGCAAACATATGCCAGGGTAACTGATGAGATGGGATGACTGTATCTTACGACCTATCTTCTACCTTATATTTCCAATGCTTATCTACATTGTTTCCTTCCAAGTACAAAAGTTCTTCTCTGTAGGTAACTACGTCCCAAATGCCTTGAAATGCCTTTGAAGCAAGAGAAAAGGCTTACTCCATCTTGTCCTTTATTCAAAAAAAGAGCTGGTTTCTTGGGTGGTTCACTGTACAAGGCCCACAGTCTGTAGGAATGCACCTTTGGTCTGTTAAGTGTTCACATAAAGCAATTGGCCTGAACACACCATTTCTTCTTTCCTCCAAATAAAGGGCTATAATCACTAATATATTCAAAGCACTAACAAATCTATGAAAGAGAAAGTTCCTTTAGAAAAATGGGCAAAGGAGGTAAATATCCAACTTAAAACCTATAATTAACCAATGAACATAAAAAGCAAGTGCTGATTCTCAAAAAATAATGAAACCAACAAAGAATTGCCTTTTTTAGTAGACTTTCTTTTTTTTTTTTTTTTTGCCACACCACACAGCTTGTGGGATTTTAGTTCCCTGACCAGGGATTGAACCCATGCCCTCAGCAGTGAGAACGTGGAGTCCTAACTACTGGACAGCCAGGGAATTCCTGTAGACTTTATTTTTAGAGCAATTTTAGGTTCATAGCGTGAGTTTATTTCTGGGCTTTCTGTCCTGTTCTGTTAATCTATATTTCTGCTTTTGTGCTAGTACCATACTGTTTTGATTACTGTAGCTTTGTAGTATAGTCTGAAGTCAGGGAGTGTGAATCCTCCAGCTCTGTTCTTTCTCAAGATTGTTTTGGCTACTCAAGGTCTTTTTTGTTTCCATACAAAATTTTAAAAATTTTATGTTCCAGTTCTGTGAAAAATGCTGTTGGTAATTTCATAGGGATTGCATTGAATCTATAGACTGCCTTGGGTAGTATAGTCATTTTAACAATATTGATTCTTCTAGTCCAAGAACACAGTATATCTTTCCATCTGTTTGTGTGGTCTTCGGTTTCTTTCGTCAGCATCTTATATTGTTCAGACTACAGGTCTTTTGCCACCTTAGGTAGGTTTATTCCTAGGTATTTTATTCTTTTTGATATGATGGTAAATGGGATTGTTTCCTTAATTTCTCTTTCTGATCTTTCATTGTTAGTGTATAGGAATGCAAGAGATTTCTGTGTATTAATTTTGTATCCTGCAACTTTACCGAATTAATTGATGAGCTCTAGTAGTTTTCTGGTAGCATCTTTAGGATTTTCTTTGGTATAGTATCATGTCATCTGCAAACAGTGACAGTTTTACTTCTTCTTTTCCAATTTGGATTCCCTTTATTTCTTTTTCTTCTCTGATTACCGTGGCTAGGACTTCCAAAGCTATGTTGAATAAAAGTGGTGACAATGGAATCCTTGCCTTGTTCCTTAGAGGGAATGCTTTCAGCTTTTGACCACTGAGAATGATGATACCTGTGGGTTTGTTATATGCAAAAGTATCTTTAAAGATGTTCTTTTTAATCCAGGATACAATAAAAATTTACACATTGCATTTGATTGTCAAGTCCCTGTTCTGCCTTTAAAATGTAAGACACAGGAACAATCTGTTGCTCTTTTCGTCTTTTGTGCCATTGACATTTGTTAAGAGTTTAGACCAGTTTTGTAGTAGGATGACCCACATCTGAATTTGATTGTGAAAAGAAGGAAAAAAAATTATTTGCCATTTAGACAAAATAATATTTACAAAACCTGGTATAAATGAGCTTATGATGAGTTTGTAGCATTTGTTTTAGGTGGGTACAATTGAATAAGTGACATGGCTTTTTGGGGGGAGGGGGTCACTTAAAATTTTTATTTTGAAATGATTATAAGTTAAGAGGAAGTGTCAAAAAGTGAACAAGTGGTCCCATGCACCCTTCGTCCAGTTTCACCAGTAATAATGTCCTATACAGCAATAAAGCCATACCTTGGAGAGATTGTGGGTTCAGTTCCAGACCACCGCAATAAAGTGAACTTTTTGGTTTCCCAGTATGTATAAAAGTTATGTTTACACTATACTGTAGTCAGTTAAGTTTGCAGCAGCATTATGTCTAAAAAAAACTGTACATACCTTAATTAAAAAATACTTTATTGCCAAAAAATGCTAACCATCATCTGAGCCTTCAGCAAGTCACGATAGTGACATCATTGATCAGATAGCATAACAAATATAATAATAATGAAAAAGTTTGAAATATTATGAGAACTACCAAAATGTGACACACAGACCTGAAGTGAGTAAATGCTGTTGGACAAATGGTGCTGATAGACTTGCTTGATGCAGGGTTGCCACAAACCCTCAATTTGTAAAAAATGCACTATCTGCGAATTGCAATAAAATGAGGTGTATATGTATATAGTACAATATCAAACACCAGGTGGATGAAATGGGTAAAGGGGGTCAAAAGGTACAAACTTCCAGTTACAAAATAAACATGTCCTGGGGATGTAATGTACAGCACAGTGACTATAGTTAATAACACTGTATTGTATATTTGAAAATTGCTGAGAGAGTAAATCCTAAAAGTTCTCATCACAGGAAAAAGATTTGTAACTACGTGTGGTGACAAATGTTAATTAGATTTATTGTGGTGATTATTTTGTAATATATACGAATACTGAATCATTAGGCTGTACACCTAAAACAAACACAATGTTATATGTCAGTTATTACTGCAATTTAAAGAATAAAAAACAGGAACTGGAAAAGAGTAAAAAAAAAAAAAACCCAGGAAATTGGCATTGATACAATCCATAGAGCTTATTCATATTTCACCAGTTTTACATGCACTCATTTGTATGTGTATGTGTATATATATATAACTCTGTGCAATTGTATCTTGTAGAGTCATGGAACAACCACCACAATCAATGCTCCTTAGTGCTACCCCTTTAATAGCCACACCCACCAGCCTTCATCCTTAACCCTGGGGTCTATCTGGGGGTTCTCTATTAATTTCCACTGATCTATGTATATAGCCCTTTGCCAATAAATACCACACCGTCTTTATGACTATAGCTGCATAATAAGCCTTAACATCAAGTCTAGTGATTTTTTATTTTTCAAAATTGTTTTAGCCATCCTAGGTCCTTTGCTTTTCCACACACATTTTATTATTTTTTTTAATCTCTATTTATTTATTTGACTATGCCGGGTCCTAGTTGCAGCACACGGGATCTTTAGTTGCGGCATGCGAACTCTTAGTTGCAGCATGTGAGATATAGTTCCCTGACTGGAGATTGAACCCAGGCCCCCTGCATTGGGAGTGCAGGGTCTTAGCCACTGGATCGCCAGGGAAGTACTTCCACACACATTTTAGAATAAGCTTTTCTATGTCTACCAAAAAATTTTTTGGCTGGAATTTTGCTGGGAATTGTGTGAAATCTATAGATCAATTTGGGGGAGAACTGACATCTTTATTATAACTCTTCCAATCCATGAGTATCGTGTATCTCTTCATTTATTTAGGTCTTCTCTGATTTCTTTAATCAGCATTTAAAATTTCTTTGTATACAGAATCTGTACAGTTTTTGAAGTTTATATGTAAGTATTTCATTCTATTTTGAGTTTTTGGGTAAGTTCTTTGGGATTTTCTACATATACAATCGTGTCATCTTCAAAAATTTGTTAAGAGGGTAGATCCCCTGTTAAATGTTCTTAAAGATAAAAACAAATCATTTCGAATTTAATGGGAAGTGGTCCTCTGTCCTTCATATACCTTCCCAGAAACACTTCATGGGAAGGTGTATTTTAAGGATCAACAAGATGGGAGATGACAACGACTTACTGGGAAACAAATAGTATTGGTGAAAGGTTTTTAAACAAAACCATTGGGGCTTCCCTGCTGGCGCAGTGGCTGAGAGTCCGCCTGCCAATGCAGGGGACACAGGTTCTATCCCTGGTCCGGGAGGATCCCACATGCCATGGAGCAACTAGGCCCGTGCGCCACAACTACTGAGCCTGCGCTCTAGAGCCCACAAGCCACAACTACTGAGCCCGCGAGCCACAATTACTGAAGCCTGCGCGCCTGGAGCCTGTGCTCCGCAGCAAGACAAGCCACCTGCAATGAGAAGCCCATGCATGGCAACGAAGAGTAGACCCCACTCGCCACAACTGGAGAGAGCCTGCGCGCAGCAACGAAGACCCAATGCAGCCAAAAATAAATAAATAATTTTTTAAAAAAAATTAGAAACCAGGTAAAGGAACTTGGCAGCGACTCCTGAGGAATTGATCAGATTTTGTCCACTTTGTGAAATGTCCCCAGGGAAGAACTTCGGACTTCAGTCTTCCTCTTTTGTTGCTTTTTACTCAACATACTTCCTGTGGATAGAGAAGTTTTCAAAATTACATTTTATGTTGAGTCTTCTGTTTAAATGTTTTTCATTAATAATTCACTAATCGATTAAACAATATTGAGCACCTGCTTAATTTCAGGCTTTTGTCCAAGGCCTGAATAAGATGAATGAGAGACGTTGTTTTGCTTGAGCTGTATAGTTGCGGATCTGGGACGTAAACACTTATCACTAAGTAAAATGTCTATGAAAGTTTGTATCAGGAGCACAAAGTCCAAAGTGGTAAATTTGGATGGGAGTAAACAAAATGTGTGTGGGTTGGGGTCGTGGTGGTCAGCAAAATCCCCAATGCAAAGTGATGCTTTAGCTGCTGATTTATTTCTTACAAATTTGACTGGAGATAAAGGGGCCCAGATGAGTTTTTAAAGACCCTGCAGGCTTCTTCTTGAGGTCCAGATTTGACCCATACTTACTCCTGGGTTTCAAAATCTTATTTCAAAACTGCTACACTCAGATTTCATGGAAGGGGCTCCTTGTAAGGCTTGACAGCTGACACTTAAAATATAGATAAGACAGTCCTCTCAGAGTCTATGTCACTGATGAGAAAGAGGAAAACAGCCCCTGGCATATGGAAGCTGGCCTGGCACTCAAGGCTCAGCCTGTTCTCCTGTGAGCATAGAGAAATTCACACACCACCGTCTGACAAGGCCCCTCTGATGGTAACGAAGTGAGACAAAACCAAGACCACTGTGTAATCATGTCTGAACACAGACAAAATATGAATGTCATCCAAATCTCAGAAATGAACAAACATCCTCCTCTACTGGCTTATATGAGGCCCTGCTGCTGTCTTTTTTCCCCCAATACAGCTTTAGCCTTGGTATAATCTAGTGTAGTTTTACAGTGTTGATTATAAATATTTCTTGTCTTTGGATACTTATGACTTACACCTTATCTCCTCTGACAGCTAGCCTTGATTTCGCCTCTCCCAAATCTAGGCTCCAAATTCAGAATAATAAAATTATTAAAATGTCTTTTATGCCTAAACTATCTTTGGGTTTCCTGAAATGGCCACTAGGGAATATGAAGATTTGCTTCTCAATTCTATACAAGAAAGAACAATAAGAATAAATTTTTCTACCTTTTAATTAAGTTCAAACTGTAAAAATAATGGTGATAAACTTAACAAATTAAGAGTTTATCTTCCTATGTTAGTTATGCATAATTAAATATGGTAATTATATCTTTCAATGACTGAATACATTTCAAGTTAAAAGAAACATACATTTAAGCACAAAGACTGATGCAATGACTCTCTTCCAAACATTTTTCCAGGATTCTGGATTCACAAACCATTTTTCTTTTTTGTTCAAAATATTTGTGGACAGGCACTTGAGGTACTGACTCAGTTACGTAGGACTCATGAAAGTCCTATTGCTTAGATCCAATAACCAAAACATATCCACTTTGCAAGCTGTAAGTCACACTCCTTCCTTCACCTGAAACAGAAAACCCCCATGGTTGCTTATGCCTTTTAGGAGATTATCTATGCCCTGGACAGACCTTCTAGAGACTCTTAAATAACTATGATTTAGTTGTATCTGTTAATGGTTCAAACAGGAAAAGTAAAACTAAAAAATTGCTAAATAGGGTATGATATTATGGACTTAAATGTCCCCTTGAAATATAAGCTTCTCATAGAAATTAAATCAGTTCTGATAGCTAACTTAATTGCCCTTGCTCAGACTAACTGACAAAATATAAAGGAGGATATTTCATACTGATAGTAAATATGTGATTTTAGGTTAATTCCATGATGTCCTCATGGTTTAGAAGAAGATTTCCTGACCTCTCTAGGAACCTCTATAAAATAAATGGTGACTTAAAAGACCTTGAGATGCTTTGCCATTATCTAAGATAACCATGATAAAAACAGATTTTAGCAAAAACACTTCATGGTATCACCCTTAATAGCAGAGATGGTTTGGCCACAGCACTGAACCAACAGTAGTGGGGAAATGGTAAGAGGTATTGCTGAGGCATGTCCTACCTGTAATCTCACAAATCCTGAAAGTCTGTAAAGGTAGGAAATAGGAACCAGAGCCTCGAGGTCCCCTTAAACATCTCCAAATGGGCAATGAGTGTGTTCTGGTTATTGTTGTGTATTCTTAGGGTGGGTTGAGGCCTCTGCTTGCTGGAGAGCTGAGTGAAATGGTTTCCCACTCCTGATATGGGAAATCCCAAGGTATCTCTCCAGTAACAGGGACACACATTTTGCTGGTATTGCCATTTTAAAATCCTTTAAAATCTTACATTTTACTCAGAAATTCCTCTGTACATACCATATTCAAACTCAGAAAAAAATAAAGAAAATTAACAGAATTCTAAAATTTTAATTATTAAAGCTCTCAAAAACCCTCAGACTTCCCAGGCCCAAAGTACTGCCATTAGCCCGATGATGATAAACCACTCAAGGATCCACAAGTTTCCTCCTTATATGTTAATAAAAAACTGCCTCATGCATTTGGGAATTTCACTTCCAATCCCAGGTTCTACTCTATTACAAGCTAATGTGACTGAATATTCCAGGAGATTCATAAAATATCTCCAACTTTATGACCACATCCTCCGTGTGATCTGCCACCTGGAGGTTTGGTCTTCTGAAATAGGCAACAGAAATAAAACTTCCATTGACCCCTAGTGAAAACTTTCTTGTTGGTACTATTAACAACTGATATATCAGTAAAACTCCAAGGTATTGATACTTAGATTTTTTTTCAGTATATAAAATGTTTAACTTGAAAGATATACATCACTTCCTCCCACACTACTGGACATCTATTTCATCAGAAGACCTTAGACTAAGGATTGTTAGGAATCTTCCAGAAGCTGCTAACAGCGGAAGTGGGCAACTTCTCCCTGAGACAACAAAAGCTGCTGTTTTCGGAAGGGGATAGGTTCCACCCAAGACGACAGAGTGAGATTAATTTTCTCATTTTTCAACATTCTTTTTCTGTCCCTTTGCCCTTCTACTAATATTACCTATTAAGACACTTTTACACCCTCCAGAACGCTATGTGATCTCCCTTATCTTCATCCTATTATTTTTGAACCCCTATTGCCCTCTTCTGCCACTTCAGGGAAAACTCTCCTATATGTTTTTCCCAGTCATAGGTGCTGCTCTGAATTTAACTGATTGCTGGATCTAGTATCCTCCACCAGACCCTGCTGACACTGATATAATATCACTCCCTTTAAACATCTCGGAAGACAGATTCCCTTTTATAGGCCCCTTCTGGCACTTAAGCTTCCCTCATATCATTAATCCCAACCTTCAGCCTTATAAAAATGGACCTTGACCTCACATTATCAGAAGGCTTTTGCTAAGGTTATTATAATACCATCAGCGAGACCTGCCAATCAGGAGTAGGCAACATTATTGAGGCTTTCTTGACCACGACAGTCAGTTCGTCCTCTTCAGAAAACACCCTGCTTTGCTGAACTATGTAGTTCCACTCAAATATTTGTCTGCCTCGAAGGACACCAAACTGGCTTACCCCTGTTGTGATAAATGATACTTATACGTCCAGTACAGTTTACTTACAACTAGAGTACTCCATTTTATGTGGATAGGCTTACACCGATCTGCCACACACTGATTTATCCTGTGTATTCAGGATAATTGTGAGACACTTTTACATATTTAGAGGTACCATCCCTCCTGTGGATCCTGTTTCTCTGGAAAAAATACGACCCAGAAACCTTCAAAATGCAGTGCACCCAAGCTTATTAAAAAACAAAACGGGGCTTCCCTGGTGGCACAGTGGTTGAGAGTCCGCCTGCCGATGCAGGGGACACAGGTTCGCGCCCAGATCCGGGAAGATCCCACATGCCGCGGAGCGGCTGGGCCCATGAGCCATGGCCACTGAGCCTGTGCGTCCGGAGCCTGTGCTCTGCAACGGGAGAGGCCACAACAGTGAGAGGCTCGAGTACTGCAAAAAAACCAAACAAAATACAAAACAAAACAAAACTCCCAGAAGGTATAAGTAACTCTGTTTTCATGCATACTATGTAACTGGCAATTCCCCCATTAGGGATAATATCACTGACAAACACGGCTCAAAACTTGCCTTAGACCCTAACAAAAATCATAAGTAACACAAATTCAGCTTCGAAAGACAAACTAGTCTAAACCCATTAGTTAGGATTGTTATGGACAATCATGCAGTCCTTAATTCCCTCTTAACCAGCCAAAGGGGAAGTTATGCTACAGCAAACACTATTGCTGTACCTATTGATAAAGGTGATTCAGATATCAGGACCCATATAGTGAAGCCCACCTGGGTGGCCAGGCCCACATCACAAACCTAAACCTAAATCAGCCAGCACTTATAGGAAACACCTGTCAAGGAATTTTATCATACACCAATCACTATCCTCCAGCTCAGCTTTAGCAATTTACCTTAGAAAACAGGACTTGCTAGCCTTATAAGGAAATCCCCGACCTCGTAGCCAATCATGCCCTGTTTTGGCACTGCCTCTTTCAACTCTATAAAACTCGATCTTGCCAAAATCCCTCAGGAAGAGCGCTTCACTACTTGTGAGGCATTGTACTCCCCCAATCCATGGACTGTTTTCCCGTAAATAAAGGACATCAAGCTCATTACTAAGTTGTTTTGTTTTGTCAACTGACGGTTTTGGCAATGAGTTGGGACCTGAAGACAGCTACTGAAGATCCCATGAACCGCTTCAAAACACAGGTGAAGTTACCCACAGAGCCCTTTTAGTTTGCGGCCTCTTCAGCCACTCTCCAGGATCTCTGGTAAGCTTCTCTTGGGTTTATCCCTGCTTATTTTGTGTTCTGAGCTCTTTAAGTTTGTTTGTCCTCATCCTTCTGAGTGGAAAATTAGGATATGAAAGACTCCAGATTGTTCTGGGTGAGACTTACTGCACCACAACATTTGAGTTTGTTGCCAGCTTCATCTACAAGGTAAGCTGCCTTCAGGAAGTCCTCATAGGTCTCAAGAACTGGGCACAGGCAGCCAGAAACGGTAAGTCTCATTGAATTAGGGAGGATTATTTCGACAGGGGAAAATAATGGGTACTCTTCAATCTAAGAAAGCAAGATGGCAGCCGTTAGGGCAGTCACAAAGCCTCAAGGTAAGTCCACAGCATAAGCCAGAGTGGGACTTGGGGGAACAAATTAAGACAAGAAATTCGACTGTTTTGACCAATGGCACATCAAAATCTAAGTAGGTACAAGTCAGACTATTAAAAACCATTAGGATGTCTGCCACTGTAAAGAAATCTTCTCATGAAAGGAATAATAGATCTATTGCTAACAGGAATCTCAGAAGCCATAGCCACAAAATTGGTGGGTACAGGTCAAGCACTTAAAAGCCGTTAGAGTGCTTGCCACCTAACTCTAACCTTACCCGCCAACCTCAAGAAGAGTTCTAGGGCTTCCCTGGTGGTGCAGTGCTTGAGAGTCCGCCTGCCGATGCAGGGGACACGGGTTCGTGCCCCGGTCTGGGAAGACCCCACATGCCGCGGAGCGGCTGGGCCCGTGAGCCATGGCCGCTGAGCCTGCGCGTCCGGAGCCTGTGCTCCGCAACGGGAGAGGCCACAACAGTGAGAGACCCGCGTACCGCAAAAAAACAAAAAAAAAAACAAAGAAGAGTTCTATGCAAACAGGCATGCTGTAAAACACCACAAAATCCCCAACCCACGGGCACATTCCTCTTAGGTATTAATTTCGCTCTGAGATACCCAAGACTTACCTAAAGAAATGGGATTCTCAAGTTTCAAAGAATTAAGCACACCACCTTGTGGCACACCTGCTAATTCTGTGTCTAAGAACTGTGGTCCCAGAAGCTGTCAATATCTACAAAAATGGCAAAATCTTACTAAGACCATCTAGAATCACAGTGGTCATTATGTGGTACATTCCAATTAGACAAGATCATTCATTTAAGAAGTGTACTTGAGGGATTTCCCCGGTGGCACAATGGTTAAGAATCCGCCTGCTAATGCGGGGGACACGGGTTCGAGCCCTGGTCCGAAGATCCCTCATGCCATGTAGCAACGAAGCCCGTGTGCCACAGCTACTGAGCCTGCGCTCTGGAGCCTGCGAGCCACGACTACTGAGCCCACGTGCTATAACTACTAGAGCCCGTGCTCCGCAACAAGAGAAGCCCCCACAACGAGAAGCCCGAGCACCGCAACGAAGACCCGATGCAGCCAATAAATAAATAAATAAAATTTATTTTAAAAAAAAGTCTTCTTCACAAATATTGAGTACTAGTAAAAAGCTTTAGCCATCTGAGCAGGTAAACTTATTCCATCTGCAGGAAACACAATTTCAATCCAACTGTTCTTTCATGAACTAGTGAATTTTATATGATCATACATTTCTCATGGCTAAACATTTTTAAACAAAAGCTCTAAGATCTCTGCTTGCATCTGTCTGTATGTGTATGTATGTCTATGTATTGTGTATGTATGTGTATGTATTGTAAAACAAAGAATGTTTCCCCACATCCAATTCTACAAGGATCAAGTCATTAGCTGCTGCAGACCCTGACATTCAGCATACCCTGAAAGGAATTCAGGATGAAAAACAGGATGAAGTATCTGTGTTTTGGATATATGGGCCCCTAGATAGTTAAGATGCATATCTCAGGAAGAATTTTAATGACCCCAGATTCTTGCATCTTCCCATACATAGATTAGCACCAAAATCATTAACTTGAGAGATCTGTTTTTGTGATTAGTGGTAATCTTTTACCAAGATGTATACTTGACTACATGTATTCCCCAGCACCCGAAATTCATATATATCCTGGTGGCCCCCCTACCGCTTCACAGCAGTTCCTAAGAGCTATCTGAAAGGCTGTCTCCTGGGCTCTAGTCCTCAGTAAATCCCTGAATAAAATTGAAACTCACAGCTTTCATGTTCTGCATTTTTTATTTCAGTTGACAGTTTTGGTGACCACGAGAGAACCCAGAGCAGACATCTCTCCTTTGCCTGAATTCTAGGAGGATCTGGAGCCTTGGTACCAGCAAGGGCACCTTGTGCCCGTCCTCCTCCCCAGCAAGTCCACACAAATTTGGGTGACTCTCTCTTGGTCTTGGATCACCCATCTTGGTTGATGATCCTGAGTTTTATTTGGTGGTGCCTTAAAAAGGAACCAGATCTGTCAGTTGAAAGATACTAAAATTTTGCTCAGTTGAAAGATACTTAGGGATTCTCCGGTTGAAAGACACTGGGAAGATTTTGCTCAATTGGAAGACACTGAGTGCCCATGGTGGTTTTAGGCTGCTGGGGAGAGAAACTGAGACATGTGAAAGAGCTGAAACGACTCCAGCGTGACACCTAGAAGAGTTAATCTTACCTACAGCCCATCTACCCATCACACAGTTTTCAACAGTGATTTTATCCCAGCAAAAGAACAACTTTAAATTGAGTACTATACTAGAGTCTCCCAAACAGAAGTAAAAGGAGCACCAGATAACCTCTGACTAATACCCCAGCCGGGTTTAGGTACACACAAAATGTATACTTGCAAGTACTTACTTAATTGGTTTCCATTTGCGTGGAATAACTTTTTCTATCCCCTCATTTTCAGAATGTATGTGTCTCTAGATCTGAAGTGAGTCTCTCATAGGCAGCATATATACGGGTCTTGTTTTTAATATCCAGTCAGCCAGTCTTTGGTCGGCGTTTACATGTAAGGTAATTATCAATATGTATGTTCCTATTGCCATTTTGTTAATTATTTTGGATTTGTTTTTATAGGTCTTTTTTCCCCCTTTCTTCTTTTGTTCTCTGGTGATCTGATAACTATCTTTAGTATTACGTTTGGATTCATTTTTCTTTTTTGCATGTACGTCTATTATAGATTTTTGGTTTACAATTACCATGAGGTTTTTCTATAGCAGTCTATAAATACATATTAATATTATTGTTTTAAGCTGCTGAGCTCTTGATTTCAAATGCATTTTAGATACCCTGCATTTGTACTCTCCTCCCCTCATGATGACTGTTTTTGACATCATATTTTACAGACACCTAATTGTATGTAAAATACAATACAATCATACATCTAATTGTTTTGTGTATCCCTTAACTGCTTATTGTGGACACAGATGATTTTACTACTTTTGTCTTTTATCCTCCATACTAGGTTTTTGTGTGCATGATTTCCTGCCTTTACTGTATGTTTGCCTTTACCAGTGAACTTTTCCATTTTGTAATTTTCTTGTTTCTAGTTATGGCCTTTTCTTTTTCACCTAGACAATTCCTTTAACATTTACTGTAAAGCTGGTTTGGTGGTGCTGAATTCTTTTAGCTTTTGCTTATCTGTAAAGCTTTTGATTTCTTCATCAAATCTGAATGAGAGCCTTGCTGGATGAGTATTCTTGGTCGTAGGTTTTTCCCTTTCATCACTTTAAATATATCATGACACTCCCTTCTGGCCTGCTGAGTTCCTGCTGAAAAATCAGCTGACAGCCTTATGGGAGTTCCCTTTTATGTTATTTGTTGCTTTTCCATTGCTGCTTTTAATATTCTCACTTTTTTTAATCCTTATATCTGGCATAAAGTTTTAATAATTTAATATTTAAAAATTGAAGTATAGTTGATTTACAATGATTCAGGTATACAGCAAGTGATTCAGTAATACACACACACACACACATATATTCTTTTTCAGATAATTTTCCAATATATGTTGTTACAAGATATTGGCTATAGTTCCATGTGCTATACAGTAGGTCCTTATTGTTTACCTATTTTATATATAATAGTGTGTATCTGTTAATCCCAAATTCCCAATTTATCCCTCTTGCCCTTTCCCCTTTGGTAACCATAAATTTGTTGTCTTTGAATCTATTTCTGTTTTGTAAATAAGTTCATTTGTATCATTCTTTTAGATTCCACATACAAGTGATATCATATAATGTTTATCTTTCTCTGACTTACTTAGTCTGATAATCTCCAGGTCCATCCATGTTGCTGCAAAAGGCATTATTTCATTCTTTTTAATGGCTGAGTAATATTCCACTGTATATATGTACCACATCTTCTTTATCCATCCATCTGTCAATGGACATTTAGGTTGCTTCCATGTCTTGGCTATTGTAAATAGTGCTGCAATGAACATTGGGGTGCATGTATCTATTTGAATTATAGTTTTGTCCATATATATGCCCAGGAGTAGGATTGCTGGATCAGAAGGTAACTCTATTTTAGCTTTTTAGGAACCTCCATACTGTTCTCCACAGTGGCTGCACCAATCTACATTCCCACCAACAGTGTAGGAGGGTTCCCCTTTCTCCACACCCTCTCCAGCATTTATTATTTGTAGACTTTTTTTTTTTTTTTTTTTTTTGCGGTACACGGGCCTCTCACTGTTGTGGCCTCTCCCGTTGCGGAGCACAGGCTCCGGACGCGCAGACCCAGAGGCCATGGCTCACGGGCCCAGCCGCTCCGCGGCATGTGGTATCTTCCCAGACTGGGGCACAAACCCACGACGTGCAGACCCAGAGGCCATGGCTCACGGGCCCAGCCGCTCCGCGGCATGTGGTATCTTCCCAGACTGGGGCACAAACCCACGTCCCCTGCATCAGCAGGCAGACTCTCAACCACTGCGCCACCAGGGAAGCCCTATTTGTAGACTTTTTGATGATGGCCATTCTGACTGTAGTGAGGTGATATCTCATTGTAGTTTTGATTTGCATTTCTCTAATAATTAGTGATGTTGAGCATCTTTTCATATGCCTGTTGACCATCTGTATGTCATCTTTGGAGAAGTGTCTACTTAGATCTTCTGCCCATTTTTTGATAGTGTTGTTTGTTTTATTGCTGTTGAGCTGTAGGAGTGATTTGTATTTTTTGGAAATTAAGCCCTTGTCAGTTGCATTGTTTGCAAATATTTTCTCCCAGTACATAGATTTTCTTTTTGTTTTATTTATGGTTTCCTTTGCTGTACAAAAGCTTTTAAGTTTCATTAGACCCCATTTGTTCATTTTTGATTTTGTTTCCATTACTCTAGGAAATGGATCAAAAAAATATTGCTGTGATTTATGTCAAAGACTGTTCTGCCTATGCTTTGCTCTAGGAATTTTATAGTATCTGGTCTTACATTTAGGTCTTTAATCCATTTTGAGTTTATTTTAGTATGTGGTATTAGAGAATGTTCTAATTTCATTTTTTACATGTAGCTGTCCAGTTTTCCCAGCACGACTTATTGCAGAGATATTCTTTTCGCCATTGTATATTCCTGCCTCCTTTGCAGTAGATTAATTGACCATAAGTGTGTGAGTTTGTTTCTGGGATTTCTGTTCTGTTCCATTGATCTATAGTTCTATTTTTGTGCCAGTACCATACTGTTTTGTTTTGTTTTTGCGGTATGCGGGCCTCTCACTGTTGTGGCCTCTCCTGTTGCGGAGCACAGGCTCCCGACGTGCAGGCTCAGCAGCCATGGCTCATGGGCCCAGCCACTCCGCGGCATGTGGGATCTTCCCGGACCGGGGCACGAACCCATGTCCCCTGCATCGGCAGGCGGACTCTCAACCACTGTGCCACCAGGGACGCCCCAGTACTGTACTGTTTTGATTACTGTAGCTTTGTAGTATAGTCTGAAGTCAGGGAGCATGATTTCTCCAGCTCTGTTCTTTCTCAAGATTGTTTTGGCTATTTGTGGTCTTTTGTGGTTCCATAAAAAATTTTAAAAATTCTTTTGTTCCAGTTCTGTGAAAAATGTTGTCATTGGTAATTTGATAGGGATTGCTTTGAATCTATAGATTGCCTTGGGTGGTATAGTCATTTTAACAATATTGATTCTTCCAATCCAAAAACACAGTATACCTTTTCATCTGTTTGTGTGGCCTTTTATCAGCACCTTATATTTTTCAGAGTACAGGTCTTTTGCCTCCTTAGGTAGGTTTATTCCTAGGTATTTTATTTTTTTGGATGCGATGGTAAATGCGATTGTTTCATTAGTTTCTCTTTCTGATAGTTTGTTGTTAGTGTATAGAAATGCTGCAGATTTCTGTATATTAATTTTGTATCCTGCAACTTTTCCAGTTTCATTGATGAGCTCTAGTACTTGTCTGGTAGCATCTTTAGGATTTTCTATGTGTAGTATCATGTCATCTGCAAACAGTGACAGTTTTACTACTTTCTTTCCAATTTTGATTCCTTTTGTTTCTTTTTTCTTCTCTGATTGCTGTGGCTAGGACTTCCAAAACTATGTTGATTAAAAGTGGAGAGAGTGGGAATTCTTGTCTTGTTTCTGATCTTAGAGGGAATGCTTTCAGCTTTTCTCCCTTGAGTATGATATTAGCTGTGGGTATGTCATATATGGCCTTTATTATGTTGAGGTATGTTCCCTCTATGCCCACTTTCTGGAGAGTTTTATTTGTTTTGTTTTGTTTTTTACCATAAATGGATGTTGAAGTTTATCAAAAGATTTTACTGCATCTATTGAGATGATCATGTTTTTTATTCTTCAATTTGTTAATGTGGTGTATCACATTAATTGATTTGTGGTTATTAAAAAATCCTTGCATCCCTGGGAAAAATTCCACTTGATCATTGTGTGTGATCCTTTTAAGGTATTGTTGGATTCAGTTTGCTAGTATTTTGTTGAGGAGTTTTGCATCTATATTCACCAGTAATATTGGCCTGTAATTTTCTTTTTTTGTGGTATCTTTGTCTGGTTTTGGTATCAGGGTGATGGTGCCCTCATAGAATGAGTTTGAAAGTGTTCCCTTCTCTGAAATTTTTTGGAATAGTTTCAGAAGAATAGGTGTTAACCCTTCTCTAAGTGTTTGATAGAATTCACCTGTGAAGCCATCTGGTCCTAGACTTTTGTTTGTTGGAAGTTCTTAAATTACTGATTTCAGTATTGGTAATTGGTCTGTTCATATTTTCTATTTCTTCCTGGTTCAGTCTTGGGAGATTGTACCTTTCTAAGAATTTGTCCATTTCTTCTAGGTTGTCCATTTTATTGGCATATAGTTGCTCATAGTAGTCTCTTATGATCCTTTGTATTTCTGTGGTGTCGGTTGTAACTCCTCCATTTTCATTTCTGATTTTGATTTGGCCCTTTCCCTTTTTTTCTTGATGAGTGTAGCTTAAGGTTTATCAATTTTGTTTATCTTTTGAAAGAACCAGGTTTTAGTTTCCTTGTTCTTTTCTATTATTTTTTTAGTGTCTATCATTTATTTCTTCTCTGCTCTTTATGATTTCTTTCCTTCTACTAACTTTAGGTTTTGTTTGTTTTTCTTTCTCTAGCTCCTTCACATGCAAGGTTAGTTTGTTTATTTGAAATTTTTCTTGTTTCCTGAGGTAATCTTGCATAGCTATAAACTTCTCTCTTAGCACTGCTTTTGCTGCATCCTATAGGTTTTGGATTGTTGTGTTTTCATTTGTCTCTAGGTATTTTTTATTTCCATTTGTCTCTAGACATTTTTGAATTTCCTCTTTGATTTCTTCAGTGATCCACTGTTGTTTAGTACCATATTGTTTAGCCTCCACGTGTTTGTGTTTTTTGCAGTTTTTTTCTTGTAGTTGATTTCTAGTCTCATAGTGTTGTGGTCTGAAAAGATGCTTGATATGAATTCAATTTTCTTAAATTTACTGAGGCTTGCTTTGTGGCCCAGCATGTGATCTATCCTGGAGAATGTTCCATGTGCACTTGAGAAGAATGTGTTTTCTGCTTTCAGGTGGAATGCTCTATAAATATCAATTAAATCTATTTGTTCTAATGTGTTATTTAAGTCCTGTGTTTCCTCATTGATTTTCTGTCTGGATGATCTGTCCATTGATGTAAGTGTGGTGTTAAAGTCCCCCACTATTATTGTGTTACTGTTGATTTCTCCTTTTATGTCTGTTAATATTTGCCTTGTATGTTGTGGTGCTCCTATGTTGGGTGCATATATATTTACAGTTACTAGTTAATATTCTCTCTTTATCTTTAATTTTGTCATTTTGATTACAATGTATCTTGGCGTGTTCCTCTTTGGGTTAATCCTGTATGGGACTCTCTGTGCTTCCTGGACTTGTGGGACTGTTCTCCTTCCCAGGTTAAGGAAGTTTTCAGCTATTATCTATTCAAATATTTTCTCAGGCCCTTTCTCTCTTCTCCTTCTTGGACCTCCATAATGTGAATATTATGCTTGAGGTTGTCCCAGAGGTCTCTTAAACTATCCTCATTTCTTTTCTTTCTTTTTTGTGTTCAGTGGCAGTGATTTCAACTACTGTCTTCCAGCTCACTGATCCATTCTTCTGTATCTTTTATTCCACTATTTGATTACTTGTAGTGTGTTTTTTATTTCAGTTATTGTGTTCTTCATCTCTGATTGTTCTTTAACTCTTTGTTAAAAACTTCTAACTTCTCACTCTGTGTATCCATTCTCCTCCCGATTTCTTGGATCATCTTTATGAGCACTACTCTGAACTCTTTCTTGGGTAGACTGCCTATCTCCACTTCACTTAGTTGTTCTGGGGTTTTGTTCCTTCGTCTGGAACATATTCCTCTGCTGCCTCATTTTTTCTAAGTTGCTATTTGTACTTTTATGTATGTGGTAGGTTAGTTACATTTCTTGACCTTGGAGAAGTGACCCTCTGTAGGAGATGTCCTGTGCATTCCAGCAGTACACTCCCTCTCGTCACCCAAGACATATGCCCTAGGGACTCCCCCAAGAGGGCTGCGTGGGCTCTTCTCTTGTGGCTGGCTGACCATGTGGATGGTCTGGTAGGCTTGGTTGGCCCCTAGTCCGGTTGGTTGCCAGGCTCTGCCTCGTGCAGATGCTGCTGGCTGTATAGTGGGGCCTCGTCTGGAGGTGGCTGATTGCAGAACCCTAGGGGACCCCAGGGTTAGAGCTGGCTCACTGGTGGTCAGGTTCAGGGTCCTGAAGACTCTGGGGCTGTTGCCCACCCACTAGCAGGTAAAGCCAGATCCTGGGGTTAGTGCTGGATAACTGGCAGGCAGAGCTGATTCCTGGAGTCTGGCTGCAGGACCCAGAGATCCCAGAGCTTGTTTCAGATTGTTGGGGTGGGGGCCGGTTCCTTACACAATTGATTATGGGGCATGGGGTGTCCCAAAAATTGCGTTGGCCTGCTAGTGGGCAGGACCAGGTCCCAGCTGGTCCTAGGGTAGGGTCTAACCTGCTGTTAGCAGACTCATTCCACAGTCTGTGGGGTTATAGTTTTCTTGCTTCTGGTATCTGCCCCCTGGTAGGTGAGGCTGGTTTAGAGGCTTATACAGGCTTCATGGTGGGAAAGGCCGGTGCCTGCCCACTGGTGGGTGGACCTGGGTCTTGGCCCTCTGGTGGGCAGGGCCATGTCTTGGGGCATGTCTAGAGGTGGCTGTGGGCTCAGGAAGTCTTTAGGAAGCCTGTCTGCTGATGGGTGGGGCCATGTCCTCTCCCAGTTAGTTGTTTGGCCTGAGGCGTCCCAGTACTAGAGCCTTCAGACTGTTGGGTGGGGCCACGTCTTGGTGCTAATGAGCCAAGATGGCAGCAACCAGGAGTGTTCATGCAGTTGAATGTTCCCAAATATGTCTGACACTCATGTCTATGTCCCCATTGTGAGCCACAGCCACCACCACCACCACCACCACTTCTGCCTCTCCAAGAGAGTCTCCAAGACCAGCAGAGAGGTCTGCCCCAGGCTCCTATCAAATTACTGCTTTTGCCCTGGGACCCGGTGCACATGAGGTTTTATGTATGCCCTTTAGGAGTGAAGTCTCTATTTCCCCCAGTCCTGTGGGGCTCCTGCAATTAAGTCCCACTAGCCTTCAAAGCCAAATGCTCTGGGGGCTCCTCTTCCCCGTGCTGGACCCACAGGCTGGGGAGCCTGATGTGGGGCTCAGAACTCTCACTCCTGTGGGAGAACCTCTGCAATATAATTATTCTCCAGTTTGTGGGTCCCCACACAGTGGGTATGGGATTTGATTACATCGTGAGTCCACCCCTCCTACCCATCTTACTGTGATTCCTTCTCTATGTCTTTAGTTGTAGAAGCTCTTTTCCTGTAGGGTCCAGTCTTTTTCATTGATGGTTGTTCTGCAGATAGTTGTGATTTTGGTGTGCTCGTGAGAGGAGGTGAGCGCAGGTTCTTTACTCAACCATCTTGGCCACCCTCCACAAGTATATACTTAGTTGGGAACTAAGGAAATTCTGCCCTGAAATGGCCAAGATGAGGCTCTTTTTTGACATTCCAAAACTGGTTTTTGCTTATGCAATTAGAGAAAGCCAGCTTGATAAAACATCTTTTCCAAATTCTGACCCTAAAGGAACAAAACTCTTCTAGGAGGAGCTCAAATTTCTCTCCCTGTGCCTTTGAGATGTAAATGTTCTACCAAGGCTCTCAGGAACTCTTATCTTACTCTTATCTAGACCATCTCTAATTCCTGAGACTGAGGGGAAAAAAGGGAGAAACTTTAAACTCAAGCAAGTAAACTTAACTTATTTCAACTGTTATTTATAAACTAGTGAGTTTTATATTGTAATATCTGATTTATGACTAAGTTTCAAAACAAAGCTATGAGGTCTCTAGTTGTGCCTGTCTATATGTCTGTGTGTACATTATAGATATGATGTGTCTCTATCCCCAAATGGTATTGACAAAATTAATTTGTAAATGAGCTCTATTTAATTGGCTTAAAGGAAATTAAGTGCTTAAGTAAGTTCTCAGAAATACAAAAGAAACTAACCCAAATGAATTTCAGGTTCATGTGATCTTGGAAATATTTAGTATTAAAGTAATATTTGGTATTAAATTTAGTTAAAGTTTGTTGGTTTAATTAATACAGACATGTCTTTTTTTTTTTTTTTTGCGGTATGTGGGCCTCTCACCGCTGCGGCCTCTCCCGTTGCGGAGCACAGGCTCCGGACACGCAGGCTCAGCGGCCATGGCTCACAGGCCCAGCCGCTCCACAGCATGTGGGATCCTCGCGGACCGGGGCACGAACCCGTGTCCCCTGCATCGGCAGGCAGACTCTCAACCACTGCGCCACCAGGGAAGCCCCAGACATGTCTTTAGAGTCATCAACATTAAATACAATACTTTTATTATACCTAGGTTTAATAGAAGTCAAATAAGATATTATTTCTATTACGTAATTTGTCAGCAAGAAAAATAACTTGGTATGATATTTTCATAAGTAAATTAAATGTAAATGAGATAAGAGTTTTTAGGTGAACTCTTTAAGAATAATTATGTTTTTTGGTATGTCTATTTAAAAATAGTTTCTCCAGATATTTTAGTAACTTGAAACTTTAGAGTTTTGCTAAATTAAGTTAAATGATGGAAGTTTATTGAATATCTAGATCATTCCAGAATAAAATAAGATACTGAAACATTGAATACTGAACATAGGCTTCCTTTTACAGAGAAAGTAAAGATATTTAGGACTCTTGATAAATATGTTGCATGCCACATTACATTTTTTATAAGAAAGCACACACGTTTTAGAAATTGTAAATAGTATTTATAAGTTTGTCAATCTACAGAATGCTAATGTAAAAGACTGCCCCTAATTCAGACACCAGTCACGAGTCCCAGGTTGCCACTTGTACTTTTGACCAATTGGCTATAAATCAGGGGTTCCCATGACCCCCTCCTCAGGTTTGATGATTTACTAGAACAGGTCACAGAACTCTGTGAAATGCTTATACTTACCAGTTTAGTATAAAGGATACAACTCAGGAATAGCCAAATGGAAGACATGCATTTGTGGGGAGAGAGGTGCAAATCTTCCATGACCTCTCCAGGCATGCCACCCTCCCAGCATCCTGATGTGTTCACCAACCCAGAAGCTCTCTGAACCCCATTGTTGAGGGATTTTTATGAAGATTTTATTATGTAGGCACAATTGATTAAGTCATTGGTCATTGGTGATTATATTACTCAGGGTTCTCCAGAGAAACAGAACCAATGGGAAATATATATATGTATATATATTATGATGAATTGGTCGTAGCTTATGTGATTATGGAGACCAAGAAATCTCACTAATTACCATCTGCAGGCTGGAGACCCAGGAAAGCCAGTGGTGGTACAATTCAGTCGAAGTCTGAAGGCCTGAGGACCAGGGGAGACAATAGTGTAACTCCTAGTCCAAAGGCCTAAGAAACCAGGGTGGGGGTTGATACCGAAAATCATGCTCTGCACACTGGCACCAAACTGAATCTTGGAGACAGAATGTGGGTGCAGTAGAAAAGAATAGCTTTATTGCTTTGCCAGGCAAAGGGGGCCACAGTGGGCTAATGCCTTCAAAACTGTGTTCCAACCTGGGGTGGGGGCTGGGGGGGTCGTGAGGAGTCTTATAGTCAAGGGATTGGGTTGCTGATAAGGGTCAGGGTGCATGCAGGGCCTGCATTTCTTCAATCCAGAGATCATCTGGTATCAGATGGTCTCGTGATGGGCTTCTGTGGTTATCGAGGTTATTGAACTGTGACCTTCTCTCTGGAATAAAGAATGCTTCATCAAGTAGTTAACATCTTCCATTTGGTGGGGATTTTTAGTTCTGCAGAAGAGCTCAGGGATATTGTTATGTGTATCCCTTGAGGAGGAACCAGGACCCTGCCCCAAGGCTGCACTGTTGTTTCTTGCCTGCTTCTCCCTTGTTTCTGCATCCCCCTTCCTTCCCTGATTTGAACCTGCCCTTTGGAACTCAGGGAAGGTCATGGAGGCTGAATGAAGCCTATTTCCTACAAACAAGAAATGGAGGACACAGAAAGATTTTTGTGCCCGGGACCCCACAGGGTCCTGCTCGGTTTCAGTGTGAGAGGTGGTTTACTGGTGTAAGTCCTGGAGTCCAAAGGCCCAAGAACCAGGAGCTCTGATGTCTGACGGTAGGATTAGATGGATGTCCTACCTCAAGAAGAGAGAGAATTCACCATTTCTCTTCCTTTTTTGTTCTATTTGGGCCCTCAACAGATTGGATGATGCCAGCTTACACTGGAGGATGACTGAACTCAATCTCCAGTCCCTTTCCCCTCCCTGAAGGTCAGAGGATGGGGCTGAAAGTTTAACCCTTTAATCATGCCTTGGTCCTTCTGGGAGCAGCCCTAAGGCACCAGTCATCTAATTAGCATACAAAACACACTCTTATTATCTGGGAGATTCCAAGGGTTTTAGAATCTGTGTGCCAGCAACCAGGGACAAAGACTAAATATTTATTTCTTATTATATCACAGCATCCAATCTAGACCAAAGCACTGATTCTTTAAACCCTCTCTAAAACCACCTAATACAAATTAAAACCCCAAGTTAAGTACTTTCTTCAAACTTTTATGGAGACAATCCATGGTTCATTCAATAAGCCATAAATCTCACTTGTTTCACTCCAGGGATGGATGGTTCTAGTGTTTTTTAATGCTGGAAACAACAGCCTCCATCTTCAGGTTGTTTGCAAGGAGAGTGAGAAAATATATTCAAGTTTCACCTCTACTCACATGCCCAGAACTGGTCTCCTTGCCTCCAGTTTTCCTTCAGCCCACTCTCTCGTCTCCTCTGGCTTTATTTTCTAAAAAAGAGGAAAATAATTTTGCAACACACCTACTTCACCCTTGGAAAGAGCTCAAAGGACTTAGCATGAAACTAATTTTAAAGATCTGTGAATAATTGAGTGAAATTTGGATCAGTTTTTCTGTGTTTGAAAGGATCTGTGCTCAGCAAGCTTGCTGAGGATTCCTAGGGACTTCCTCTGAAATACATTTTCAACAAACGTGGAGCCTCTGTGTGTGCCCTGTATTTCCATAAAAAGTCTCAGATTTTCTTTCCTGATTAAAGTGGTTTTCCTTAAAAGAGTTCCTAAATGTGGAGAGAGGATGTAAAGAGAGGATGTAAAGATTTATCAATGTGGAAACAAAGTAGGTGATCAAAATTATACTTGCTAACATCATTATCAAGATAAAGATACGCTTGGAAAGAGCTTCTTTCACCAAAACCTAGTAAATTCCTCTTGCTTTGTCTGGGGCTCCCCCTTGTGACCACCTGGAGATGTTCTGAGCAGTTAGTGTTACACTCAGGTTGAAGAGGTCCTGCCATCTAGTGGCTAAATTGCATAATGCAACTTGCTTACTTAAAATTGAACTGAAGGCAAGGAACGCTTTAAACTTTGGGGAAATGGTCTGCCTTTAGTAGGAAAATAAAAGTCTTCATCTGGGAAGGATTTTGACTTGTTATTGAAGCTGAGGTTCCCTTTAATCCCAACTACATATGACCATGTGTGTGGGTATTTGTCTTAAAATCGTGATGGGATACATTTCAGGCAGCAGGATTCTGAGAGCAGAATTGGTGAGCACGTAGATTTCAGGAACGGTATTTGTCAGCCTAGGCCTCCCCTGCCTCCTACAAGGGTGCAGCAAAGCATGAAGGGGCCAGGATTTGTATCCCAGTGATTTCGGGGAGACAGCAATGAGCAGCAACTTGGAGTGAGACCTTAGTTCCCTGACCAGAGATAGAACTCTAGTTGCGACGGTGAGAGTGCCGAATCCTAATCACTAGACCACCAGGGCCAGGGGCTAGGGTCTGTGCCCCAGTTCTTGTCTGACTTGAAAAAAATTTTTACAAAGAGACAGAAGGTAGAGAGGAAAGTAAGGTATTTATTACAAAAGCAGAGTACATGCTGACAGACACACAGGTGAGCTCAGAGAAAGTCACGCCTTTGGGAAGTTTAAATCGTTTATGAGGGGGCAGTCTTCCAGGTCTTTGTTTTCCTCTGGCCATTCGTCTTGTTTTGACCCAATAGCTGATTTGTCTCAAGGCCCTCCCTTATGTGCACGTGCATCCTTTAGCCAAGGTGGATTTCAGCGCGAGGACCTTTGGGAAGTTAGCAAAACTTATTATTGATCTGGTGTCCCCTCCCCTTTTTGATCCCTGAGGAGCCTTTCTGTGCATGCGCAGTCAAGGTCTCCCTAACCCCAAGGATGAGAAGTATGTGACCTTTTGCCCAAGCAGGGTTTAGCCCCTCTCTGCCCCTGCCATTACTGTTATCTTAAAGTGTCCACAGGAGACACAGTCTAGCTAATTTACCCTGTTCCTGTTGTTATTTCTATCTCGAAGTATAAACAGGAGGCTTATTATAAATGTCTAACCTGAAGCCCATCTCTCTCCTGCCTTACCAGAAGGCCAGAGAGAATTGTGGAGTTCCAGGAGATGTAGGGGCCAAGGGAGTGAGCTTGATGCACTCAGTATTTGATCTCGGGTGGCCTCAGCCTGCAGCAGCTTGAAGCGGGGTTTTGGTTCCCAGCCAGAGATTGAGGTTGGGCCGCGGCAGACAGCGCTGAATCCTAGCCGCTAGACCAGTGGCCAGTGACAAGGCCCTGGCCCTTCGGCTTTGCCGAAAAGAATTCCCACAAAGATGGGAAGTAGTGAAACAAAGTGTTTAATAGGAGGAAAAAGAGTACTGTACATGTGGATAGACACACGGGTGGACTCAGAAAGAGAGAATCGTGCCCTCGTGGTAGTTTAAATCACTTTTATGGGGTATTTCTTCCGGGTTTCCTTTGGCCAATCATTTTGATTTGTCTGGTTCTGAGTCCATATTTGGTATATCTCAGGATCCTCCCGTGTGTGCATACATCTCTTAGCCAAGATGGATTCCAGCGAAGAGGCCTATGGGTAGCTTGACATCACTCCCCTTTTGACCTCCAAGGAGCTTCATAGTCAGGAAGGTCTCCTCGACTTTGAGAATGAGAAATACGTGGTCTTTTATCTCTTATCTGGGCTCAGCCTCTCCTCATCTTGGAGTATCAGTCCACAGGGAACGAATTCCAGCTGCTCACCCTGGGGCCCATCTATCTCCTGCCTCATATTGAGCTTGTAAATCAAAATCCATCCACAGGCAGGGGTGGAGACACTGAATGGAAGTAATCTTCAACACCTTTCCTTCCTCATCAGGTACATGCAATTTGCATATCCTATTATCTGCTTATTAACCAGAGTGTCTTGTAACAATGGCAGATTGTGAAATAGGCACACACGGGCAGTGGAACCCAAGCTCTGAGGGGTTCATCCTGCGATTACATCCCTGTAATGAAGAGGCAAAAGGTGAGGATGCGACAATGGGATATTCGGTAACGTAATAAAATCAGGATGTGATCTAATGCAACATGACTTGCTCACAGCACAGGTAGAATATCAAATGATCCATGTGAAATTCAATCCTTGTATAATTTTCTTATTATATCCATTGTTCTATTAATCTGAATGCCATACAGAACAGTATGTAAATTAGGTTTTCATTAACTTGGTGCTTCCTTTTATCTTCCAAAAAAAGAAAAAAAAGAACCTGAACCAAGGCAAAACTGGAGAGAACAGAAGCAAGTCAGAAAGCAGGTCGTGATGGTCCTGGCCTGTGGCTGAGAAAGGAATTAGAGTATACTGAGCTCACCTTCATTGGCATTGAAACTGGCCCAGCCCGAGAAGGGTAGTTGGAGCTGGAGCTGAGGCTGGGAGTCTAGAAGCATCAAGTGTTATGAAGGTTTGCAGGTCAAGTTGGTCTCAGCTCTGTAGGGGAACAAAATTTGTCACCCCAAAATGTCTCTTTGGCATGCAGATTATCTCAAGCTGAAAATATTCAAGACGAAAAGACTCAGGAAGAAGCTTTGACCTTCCCTAAAGAATGGATAGAGGACCTATTCAAGGAAGGGAGCTATCCCCATAGATAACTATAATATGAACTAGGTGTGTAGACAGGGAGGAACCCAGCAAAGTCTGTTACAATTCCTCTCTGTCTCCCACTGTCTGTGCCTGGCCCAGCATACATTTGTTTACCAAACATTTGCTTTTCCGTCTCCATATGAATTGCCTTCCTCCCCTTTGAAGTTCCAAACCACTACCCCTAACACCCTCTTTTGTCTTTAGCTGAAGATGGTACTAAAGGTGAGTGTTTCAGCTATTTTTGTGAATTACTCAGTTTTCCTGGGTCCCTCCCATGAATACGTTATTAAACTTTGTTTGATTTTCTCCTATTAATCTGTCTCATGCCAATTTAATTCTTAGACCAGGCAGAAGAACCTAGAAGAGTAGGAGAAAATGTCTTCCTCCCCGACAACCCTAAGATGAAATCAGAAAGTCCATGTATAGCAAGGAGAGAGCAATGGATTTGTAGCATGAGAGCCCCGTGTGTGTGAATTTGTCATGTGAAACCCTGGCTCATAACGGCAAAAGCAATTAGCCTCTTTGGACCTTGGTTTCCTGGCACACTTGCTTATATCACCTTTCACACTGTCCACTGCTGTCCCTTTCATCAAGGAAGTCTTTCTTCTGATGCAGGGCAACTCCTCGTTCATTACCTTGTCTCTTGGTTTGTTTCTACTCTCAACGGGCCACATTCATTGCCCCCTTTCTGTTTCGACACGTACACTGACCAGCATGTACAGGCCAATGGCTACATGAAGTTCCAGATGAATACTTTTTGCTGTTTTGGGGTTCCTATATTTGAGCATTGCCTTATCACCAAGCCTATATCCTTTGGTAGACTCTCGAAACAAAGGCAGCTGTCTTTTGTTGGTACAACATTTGATCTTGGATATGGTCTTTCCACTGTCTATTTGGAACCTTATTGACCATAAGTGATTTCTCTATCTCTGGCTTCATATCCAAATATTTACTTGTAGTCTGGTTTCATTTTATTGATTACTAGTTTAGAAGGTCCATGTGGCTGTTTGATTAATTGTATCCTCTAGAAGTTGACGCTTTTTTAAAATTATTTTATTTATTTTTGGCTGCGGTGGGTCTTCATCGCTGCGCGCAGGCTTCCTCTAGTTGCGGTGAGCAGGGGCTACTCTTCGTTGCAGTGCGCAGGCTTCTCATTGCAGCGGCTTCTCTTGTTGTGGAGCACGGGCTCTAGGTGTGCGGGTTTCAGTAGTTGCAGCATGCAGGCTCAGTAGTTGTGGCTCAGGGGCTTCTAGAGCACAGGCTCAGTAGTTGTGGCGTACGGGCTCAGTTGCTCTGCAGCATGTGGGATCTTCCTGGACCAGGGCTCGAACCTGTGTCCCCTGCATTGGCAGGTGGATTCTTAACCACTGCACCACCAGGGAAGTCCCGTAGAAGTTGACTTTTAAGTTGGTTTGTTAGTGTTATGGCTCAGAGCCAGATGATATCCAGTCTTCATGTAGCACTTAGATCTGGGCTTGAATAAGTACTTATGCTAAGTGAAATAAGCCAGACAAAAAGGACAAACATTATTAAATATTATATGCTTCCACTTATATGAGGTACTTAGAATAGGCAAATTCATAGAGACAGAAAGTGGTTACCAGGGGCTGGAGGGGAGGAGTAAATGGGGAGTTACTGTTTAATGAGTAAAGAGTTTCTGTTCAGGATGATGAACATGTTCAGAAAATGGATAGTGGTGATGGTTGCACAATATTGTGAAAGTATTCTATGCCACTGAATTGTACACTTAAAAACTGGTTAAAATGGTAAATTTTGTTATATTATTTGATGATGATTAAGTAAAATAATATTCAGCAGAAAGATAGTTTCAATTACCATATCTAAAAGCAATTAGGGGGCTTCCCTGGTGGCGCAGTGGTTAGGAATCCACCTGCCAATGCAGGGGACAGGGGTTCGATCCCTGGCCCGAGAAGATCCCACATGCCACGGAGCAACTAAGCCCGAGCGCCACAATTACTGAGCCTGTGCTCTACAGCCCGCAAGCCACAACTATTGAGCCCGCATACCTAGACTCGCATTAGGACTCGAACTGAAACATTGGCTCTTCCTAGGTCTCAAGAGTGCTGGCCTTCCAACTATAAACCATTGGCTTTCATGGTTCTCAGGACTTTGGATTCAGACTAGAACTACACCGAAGGCTCTCCTGTGTCCCCAGCTTGCCAACTCACCCTGCAGATCTTGGGACTTGCCTGCCACCATAATCATGTGAGCCAATTCATATATATATATATATATGTATAAATCCTATTGGTTCTGTTTCTATGGAGAACTGAAAGTAATACAAAAGGGGACGCAAGTTTTCAAATTAAAATGAAAATTTCCTCTCAAAAACAGTTTTGCTTGTATAATACATTCTGTCACAAAATATTTAGGCAAATTAAAAAAAACTAATGCTTGAGTCTTTCCACACATGGAAATGATCTGTCTTAGGAAATCAGATTTGTAAAGTTATTTAAACTAAAATGTTGATATACAAGAAAGTCTGTTACTGGTCATGTTTTCCTTCCATTTAAAAGGTAATTTTCTATCACATCTTAACATCATAGAATATATATCTAGTTTCATTACCTGGGTTCAGCTTGCTGGAATTCCGTTCCAAGCTCTTTGATCTTTTCTTCCTTTCTTGGCATCTTATTTTGAGCTTAGGTTCAGGCTCTGAATTCTTCATTTATCTGCAACGATCATCACCATAAACACACACTTGATAACATATAATTTCCTGAAAGCATTAAACAATAGTACGTATAAAGTAAATGGAACATTCTTTGCTTCTTTAATTCCCAGCCTTTCACTCATGATTATTTTCATGAAAATTTAAAACCACTGTGTGGGGACGGGGCTAGTGCTGGTGGTGGTAGTGGTAGAAATGCAGAAATATGCCCTCAACCCAAGGCAAACAACACCATTTTCAGCGCTGGAAAAGAAAAATTATAAAACATTTTTAAATGGGTGGGCCACGTTTTTCTTCAAGTATCATTGACATTTTTATTGTTTACTGATGAAGATTAGATCGTAATAATTTATGCTGTTTTTTCATGTTATATACCATGTATTTAAGTTTAATCAATTGGAAAATGAAGGCTAAGGATAAGCTGTCAGTTCGACTTCTTAAATATATTTAACCTTGAAAAGAGATCACACTTCTAGAACATTCAAATCGATGCACATTAACACAAATTATAATCATTCTTTTTCATTCTTAATTTTCTAGCTTCCTAAAAGATGTGCACCACGAAATCAGACAGTAGAATGATATTTGCCGTAACGGCATTCTCCTTGAGATGGCAAATCAAAACACTTGTCTAAAATGTTATGAGATGGAATGTGAGAGGTTAAAATCCAGTGTTAAGCCAGAGACATCAGCTGAATGGTGGACATTCTTCTGCAGTGCCCTACCAAAACTCCTATCTCATTCAAGCCTCTAAGCAAGTCCAAACAAGCCTGCATACTTAGCATGAACACTTCTTAAGTGCAGCTAAGGAAAGACATCTTATTTCACCTTTGCTGCAAGGTCACCTCAAGTCATTTTAGAAAGCTGGAGGCATATCCCAATAATGCTACTTCTATTTCTAAGAGTGATAGATCATGTGGAACAATAAAAATTACATTAACTGTTAGTAAATATTCATTCTTAGAGTATGTTTGAACTTCAGAAATTATAAAAGGCATTCAGATCCAAGTCTGAAGAAAGAGTGGGTGAGCAGTACGGGGTCAAACCTGAAATACTCCTTAATAATTGTTTTATCCATTCATACCCGAATCCCTGGAAAATGTGCCACAAGTGGCTGATCCAAATCTTCTCTAGTTTCATTAAATGTCAAACCCTCCCCAGAGCTTTCATGATCAATCAGTGATCTGATTTTCTAGTTCACTGAGAAGTCAGCTTGTTCAACTTCACTACTCTCCGTGTCATGATTTCTCTGAATCCACATTCCCATCTCCCCTCCTGAAATTAGCTTCTCCTCGTGGGCTTTTTCACCATAGTGCCTACACAAGCACACTGTCCACAACTTCCTAATATAAATGTTCCATTGCTACCTTTGCAGAGAGGCACACAATCTTTCTGCTTGTAATTTAAAATCAACCACACATAGAATCGGAATCACACAGGTCTGAAATATGTGAGTGGGAAGAGCCTTCGTAGAAGTCCACTAATCCTTAACCTCCACTTTTAACGATGAAGAAGCTAAAATGCAAGGATGTGACTTACTTAAAGCCACAGCCAGGTAGTAGCATTGCTGAGATAAGATCTTACTGCTTATCATTCTATAACTAACTTCTTTTCTTTTTTTTTCTGTTTAATGTTGAGCCTTCTTTTAATTTATTTATTTTTATTTTTGGCTGTGTTGGGTCTTCGTTTTTGTGCGAGGGCTTTCTCTAGTTGTGGCAAGCGGGGGCCACTCTTCATCGCGGTGCGCGGGCCTCTCACTGTCGTGGCCTCTCTTGTTGCGGAGCACAGGCTCCAGATGCGCAGGCTCAGTAGTTGTGGCTCACGGGCCTAGTTGCTCTGCGGCATGTGGGATCTTCCCAGACCAGGGCTCGAACCCGTGCCCCCTGCATTAGCAGGCAGATTCTCAACCACTGCGCCACCAGGGAAGCCCCTCTTTTTTTTTTTTTTTTTTTTTTTTTGCTTTATATTGCTTCTTTAAATGACAGAACAAGAGAGGAATACAAATAGTCATTGGGAGAACATACATGGTTTCATTCTAAATGTTGGTGAAGAGAATAAAGCATCAAACAAACACTACAATGACTTTGTTATTATTTTTCAGTGCTCCTTTCCCCAAAATATATCCTTACAGAAAATTTTCGCAGATAGATTGTCACAATTTGCTCCAGTCCTGTGTGACTGGTCAAAGTGCCTAAAACTAAGTGGATTCTAAGATTCTCAAAGTGAGTGTTGAATGTGCTACTTAAAATAAGAACATTGGATATATAAAGGTCTATTAATCACAAAGCATGCATTTTTTTCACCAATATAAATGAAAGCTTCATGCAAACATGTGATGCTCAAGTTGTTAGAATCTATTCTAGTGACAGAAAAAGCAAAGGCATGTCTTCAGAAACCCTTAAGTAACCTCTGTGTTGCTCTGTGATGCTGGAGTGATAGAGGAAAAGGGATAATTTAATCTCCATGAAAACACAGTTTTGAAGAAATATGAAAGCACTTTAGTTTCTTGTCAGACAGATGAAAACTAGAGTTTTGAGCTTCTGCTTCAATCCTTCTCCCTTCTACCAACAGGAAAGAAATACATCCTATGAATCTTTAGTATAGCAAAAAGAAAAGGCATGAAACTTTGGGTAGCACCTAGTATAACTGTAGCTGTGCTTTCATGAAACAAGCAAAAGACAATCTAGGTATTTACAAAGCTGGCAATGGGGCTTCCCTGGTGGCGCAGTGGTTAGGAATCCGCCTGCCAATGCAGGGGACACGGGTTCGATCCCTGGTTCAGGAAGATCCCACATGCTGCAGAGCAGCTAGGCCCGTGTGCCACAACTACTGAGCCTGCACTCTAGAGCCGGTGCTCCGCGACGAGAGAGGCCACCGCAATGAGAGGTCCACGCACGGCAATGAAGAGTAGCCCCCGCTCACCGCAACTAACAAAGAAACTCCTCGCGCATCCACGAAGACCCAACGCAGCCAAAAATAAATTAATAAATTACTTAATTAAAAAAAAAAGGCTGGCAATTGCTCAAAAGCATTTGTGTAAGACATTAACATTAAAAGACAACCTCAACTTTCACCAAATCTACATGAGTTAGCAATATCCTTTTTAAAATGTGAAGTAGACAATCCGAAGAAGCTGAATGAGCTCACTCTAAGCAGAGAGGGTGGGGGGACTTGGTGTTTGTTGCTATCAAGAAGGCTGACTTTAGAGACCACAGAACGTAGAACTAGATAGCCATCTCACACATCTCCAAGGAACTACTCACTGTAAGGAACTGAAAGTTGAAGGAACCCAGTGCGGATGTATTGAGGTTGATTGCTTCTAATCGTATCTAATCTAACTTCATTTCATTTGTCACTTTAATATAATATGGCTAGTGTTTTTCTTCAATATTTATTAAGGCTGAAGAGGAAGGAACAGTAGATTACACAGTGAGTTTATTTTATTAGGAAAAAGAAATTTCGGAGGTTATGCTTTGGGTCCAGAAGTATAAAGTAGTGTATAATTGAAACAGTATTTAAAAGGTTTTGCAAAAGAGAAAGGAGAGGATATGAGGTTAAATTAAAACTGTTTTGGGCTTCCCTGGTGGTGTAGTGGTTGAGAGTCCGCCTGCCGATGCAGGGGACACGGGCTCGTGCCCCGGTCCGGGAAGATCCCACATGCTGCGGAGCGGCTGGGCCCGTGAGCCATGGCCGCTGAGCCTGCATGTCCGGAGCCTGTGCTCCGCAACAGGAGAGGCCACAGCGGTGAGAGGCCCGCATACCACAAAAAAACCCCAAAAAACTGTTTTAATCGAACATTTAATGATCCTTATCATTTAAAAAATTCCAACTGCTGTTTTTATCTTCTTCAAATTTGACTAGTCCATACAAGAATTAGGAAAGGAGCCTCTTTATCTCCGAATTAGAAGGGACGCCAAGAAGAATCCAAACAAACAGGCCTTGCTAAATGACCCCCCATTCACTACAATTACCTTATTTTCCTTAACCTATCATATTCCTCCATGACTGTACACTCTTCATCACACCTAGCGTAAGATACACAAGTCTAACCATTTGCTCATGAAGGATCCCATGTCACATAAAACTTATAAATTTGTACACCTTTCTTCTGTTAATCTGTTTTTATCAGTTTCATTTTCAGACCTAGACAGGGACCCTAGGAAGGATGAAAAAATACGTTTTCCTTTCTTACAATACATAACATTGACCATTTTCTGGATAGAGTGGACTTGCTGATCATGTGGTCACTCTATGTTTAACTTTTGGTGGAAGTGTCGAACTGCTTTACACGGTGTCCGCACCATTTTACATTCCCACCAGCCAGTGTATGAGGGGTTCAGTTCCTGCACATCCTTATTACACTTCTTATTTTCCATTTTTAAAATTACAGCTGCCCTGGTAGACGTGAAGTGGTATCTCTTGTTATATTGATGTTGATTTCCCTAATGACTAATGACGCTGGACATCTTCTCTTGCCCTCAGTGGCCATTTGCATGGAGAGAGCAATGGATTTGCAGCATAAGACCCCCCCCCATCCCCACCCCCCATCCCTCCGCCCCTCGTGTGTGTGAACCACTCCCGGTTCACAATGGCAAAGCCACGTAGCCTCTTTGGACCTCGATTTCCTGGCACAATGAGTAGTTATTGCATCTGTGTTCATCCAGGGAATGGAGACAGAAAAAAGACGTTGACTTGCATCTCTGCATGGAGAAACAGCCACTGCTCCCCAGAGTGAAGGAGAAGAAACTGACAGAGGAATCCAGAGGGCCAGCTGAGATCCAGAGCCCAGGGACTGGTCAGGTAATTCCGCGTGGGGAGGAGGTGGAAGCTCTCTTCAGTTTCCACCCTCAAGAAGGAGGGCAAGTTGCGGCAGAGCATGAAGCCCTCCCCTCACTCCCTAGGAGTTGAAGGCAGCTGCGCTTTGTGAGATTCCCTGTGTTGACCTGAAATGCAAAAAGGCAGCTGCCTGGCCAGAACTAGGCACCTCAGGGTCCTCACTGTCCTCCTCCCTTCTGCCCCGGAAATTCCCACCAGCTCTGCCCAAACAGCAGGGAATGGGTGAGAAGAGGGGCTGTGAGTCAGAGCCTGAGCCAAGGCTGGTACTAGCCGGACAGCAGGTTGTCTTGGGGGGCCTGGGCCCGTGCAGGTCCTCGGTGGGGGAGCAGAGTGGAGGCAGGAAATCCTGAGGAGTTAGGGGCAGTCAGCAGGCCAGTTGTGCTGCCCTGGGGTCGTTGCAGAGCCCATGGATTTCTTTTAAGTGTTTCTTGGAAGGGTGGTTACACTGGGGAGTAGATCTGGGCAGGGGTGACTTCAGTTCTCCCTTGAAAAACTTCTGTATTTCTGGAGATGTTTTTTCTTAAGAAATAACCAAGCAAGAATTACATTTGTCAATGGAAATAAAGAGTTAACAAAAACATCTTCACAGCCTCGACTGTTTTAGTCACCAAAAAGCTGCCGGTTACCCACGATCCTAGAGACAATTGTTTCTAAAGATCTTTCTTTGAATCTCTCTCCCGTGCTCTCTCTCCTCCGCTGCACCCCTCTGCAGGGAACAAGGTACTGGGTGGATACAAGCCCCAATTTAACACCCCTCATCTCTGAGTGGCGGCATCACCTGTCATCTTCCTCTTCCTCTCTATGCTACGTGTGTCTCCTTGATGTGAACGTTATTTCTCTAGAGGAGCGTGCTCCTTTTCTCAACAGGAAAAAATAAGTCAAGGCACCCGCCAGGCAGGAGAAGCCTGCGAGTCGCTGCGACTCCTTCGGACCCAGCACATCCCCACCCACCTAGGCGGTGTGGACACCACCTGCAGCAGCCCCGGAAAACCGCTTCAGAGGCGCTGGCTCCCTAGCAGGTCCTTGGCAAAGAGCGGGAGGTGACGGGGCGCAGGGCGTGCCTGCTCTTGGGACTCTGCCCCTCACCTGAGGAGGGAGCAATTCAAGTATTAATAACCTCAAGCATATGAAGGATACAAACTCGTCACGTCGTTTGCAAGTGTACTTAAACTTCTTTCCTCTAAATAGTTTTGCGACTGTTGAACGGTAAAATGTCCGTTTTACTGTTCCTTCGCATACATCGTTGGCGGCAGGGACCCTACAAGGGGGACAAGTTGGTTCTCCCGAGCAGAGAGCAAAACGCCTGCGGCTTCCTCTCAGACTTTCCCAAGCTCACCTCTCCCACCTCTCGCCACCTGGGACCAATTGAGGATGTCCCACCCCTCCCCTGGGCGGGGCCAACACCGAGGAACCCGGATTCCCACCCCTCCTCTCCCCCTCCCCTCCCGCCGCGCCCCACCCCCCGGGCTTCTCCTAGGAGACGCGGACGACAGGGGGCGGGGGTCGTCTACGCGGGGCCACGCAGGCGCCGCTTTACGGCAGGGGTGGGCGTGGGGCGCAGTCGAGTCCCGCCGGCCCCCGCGCGAAGTTCAGAGCTGACCGCGTTTTTCCCGCTGGAGCGTGGCCTCAGCCAGGTGGGTCCCCTCAGCCTCCTTCGTTTCCTTTCCCTGACGCGGGGCGACGCGGGGCCGGGGGCTGGGAACCGTCCGGCAGCCTTTCTGATCCCGGGGACCCTCCCCGTCCTCTAGCGTCTGGGCAGCCTATGCCTGGCGTGCGACGTCGGCCAATGGTGGCTGCATCCTGGCCGGCTCTAGGGGAGGCGGGGACGGGCCGAGGGGGCGCCGCGTGGGCCCGGCCGGGGTCTGGAGTTTAGGCGAGGCTGGCTGAGCGTGGGCGCCGGGATTGTACCGCCGCCTGAGTTCTGTGCCCTGGCGCCAGTAGGGAGAGCGTCCAAGTAGAGCCCTTCGGGAAGCGGTTCTCTGTGGCCAGAGGGCGGGGCGGGCAGGAGGAGAGTGCGGGGCCGCCAACTCCTTCTCCCTTCCCTCCCCATTTACGCGGCCGCAGGAGGGTCGGCTTGGTTGGGTGGGATTGAGTGCGCTGCCGACAGGGACTGGGCTCCCCGGAATGTATCCCTAGAGAAGTAACATTTCCTTTCATGAATTTTTGACCTAAAAAACTTCTAGCTCCATTTTCACGTGTGCATTTAACCACGTGGAAGAATAACCCCCCAAATTTTCAGGGTCTCTCTGCAAGTGATAGGAATACTGGTGCTTTATGTTTTTATTTATTTACAGTTCTGTGCAATAACAGGAGTCCTTTTATTAATGAAAGAAGCAATGAAGCTTTTTAAAGAAATAATTTCAGGTTATCAAAGATAAAAGTTCATGGTAATAATACAAAATATGAATAAGGTGAGCAAGCTGTATGTGGACAAAAAACTCCAAAAGGAAAAAAACCGCAGGTTTTTTTTATGACACCGTTAAGGGTGCGGGTTCGTGCAAATGCTTGTTTCTTGTTACTGATAATTGGCAGCAGGTTGGCCTTATTACCAAAATTTAAAAATTCGAAGAACTTCCGTAGAGATTTGATGGCATGAGAGGGCAATCGAAATTAAAGGGTCAGGGATTTTCATATAAAGGACTGTACTTTGTTTACAGTGCGATTATAACCATTTCATGGGTAAAGGGGATTTGAGACAAGTCAGACTCGAGAGGTGAGGAAATGGCAGGTAATACAGGCCCCTCTGAAAGGGCAGGTCTTGGTTGGGAACTCATACTTTGTATGAAATTATACAGTAGTGTAGTAGTTTTTGTTTGTATTTCCCTTTATATGTGCGGCTGGGGAATCTTTTTGTATATTTAAGGGCCTTTTGTGGCTC
The DNA here is from genome assembly GCF_963455315.2 of Globicephala melas. Lineage (NCBI taxonomy): Eukaryota > Metazoa > Chordata > Mammalia > Artiodactyla > Delphinidae > Globicephala > Globicephala melas. The sequence continues at coordinate 30,329,797 of NC_083335.1, read as the reverse complement.
TTTTTCTGTGAACTAGTAATGTCTTTCTCTTGGTTGTTACTCTTAAACGATATCTAGAAGCTTGCTCTCTATGTTAGGAAGACTACTGATGTGAATTAAATATTTTTTCCCGTTTATCAATGCTTTTCTAACTTCGATTATGCTTTTTTCGTTAGCATGGTAAATTTTAGGTGTTCACATTTATCCTCTTTTTTTTTAATGGATTTTTGGGTCAGACGTACAAAAGGCTTTTCCTGCTCCCGAGCTATAAAGGAATCTTGCCTGTTATTTCTTCTAGTAGTTGTGTGCTTCTGTACATTGTACCTTTAATTCTTGGATCCCTGTACAGTTCATCGTGGTTTATTGTGAGAGGTGTGGAACTATGAGCCTATTCTAGATGGGTATCACTTTGTCCCAAGGCTGTCTATACTCATTGATTTGGGAGGCTGCCTCAGTGTATACTAAATTCTTGTATGTCTTCAGGTCTATTCTTGAACTTTGTGTTCTATATATTTTCACATGTGGTATGACTAGTTCTCTCACAACATGGCTATTCATTGTCATAACGCTCTTGGATATCTCTGCCTGTTTGTTTTCCCTTATTAACAGTGGAAAATAACGAAGTGTTCAAAAGCCTTTTGGATTTTCTTTGGGATTAGAATGGATTGCTTGATTAACTGATGAAGAATTGTTATGTTCTTGAGTCTAAGTCTGTTTATCCGAGAATGTAGTACATCTTTCATCTTGTTTAAGTCTACTTGTCTGTCCTACGGGAATTTTTAACTTTTCCTCCTGTAGATTTTCATGTGTGTATTAACATTACCCTAAGCATATAATCTTTCATCATTGATAATTTAAAATCCTGTAAACTTTGTTTCTAACTGGATATTTATTTATGGAATTGGCTTATAAAAAACATTTGTAAAGCACTTGATTGTCAGGACTTTTGTTAATTTTCTCGGTTTCAGTGAATGGTATATTTTCCATATTCTAATCAACCCTTCGAAAGGTTAGAACTTTGTGAAACGTAACCCTCCGAGTGTTGGATTTTTGAGCGCTGGGTGGGTAAAGTCGGGGGAAAAGAAGTTAAAAATCAACATCTCTGAAATGTTTTCCCTCTTACGCGCACTGTTGCAGAGTCAAGTATCACTAATTTTTTAAAACACCTCGTTATAGGGATACCGAAACCCTTGATTTCCCTTTTTTTACACACTTCTAAGATTTCTAAACATTTTGCAAGTTAATGTTAAGTGGAAAGGATGCTGAGATCCTCCTGTTTATTAAGCCAGTGACTAGGCCCTGACCCACACAAACTCCCTACCCAAGGCTGTGAGCAAGGTGATATAACTGTGGCCTTTTTTTTTTTTTTTTTTTTTGCGGTACGCGGGCCTCTCACTGCTGTGGCCTCTCCCGTTGCGGAGCACAGGCTCCAGACGCGCAGGCTCAGCGGCCATGGCCCACGGGCCCAGCCGCTCCGCGGCACGTGGGATCCTCCCGGACCGGGGCACGAACCCACGTCCCCCGCATCGGCAGGCGGACTCCCAACCACTGCGCCACCAGGGAAGCCCTAACTGTGCCCTTTTCACCAAAGTTAACACCTGGACATATAAAGAGGCCTGTCTGCTTGAGGTCCCAGGTGTCTTTCCAAACAGGAGGAACTTGAAATCAATTGGAAACAAGGAATTAGGGGCTCAGTTGATTATTATGGACAAGAAGTATTGAAAACAGACTTTGATCTGGTGATTCCAGAAGAGGATGAATATCTCAATAAATGTATAATGAAAGGGTAGAGACATCCTTCCCAATACATAACAAGATGGGCTTAAGAAACTCTGGAGATTAAGACCCAGACATTATTAAAAGGGTCAAAACAAAACAACCGTAATATATTTGCATTACCCTTCCTTTGCATTGCCTAGTAAAAGGGATAAACATCTTCTCTATTGAAACAAAAGGTTACCAAATACTGATGATTTTCTTCTGGAAAGACTTCTTCCACTGATATTATTTGTTCTTTTATGACGCAGAGACCCTACATTAGTGATTGGATGGGTGGGTGGTGGAAGCCATAAAATGTTTTTAAAAAGGAAATGCTAGACTTGGCATTACCTGAAGATAGGGCTTTTTATACACTGTTCTAGAGCAATTTATATTTAATTCCTGGCATTGTGTTAAACAGTGGTAAACAGAGTGACCCTCCACCAACACTGGTTACTTTGGTGTCTCTGATATGGAATCTGCCTCCTCTAGACTGACCTGTGTGTAAAACCATCAGGCTGGCCTCTCTGTGACTCTAGACTGTACCTCAGCTAGCACTAGTAACCAGGGGCTAGGACCACGTGTGGTGCACCTGCTGAGGTCTCTTGCCCTACTCCAGTGCTAAAGACACAGGAACGGATAGGGAATAGGTTCAGATCCACTGCTAGCTACCTGGATGAGGATCCTTTCCTTTTCTGGCCAGAAGGCGGGCTAAGAGGACCAAAGAGGGATGAGGCTCTGCTCATCCACATGTGGAAGTGCTACACAAATTTGGCCAAAATGGTGAGCCGCCATGTTGGAGGCAGGTTGGACAGGGGTTGGTGTATTTTCCCCCTCACAAAAGGCACAAGAACAGGTTAACGAGATGGGGGACTAGTGGTGGGGAAGGGCAGGATGGCATTTCTGGTGCAATACTGCCATCAAGAGGAACTCATTCCCAGATGCCAAGCACACTGCGCAGAGACGCCACAGAAACGGGGCCCCGCAGGATGGAGGGCCAGAGTTTGAGGCGCGCCCCTCTGAAGTGGCCGGGTTGATGAGCCATCCTGCCTTTGGCAGGTTGGGCAGAGGTTGGCATTTCGTTTTTCCCTCGGCAAAGGGCAGAGGGAGAGGGCCTGGGGGAGGGGAAGGGGCAGGGCAGGTTGGCATTCGTGGTGCAGTAGTGCCATCAAGAGGAACGGGTCCGCCGATCCCGCGAACCCTGTACCCGTCCCTTCCTGGGGAGGAGTGACGAAGGATCGAAGTCGGGAACACTGGACAGTGGCCCCGGGAAGTCAAGGGCTCCGCCTGGGAAGGGGCGGGAAGCGTGGCCCAAGGCCCGGCGGTGCCGTGGACGCTCCAGAGACGGGCAGTGGCACAAGGCGCACAGCCCGGCCGCCTGGCGTGTGGGGCTACAGGAAGTGGAGTCTCGGTGGACCCTGGTGGCCGCCACGTCTGGGCGGGACTAGAGGAAGCTGCTCCGAAGGAGGCCGGGCCGCGGTTCTGCGGGCATTTGGCCGCGTGTCCCTTCCCCTCGGCGCCAGAGGAGGTTCGGCCTAGGCGGGCCCGGGGCCCCGGAAGCCTCTCTGGGCCGCGGTGCGGCCCAGCCAGAGACCACCGCGGGCAACGGGAGTTCCGCCGCCCTTGGCGGCAGCGGCCGAGGCGGGCCCACCGACCTTCTTCTGTCCAGCTCAGAGACGACACGTGGAGCCTGGCTACCCAGTGCCGAGGGCGCCCGAGGCCCAGCGAGAGCTGGCAGTCCGAGTCCAGAAGGGGACGGCGCTCGCGGGACGCAGGAGCCACCGCAGGAGGAGGCCTTCACCTGAGCCGAAGAGTCCAGTCAGTCGGTGGCTGCGCTGCCGTCTCGCGCGGTCTCCGGGATGGTGGCCCAGGCCTGACCTGGCCTGTCCCGAGGGCTCCCGGACGGGGCTCCCGGAGAGGAGAGGGCAGGACACGAGAGGAGAGGAGAGGAGCTGAGCAGAGCCCCGCCGAGTGGACCCCCGGGCCGTGCATTTGCAGCAGGCTTCAGCTTTCTCCCCACGAGGCCCTGAGCCTCAGTTCGGCGATGAGAAGGAAAGGCCCCGGCTTGCATTCCGGCCTGGCCCTCCGGGTCTCGGCCCTGTGCTTGCACCTGCAGCCCAGCCAGGGAATCAAGGGGAAGGGGTCTGAAGAAGCTGCCTGAAGCTCACCTCTGATGGACTGAGAGGAACGCCTCCCCCCCGCCCCTTGACCACCCTCTCCCCCATGACCACCACTCGTCCAGCTTGTCTGCCAAGGCCGGGAACGAGGTGCATACTCCTGGGCACGCGGCGGTGCCTTCGAGTCCCCGGCTGACCCGATAGGCCGCTTCTGGAGCAAGCTGTGCGGTGGCCCGTTCCTGTTCCTGCCCTTTTGCCCAGCTCTTATCTGCCGGGGCGGGGGTGCGTGGTGGGCTGGTGTGTGTGTGGGGGTCCGGTCCCGGGGCGGGGTGCGGTGTGGGGGAGGGCTTCCGACTGGGAGCAAGTCTCCAGGCTGGACCCCTCCCTCCCTCCCTCCACACGTACCCCTCCTGGAAGGGCGCTGAAACCCTCCCCGCGCCCCTCTCCTTTCGCGCCTGTGAGTCGCCCGACACGTTGTCAGGCCATCTTACGTGGGCAGAGCCTTTCCTTGGGGCCGGGTCCTGAGGTAGCTAGGCGCTCTGACTGGTGGCCCGCCGCAGGTGCCCTCAGCCTGCCCCTCTGGCCGGGGCCAACGGCGGCACCTGCAGAACGTGGAGCCGCTTGTGAAAACTCCCAGGAGTCTTCCCCAAACGAGAGGACCCCCGGGTCGTCCACGGGGAGGGAGGCCGAGGAATAGGGCGTCCCCCGGCCGCAGAGTTCCTGTTCCCGAGGTGAGCTCGGGTGCGGAAAACGGACCTGGATCCCCTCGCTGCGGACGGTGCCGTCCCTCTCTGCGTACCGATCGATCGTGGCCCGCTTGGCGTCCCATCGCCAGTGGGTCCTGGGTACCCTGTGTCCTGCGGCACAGGAAGGGCCTCACGGGATGCGGCGGGGCCTGGGATCGGGACTCTCTATGGCGGGAGCAAGAAGTAAAGAAACCGAAACCCAGATCCAACTGTGAGAGGGTGGAACGTGCACAGCGCCCCTGCGTTGCTCTTCCTCGTCTGCGTCTGGGAGCAAGCACTAACGAGGACACGTTCTCCGGGCTGTCTGCAGGGTGCTGCCCCCGACAGGGGACCGGGCGGCCACCTCCTCCCCTTTCCCCGTGGTCCACGGTGGCTGGGCCCGGGGCCTCCGCCGGGGCACCGGCAGCGGGTCCTGGGTCCCCGGTGGCCCTGAGACCCCAGGGACCCCACTGGCCGGCCTCGCTCCTGCAGGGAGGGCCAGGATCCAGGGGCCAGATGCCCTGGGGTGGGAGCTTCAGCTCCCTGTTCCTGAACATGGCGGCTGCCGAGGCCACGGCCCCGAGGGTGGGGAGCGCGGCGGGCCTGGCAGCCAGGGGCTCCTCGGTGGGCGAGCCCGGCCCCGAACCCCCACCGCGTGTGGCTTCCGCACCTACCGCGGAGGCGTGCCGGGCGGCCAGGTTCGGCCCGGGAATCCTCCCAGTGCTCCGAAGCCCGCCCTCCTCCCCGTCACGGGCCTTCCCCACGGTATGCACAGGCAGGGGCTGGAGGCCCCAGGCCGTGCTGAAAAAGCTTCCGCTTGATGGCACTGTTGCTCCAGAAATGCCCAGCGCCTTCGCGAGCGTGGCCTCTCCCTCCGCCCTTTGCGGATCAAAAAAGGCCCAGGGAAAAAGGCCCAGGGAGGCCCAAGAGCCACCCAAGCCTTCCGAGTGGGCTGGGACCTACTGGGGGGTTGGGGGAGGCGGTGTCTCTTCCTTTTGGGGCTTCTCCTTGGCAGTAGGAGCGCACAGGTAAAGACCTCCCAAGGAATCCGTGCCTCGGTGGGTCCATCTCCACACCCCTCTGGGAGGGGTCTGGAGTCCACGTTGCCTGGCCCACAGGTCCTGGCGACCGGGACCCTGTCATGTCTGCACACCTGGGGACGGGCATCCACCTGGGTCGTGTCGGGCAGAACCCTGGCTCTCTCAGGACGTTGATTCAGAGCCAGAGGTGGCACAGGGAGCTGGGTTCCTCGTCTTCCTGCGTGGTTGCCTCTCTGCTGTTCTCATCCCGCTACGTGAACTGGCTTAAGGGCTCAGGAGCAGGCCCGAGAGGGTCTAGGCCACTGTGGCAGCGGGAGGCACTGACGGGGACCCAAGGGAGCTGGGGCACATTGCCCCTGCTCACCTCCAGGGGCGTCAGGCGGTCACTCTGCCACGGAGTGCCCGGGGTCGGGGGTGCAGGGAGGTGGTTTGGAGTTGCTGGGACAGGTGTACATCCCAGCGGCTCCCCTCCATGCGCACAGACAGATGACCCTGGGGAGGGCCATCAGTTCAGCAGACCCTTCTGGGGAGCTCTCCATGGGAGTGTTGTCTGTACTCTCGCCTCAAACCCCCCGGACTCGTTCGTCGGTTCATTCACTCGTTCCCTGCTCCACTCGTTCATGCGTAAGCACGCAGGTACACGAACGTGTGCGTGGGCGCGCGTGCGTATCACGTGTGCGTCGTGCGTAAGCTCGTGTACGTGCGCCTACAGAGCGTGTACAAAAGGTCCCTTCTCTTGTACCTTCTCCCTGTAACCGCCTCGGGGGTGCCGCTGTGGATAGAACTTTCTCCCGGTCAAAGCCAAAGCCCTCGCCGTTGCTCGATGGCCGCTCCCAAGTTGTCCCCGTCTGCGGAGGGAAGCACGCGTCATTTCTGCGTGCGTATGTGTGCTCCCGGGGTTGAATGCAGGTGGGGGCAACGGGCCGCAGAGGGCTGTGTGCATGTCGCCTGCTCCCCGGCCCCAGCAGGCTCACGTAGCGATAGGTAGTCTTCTGCCTTTTCGGCTGCTCTCACGGCGCTATAGGCGTGCCGTGGCGTCGGCGCGTCTGTGCGGAGTCGACGTCGTGTCCTGCTAGGTCCCCTCCGTTTCTTTTCGGACAGCTGCCCAGGGTAGGGTGCCCTTGTCTGTGCCCGGAGGCAGGAGCGTAGGGTGTCTCACGTGCCCCTCCTCTTTGGACGCTAGGCTTCCGCCTTGTTCCTTCCTCTCCTCTTCTGTCTCCCACGGAAGTGGCTCTGAGGCGCGGGCCACTGAGTCTGTCGTTACCAGGGTGTGGGTGAGCGTGACCAGGGTACGTTCTCCGGCGTCGGCGTCCACCCAGAGGAGAGGAGCAGGGTAGATCTCATGTGGGCCACGTCCCAGAGCACGTGCCCTTATGCCCGGAAAGTACGTGCGGTGGACCTTTGTGCGGCCAGAGGGGAGACGAGTGGGTGCCCCTTTACCCACGCGTCCTAGGAACTGCTGGGAGGTTGTGGAGGACGCGCGCGGGCTTGCCAAGATACCTCGGGGTGTCCCGCCATAGTCCCACGGGTGCAGAGCCGAGGAGACAAGCTCCGCGCCTGTCAACACCAGGGTGTGATGGCTGTGCTTCCCGCCGGAAGGAGATTTAGGGGGATGACGGGATCAAGGTTTTCACTGGACGCGCTTCTCTGTGTACAAACCGTTTCTGTCTAACGACCCCCCTGCCCCGGCTGGCATCCGTGCCATTTCCGAAGGACGCGTGGAGTTGATTCTTCACGCTTGCGCCTCGTTCGGAAGTTTTTGGTTGGCCCGGGGGTGCCGGTACACTCGAGTAGGAACCGGAGGCACTCTCTCTCGAGGTTGCGCGGGCGGGGGTGTACGCGGACCCCCCCCCCAGCCCCCCGTTCACCGGCACCGTGGTGGTCCCACACTGAGTGATGGGCGTGCGGTTCTCTCTCGTTGCAGAGGAGGCAGAGCGGAAGGAAAGGAGGAAGAGGGAAACCGGGGACGTCGGTCATCTCCAGGCGCTGGTGTTCTGGGTGAGTGCGTGCTCTTTTGTTCTCTCCCCTTCCCCCGTCCGAAATAGTCTGTTTCATCAGAGGAAAAAGTCAGTGATTCTGCTAGTTCAGCAAGGCTCAAGAAGGAGGGACTCCCAGGTGGGATCGTGGCACGGGGACACTGGTGTACTGTGCCGGAGTTCTTGGCCACGGTAGGAAAGGCTCTCGAGTCAGATCCTGACTGGGGGGCCGGAAGAAAGAGGTGCATGGACGAGCATCTGTGTACGGTTACCCTAGGTGATCGGTACGTAGCATTTGAGGTCCGTGTCCTGCGGGGGCGGGGAGAGTGGAAAGGGATCGGGCCCGGGCCGCTTGCACCGGCACCAGGGCCCGGTCTGGGCTCCAGCCTCCGTGAAGCCAACCGCCCGTGACGTGATCACTCGGCGCCCCACCTCACCCCCGAGAAGCAGCAGTGCCAGCCCAGCCCGACGTGGGGGCCGGCGGTGGGGAGACCCTTTGAGGGGGAGCCAGGCCTCGTGGGCTTTTTGCCTCCTGTGCTCTGAGTGGAGCCCGTGATAGCCGTTCCTCCCGTCCTCTCCTGATCGCTCTTGGGCCCGGCTCTCTCCGCCGTGGCCCTCCACCAAGCCAGGAAGGACTCGGGGACGTGCCCTTGCGGGATGATGAAGGGGGGGCGCCCGCTGGGCGGCGTGGAGGTTTGGCACGGGGCAGCCCTCTGTGGGGCTCCTTGCACTCCCCAAGTCTGCCTCTTGACAAACCAAGGAACGTGACAGTGTGGGGCCTTCCAGGAGGTGTACGTCCCCTTCTTCCGTGTGGGACATGTCGCCTGAGTGGGTGCGTGACCGGCAGCCGGAGGTGTTTTCTTTCTGTCTCTGTTCCTCCCTTCTCCTTCCTGTCTTCTGTTGAAACAGTCTTGCCGGGAGGAGGACGCCTCCTACCCTGGCTCAGAGTGATTGAAGGCTTCTCCAGGCGGGCTGGTGAGCGTGTGGCGCCGTGGTTTAGCGAGGGGTCGGCGGCGCGGCTGACGTTCCGTGGTTAGCGAAGGGCGGAGGCAGGGTGCGAGCAGCAAGGGCAGCGTGGCATTTCTGGGGTGACACTGCCTTCCAGAGGACCCTGTTTGGCCATCCCAAGAGCCCTTCACGGTAATATCTGGGCGTCGAGTCAAGTCCTCCGGCGTGGGGCGTGGGTCCCGGAAGACGTGCACTCAGCACGGCGGGGCTCTTGTGGCTTTTCTTTCCTCGACGCACCTCAGTACCGCGGCTTGAAAGAATTGCCAAGGCCCGGAGGCGCAGCAGATTCGGAGTTAGAGAAAGAGAGGAAGGCGTGCTGAGACAGAAGCCAGGGAAAAGGAGAGAAGATGCGATCCCGTCCCGTCCCGTCCCGTCCCGTCCCTCCGGTTCTCTTCAGCACGGAGGACGCGTGGTGCTTCCCGAGGCGGCGGCGGACCAGAGCTCTCTTCTCTTTCCAAGGCCTCGTGTCCGCGGAGCACTTGGCATCCAGAGTGTGTTCCTTGAGCCAACATGGGTGGGGCCGGTGGCGGCAGTGCCCCCAGTGGCCCACCCCGCCCTCCACCCAAGTCAGTGCGACCAGGCAGGCGCTGAGAGGATGCTTAAGGGCAGGAACCTGTGTCTAAACCACATTCGCCAGTGCACCGCAAAGAAACTAAAGAGGAGTCCGCGGTGGCTCCCAGTCGCTCCGAGGTGTAAAGCACAGCGAGTTGGCGGGAGCCTACACCCACCCACACACCCACCCCGGGGGTGTCTTCCCATCCCTGGCCTTCCCCTGGGCGGTGTCAGGAGACTGACCCGCTCCGGCGTCTCTGGGGCAGCGCCCGGCGGCCCTCCCGACGGACCCGTGCGTGCCACCGTCCACGCCTGAACACCAAACCCCACTGCCACCCTCCCGCCCCCGGGCCGCCGCGGGAGAAGAGCCAGGTCCTCGGGGGAAGTCCATCGTCTCGGCATAGGAGGCCGAGCTCGTCCCGCACCGCGTCTGTGCCTGTGGGCTGCCGGCCCTTTGCTTCGGGCTGCTTGCCCCTCGGTGACTGGCGAGAAGGTGCCTCGCCGGGCACCGGCCAGACGTGACTGGATCTCTGTGGTCACACTCAGAGTGTTTTCCCGAGGCGTTAGGCAAATGTGGGCTGCTAAAGACACAGCTGCCGGTCCAACGGCTGGGTGCCTGGATGGGGAGTCCTAACGGCAGGCTAAGAGGACCCCACAGAGACGAGGCCCCGCAGGATGCAGGGCCAGAGTTTGAGGCGCGCCCCTCTGAAGTGGCCGGGTTGATGAGCCATCCTGCCTTTGGCAGGTTGGGCAGAGGTTGGCATTTCGTTTTTCCCTCGGCAAAGGGCAGAGGGAGAGGGCCTGGGGGAGGGGAAGGGGCAGGGCAGGTTGGCATTCGTGGTGCAGTAGTGCCATCAAGAGGAACGGGTCCGCCGATCCCGCGAACCCTGTACCCGTCCCTTCCTGGGGAGGAGTGACGAAGGATCGAAGTCGGGAACACTGGACAGTGGCCCCGGGAAGTCAAGGGCTCCGCCTGGGAAGGGGCGGGAAGCGTGGCCCAAGGCCCGGCGGTGCCGTGGACGCTCCAGAGACGGGCAGTGGCGCAAGGCGCACAGCCCGGCCGCCTGGCGTGTGGGGCTACAGGAAGTGGAGTCTCGGTGGACCCTGGTGGCCGCCACGTCTGGGCGGGACTAGAGGAAGCTGCTCCGAAGGAGGCCGGGCCGCGGTTCTGCGGGCATTTGGCCGCGTGTCCCTTCCCCTCGGCGCCAGAGGAGGTTCGGCCTAGGCGGGCCCGGGGCCCCGGAAGCCTCTCTGGGCCGCGGTGCGGCCCAGCCAGAGACCACCGCGGGCAACGGGAGTTCCGCCGCCCTTGGCGGCAGCGGCCGAGGCGGGCCCACCGACCTTCTTCTGTCCAGCTCAGAGACGACACGTGGAGCCTGGCTACCCAGTGCCGAGGGCGCCCGAGGCCCAGCGAGAGCTGGCAGTCCGAGTCCAGAAGGGGACGGCGCTCGCGGGACGCAGGAGCCACCGCAGGAGGAGGCCTTCACCTGAGCCGAAGAGTCCAGTCAGTCGGTGGCTGCGCTGCCGTCTCGCGCGGTCTCCGGGATGGTGGCCCAGGCCTGACCTGGCCTGTCCCGAGGGCTCCCGGACGGGGCTCCCGGAGAGGAGAGGGCAGGACACGAGAGGAGAGGAGAGGAGCTGAGCAGAGCCCCGCCGAGTGGACCCCCGGGCCGTGCATTTGCAGCAGGCTTCAGCTTTCTCCCCACGAGGCCCTGAGCCTCAGTTCGGCGATGAGAAGGAAAGGCCCCGGCTTGCATTCCGGCCTGGCCCTCCGGGTCTCGGCCCTGTGCTTGCACCTGCAGCCCAGCCAGGGAATCAAGGGGAAGGGGTCTGAAGAAGCTGCCTGAAGCTCACCTCTGATGGACTGAGAGGAACGCCTCCCCCCCGCCCCTTGACCACCCTCTCCCCCATGACCACCACTCGTCCAGCTTGTCTGCCAAGGCCGGGAACGAGGTGCATACTCCTGGGCACGCGGCGGTGCCTTCGAGTCCCCGGCTGACCCGATAGGCCGCTTCTGGAGCAAGCTGTGCGGTGGCCCGTTCCTGCCCTTTTGCCCAGCTCTTATCTGCCGGGGCGGGGGTGCGTGGTGGGCTGGTGTGTGTGTGGGGGTCCGGTCCCGGGGCGGGGTGCGGTGTGGGGGAGGGCTTCCGACTGGGAGCAAGTCTCCAGGCTGGACCCCTCCCTCCCTCCCTCCACACGTACCCCTCCTGGAAGGGCGCTGAAACCCTCCCCGCGCCCCTCTCCTTTCGCGCCTGTGAGTCGCCCGACACGTTGTCAGGCCATCTTACGTGGGCAGAGCCTTTCCTTGGGGCCGGGTCCTGAGGTAGCTAGGCGCTCTGACTGGTGGCCCGCCGCAGGTGCCCTCAGCGTGCCCCTCTGGCCGGGGCCAACGGCGGCACCTGCAGAACGTGGAGCCGCTTGTGAAAACTCCCAGGAGTCTTCCCCAAACGAGAGGACCCCCGGGTCGTCCACGGGGAGGGAGGCCGAGGAATAGGGCGTCCCCCGGCCGCAGAGTTCCTGTTCCCGAGGTGAGCTCGGGTGCGGAAAACGGACCTGGATCCCCTCGCTGCGGACGGTGCCGTCCCTCTCTGCGTACCGATCGATCGTGGCCCGCTTGGCGTCCCATCGCCAGTGGGTCCTGGGTACCCTGTGTCCTGCGGCACAGGAAGGGCCTCACGGGATGCGGCGGGGCCTGGGATCGGGACTCTCTATGGCGGGAGCAAGAAGTAAAGAAACCGAAACCCAGATCCAACTGTGAGAGGGTGGAACGTGCACAGCGCCCCTGCGTTGCTCTTCCTCGTCTGCGTCTGGGAGCAAGCACTAACGAGGACACGTTCTCCGGGCTGTCTGCAGGGTGCTGCCCCCGACAGGGGACCGGGCGGCCACCTCCTCCCCTTTCCCCGTGGTCCACGGTGGCTGGGCCCGGGGCCTCCGCCGGGGCACCGGCAGCGGGTCCTGGGTCCCCGGTGGCCCTGAGACCCCAGGGACCCCACTGGCCGGCCTCGCTCCTGCAGGGAGGGCCAGGATCCAGGGGCCAGATGCCCTGGGGTGGGAGCTTCAGCTCCCTGTTCCTGAACATGGCGGCTGCCGAGGCCACGGCCCCGAGGGTGGGGAGCGCGGCGGGCCTGGCAGCCAGGGGCTCCTCGGTGGGCGAGCCCGGCCCCGAACCCCCACCGCGTGTGGCTTCCGCACCTACCGCGGAGGCGTGCCGGGCGGCCAGGTTCGGCCCGGGAATCCTCCCAGTGCTCCGAAGCCCGCCCTCCTCCCCGTCACGGGCCTTCCCCACGGTATGCACAGGCAGGGGCTGGAGGCCCCAGGCCGTGCTGAAAAAGCTTCCGCTTGATGGCACTGTTGCTCCAGAAATGCCCAGCGCCTTCGCGAGCGTGGCCTCTCCCTCCGCCCTTTGCGGATCAAAAAAGGCCCAGGGAAAAAGGCCCAGGGAGGCCCAAGAGCCACCCAAGCCTTCCGAGTGGGCTGGGACCTACTGGGGGGTTGGGGGAGGCGGTGTCTCTTCCTTTTGGGGCTTCTCCTTGGCAGTAGGAGCGCACAGGTAAAGACCTCCCAAGGAATCCGTGCCTCGGTGGGTCCATCTCCACACCCCTCTGGGAGGGGTCTGGAGTCCACGTTGCCTGGCCCACAGGTCCTGGCGACCGGGACCCTGTCATGTCTGCACACCTGGGGACGGGCATCCACCTGGGTCGTGTCGGGCAGAACCCTGGCTCTCTCAGGACGTTGATTCAGAGCCAGAGGTGGCACAGGGAGCTGGGTTCCTCGTCTTCCTGCGTGGTTGCCTCTCTGCTGTTCTCATCCCGCTACGTGAACTGGCTTAAGGGCTCAGGAGCAGGCCCGAGAGGGTCTAGGCCACTGTGGCAGCGGGAGGCACTGACGGGGACCCAAGGGAGCTGGGGCACATTGCCCCTGCTCACCTCCAGGGGCGTCAGGCGGTCACTCTGCCACGGAGTGCCCGGGGTCGGGGGTGCAGGGAGGTGGTTTGGAGTTGCTGGGACAGGTGTACATCCCAGCGGCTCCCCTCCATCCGCACAGACAGATGACCCTGGGGAGGGCCATCAGTTCAGCAGACCCTTCTGGGGAGCTCTCCATGGGAGTGTTGTCTGTACTCTCGCCTCAAACCCCCCGGACTCGTTCGTCGGTTCATTCACTCGTTCCCTGCTCCACTCGTTCATGCGTAAGCACGCAGGTACACGAACGTGTGCGTGGGCGCGCGTGCGTATCACGTGTGCGTCGTGCGTAAGCTCGTGTACGTGCGCCTACAGAGCGTGTACAAAAGGTCCCTTCTCTTGTACCTTCTCCCTGTAACCGCCTCGGGGGTGCCGCTGTGGATAGAACTTTCTCCCGGTCAAAGCCAAAGCCCTCGCCGTTGCTCGATGGCCGCTCCCAAGTTGTCCCCGTCTGCGGAGGGAAGCACGCGTCATTTCTGCGTGCGTATGTGTGCTCCCGGGGTTGAATGCAGGTGGGGGCAACGGGCCGCAGAGGGCTGTGTGCATGTCGCCTGCTCCCCGGCCCCAGCAGGCTCACGTAGCGATAGGTAGTCTTCTGCCTTTTCGGCTGCTCTCACGGCGCTATAGGCGTGCCGTGGCGTCGGCGCGTCTGTGCGGAGTCGACGTCGTGTCCTGCTAGGTCCCCTCCGTTTCTTTTCGGACAGCTGCCCAGGGTAGGGTGCCCTTGTCTGTGCCCGGAGGCAGGAGCGTAGGGTGTCTCACGTGCCCCTCCTCTTTGGACGCTAGGCTTCCGCCTTGTTCCTTCCTCTCCTCTTCTGTCTCCCACGGAAGTGGCTCTGAGGCGCGGGCCACTGAGTCTGTCGTTACCAGGGTGTGGGTGAGCGTGACCAGGGTACGTTCTCCGGCGTCGGCGTCCACCCAGAGGAGAGGAGCAGGGTAGATCTCATGTGGGCCACGTCCCAGAGCACGTGCCCTTATGCCCGGAAAGTACGTGCGGTGGACCTTTGTGCGGCCAGAGGGGAGACGAGTGGGTGCCCCTTTACCCACGCGTCCTAGGAACTGCTGGGAGGTTGTGGAGGACGCGCGCGGGCTTGCCAAGATACCTCGGGGTGTCCCGCCATAGTCCCACGGGTGCAGAGCCGAGGAGACAAGCTCCGCGCCTGTCAACACCAGGGTGTGATGGCTGTGCTTCCCGCCGGAAGGAGATTTAGGGGGATGACGGGATCAAGGTTTTCACTGGACGCGCTTCTCTGTGTACAAACCGTTTCTGTCTAACGACCCCCCTGCCCCGGCTGGCATCCGTGCCATTTCCGAAGGACGCGTGGAGTTGATTCTTCACGCTTGCGCCTCGTTCGGAAGTTTTTGGTTGGCCCGGGGGTGCCGGTACACTCGAGTAGGAACCGGAGGCACTCTCTCTCGAGGTTGCGCGGGCGGGGGTGTACGCGGACCCCCCCCCCAGCCCCCCGTTCACCGGCACCGTGGTGGTCCCACACTGAGTGATGGGCGTGCGGTTCTCTCTCGTTGCAGAGGAGGCAGAGCGGAAGGAAAGGAGGAAGAGGGAAACCGGGGACGTCGGTCATCTCCAGGCGCTGGTGTTCTGGGTGAGTGCGTGCTCTTTTGTTCTCTCCCCTTCCCCCGTCCGAAATAGTCTGTTTCATCAGAGGAAAAAGTCAGTGATTCTGCTAGTTCAGCAAGGCTCAAGAAGGAGGGACTCCCAGGTGGGATCGTGGCACGGGGACACTGGTGTACTGTGCCGGAGTTCTTGGCCACGGTAGGAAAGGCTCTCGAGTCAGATCCTGACTGGGGGGCCGGAAGAAAGAGGTGCATGGACGAGCATCTGTGTACGGTTACCCTAGGTGATCGGTACGTAGCATTTGAGGTCCGTGTCCTGCGGGGGCGGGGAGAGTGGAAAGGGATCGGGCCCGGGCCGCTTGCACCGGCACCAGGGCCCGGTCTGGGCTCCAGCCTCCGTGAAGCCAACCGCCCGTGACGTGATCACTCGGCGCCCCACCTCACCCCCGAGAAGCAGCAGTGCCAGCCCAGCCCGACGTGGGGGCCGGCGGTGGGGAGACCCTTTGAGGGGGAGCCAGGCCTCGTGGGCTTTTTGCCTCCTGTGCTCTGAGTGGAGCCCGTGATAGCCGTTCCTCCCGTCCTCTCCTGATCGCTCTTGGGCCCGGCTCTCTCCGCCGTGGCCCTCCACCAAGCCAGGAAGGACTCGGGGACGTGCCCTTGCGGGATGATGAAGGGGGGGCGCCCGCTGGGCGGCGTGGAGGTTTGGCACGGGGCAGCCCTCTGTGGGGCTCCTTGCACTCCCCAAGTCTGCCTCTTGACAAACCAAGGAACGTGACAGTGTGGGGCCTTCCAGGAGGTGTACGTCCCCTTCTTCCGTGTGGGACATGTCGCCTGAGTGGGTGCGTGACCGGCAGCCGGAGGTGTTTTCTTTCTGTCTCTGTTCCTCCCTTCTCCTTCCTGTCTTCTGTTGAAACAGTCTTGCCGGGAGGAGGACGCCTCCTACCCTGGCTCAGAGTGATTGAAGGCTTCTCCAGGCGGGCTGGTGAGCGTGTGGCGCCGTGGTTTAGCGAGGGGTCGGCGGCGCGGCTGACGTTCCGTGGTTAGCGAAGGGCGGAGGCAGGGTGCGAGCAGCAAGGGCAGCGTGGCATTTCTGGGGTGACACTGCCTTCCAGAGGACCCTGTTTGGCCATCCCAAGAGCCCTTCACGGTAATATCTGGGCGTCGAGTCAAGTCCTCCGGCGTGGGGCGTGGGTCCCGGAAGACGTGCACTCAGCACGGCGGGGCTCTTGTGGCTTTTCTTTCCTCGACGCACCTCAGTACCGCGGCTTGAAAGAATTGCCAAGGCCCGGAGGCGCAGCAGATTCGGAGTTAGAGAAAGAGAGGAAGGCGTGCTGAGACAGAAGCCAGGGAAAAGGAGAGAAGATGCGATCCCGTCCCGTCCCGTCCCGTCCCGTCCCTCCGGTTCTCTTCAGCACGGAGGACGCGTGGTGCTTCCCGAGGCGGCGGCGGACCAGAGCTCTCTTCTCTTTCCAAGGCCTCGTGTCCGCGGAGCACTTGGCATCCAGAGTGTGTTCCTTGAGCCAACATGGGTGGGGCCGGTGGCGGCAGTGCCCCCAGTGGCCCACCCCGCCCTCCACCCAAGTCAGTGCGACCAGGCAGGCGCTGAGAGGATGCTTAAGGGCAGGAACCTGTGTCTAAACCACATTCGCCAGTGCACCGCAAAGAAACTAAAGAGGAGTCCGCGGTGGCTCCCAGTCGCTCCGAGGTGTAAAGCACAGCGAGTTGGCGGGAGCCTACACCCACCCACACACCCACCCCGGGGGTGTCTTCCCATCCCTGGCCTTCCCCTGGGCGGTGTCAGGAGACTGACCCGCTCCGGCGTCTCTGGGGCAGCGCCCGGCGGCCCTCCCGACGGACCCGTGCGTGCCACCGTCCACGCCTGAACACCAAACCCCACTGCCACCCTCCCGCCCCCGGGCCGCCGCGGGAGAAGAGCCAGGTCCTCGGGGGAAGTCCATCGTCTCGGCATAGGAGGCCGAGCTCGTCCCGCACCGCGTCTGTGCCTGTGGGCTGCCGGCCCTTTGCTTCGGGCTGCTTGCCCCTCGGTGACTGGCGAGAAGGTGCCTCGCCGGGCACCGGCCAGACGTGACTGGATCTCTGTGGTCACACTCAGAGTGTTTTCCCGAGGCGTTAGGCAAATGTGGGCTGCTAAAGACACAGCTGCCGGTCCAACGGCTGGGTGCCTGGATGGGGAGTCCTAACGGCAGGCTAAGAGGACCCCACAGAGACGAGGCCCCGCAGGATGCAGGGCCAGAGTTTGAGGCGCGCCCCTCTGAAGTGGCCGGGTTGATGAGCCATCCTGCCTTTGGCAGGTTGGGCAGAGGTTGGCATTTCGTTTTTCCCTCGGCAAAGGGCAGAGGGAGAGGGCCTGGGGGAGGGGAAGGGGCAGGGCAGGTTGGCATTCGTGGTGCAGTAGTGCCATCAAGAGGAACGGGTCCGCCGATCCCGCGAACCCTGTACCCGTCCCTTCCTGGGGAGGAGTGACGAAGGATCGAAGTCGGGAACACTGGACAGTGGCCCCGGGAAGTCAAGGGCTCCGCCTGGGAAGGGGCGGGAAGCGTGGCCCAAGGCCCGGCGGTGCCGTGGACGCTCCAGAGACGGGCAGTGGCGCAAGGCGCACAGCCCGGCCGCCTGGCGTGTGGGGCTACAGGAAGTGGAGTCTCGGTGGACCCTGGTGGCCGCCACGTCTGGGCGGGACTAGAGGAAGCTGCTCCGAAGGAGGCCGGGCCGCGGTTCTGCGGGCATTTGGCCGCGTGTCCCTTCCCCTCGGCGCCAGAGGAGGTTCGGCCTAGGCGGGCCCGGGGCCCCGGAAGCCTCTCTGGGCCGCGGTGCGGCCCAGCCAGAGACCACCGCGGGCAACGGGAGTTCCGCCGCCCTTGGCGGCAGCGGCCGAGGCGGGCCCACCGACCTTCTTCTGTCCAGCTCAGAGACGACACGTGGAGCCTGGCTACCCAGTGCCGAGGGCGCCCGAGGCCCAGCGAGAGCTGGCAGTCCGAGTCCAGAAGGGGACGGCGCTCGCGGGACGCAGGAGCCACCGCAGGAGGAGGCCTTCACCTGAGCCGAAGAGTCCAGTCAGTCGGTGGCTGCGCTGCCGTCTCGCGCGGTCTCCGGGATGGTGGCCCAGGCCTGACCTGGCCTGTCCCGAGGGCTCCCGGACGGGGCTCCCGGAGAGGAGAGGGCAGGACACGAGAGGAGAGGAGAGGAGCTGAGCAGAGCCCCGCCGAGTGGACCCCCGGGCCGTGCATTTGCAGCAGGCTTCAGCTTTCTCCCCACGAGGCCCTGAGCCTCAGTTCGGCGATGAGAAGGAAAGGCCCCGGCTTGCATTCCGGCCTGGCCCTCCGGGTCTCGGCCCTGTGCTTGCACCTGCAGCCCAGCCAGGGAATCAAGGGGAAGGGGTCTGAAGAAGCTGCCTGAAGCTCACCTCTGATGGACTGAGAGGAACGCCTCCCCCCCGCCCCTTGACCACCCTCTCCCCCATGACCACCACTCGTCCAGCTTGTCTGCCAAGGCCGGGAACGAGGTGCATACTCCTGGGCACGCGGCGGTGCCTTCGAGTCCCCGGCTGACCCGATAGGCCGCTTCTGGAGCAAGCTGTGCGGTGGCCCGTTCCTGCCCTTTTGCCCAGCTCTTATCTGCCGGGGCGGGGGTGCGTGGTGGGCTGGTGTGTGTGTGGGGGTCCGGTCCCGGGGCGGGGTGCGGTGTGGGGGAGGGCTTCCGACTGGGAGCAGGTCTCCAGGCTGGACCCCTCCCTCCCTCCCTCCACACGTACCCCTCCTGGAAGGGCGCTGAAACCCTCCCCGCGCCCCTCTCCTTTCGCGCCTGTGAGTCGCCCGACACGTTGTCAGGCCATCTTACGTGGGCAGAGCCTTTCCTTGGGGCCGGGTCCTGAGGTAGCTAGGCGCTCTGACTGGTGGCCCGCCGCAGGTGCCCTCAGCCTGCCCCTCTGGCCGGGGCCAACGGCGGCACCTGCAGAACGTGGAGCCGCTTGTGAAAACTCCCAGGAGTCTTCCCCAAACGAGAGGACCCCCGGGTCGTCCACGGGGAGGGAGGCCGAGGAATAGGGCGTCCCCCGGCCGCAGAGTTCCTGTTCCCGAGGTGAGCTCGGGTGCGGAAAACGGACCTGGATCCCCTCGCTGCGGACGGTGCCGTCCCTCTCTGCGTACCGATCGATCGTGGCCCGCTTGGCGTCCCATCGCCAGTGGGTCCTGGGTACCCTGTGTCCTGCGGCACAGGAAGGGCCTCACGGGATGCGGCGGGGCCTGGGATCGGGACTCTCTATGGCGGGAGCAAGAAGTAAAGAAACCGAAACCCAGATCCAACTGTGAGAGGGTGGAACGTGCACAGCGCCCCTGCGTTGCTCTTCCTCGTCTGCGTCTGGGAGCAAGCACTAACGAGGACACGTTCTCCGGGCTGTCTGCAGGGTGCTGCCCCCGACAGGGGACCGGGCGGCCACCTCCTCCCCTTTCCCCGTGGTCCACGGTGGCTGGGCCCGGGGCCTCCGCCGGGGCACCGGCAGCGGGTCCTGGGTCCCCGGTGGCCCTGAGACCCCAGGGACCCCACTGGCCGGCCTCGCTCCTGCAGGGAGGGCCAGGATCCAGGGGCCAGATGCCCTGGGGTGGGAGCTTCAGCTCCCTGTTCCTGAACATGGCGGCTGCCGAGGCCACGGCCCCGAGGGTGGGGAGCGCGGCGGGCCTGGCAGCCAGGGGCTCCTCGGTGGGCGAGCCCGGCCCCGAACCCCCACCGCGTGTGGCTTCCGCACCTACCGCGGAGGCGTGCCGGGCGGCCAGGTTCGGCCCGGGAATCCTCCCAGTGCTCCGAAGCCCGCCCTCCTCCCCGTCACGGGCCTTCCCCACGGTATGCACAGGCAGGGGCTGGAGGCCCCAGGCCGTGCTGAAAAAGCTTCCGCTTGATGGCACTGTTGCTCCAGAAATGCCCAGCGCCTTCGCGAGCGTGGCCTCTCCCTCCGCCCTTTGCGGATCAAAAAAGGCCCAGGGAAAAAGGCCCAGGGAGGCCCAAGAGCCACCCAAGCCTTCCGAGTGGGCTGGGACCTACTGGGGGGTTGGGGGAGGCGGTGTCTCTTCCTTTTGGGGCTTCTCCTTGGCAGTAGGAGCGCACAGGTAAAGACCTCCCAAGGAATCCGTGCCTCGGTGGGTCCATCTCCACACCCCTCTGGGAGGGGTCTGGAGTCCACGTTGCCTGGCCCACAGGTCCTGGCGACCGGGACCCTGTCATGTCTGCACACCTGGGGACGGGCATCCACCTGGGTCGTGTCGGGCAGAACCCTGGCTCTCTCAGGACGTTGATTCAGAGCCAGAGGTGGCACAGGGAGCTGGGTTCCTCGTCTTCCTGCGTGGTTGCCTCTCTGCTGTTCTCATCCCGCTACGTGAACTGGCTTAAGGGCTCAGGAGCAGGCCCGAGAGGGTCTAGGCCACTGTGGCAGCGGGAGGCACTGACGGGGACCCAAGGGAGCTGGGGCACATTGCCCCTGCTCACCTCCAGGGGCGTCAGGCGGTCACTCTGCCACGGAGTGCCCGGGGTCGGGGGTGCAGGGAGGTGGTTTGGAGTTGCTGGGACAGGTGTACATCCCAGCGGCTCCCCTCCATCCGCACAGACAGATGACCCTGGGGAGGGCCATCAGTTCAGCAGACCCTTCTGGGGAGCTCTCCATGGGAGTGTTGTCTGTACTCTCGCCTCAAACCCCCCGGACTCGTTCGTCGGTTCATTCACTCGTTCCCTGCTCCACTCGTTCATGCGTAAGCACGCAGGTACACGAACGTGTGCGTGGGCGCGCGTGCGTATCACGTGTGCGTCGTGCGTAAGCTCGTGTACGTGCGCCTACAGAGCGTGTACAAAAGGTCCCTTCTCTTGTACCTTCTCCCTGTAACCGCCTCGGGGGTGCCGCTGTGGATAGAACTTTCTCCCGGTCAAAGCCAAAGCCCTCGCCGTTGCTCGATGGCCGCTCCCAAGTTGTCCCCGTCTGCGGAGGGAAGCACGCGTCATTTCTGCGTGCGTATGTGTGCTCCCGGGGTTGAATGCAGGTGGGGGCAACGGGCCGCAGAGGGCTGTGTGCATGTCGCCTGCTCCCTGGCCCCAGCAGGCTCACGTAGCGATAGGTAGTCTTCTGCCTTTTCGGCTGCTCTCACGGCGCTATAGGCGTGCCGTGGCGTCGGCGCGTCTGTGCGGAGTCGACGTCGTGTCCTGCTAGGTCCCCTCCGTTTCTTTTCGGACAGCTGCCCAGGGTAGGGTGCCCTTGTCTGTGCCCGGAGGCAGGAGCGTAGGGTGTCTCACGTGCCCCTCCTCTTTGGACGCTAGGCTTCCGCCTTGTTCCTTCCTCTCCTCTTCTGTCTCCCACGGAAGTGGCTCTGAGGCGCGGGCCACTGAGTCTGTCGTTACCAGGGTGTGGGTGAGCGTGACCAGGGTACGTTCTCCGGCGTCGGCGTCCACCCAGAGGAGAGGAGCAGGGTAGATCTCATGTGGGCCACGTCCCAGAGCACGTGCCCTTATGCCCGGAAAGTACGTGCGGTGGACCTTTGTGCGGCCAGAGGGGAGACGAGTGGGTGCCCCTTTACCCACGCGTCCTAGGAACTGCTGGGAGGTTGTGGAGGACGCGCGCGGGCTTGCCAAGATACCTCGGGGTGTCCCGCCATAGTCCCACGGGTGCAGAGCCGAGGAGACAAGCTCCGCGCCTGTCAACACCAGGGTGTGATGGCTGTGCTTCCCGCCGGAAGGAGATTTAGGGGGATGACGGGATCAAGGTTTTCACTGGACGCGCTTCTCTGTGTACAAACCGTTTCTGTCTAACGACCCCCCTGCCCCGGCTGGCATCCGTGCCATTTCCGAAGGACGCGTGGAGTTGATTCTTCACGCTTGCGCCTCGTTCGGAAGTTTTTGGTTGGCCCGGGGGTGCCGGTACACTCGAGTAGGAACCGGAGGCACTCTCTCTCGAGGTTGCGCGGGCGGGGGTGTACGCGGACCCCCCCCCCAGCCCCCCGTTCACCGGCACCGTGGTGGTCCCACACTGAGTGATGGGCGTGCGGTTCTCTCTCGTTGCAGAGGAGGCAGAGCGGAAGGAAAGGAGGAAGAGGGAAACCGGGGACGTCGGTCATCTCCAGGCGCTGGTGTTCTGGGTGAGTGCGTGCTCTTTTGTTCTCTCCCCTTCCCCCGTCCGAAATAGTCTGTTTCATCAGAGGAAAAAGTCAGTGATTCTGCTAGTTCAGCAAGGCTCAAGAAGGAGGGACTCCCAGGTGGGATCGTGGCACGGGGACACTGGTGTACTGTGCCGGAGTTCTTGGCCACGGTAGGAAAGGCTCTCGAGTCAGATCCTGACTGGGGGGCCGGAAGAAAGAGGTGCATGGACGAGCATCTGTGTACGGTTACCCTAGGTGATCGGTACGTAGCATTTGAGGTCCGTGTCCTGCGGGGGCGGGGAGAGTGGAAAGGGATCGGGCCCGGGCCGCTTGCACCGGCACCAGGGCCCGGTCTGGGCTCCAGCCTCCGTGAAGCCAACCGCCCGTGACGTGATCACTCGGCGCCCCACCTCACCCCCGAGAAGCAGCAGTGCCAGCCCAGCCCGACGTGGGGGCCGGCGGTGGGGAGACCCTTTGAGGGGGAGCCAGGCCTCGTGGGCTTTTTGCCTCCTGTGCTCTGAGTGGAGCCCGTGATAGCCGTTCCTCCCGTCCTCTCCTGATCGCTCTTGGGCCCGGCTCTCTCCGCCGTGGCCCTCCACCAAGCCAGGAAGGACTCGGGGACGTGCCCTTGCGGGATGATGAAGGGGGGGCGCCCGCTGGGCGGCGTGGAGGTTTGGCACGGGGCAGCCCTCTGTGGGGCTCCTTGCACTCCCCAAGTCTGCCTCTTGACAAACCAAGGAACGTGACAGTGTGGGGCCTTCCAGGAGGTGTACGTCCCCTTCTTCCGTGTGGGACATGTCGCCTGAGTGGGTGCGTGACCGGCAGCCGGAGGTGTTTTCTTTCTGTCTCTGTTCCTCCCTTCTCCTTCCTGTCTTCTGTTGAAACAGTCTTGCCGGGAGGAGGACGCCTCCTACCCTGGCTCAGAGTGATTGAAGGCTTCTCCAGGCGGGCTGGTGAGCGTGTGGCGCCGTGGTTTAGCGAGGGGTCGGCGGCGCGGCTGACGTTCCGTGGTTAGCGAAGGGCGGAGGCAGGGTGCGAGCAGCAAGGGCAGCGTGGCATTTCTGGGGTGACACTGCCTTCCAGAGGACCCTGTTTGGCCATCCCAAGAGCCCTTCACGGTAATATCTGGGCGTCGAGTCAAGTCCTCCGGCGTGGGGCGTGGGTCCCGGAAGACGTGCACTCAGCACGGCGGGGCTCTTGTGGCTTTTCTTTCCTCGACGCACCTCAGTACCGCGGCTTGAAAGAATTGCCAAGGCCCGGAGGCGCAGCAGATTCGGAGTTAGAGAAAGAGAGGAAGGCGTGCTGAGACAGAAGCCAGGGAAAAGGAGAGAAGATGCGATCCCGTCCCGTCCCGTCCCGTCCCGTCCCTCCGGTTCTCTTCAGCACGGAGGACGCGTGGTGCTTCCCGAGGCGGCGGCGGACCAGAGCTCTCTTCTCTTTCCAAGGCCTCGTGTCCGCGGAGCACTTGGCATCCAGAGTGTGTTCCTTGAGCCAACATGGGTGGGGCCGGTGGCGGCAGTGCCCCCAGTGGCCCACCCCGCCCTCCACCCAAGTCAGTGCGACCAGGCAGGCGCTGAGAGGATGCTTAAGGGCAGGAACCTGTGTCTAAACCACATTCGCCAGTGCACCGCAAAGAAACTAAAGAGGAGTCCGCGGTGGCTCCCAGTCGCTCCGAGGTGTAAAGCACAGCGAGTTGGCGGGAGCCTACACCCACCCACACACCCACCCCGGGGGTGTCTTCCCATCCCTGGCCTTCCCCTGGGCGGTGTCAGGAGACTGACCCGCTCCGGCGTCTCTGGGGCAGCGCCCGGCGGCCCTCCCGACGGACCCGTGCGTGCCACCGTCCACGCCTGAACACCAAACCCCACTGCCACCCTCCCGCCCCCGGGCCGCCGCGGGAGAAGAGCCAGGTCCTCGGGGGAAGTCCATCGTCTCGGCATAGGAGGCCGAGCTCGTCCCGCACCGCGTCTGTGCCTGTGGGCTGCCGGCCCTTTGCTTCGGGCTGCTTGCCCCTCGGTGACTGGCGAGAAGGTGCCTCGCCGGGCACCGGCCAGACGTGACTGGATCTCTGTGGTCACACTCAGAGTGTTTTCCCGAGGCGTTAGGCAAATGTGGGCTGCTAAAGACACAGCTGCCGGTCCAACGGCTGGGTGCCTGGATGGGGAGTCCTAACGGCAGGCTAAGAGGACCCCACAGAGACGAGGCCCCGCAGGATGCAGGGCCAGAGTTTGAGGCGCGCCCCTCTGAAGTGGCCGGGTTGATGAGCCATCCTGCCTTTGGCAGGTTGGGCAGAGGTTGGCATTTCGTTTTTCCCTCGGCAAAGGGCAGAGGGAGAGGGCCTGGGGGAGGGGAAGGGGCAGGGCAGGTTGGCATTCGTGGTGCAGTAGTGCCATCAAGAGGAACGGGTCCGCCGATCCCGCGAACCCTGTACCCGTCCCTTCCTGGGGAGGAGTGACGAAGGATCGAAGTCGGGAACACTGGACAGTGGCCCCGGGAAGTCAAGGGCTCCGCCTGGGAAGGGGCGGGAAGCGTGGCCCAAGGCCCGGCGGTGCCGTGGACGCTCCAGAGACGGGCAGTGGCGCAAGGCGCACAGCCCGGCCGCCTGGCGTGTGGGGCTACAGGAAGTGGAGTCTCGGTGGACCCTGGTGGCCGCCACGTCTGGGCGGGACTAGAGGAAGCTGCTCCGAAGGAGGCCGGGCCGCGGTTCTGCGGGCATTTGGCCGCGTGTCCCTTCCCCTCGGCGCCAGAGGAGGTTCGGCCTAGGCGGGCCCGGGGCCCCGGAAGCCTCTCTGGGCCGCGGTGCGGCCCAGCCAGAGACCACCGCGGGCAACGGGAGTTCCGCCGCCCTTGGCGGCAGCGGCCGAGGCGGGCCCACCGACCTTCTTCTGTCCAGCTCAGAGACGACACGTGGAGCCTGGCTACCCAGTGCCGAGGGCGCCCGAGGCCCAGCGAGAGCTGGCAGTCCGAGTCCAGAAGGGGACGGCGCTCGCGGGACGCAGGAGCCACCGCAGGAGGAGGCCTTCACCTGAGCCGAAGAGTCCAGTCAGTCGGTGGCTGCGCTGCCGTCTCGCGCGGTCTCCGGGATGGTGGCCCAGGCCTGACCTGGCCTGTCCCGAGGGCTCCCGGACGGGGCTCCCGGAGAGGAGAGGGCAGGACACGAGAGGAGAGGAGAGGAGCTGAGCAGAGCCCCGCCGAGTGGACCCCCGGGCCGTGCATTTGCAGCAGGCTTCAGCTTTCTCCCCACGAGGCCCTGAGCCTCAGTTCGGCGATGAGAAGGAAAGGCCCCGGCTTGCATTCCGGCCTGGCCCTCCGGGTCTCGGCCCTGTGCTTGCACCTGCAGCCCAGCCAGGGAATCAAGGGGAAGGGGTCTGAAGAAGCTGCCTGAAGCTCACCTCTGATGGACTGAGAGGAACGCCTCCCCCCCGCCCCTTGACCACCCTCTCCCCCATGACCACCACTCGTCCAGCTTGTCTGCCAAGGCCGGGAACGAGGTGCATACTCCTGGGCACGCGGCGGTGCCTTCGAGTCCCCGGCTGACCCGATAGGCCGCTTCTGGAGCAAGCTGTGCGGTGGCCCGTTCCTGCCCTTTTGCCCAGCTCTTATCTGCCGGGGCGGGGGTGCGTGGTGGGCTGGTGTGTGTGTGGGGGTCCGGTCCCGGGGCGGGGTGCGGTGTGGGGGAGGGCTTCCGACTGGGAGCAGGTCTCCAGGCTGGACCCCTCCCTCCCTCCCTCCACACGTACCCCTCCTGGAAGGGCGCTGAAACCCTCCCCGCGCCCCTCTCCTTTCGCGCCTGTGAGTCGCCCGACACGTTGTCAGGCCATCTTACGTGGGCAGAGCCTTTCCTTGGGGCCGGGTCCTGAGGTAGCTAGGCGCTCTGACTGGTGGCCCGCCGCAGGTGCCCTCAGCCTGCCCCTCTGGCCGGGGCCAACGGCGGCACCTGCAGAACGTGGAGCCGCTTGTGAAAACTCCCAGGAGTCTTCCCCAAACGAGAGGACCCCCGGGTCGTCCACGGGGAGGGAGGCCGAGGAATAGGGCGTCCCCCGGCCGCAGAGTTCCTGTTCCCGAGGTGAGCTCGGGTGCGGAAAACGGACCTGGATCCCCTCGCTGCGGACGGTGCCGTCCCTCTCTGCGTACCGATCGATCGTGGCCCGCTTGGCGTCCCATCGCCAGTGGGTCCTGGGTACCCTGTGTCCTGCGGCACAGGAAGGGCCTCACGGGATGCGGCGGGGCCTGGGATCGGGACTCTCTATGGCGGGAGCAAGAAGTAAAGAAACCGAAACCCAGATCCAACTGTGAGAGGGTGGAACGTGCACAGCGCCCCTGCGTTGCTCTTCCTCGTCTGCGTCTGGGAGCAAGCACTAACGAGGACACGTTCTCCGGGCTGTCTGCAGGGTGCTGCCCCCGACAGGGGACCGGGCGGCCACCTCCTCCCCTTTCCCCGTGGTCCACGGTGGCTGGGCCCGGGGCCTCCGCCGGGGCACCGGCAGCGGGTCCTGGGTCCCCGGTGGCCCTGAGACCCCAGGGACCCCACTGGCCGGCCTCGCTCCTGCAGGGAGGGCCAGGATCCAGGGGCCAGATGCCCTGGGGTGGGAGCTTCAGCTCCCTGTTCCTGAACATGGCGGCTGCCGAGGCCACGGCCCCGAGGGTGGGGAGCGCGGCGGGCCTGGCAGCCAGGGGCTCCTCGGTGGGCGAGCCCGGCCCCGAACCCCCACCGCGTGTGGCTTCCGCACCTACCGCGGAGGCGTGCCGGGCGGCCAGGTTCGGCCCGGGAATCCTCCCAGTGCTCCGAAGCCCGCCCTCCTCCCCGTCACGGGCCTTCCCCACGGTATGCACAGGCAGGGGCTGGAGGCCCCAGGCCGTGCTGAAAAAGCTTCCGCTTGATGGCACTGTTGCTCCAGAAATGCCCAGCGCCTTCGCGAGCGTGGCCTCTCCCTCCGCCCTTGGCGGATCAAAAAAGGCCCAGGGAAAAAGGCCCAGGGAGGCCCAAGAGCCACCCAAGCCTTCCGAGTGGGCTGGGACCTACTGGGGGGTTGGGGGAGGCGGTGTCTCTTCCTTTTGGGGCTTCTCCTTGGCAGTAGGAGCGCACAGGTAAAGACCTCCCAAGGAATCCGTGCCTCGGTGGGTCCATCTCCACACCCCTCTGGGAGGGGTCTGGAGTCCACGTTGCCTGGCCCACAGGTCCTGGCGACCGGGACCCTGTCATGTCTGCACACCTGGGGACGGGCATCCACCTGGGTCGTGTCGGGCAGAACCCTGGCTCTCTCAGGACGTTGATTCAGAGCCAGAGGTGGCACAGGGAGCTGGGTTCCTCGTCTTCCTGCGTGGTTGCCTCTCTGCTGTTCTCATCCCGCTACGTGAACTGGCTTAAGGGCTCAGGAGCAGGCCCGAGAGGGTCTAGGCCACTGTGGCAGCGGGAGGCACTGACGGGGACCCAAGGGAGCTGGGGCACATTGCCCCTGCTCACCTCCAGGGGCGTCAGGCGGTCACTCTGCCACGGAGTGCCCGGGGTCGGGGGTGCAGGGAGGTGGTTTGGAGTTGCTGGGACAGGTGTACATCCCAGCGGCTCCCCTCCATCCGCACAGACAGATGACCCTGGGGAGGGCCATCAGTTCAGCAGACCCTTCTGGGGAGCTCTCCATGGGAGTGTTGTCTGTACTCTCGCCTCAAACCCCCCGGACTCGTTCGTCGGTTCATTCACTCGTTCCCTGCTCCACTCGTTCATGCGTAAGCACGCAGGTACACGAACGTGTGCGTGGGCGCGCGTGCGTATCACGTGTGCGTCGTGCGTAAGCTCGTGTACGTGCGCCTACAGAGCGTGTACAAAAGGTCCCTTCTCTTGTACCTTCTCCCTGTAACCGCCTCGGGGGTGCCGCTGTGGATAGAACTTTCTCCCGGTCAAAGCCAAAGCCCTCGCCGTTGCTCGATGGCCGCTCCCAAGTTGTCCCCGTCTGCGGAGGGAAGCACGCGTCATTTCTGCGTGCGTATGTGTGCTCCCGGGGTTGAATGCAGGTGGGGGCAACGGGCCGCAGAGGGCTGTGTGCATGTCGCCTGCTCCCCGGCCCCAGCAGGCTCACGTAGCGATAGGTAGTCTTCTGCCTTTTCGGCTGCTCTCACGGCGCTATAGGCGTGCCGTGGCGTCGGCGCGTCTGTGCGGAGTCGACGTCGTGTCCTGCTAGGTCCCCTCCGTTTCTTTTCGGACAGCTGCCCAGGGTAGGGTGCCCTTGTCTGTGCCCGGAGGCAGGAGCGTAGGGTGTCTCACGTGCCCCTCCTCTTTGGACGCTAGGCTTCCGCCTTGTTCCTTCCTCTCCTCTTCTGTCTCCCACGGAAGTGGCTCTGAGGCGCGGGCCACTGAGTCTGTCGTTACCAGGGTGTGGGTGAGCGTGACCAGGGTACGTTCTCCGGCGTCGGCGTCCACCCAGAGGAGAGGAGCAGGGTAGATCTCATGTGGGCCACGTCCCAGAGCACGTGCCCTTATGCCCGGAAAGTACGTGCGGTGGACCTTTGTGCGGCCAGAGGGGAGACGAGTGGGTGCCCCTTTACCCACGCGTCCTAGGAACTGCTGGGAGGTTGTGGAGGACGCGCGCGGGCTTGCCAAGATACCTCGGGGTGTCCCGCCATAGTCCCACGGGTGCAGAGCCGAGGAGACAAGCTCCGCGCCTGTCAACACCAGGGTGTGATGGCTGTGCTTCCCGCCGGAAGGAGATTTAGGGGGATGACGGGATCAAGGTTTTCACTGGACGCGCTTCTCTGTGTACAAACCGTTTCTGTCTAACGACCCCCCTGCCCCGGCTGGCATCCGTGCCATTTCCGAAGGACGCGTGGAGTTGATTCTTCACGCTTGCGCCTCGTTCGGAAGTTTTTGGTTGGCCCGGGGGTGCCGGTACACTCGAGTAGGAACCGGAGGCACTCTCTCTCGAGGTTGCGCGGGCGGGGGTGTACGCGGACCCCCCCCCCAGCCCCCCGTTCACCGGCACCGTGGTGGTCCCACACTGAGTGATGGGCGTGCGGTTCTCTCTCGTTGCAGAGGAGGCAGAGCGGAAGGAAAGGAGGAAGAGGGAAACCGGGGACGTCGGTCATCTCCAGGCGCTGGTGTTCTGGGTGAGTGCGTGCTCTTTTGTTCTCTCCCCTTCCCCCGTCCGAAATAGTCTGTTTCATCAGAGGAAAAAGTCAGTGATTCTGCTAGTTCAGCAAGGCTCAAGAAGGAGGGACTCCCAGGTGGGATCGTGGCACGGGGACACTGGTGTACTGTGCCGGAGTTCTTGGCCACGGTAGGAAAGGCTCTCGAGTCAGATCCTGACTGGGGGGCCGGAAGAAAGAGGTGCATGGACGAGCATCTGTGTACGGTTACCCTAGGTGATCGGTACGTAGCATTTGAGGTCCGTGTCCTGCGGGGGCGGGGAGAGTGGAAAGGGATCGGGCCCGGGCCGCTTGCACCGGCACCAGGGCCCGGTCTGGGCTCCAGCCTCCGTGAAGCCAACCGCCCGTGACGTGATCACTCGGCGCCCCACCTCACCCCCGAGAAGCAGCAGTGCCAGCCCAGCCCGACGTGGGGGCCGGCGGTGGGGAGACCCTTTGAGGGGGAGCCAGGCCTCGTGGGCTTTTTGCCTCCTGTGCTCTGAGTGGAGCCCGTGATAGCCGTTCCTCCCGTCCTCTCCTGATCGCTCTTGGGCCCGGCTCTCTCCGCCGTGGCCCTCCACCAAGCCAGGAAGGACTCGGGGACGTGCCCTTGCGGGATGATGAAGGGGGGGCGCCCGCTGGGCGGCGTGGAGGTTTGGCACGGGGCAGCCCTCTGTGGGGCTCCTTGCACTCCCCAAGTCTGCCTCTTGACAAACCAAGGAACGTGACAGTGTGGGGCCTTCCAGGAGGTGTACGTCCCCTTCTTCCGTGTGGGACATGTCGCCTGAGTGGGTGCGTGACCGGCAGCCGGAGGTGTTTTCTTTCTGTCTCTGTTCCTCCCTTCTCCTTCCTGTCTTCTGTTGAAACAGTCTTGCCGGGAGGAGGACGCCTCCTACCCTGGCTCAGAGTGATTGAAGGCTTCTCCAGGCGGGCTGGTGAGCGTGTGGCGCCGTGGTTTAGCGAGGGGTCGGCGGCGCGGCTGACGTTCCGTGGTTAGCGAAGGGCGGAGGCAGGGTGCGAGCAGCAAGGGCAGCGTGGCATTTCTGGGGTGACACTGCCTTCCAGAGGACCCTGTTTGGCCATCCCAAGAGCCCTTCACGGTAATATCTGGGCGTCGAGTCAAGTCCTCCGGCGTGGGGCGTGGGTCCCGGAAGACGTGCACTCAGCACGGCGGGGCTCTTGTGGCTTTTCTTTCCTCGACGCACCTCAGTACCGCGGCTTGAAAGAATTGCCAAGGCCCGGAGGCGCAGCAGATTCGGAGTTAGAGAAAGAGAGGAAGGCGTGCTGAGACAGAAGCCAGGGAAAAGGAGAGAAGATGCGATCCCGTCCCGTCCCGTCCCGTCCCGTCCCTCCGGTTCTCTTCAGCACGGAGGACGCGTGGTGCTTCCCGAGGCGGCGGCGGACCAGAGCTCTCTTCTCTTTCCAAGGCCTCGTGTCCGCGGAGCACTTGGCATCCAGAGTGTGTTCCTTGAGCCAACATGGGTGGGGCCGGTGGCGGCAGTGCCCCCAGTGGCCCACCCCGCCCTCCACCCAAGTCAGTGCGACCAGGCAGGCGCTGAGAGGATGCTTAAGGGCAGGAACCTGTGTCTAAACCACATTCGCCAGTGCACCGCAAAGAAACTAAAGAGGAGTCCGCGGTGGCTCCCAGTCGCTCCGAGGTGTAAAGCACAGCGAGTTGGCGGGAGCCTACACCCACCCACACACCCACCCCGGGGGTGTCTTCCCATCCCTGGCCTTCCCCTGGGCGGTGTCAGGAGACTGACCCGCTCCGGCGTCTCTGGGGCAGCGCCCGGCGGCCCTCCCGACGGACCCGTGCGTGCCACCGTCCACGCCTGAACACCAAACCCCACTGCCACCCTCCCGCCCCCGGGCCGCCGCGGGAGAAGAGCCAGGTCCTCGGGGGAAGTCCATCGTCTCGGCATAGGAGGCCGAGCTCGTCCCGCACCGCGTCTGTGCCTGTGGGCTGCCGGCCCTTTGCTTCGGGCTGCTTGCCCCTCGGTGACTGGCGAGAAGGTGCCTCGCCGGGCACCGGCCAGACGTGACTGGATCTCTGTGGTCACACTCAGAGTGTTTTCCCGAGGCGTTAGGCAAATGTGGGCTGCTAAAGACACAGCTGCCGGTCCAACGGCTGGGTGCCTGGATGGGGAGTCCTAACGGCAGGCTAAGAGGACCCCACAGAGACGAGGCCCCGCAGGATGCAGGGCCAGAGTTTGAGGCGCGCCCCTCTGAAGTGGCCGGGTTGATGAGCCATCCTGCCTTTGGCAGGTTGGGCAGAGGTTGGCATTTCGTTTTTCCCTCGGCAAAGGGCAGAGGGAGAGGGCCTGGGGGAGGGGAAGGGGCAGGGCAGGTTGGCATTCGTGGTGCAGTAGTGCCATCAAGAGGAACGGGTCCGCCGATCCCGCGAACCCTGTACCCGTCCCTTCCTGGGGAGGAGTGACGAAGGATCGAAGTCGGGAACACTGGACAGTGGCCCCGGGAAGTCAAGGGCTCCGCCTGGGAAGGGGCGGGAAGCGTGGCCCAAGGCCCGGCGGTGCCGTGGACGCTCCAGAGACGGGCAGTGGCGCAAGGCGCACAGCCCGGCCGCCTGGCGTGTGGGGCTACAGGAAGTGGAGTCTCGGTGGACCCTGGTGGCCGCCACGTCTGGGCGGGACTAGAGGAAGCTGCTCCGAAGGAGGCCGGGCCGCGGTTCTGCGGGCATTTGGCCGCGTGTCCCTTCCCCTCGGCGCCAGAGGAGGTTCGGCCTAGGCGGGCCCGGGGCCCCGGAAGCCTCTCTGGGCCGCGGTGCGGCCCAGCCAGAGACCACCGCGGGCAACGGGAGTTCCGCCGCCCTTGGCGGCAGCGGCCGAGGCGGGCCCACCGACCTTCTTCTGTCCAGCTCAGAGACGACACGTGGAGCCTGGCTACCCAGTGCCGAGGGCGCCCGAGGCCCAGCGAGAGCTGGCAGTCCGAGTCCAGAAGGGGACGGCGCTCGCGGGACGCAGGAGCCACCGCAGGAGGAGGCCTTCACCTGAGCCGAAGAGTCCAGTCAGTCGGTGGCTGCGCTGCCGTCTCGCGCGGTCTCCGGGATGGTGGCCCAGGCCTGACCTGGCCTGTCCCGAGGGCTCCCGGACGGGGCTCCCGGAGAGGAGAGGGCAGGACACGAGAGGAGAGGAGAGGAGCTGAGCAGAGCCCCGCCGAGTGGACCCCCGGGCCGTGCATTTGCAGCAGGCTTCAGCTTTCTCCCCACGAGGCCCTGAGCCTCAGTTCGGCGATGAGAAGGAAAGGCCCCGGCTTGCATTCCGGCCTGGCCCTCCGGGTCTCGGCCCTGTGCTTGCACCTGCAGCCCAGCCAGGGAATCAAGGGGAAGGGGTCTGAAGAAGCTGCCTGAAGCTCACC
Source organism: Globicephala melas (assembly GCF_963455315.2). Classification (NCBI taxonomy): domain Eukaryota; kingdom Metazoa; phylum Chordata; class Mammalia; order Artiodactyla; family Delphinidae; genus Globicephala; species Globicephala melas. The sequence continues at coordinate 30,297,493 of NC_083335.1, read as the reverse complement.
TCTGATGGACTGAGAGGAACGCCTCCCCCCCGCCCCTTGACCACCCTCTCCCCCATGACCACCACTCGTCCAGCTTGTCTGCCAAGGCCGGGAACGAGGTGCATACTCCTGGGCACGCGGCGGTGCCTTCGAGTCCCCGGCTGACCCGATAGGCCGCTTCTGGAGCAAGCTGTGCGGTGGCCCGTTCCTGCCCTTTTGCCCAGCTCTTATCTGCCGGGGCGGGGGTGCGTGGTGGGCTGGTGTGTGTGTGGGGGTCCGGTCCCGGGGCGGGGTGCGGTGTGGGGGAGGGTTTCCGACTGGGAGCAGGTCTCCAGGCTGGACCCCTCCCTCCCTCCCTCCACACGTACCCCTCCTGGAAGGGCGCTGAAACCCTCCCCGCGCCCCTCTCCTTTCGCGCCTGTGAGTCGCCCGACACGTTGTCAGGCCATCTTACGTGGGCAGAGCCTTTCCTTGGGGCCGGGTCCTGAGGTAGCTAGGCGCTCTGACTGGTGGCCCGCCGCAGGTGCCCTCAGCGTGCCCCTCTGGCCGGGGCCAACGGCGGCACCTGCAGAACGTGGAGCCGCTTGTGAAAACTCCCAGGAGTCTTCCCCAAACGAGAGGACCCCCGGGTCGTCCACGGGGAGGGAGGCCGAGGAATAGGGCGTCCCCCGGCCGCAGAGTTCCTGTTCCCGAGGTGAGCTCGGGTGCGGAAAACGGACCTGGATCCCCTCGCTGCGGACGGTGCCGTCCCTCTCTGCGTACCGATCGATCGTGGCCCGCTTGGCGTCCCATCGCCAGTGGGTCCTGGGTACCCTGTGTCCTGCGGCACAGGAAGGGCCTCACGGGATGCGGCGGGGCCTGGGATCGGGACTCTCTATGGCGGGAGCAAGAAGTAAAGAAACCGAAACCCAGATCCAACTGTGAGAGGGTGGAACGTGCACAGCGCCCCTGCGTTGCTCTTCCTCGTCTGCGTCTGGGAGCAAGCACTAACGAGGACACGTTCTCCGGGCTGTCTGCAGGGTGCTGCCCCCGACAGGGGACCGGGCGGCCACCTCCTCCCCTTTCCCCGTGGTCCACGGTGGCTGGGCCCGGGGCCTCCGCCGGGGCACCGGCAGCGGGTCCTGGGTCCCCGGTGGCCCTGAGACCCCAGGGACCCCACTGGCCGGCCTCGCTCCTGCAGGGAGGGCCAGGATCCAGGGGCCAGATGCCCTGGGGTGGGAGCTTCAGCTCCCTGTTCCTGAACATGGCGGCTGCCGAGGCCACGGCCCCGAGGGTGGGGAGCGCGGCGGGCCTGGCAGCCAGGGGCTCCTCGGTGGGCGAGCCCGGCCCCGAACCCCCACCGCGTGTGGCTTCCGCACCTACCGCGGAGGCGTGCCGGGCGGCCAGGTTCGGCCCGGGAATCCTCCCAGTGCTCCGAAGCCCGCCCTCCTCCCCGTCACGGGCCTTCCCCACGGTATGCACAGGCAGGGGCTGGAGGCCCCAGGCCGTGCTGAAAAAGCTTCCGCTTGATGGCACTGTTGCTCCAGAAATGCCCAGCGCCTTCGCGAGCGTGGCCTCTCCCTCCGCCCTTTGCGGATCAAAAAAGGCCCAGGGAAAAAGGCCCAGGGAGGCCCAAGAGCCACCCAAGCCTTCCGAGTGGGCTGGGACCTACTGGGGGGTTGGGGGAGGCGGTGTCTCTTCCTTTTGGGGCTTCTCCTTGGCAGTAGGAGCGCACAGGTAAAGACCTCCCAAGGAATCCGTGCCTCGGTGGGTCCATCTCCACACCCCTCTGGGAGGGGTCTGGAGTCCACGTTGCCTGGCCCACAGGTCCTGGCGACCGGGACCCTGTCATGTCTGCACACCTGGGGACGGGCATCCACCTGGGTCGTGTCGGGCAGAACCCTGGCTCTCTCAGGACGTTGATTCAGAGCCAGAGGTGGCACAGGGAGCTGGGTTCCTCGTCTTCCTGCGTGGTTGCCTCTCTGCTGTTCTCATCCCGCTACGTGAACTGGCTTAAGGGCTCAGGAGCAGGCCCGAGAGGGTCTAGGCCACTGTGGCAGCGGGAGGCACTGACGGGGACCCAAGGGAGCTGGGGCACATTGCCCCTGCTCACCTCCAGGGGCGTCAGGCGGTCACTCTGCCACGGAGTGCCCGGGGTCGGGGGTGCAGGGAGGTGGTTTGGAGTTGCTGGGACAGGTGTACATCCCAGCGGCTCCCCTCCATCCGCACAGACAGATGACCCTGGGGAGGGCCATCAGTTCAGCAGACCCTTCTGGGGAGCTCTCCATGGGAGTGTTGTCTGTACTCTCGCCTCAAACCCCCCGGACTCGTTCGTCGGTTCATTCACTCGTTCCCTGCTCCACTCGTTCATGCGTAAGCACGCAGGTACACGAACGTGTGCGTGGGCGCGCGTGCGTATCACGTGTGCGTCGTGCGTAAGCTCGTGTACGTGCGCCTACAGAGCGTGTACAAAAGGTCCCTTCTCTTGTACCTTCTCCCTGTAACCGCCTCGGGGGTGCCGCTGTGGATAGAACTTTCTCCCGGTCAAAGCCAAAGCCCTCGCCGTTGCTCGATGGCCGCTCCCAAGTTGTCCCCGTCTGCGGAGGGAAGCACGCGTCATTTCTGCGTGCGTATGTGTGCTCCCGGGGTTGAATGCAGGTGGGGGCAACGGGCCGCAGAGGGCTGTGTGCATGTCGCCTGCTCCCCGGCCCCAGCAGGCTCACGTAGCGATAGGTAGTCTTCTGCCTTTTCGGCTGCTCTCACGGCGCTATAGGCGTGCCGTGGCGTCGGCGCGTCTGTGCGGAGTCGACGTCGTGTCCTGCTAGGTCCCCTCCGTTTCTTTTCGGACAGCTGCCCAGGGTAGGGTGCCCTTGTCTGTGCCCGGAGGCAGGAGCGTAGGGTGTCTCACGTGCCCCTCCTCTTTGGACGCTAGGCTTCCGCCTTGTTCCTTCCTCTCCTCTTCTGTCTCCCACGGAAGTGGCTCTGAGGCGCGGGCCACTGAGTCTGTCGTTACCAGGGTGTGGGTGAGCGTGACCAGGGTACGTTCTCCGGCGTCGGCGTCCACCCAGAGGAGAGGAGCAGGGTAGATCTCATGTGGGCCACGTCCCAGAGCACGTGCCCTTATGCCCGGAAAGTACGTGCGGTGGACCTTTGTGCGGCCAGAGGGGAGACGAGTGGGTGCCCCTTTACCCACGCGTCCTAGGAACTGCTGGGAGGTTGTGGAGGACGCGCGCGGGCTTGCCAAGATACCTCGGGGTGTCCCGCCATAGTCCCACGGGTGCAGAGCCGAGGAGACAAGCTCCGCGCCTGTCAACACCAGGGTGTGATGGCTGTGCTTCCCGCCGGAAGGAGATTTAGGGGGATGACGGGATCAAGGTTTTCACTGGACGCGCTTCTCTGTGTACAAACCGTTTCTGTCTAACGACCCCCCTGCCCCGGCTGGCATCCGTGCCATTTCCGAAGGACGCGTGGAGTTGATTCTTCACGCTTGCGCCTCGTTCGGAAGTTTTTGGTTGGCCCGGGGGTGCCGGTACACTCGAGTAGGAACCGGAGGCACTCTCTCTCGAGGTTGCGCGGGCGGGGGTGTACGCGGACCCCCCCCCCAGCCCCCCGTTCACCGGCACCGTGGTGGTCCCACACTGAGTGATGGGCGTGCGGTTCTCTCTCGTTGCAGAGGAGGCAGAGCGGAAGGAAAGGAGGAAGAGGGAAACCGGGGACGTCGGTCATCTCCAGGCGCTGGTGTTCTGGGTGAGTGCGTGCTCTTTTGTTCTCTCCCCTTCCCCCGTCCGAAATAGTCTGTTTCATCAGAGGAAAAAGTCAGTGATTCTGCTAGTTCAGCAAGGCTCAAGAAGGAGGGACTCCCAGGTGGGATCGTGGCACGGGGACACTGGTGTACTGTGCCGGAGTTCTTGGCCACGGTAGGAAAGGCTCTCGAGTCAGATCCTGACTGGGGGGCCGGAAGAAAGAGGTGCATGGACGAGCATCTGTGTACGGTTACCCTAGGTGATCGGTACGTAGCATTTGAGGTCCGTGTCCTGCGGGGGCGGGGAGAGTGGAAAGGGATCGGGCCCGGGCCGCTTGCACCGGCACCAGGGCCCGGTCTGGGCTCCAGCCTCCGTGAAGCCAACCGCCCGTGACGTGATCACTCGGCGCCCCACCTCACCCCCGAGAAGCAGCAGTGCCAGCCCAGCCCGACGTGGGGGCCGGCGGTGGGGAGACCCTTTGAGGGGGAGCCAGGCCTCGTGGGCTTTTTGCCTCCTGTGCTCTGAGTGGAGCCCGTGATAGCCGTTCCTCCCGTCCTCTCCTGATCGCTCTTGGGCCCGGCTCTCTCCGCCGTGGCCCTCCACCAAGCCAGGAAGGACTCGGGGACGTGCCCTTGCGGGATGATGAAGGGGGGGCGCCCGCTGGGCGGCGTGGAGGTTTGGCACGGGGCAGCCCTCTGTGGGGCTCCTTGCACTCCCCAAGTCTGCCTCTTGACAAACCAAGGAACGTGACAGTGTGGGGCCTTCCAGGAGGTGTACGTCCCCTTCTTCCGTGTGGGACATGTCGCCTGAGTGGGTGCGTGACCGGCAGCCGGAGGTGTTTTCTTTCTGTCTCTGTTCCTCCCTTCTCCTTCCTGTCTTCTGTTGAAACAGTCTTGCCGGGAGGAGGACGCCTCCTACCCTGGCTCAGAGTGATTGAAGGCTTCTCCAGGCGGGCTGGTGAGCGTGTGGCGCCGTGGTTTAGCGAGGGGTCGGCGGCGCGGCTGACGTTCCGTGGTTAGCGAAGGGCGGAGGCAGGGTGCGAGCAGCAAGGGCAGCGTGGCATTTCTGGGGTGACACTGCCTTCCAGAGGACCCTGTTTGGCCATCCCAAGAGCCCTTCACGGTAATATCTGGGCGTCGAGTCAAGTCCTCCGGCGTGGGGCGTGGGTCCCGGAAGACGTGCACTCAGCACGGCGGGGCTCTTGTGGCTTTTCTTTCCTCGACGCACCTCAGTACCGCGGCTTGAAAGAATTGCCAAGGCCCGGAGGCGCAGCAGATTCGGAGTTAGAGAAAGAGAGGAAGGCGTGCTGAGACAGAAGCCAGGGAAAAGGAGAGAAGATGCGATCCCGTCCCGTCCCGTCCCGTCCCGTCCCTCCGGTTCTCTTCAGCACGGAGGACGCGTGGTGCTTCCCGAGGCGGCGGCGGACCAGAGCTCTCTTCTCTTTCCAAGGCCTCGTGTCCGCGGAGCACTTGGCATCCAGAGTGTGTTCCTTGAGCCAACATGGGTGGGGCCGGTGGCGGCAGTGCCCCCAGTGGCCCACCCCGCCCTCCACCCAAGTCAGTGCGACCAGGCAGGCGCTGAGAGGATGCTTAAGGGCAGGAACCTGTGTCTAAACCACATTCGCCAGTGCACCGCAAAGAAACTAAAGAGGAGTCCGCGGTGGCTCCCAGTCGCTCCGAGGTGTAAAGCACAGCGAGTTGGCGGGAGCCTACACCCACCCACACACCCACCCCGGGGGTGTCTTCCCATCCCTGGCCTTCCCCTGGGCGGTGTCAGGAGACTGACCCGCTCCGGCGTCTCTGGGGCAGCGCCCGGCGGCCCTCCCGACGGACCCGTGCGTGCCACCGTCCACGCCTGAACACCAAACCCCACTGCCACCCTCCCGCCCCCGGGCCGCCGCGGGAGAAGAGCCAGGTCCTCGGGGGAAGTCCATCGTCTCGGCATAGGAGGCCGAGCTCGTCCCGCACCGCGTCTGTGCCTGTGGGCTGCCGGCCCTTTGCTTCGGGCTGCTTGCCCCTCGGTGACTGGCGAGAAGGTGCCTCGCCGGGCACCGGCCAGACGTGACTGGATCTCTGTGGTCACACTCAGAGTGTTTTCCCGAGGCGTTAGGCAAATGTGGGCTGCTAAAGACACAGCTGCCGGTCCAACGGCTGGGTGCCTGGATGGGGAGTCCTAACGGCAGGCTAAGAGGACCCCACAGAGACGAGGCCCCGCAGGATGCAGGGCCAGAGTTTGAGGCGCGCCCCTCTGAAGTGGCCGGGTTGATGAGCCATCCTGCCTTTGGCAGGTTGGGCAGAGGTTGGCATTTCGTTTTTCCCTCGGCAAAGGGCAGAGGGAGAGGGCCTGGGGGAGGGGAAGGGGCAGGGCAGGTTGGCATTCGTGGTGCAGTAGTGCCATCAAGAGGAACGGGTCCGCCGATCCCGCGAACCCTGTACCCGTCCCTTCCTGGGGAGGAGTGACGAAGGATCGAAGTCGGGAACACTGGACAGTGGCCCCGGGAAGTCAAGGGCTCCGCCTGGGAAGGGGCGGGAAGCGTGGCCCAAGGCCCGGCGGTGCCGTGGACGCTCCAGAGACGGGCAGTGGCACAAGGCGCACAGCCCGGCCGCCTGGCGTGTGGGGCTACAGGAAGTGGAGTCTCGGTGGACCCTGGTGGCCGCCACGTCTGGGCGGGACTAGAGGAAGCTGCTCCGAAGGAGGCCGGGCCGCGGTTCTGCGGGCATTTGGCCGCGTGTCCCTTCCCCTCGGCGCCAGAGGAGGTTCGGCCTAGGCGGGCCCGGGGCCCCGGAAGCCTCTCTGGGCCGCGGTGCGGCCCAGCCAGAGACCACCGCGGGCAACGGGAGTTCCGCCGCCCTTGGCGGCAGCGGCCGAGGCGGGCCCACCGACCTTCTTCTGTCCAGCTCAGAGACGACACGTGGAGCCTGGCTACCCAGTGCCGAGGGCGCCCGAGGCCCAGCGAGAGCTGGCAGTCCGAGTCCAGAAGGGGACGGCGCTCGCGGGACGCAGGAGCCACCGCAGGAGGAGGCCTTCACCTGAGCCGAAGAGTCCAGTCAGTCGGTGGCTGCGCTGCCGTCTCGCGCGGTCTCCGGGATGGTGGCCCAGGCCTGACCTGGCCTGTCCCGAGGGCTCCCGGACGGGGCTCCCGGAGAGGAGAGGGCAGGACACGAGAGGAGAGGAGAGGAGCTGAGCAGAGCCCCGCCGAGTGGACCCCCGGGCCGTGCATTTGCAGCAGGCTTCAGCTTTCTCCCCACGAGGCCCTGAGCCTCAGTTCGGCGATGAGAAGGAAAGGCCCCGGCTTGCATTCCGGCCTGGCCCTCCGGGTCTCGGCCCTGTGCTTGCACCTGCAGCCCAGCCAGGGAATCAAGGGGAAGGGGTCTGAAGAAGCTGCCTGAAGCTCACCTCTGATGGACTGAGAGGAACGCCTCCCCCCCGCCCCTTGACCACCCTCTCCCCCATGACCACCACTCGTCCAGCTTGTCTGCCAAGGCCGGGAACGAGGTGCATACTCCTGGGCACGCGGCGGTGCCTTCGAGTCCCCGGCTGACCCGATAGGCCGCTTCTGGAGCAAGCTGTGCGGTGGCCCGTTCCTGCCCTTTTGCCCAGCTCTTATCTGCCGGGGCGGGGGTGCGTGGTGGGCTGGTGTGTGTGTGGGGGTCCGGTCCCGGGGCGGGGTGCGGTGTGGGGGAGGGCTTCCGACTGGGAGCAGGTCTCCAGGCTGGACCCCTCCCTCCCTCCCTCCACACGTACCCCTCCTGGAAGGGCGCTGAAACCCTCCCCGCGCCCCTCTCCTTTCGCGCCTGTGAGTCGCCCGACACGTTGTCAGGCCATCTTACGTGGGCAGAGCCTTTCCTTGGGGCCGGGTCCTGAGGTAGCTAGGCGCTCTGACTGGTGGCCCGCCGCAGGTGCCCTCAGCCTGCCCCTCTGGCCGGGGCCAACGGCGGCACCTGCAGAACGTGGAGCCGCTTGTGAAAACTCCCAGGAGTCTTCCCCAAACGAGAGGACCCCCGGGTCGTCCACGGGGAGGGAGGCCGAGGAATAGGGCGTCCCCCGGCCGCAGAGTTCCTGTTCCCGAGGTGAGCTCGGGTGCGGAAAACGGACCTGGATCCCCTCGCTGCGGACGGTGCCGTCCCTCTCTGCGTACCGATCGATCGTGGCCCGCTTGGCGTCCCATCGCCAGTGGGTCCTGGGTACCCTGTGTCCTGCGGCACAGGAAGGGCCTCACGGGATGCGGCGGGGCCTGGGATCGGGACTCTCTATGGCGGGAGCAAGAAGTAAAGAAACCGAAACCCAGATCCAACTGTGAGAGGGTGGAACGTGCACAGCGCCCCTGCGTTGCTCTTCCTCGTCTGCGTCTGGGAGCAAGCACTAACGAGGACACGTTCTCCGGGCTGTCTGCAGGGTGCTGCCCCCGACAGGGGACCGGGCGGCCACCTCCTCCCCTTTCCCCGTGGTCCACGGTGGCTGGGCCCGGGGCCTCCGCCGGGGCACCGGCAGCGGGTCCTGGGTCCCCGGTGGCCCTGAGACCCCAGGGACCCCACTGGCCGGCCTCGCTCCTGCAGGGAGGGCCAGGATCCAGGGGCCAGATGCCCTGGGGTGGGAGCTTCAGCTCCCTGTTCCTGAACATGGCGGCTGCCGAGGCCACGGCCCCGAGGGTGGGGAGCGCGGCGGGCCTGGCAGCCAGGGGCTCCTCGGTGGGCGAGCCCGGCCCCGAACCCCCACCGCGTGTGGCTTCCGCACCTACCGCGGAGGCGTGCCGGGCGGCCAGGTTCGGCCCGGGAATCCTCCCAGTGCTCCGAAGCCCGCCCTCCTCCCCGTCACGGGCCTTCCCCACGGTATGCACAGGCAGGGGCTGGAGGCCCCAGGCCGTGCTGAAAAAGCTTCCGCTTGATGGCACTGTTGCTCCAGAAATGCCCAGCGCCTTCGCGAGCGTGGCCTCTCCCTCCGCCCTTTGCGGATCAAAAAAGGCCCAGGGAAAAAGGCCCAGGGAGGCCCAAGAGCCACCCAAGCCTTCCGAGTGGGCTGGGACCTACTGGGGGGTTGGGGGAGGCGGTGTCTCTTCCTTTTGGGGCTTCTCCTTGGCAGTAGGAGCGCACAGGTAAAGACCTCCCAAGGAATCCGTGCCTCGGTGGGTCCATCTCCACACCCCTCTGGGAGGGGTCTGGAGTCCACGTTGCCTGGCCCACAGGTCCTGGCGACCGGGACCCTGTCATGTCTGCACACCTGGGGACGGGCATCCACCTGGGTCGTGTCGGGCAGAACCCTGGCTCTCTCAGGACGTTGATTCAGAGCCAGAGGTGGCACAGGGAGCTGGGTTCCTCGTCTTCCTGCGTGGTTGCCTCTCTGCTGTTCTCATCCCGCTACGTGAACTGGCTTAAGGGCTCAGGAGCAGGCCCGAGAGGGTCTAGGCCACTGTGGCAGCGGGAGGCACTGACGGGGACCCAAGGGAGCTGGGGCACATTGCCCCTGCTCACCTCCAGGGGCGTCAGGCGGTCACTCTGCCACGGAGTGCCCGGGGTCGGGGGTGCAGGGAGGTGGTTTGGAGTTGCTGGGACAGGTGTACATCCCAGCGGCTCCCCTCCATCCGCACAGACAGATGACCCTGGGGAGGGCCATCAGTTCAGCAGACCCTTCTGGGGAGCTCTCCATGGGAGTGTTGTCTGTACTCTCGCCTCAAACCCCCCGGACTCGTTCGTCGGTTCATTCACTCGTTCCCTGCTCCACTCGTTCATGCGTAAGCACGCAGGTACACGAACGTGTGCGTGGGCGCGCGTGCGTATCACGTGTGCGTCGTGCGTAAGCTCGTGTACGTGCGCCTACAGAGCGTGTACAAAAGGTCCCTTCTCTTGTACCTTCTCCCTGTAACCGCCTCGGGGGTGCCGCTGTGGATAGAACTTTCTCCCGGTCAAAGCCAAAGCCCTCGCCGTTGCTCGATGGCCGCTCCCAAGTTGTCCCCGTCTGCGGAGGGAAGCACGCGTCATTTCTGCGTGCGTATGTGTGCTCCCGGGGTTGAATGCAGGTGGGGGCAACGGGCCGCAGAGGGCTGTGTGCATGTCGCCTGCTCCCCGGCCCCAGCAGGCTCACGTAGCGATAGGTAGTCTTCTGCCTTTTCGGCTGCTCTCACGGCGCTATAGGCGTGCCGTGGCGTCGGCGCGTCTGTGCGGAGTCGACGTCGTGTCCTGCTAGGTCCCCTCCGTTTCTTTTCGGACAGCTGCCCAGGGTAGGGTGCCCTTGTCTGTGCCCGGAGGCAGGAGCGTAGGGTGTCTCACGTGCCCCTCCTCTTTGGACGCTAGGCTTCCGCCTTGTTCCTTCCTCTCCTCTTCTGTCTCCCACGGAAGTGGCTCTGAGGCGCGGGCCACTGAGTCTGTCGTTACCAGGGTGTGGGTGAGCGTGACCAGGGTACGTTCTCGGGCGTCGGCGTCCACCCAGAGGAGAGGAGCAGGGTAGATCTCATGTGGGCCACGTCCCAGAGCACGTGCCCTTATGCCCGGAAAGTACGTGCGGTGGACCTTTGTGCGGCCAGAGGGGAGACGAGTGGGTGCCCCTTTACCCACGCGTCCTAGGAACTGCTGGGAGGTTGTGGAGGACGCGCGCGGGCTTGCCAAGATACCTCGGGGTGTCCCGCCATAGTCCCACGGGTGCAGAGCCGAGGAGACAAGCTCCGCGCCTGTCAACACCAGGGTGTGATGGCTGTGCTTCCCGCCGGAAGGAGATTTAGGGGGATGACGGGATCAAGGTTTTCACTGGACGCGCTTCTCTGTGTACAAACCGTTTCTGTCTAACGACCCCCCTGCCCCGGCTGGCATCCGTGCCATTTCCGAAGGACGCGTGGAGTTGATTCTTCACGCTTGCGCCTCGTTCGGAAGTTTTTGGTTGGCCCGGGGGTGCCGGTACACTCGAGTAGGAACCGGAGGCACTCTCTCTCGAGGTTGCGCGGGCGGGGGTGTACGCGGACCCCCCCCCCAGCCCCCCGTTCACCGGCACCGTGGTGGTCCCACACTGAGTGATGGGCGTGCGGTTCTCTCTCGTTGCAGAGGAGGCAGAGCGGAAGGAAAGGAGGAAGAGGGAAACCGGGGACGTCGGTCATCTCCAGGCGCTGGTGTTCTGGGTGAGTGCGTGCTCTTTTGTTCTCTCCCCTTCCCCCGTCCGAAATAGTCTGTTTCATCAGAGGAAAAAGTCAGTGATTCTGCTAGTTCAGCAAGGCTCAAGAAGGAGGGACTCCCAGGTGGGATCGTGGCACGGGGACACTGGTGTACTGTGCCGGAGTTCTTGGCCACGGTAGGAAAGGCTCTCGAGTCAGATCCTGACTGGGGGGCCGGAAGAAAGAGGTGCATGGACGAGCATCTGTGTACGGTTACCCTAGGTGATCGGTACGTAGCATTTGAGGTCCGTGTCCTGCGGGGGCGGGGAGAGTGGAAAGGGATCGGGCCCGGGCCGCTTGCACCGGCACCAGGGCCCGGTCTGGGCTCCAGCCTCCGTGAAGCCAACCGCCCGTGACGTGATCACTCGGCGCCCCACCTCACCCCCGAGAAGCAGCAGTGCCAGCCCAGCCCGACGTGGGGGCCGGCGGTGGGGAGACCCTTTGAGGGGGAGCCAGGCCTCGTGGGCTTTTTGCCTCCTGTGCTCTGAGTGGAGCCCGTGATAGCCGTTCCTCCCGTCCTCTCCTGATCGCTCTTGGGCCCGGCTCTCTCCGCCGTGGCCCTCCACCAAGCCAGGAAGGACTCGGGGACGTGCCCTTGCGGGATGATGAAGGGGGGGCGCCCGCTGGGCGGCGTGGAGGTTTGGCACGGGGCAGCCCTCTGTGGGGCTCCTTGCACTCCCCAAGTCTGCCTCTTGACAAACCAAGGAACGTGACAGTGTGGGGCCTTCCAGGAGGTGTACGTCCCCTTCTTCCGTGTGGGACATGTCGCCTGAGTGGGTGCGTGACCGGCAGCCGGAGGTGTTTTCTTTCTGTCTCTGTTCCTCCCTTCTCCTTCCTGTCTTCTGTTGAAACAGTCTTGCCGGGAGGAGGACGCCTCCTACCCTGGCTCAGAGTGATTGAAGGCTTCTCCAGGCGGGCTGGTGAGCGTGTGGCGCCGTGGTTTAGCGAGGGGTCGGCGGCGCGGCTGACGTTCCGTGGTTAGCGAAGGGCGGAGGCAGGGTGCGAGCAGCAAGGGCAGCGTGGCATTTCTGGGGTGACACTGCCTTCCAGAGGACCCTGTTTGGCCATCCCAAGAGCCCTTCACGGTAATATCTGGGCGTCGAGTCAAGTCCTCCGGCGTGGGGCGTGGGTCCCGGAAGACGTGCACTCAGCACGGCGGGGCTCTTGTGGCTTTTCTTTCCTCGACGCACCTCAGTACCGCGGCTTGAAAGAATTGCCAAGGCCCGGAGGCGCAGCAGATTCGGAGTTAGAGAAAGAGAGGAAGGCGTGCTGAGACAGAAGCCAGGGAAAAGGAGAGAAGATGCGATCCCGTCCCGTCCCGTCCCGTCCCGTCCCTCCGGTTCTCTTCAGCACGGAGGACGCGTGGTGCTTCCCGAGGCGGCGGCGGACCAGAGCTCTCTTCTCTTTCCAAGGCCTCGTGTCCGCGGAGCACTTGGCATCCAGAGTGTGTTCCTTGAGCCAACATGGGTGGGGCCGGTGGCGGCAGTGCCCCCAGTGGCCCACCCCGCCCTCCACCCAAGTCAGTGCGACCAGGCAGGCGCTGAGAGGATGCTTAAGGGCAGGAACCTGTGTCTAAACCACATTCGCCAGTGCACCGCAAAGAAACTAAAGAGGAGTCCGCGGTGGCTCCCAGTCGCTCCGAGGTGTAAAGCACAGCGAGTTGGCGGGAGCCTACACCCACCCACACACCCACCCCGGGGGTGTCTTCCCATCCCTGGCCTTCCCCTGGGCGGTGTCAGGAGACTGACCCGCTCCGGCGTCTCTGGGGCAGCGCCCGGCGGCCCTCCCGACGGACCCGTGCGTGCCACCGTCCACGCCTGAACACCAAACCCCACTGCCACCCTCCCGCCCCCGGGCCGCCGCGGGAGAAGAGCCAGGTCCTCGGGGGAAGTCCATCGTCTCGGCATAGGAGGCCGAGCTCGTCCCGCACCGCGTCTGTGCCTGTGGGCTGCCGGCCCTTTGCTTCGGGCTGCTTGCCCCTCGGTGACTGGCGAGAAGGTGCCTCGCCGGGCACCGGCCAGACGTGACTGGATCTCTGTGGTCACACTCAGAGTGTTTTCCCGAGGCGTTAGGCAAATGTGGGCTGCTAAAGACACAGCTGCCGGTCCAACGGCTGGGTGCCTGGATGGGGAGTCCTAACGGCAGGCTAAGAGGACCCCACAGAGACGAGGCCCCGCAGGATGCAGGGCCAGAGTTTGAGGCGCGCCCCTCTGAAGTGGCCGGGTTGATGAGCCATCCTGCCTTTGGCAGGTTGGGCAGAGGTTGGCATTTCGTTTTTCCCTCGGCAAAGGGCAGAGGGAGAGGGCCTGGGGGAGGGGAAGGGGCAGGGCAGGTTGGCATTCGTGGTGCAGTAGTGCCATCAAGAGGAACGGGTCCGCCGATCCCGCGAACCCTGTACCCGTCCCTTCCTGGGGAGGAGTGACGAAGGATCGAAGTCGGGAACACTGGACAGTGGCCCCGGGAAGTCAAGGGCTCCGCCTGGGAAGGGGCGGGAAGCGTGGCCCAAGGCCCGGCGGTGCCGTGGACGCTCCAGAGACGGGCAGTGGCACAAGGCGCACAGCCCGGCCGCCTGGCGTGTGGGGCTACAGGAAGTGGAGTCTCGGTGGACCCTGGTGGCCGCCACGTCTGGGCGGGACTAGAGGAAGCTGCTCCGAAGGAGGCCGGGCCGCGGTTCTGCGGGCATTTGGCCGCGTGTCCCTTCCCCTCGGCGCCAGAGGAGGTTCGGCCTAGGCGGGCCCGGGGCCCCGGAAGCCTCTCTGGGCCGCGGTGCGGCCCAGCCAGAGACCACCGCGGGCAACGGGAGTTCCGCCGCCCTTGGCGGCAGCGGCCGAGGCGGGCCCACCGACCTTCTTCTGTCCAGCTCAGAGACGACACGTGGAGCCTGGCTACCCAGTGCCGAGGGCGCCCGAGGCCCAGCGAGAGCTGGCAGTCCGAGTCCAGAAGGGGACGGCGCTCGCGGGACGCAGGAGCCACCGCAGGAGGAGGCCTTCACCTGAGCCGAAGAGTCCAGTCAGTCGGTGGCTGCGCTGCCGTCTCGCGCGGTCTCCGGGATGGTGGCCCAGGCCTGACCTGGCCTGTCCCGAGGGCTCCCGGACGGGGCTCCCGGAGAGGAGAGGGCAGGACACGAGAGGAGAGGAGAGGAGCTGAGCAGAGCCCCGCCGAGTGGACCCCCGGGCCGTGCATTTGCAGCAGGCTTCAGCTTTCTCCCCACGAGGCCCTGAGCCTCAGTTCGGCGATGAGAAGGAAAGGCCCCGGCTTGCATTCCGGCCTGGCCCTCCGGGTCTCGGCCCTGTGCTTGCACCTGCAGCCCAGCCAGGGAATCAAGGGGAAGGGGTCTGAAGAAGCTGCCTGAAGCTCACCTCTGATGGACTGAGAGGAACGCCTCCCCCCCGCCCCTTGACCACCCTCTCCCCCATGACCACCACTCGTCCAGCTTGTCTGCCAAGGCCGGGAACGAGGTGCATACTCCTGGGCACGCGGCGGTGCCTTCGAGTCCCCGGCTGACCCGATAGGCCGCTTCTGGAGCAAGCTGTGCGGTGGCCCGTTCCTGCCCTTTTGCCCAGCTCTTATCTGCCGGGGCGGGGGTGCGTGGTGGGCTGGTGTGTGTGTGGGGGTCCGGTCCCGGGGCGGGGTGCGGTGTGGGGGAGGGCTTCCGACTGGGAGCAGGTCTCCAGGCTGGACCCCTCCCTCCCTCCCTCCACACGTACCCCTCCTGGAAGGGCGCTGAAACCCTCCCCGCGCCCCTCTCCTTTCGCGCCTGTGAGTCGCCCGACACGTTGTCAGGCCATCTTACGTGGGCAGAGCCTTTCCTTGGGGCCGGGTCCTGAGGTAGCTAGGCGCTCTGACTGGTGGCCCGCCGCAGGTGCCCTCAGCGTGCCCCTCTGGCCGGGGCCAACGGCGGCACCTGCAGAACGTGGAGCCGCTTGTGAAAACTCCCAGGAGTCTTCCCCAAACGAGAGGACCCCCGGGTCGTCCACGGGGAGGGAGGCCGAGGAATAGGGCGTCCCCCGGCCGCAGAGTTCCTGTTCCCGAGGTGAGCTCGGGTGCGGAAAACGGACCTGGATCCCCTCGCTGCGGACGGTGCCGTCCCTCTCTGCGTACCGATCGATCGTGGCCCGCTTGGCGTCCCATCGCCAGTGGGTCCTGGGTACCCTGTGTCCTGCGGCACAGGAAGGGCCTCACGGGATGCGGCGGGGCCTGGGATCGGGACTCTCTATGGCGGGAGCAAGAAGTAAAGAAACCGAAACCCAGATCCAACTGTGAGAGGGTGGAACGTGCACAGCGCCCCTGCGTTGCTCTTCCTCGTCTGCGTCTGGGAGCAAGCACTAACGAGGACACGTTCTCCGGGCTGTCTGCAGGGTGCTGCCCCCGACAGGGGACCGGGCGGCCACCTCCTCCCCTTTCCCCGTGGTCCACGGTGGCTGGGCCCGGGGCCTCCGCCGGGGCACCGGCAGCGGGTCCTGGGTCCCCGGTGGCCCTGAGACCCCAGGGACCCCACTGGCCGGCCTCGCTCCTGCAGGGAGGGCCAGGATCCAGGGGCCAGATGCCCTGGGGTGGGAGCTTCAGCTCCCTGTTCCTGAACATGGCGGCTGCCGAGGCCACGGCCCCGAGGGTGGGGAGCGCGGCGGGCCTGGCAGCCAGGGGCTCCTCGGTGGGCGAGCCCGGCCCCGAACCCCCACCGCGTGTGGCTTCCGCACCTACCGCGGAGGCGTGCCGGGCGGCCAGGTTCGGCCCGGGAATCCTCCCAGTGCTCCGAAGCCCGCCCTCCTCCCCGTCACGGGCCTTCCCCACGGTATGCACAGGCAGGGGCTGGAGGCCCCAGGCCGTGCTGAAAAAGCTTCCGCTTGATGGCACTGTTGCTCCAGAAATGCCCAGCGCCTTCGCGAGCGTGGCCTCTCCCTCCGCCCTTTGCGGATCAAAAAAGGCCCAGGGAAAAAGGCCCAGGGAGGCCCAAGAGCCACCCAAGCCTTCCGAGTGGGCTGGGACCTACTGGGGGGTTGGGGGAGGCGGTGTCTCTTCCTTTTGGGGCTTCTCCTTGGCAGTAGGAGCGCACAGGTAAAGACCTCCCAAGGAATCCGTGCCTCGGTGGGTCCATCTCCACACCCCTCTGGGAGGGGTCTGGAGTCCACGTTGCCTGGCCCACAGGTCCTGGCGACCGGGACCCTGTCATGTCTGCACACCTGGGGACGGGCATCCACCTGGGTCGTGTCGGGCAGAACCCTGGCTCTCTCAGGACGTTGATTCAGAGCCAGAGGTGGCACAGGGAGCTGGGTTCCTCGTCTTCCTGCGTGGTTGCCTCTCTGCTGTTCTCATCCCGCTACGTGAACTGGCTTAAGGGCTCAGGAGCAGGCCCGAGAGGGTCTAGGCCACTGTGGCAGCGGGAGGCACTGACGGGGACCCAAGGGAGCTGGGGCACATTGCCCCTGCTCACCTCCAGGGGCGTCAGGCGGTCACTCTGCCACGGAGTGCCCGGGGTCGGGGGTGCAGGGAGGTGGTTTGGAGTTGCTGGGACAGGTGTACATCCCAGCGGCTCCCCTCCATCCGCACAGACAGATGACCCTGGGGAGGGCCATCAGTTCAGCAGACCCTTCTGGGGAGCTCTCCATGGGAGTGTTGTCTGTACTCTCGCCTCAAACCCCCCGGACTCGTTCGTCGGTTCATTCACTCGTTCCCTGCTCCACTCGTTCATGCGTAAGCACGCAGGTACACGAACGTGTGCGTGGGCGCGCGTGCGTATCACGTGTGCGTCGTGCGTAAGCTCGTGTACGTGCGCCTACAGAGCGTGTACAAAAGGTCCCTTCTCTTGTACCTTCTCCCTGTAACCGCCTCGGGGGTGCCGCTGTGGATAGAACTTTCTCCCGGTCAAAGCCAAAGCCCTCGCCGTTGCTCGATGGCCGCTCCCAAGTTGTCCCCGTCTGCGGAGGGAAGCACGCGTCATTTCTGCGTGCGTATGTGTGCTCCCGGGGTTGAATGCAGGTGGGGGCAACGGGCCGCAGAGGGCTGTGTGCATGTCGCCTGCTCCCCGGCCCCAGCAGGCTCACGTAGCGATAGGTAGTCTTCTGCCTTTTCGGCTGCTCTCACGGCGCTATAGGCGTGCCGTGGCGTCGGCGCGTCTGTGCGGAGTCGACGTCGTGTCCTGCTAGGTCCCCTCCGTTTCTTTTCGGACAGCTGCCCAGGGTAGGGTGCCCTTGTCTGTGCCCGGAGGCAGGAGCGTAGGGTGTCTCACGTGCCCCTCCTCTTTGGACGCTAGGCTTCCGCCTTGTTCCTTCCTCTCCTCTTCTGTCTCCCACGGAAGTGGCTCTGAGGCGCGGGCCACTGAGTCTGTCGTTACCAGGGTGTGGGTGAGCGTGACCAGGGTACGTTCTCCGGCGTCGGCGTCCACCCAGAGGAGAGGAGCAGGGTAGATCTCATGTGGGCCACGTCCCAGAGCACGTGCCCTTATGCCCGGAAAGTACGTGCGGTGGACCTTTGTGCGGCCAGAGGGGAGACGAGTGGGTGCCCCTTTACCCACGCGTCCTAGGAACTGCTGGGAGGTTGTGGAGGACGCGCGCGGGCTTGCCAAGATACCTCGGGGTGTCCCGCCATAGTCCCACGGGTGCAGAGCCGAGGAGACAAGCTCCGCGCCTGTCAACACCAGGGTGTGATGGCTGTGCTTCCCGCCGGAAGGAGATTTAGGGGGATGACGGGATCAAGGTTTTCACTGGACGCGCTTCTCTGTGTACAAACCGTTTCTGTCTAACGACCCCCCTGCCCCGGCTGGCATCCGTGCCATTTCCGAAGGACGCGTGGAGTTGATTCTTCACGCTTGCGCCTCGTTCGGAAGTTTTTGGTTGGCCCGGGGGTGCCGGTACACTCGAGTAGGAACCGGAGGCACTCTCTCTCGAGGTTGCGCGGGCGGGGGTGTACGCGGACCCCCCCCCCAGCCCCCCGTTCACCGGCACCGTGGTGGTCCCACACTGAGTGATGGGCGTGCGGTTCTCTCTCGTTGCAGAGGAGGCAGAGCGGAAGGAAAGGAGGAAGAGGGAAACCGGGGACGTCGGTCATCTCCAGGCGCTGGTGTTCTGGGTGAGTGCGTGCTCTTTTGTTCTCTCCCCTTCCCCCGTCCGAAATAGTCTGTTTCATCAGAGGAAAAAGTCAGTGATTCTGCTAGTTCAGCAAGGCTCAAGAAGGAGGGACTCCCAGGTGGGATCGTGGCACGGGGACACTGGTGTACTGTGCCGGAGTTCTTGGCCACGGTAGGAAAGGCTCTCGAGTCAGATCCTGACTGGGGGGCCGGAAGAAAGAGGTGCATGGACGAGCATCTGTGTACGGTTACCCTAGGTGATCGGTACGTAGCATTTGAGGTCCGTGTCCTGCGGGGGCGGGGAGAGTGGAAAGGGATCGGGCCCGGGCCGCTTGCACCGGCACCAGGGCCCGGTCTGGGCTCCAGCCTCCGTGAAGCCAACCGCCCGTGACGTGATCACTCGGCGCCCCACCTCACCCCCGAGAAGCAGCAGTGCCAGCCCAGCCCGACGTGGGGGCCGGCGGTGGGGAGACCCTTTGAGGGGGAGCCAGGCCTCGTGGGCTTTTTGCCTCCTGTGCTCTGAGTGGAGCCCGTGATAGCCGTTCCTCCCGTCCTCTCCTGATCGCTCTTGGGCCCGGCTCTCTCCGCCGTGGCCCTCCACCAAGCCAGGAAGGACTCGGGGACGTGCCCTTGCGGGATGATGAAGGGGGGGCGCCCGCTGGGCGGCGTGGAGGTTTGGCACGGGGCAGCCCTCTGTGGGGCTCCTTGCACTCCCCAAGTCTGCCTCTTGACAAACCAAGGAACGTGACAGTGTGGGGCCTTCCAGGAGGTGTACGTCCCCTTCTTCCGTGTGGGACATGTCGCCTGAGTGGGTGCGTGACCGGCAGCCGGAGGTGTTTTCTTTCTGTCTCTGTTCCTCCCTTCTCCTTCCTGTCTTCTGTTGAAACAGTCTTGCCGGGAGGAGGACGCCTCCTACCCTGGCTCAGAGTGATTGAAGGCTTCTCCAGGCGGGCTGGTGAGCGTGTGGCGCCGTGGTTTAGCGAGGGGTCGGCGGCGCGGCTGACGTTCCGTGGTTAGCGAAGGGCGGAGGCAGGGTGCGAGCAGCAAGGGCAGCGTGGCATTTCTGGGGTGACACTGCCTTCCAGAGGACCCTGTTTGGCCATCCCAAGAGCCCTTCACGGTAATATCTGGGCGTCGAGTCAAGTCCTCCGGCGTGGGGCGTGGGTCCCGGAAGACGTGCACTCAGCACGGCGGGGCTCTTGTGGCTTTTCTTTCCTCGACGCACCTCAGTACCGCGGCTTGAAAGAATTGCCAAGGCCCGGAGGCGCAGCAGATTCGGAGTTAGAGAAAGAGAGGAAGGCGTGCTGAGACAGAAGCCAGGGAAAAGGAGAGAAGATGCGATCCCGTCCCGTCCCGTCCCGTCCCGTCCCTCCGGTTCTCTTCAGCACGGAGGACGCGTGGTGCTTCCCGAGGCGGCGGCGGACCAGAGCTCTCTTCTCTTTCCAAGGCCTCGTGTCCGCGGAGCACTTGGCATCCAGAGTGTGTTCCTTGAGCCAACATGGGTGGGGCCGGTGGCGGCAGTGCCCCCAGTGGCCCACCCCGCCCTCCACCCAAGTCAGTGCGACCAGGCAGGCGCTGAGAGGATGCTTAAGGGCAGGAACCTGTGTCTAAACCACATTCGCCAGTGCACCGCAAAGAAACTAAAGAGGAGTCCGCGGTGGCTCCCAGTCGCTCCGAGGTGTAAAGCACAGCGAGTTGGCGGGAGCCTACACCCACCCACACACCCACCCCGGGGGTGTCTTCCCATCCCTGGCCTTCCCCTGGGCGGTGTCAGGAGACTGACCCGCTCCGGCGTCTCTGGGGCAGCGCCCGGCGGCCCTCCCGACGGACCCGTGCGTGCCACCGTCCACGCCTGAACACCAAACCCCACTGCCACCCTCCCGCCCCCGGGCCGCCGCGGGAGAAGAGCCAGGTCCTCGGGGGAAGTCCATCGTCTCGGCATAGGAGGCCGAGCTCGTCCCGCACCGCGTCTGTGCCTGTGGGCTGCCGGCCCTTTGCTTCGGGCTGCTTGCCCCTCGGTGACTGGCGAGAAGGTGCCTCGCCGGGCACCGGCCAGACGTGACTGGATCTCTGTGGTCACACTCAGAGTGTTTTCCCGAGGCGTTAGGCAAATGTGGGCTGCTAAAGACACAGCTGCCGGTCCAACGGCTGGGTGCCTGGATGGGGAGTCCTAACGGCAGGCTAAGAGGACCCCACAGAGACGAGGCCCCGCAGGATGCAGGGCCAGAGTTTGAGGCGCGCCCCTCTGAAGTGGCCGGGTTGATGAGCCATCCTGCCTTTGGCAGGTTGGGCAGAGGTTGGCATTTCGTTTTTCCCTCGGCAAAGGGCAGAGGGAGAGGGCCTGGGGGAGGGGAAGGGGCAGGGCAGGTTGGCATTCGTGGTGCAGTAGTGCCATCAAGAGGAACGGGTCCGCCGATCCCGCGAACCCTGTACCCGTCCCTTCCTGGGGAGGAGTGACGAAGGATCGAAGTCGGGAACACTGGACAGTGGCCCCGGGAAGTCAAGGGCTCCGCCTGGGAAGGGGCGGGAAGCGTGGCCCAAGGCCCGGCGGTGCCGTGGACGCTCCAGAGACGGGCAGTGGCACAAGGCGCACAGCCCGGCCGCCTGGCGTGTGGGGCTACAGGAAGTGGAGTCTCGGTGGACCCTGGTGGCCGCCACGTCTGGGCGGGACTAGAGGAAGCTGCTCCGAAGGAGGCCGGGCCGCGGTTCTGCGGGCATTTGGCCGCGTGTCCCTTCCCCTCGGCGCCAGAGGAGGTTCGGCCTAGGCGGGCCCGGGGCCCCGGAAGCCTCTCTGGGCCGCGGTGCGGCCCAGCCAGAGACCACCGCGGGCAACGGGAGTTCCGCCGCCCTTGGCGGCAGCGGCCGAGGCGGGCCCACCGACCTTCTTCTGTCCAGCTCAGAGACGACACGTGGAGCCTGGCTACCCAGTGCCGAGGGCGCCCGAGGCCCAGCGAGAGCTGGCAGTCCGAGTCCAGAAGGGGACGGCGCTCGCGGGACGCAGGAGCCACCGCAGGAGGAGGCCTTCACCTGAGCCGAAGAGTCCAGTCAGTCGGTGGCTGCGCTGCCGTCTCGCGCGGTCTCCGGGATGGTGGCCCAGGCCTGACCTGGCCTGTCCCGAGGGCTCCCGGACGGGGCTCCCGGAGAGGAGAGGGCAGGACACGAGAGGAGAGGAGAGGAGCTGAGCAGAGCCCCGCCGAGTGGACCCCCGGGCCGTGCATTTGCAGCAGGCTTCAGCTTTCTCCCCACGAGGCCCTGAGCCTCAGTTCGGCGATGAGAAGGAAAGGCCCCGGCTTGCATTCCGGCCTGGCCCTCCGGGTCTCGGCCCTGTGCTTGCACCTGCAGCCCAGCCAGGGAATCAAGGGGAAGGGGTCTGAAGAAGCTGCCTGAAGCTCACCTCTGATGGACTGAGAGGAACGCCTCCCCCCCGCCCCTTGACCACCCTCTCCCCCATGACCACCACTCGTCCAGCTTGTCTGCCAAGGCCGGGAACGAGGTGCATACTCCTGGGCACGCGGCGGTGCCTTCGAGTCCCCGGCTGACCCGATAGGCCGCTTCTGGAGCAAGCTGTGCGGTGGCCCGTTCCTGCCCTTTTGCCCAGCTCTTATCTGCCGGGGCGGGGGTGCGTGGTGGGCTGGTGTGTGTGTGGGGGTCCGGTCCCGGGGCGGGGTGCGGTGTGGGGGAGGGCTTCCGACTGGGAGCAGGTCTCCAGGCTGGACCCCTCCCTCCCTCCCTCCACACGTACCCCTCCTGGAAGGGCGCTGAAACCCTCCCCGCGCCCCTCTCCTTTCGCGCCTGTGAGTCGCCCGACACGTTGTCAGGCCATCTTACGTGGGCAGAGCCTTTCCTTGGGGCCGGGTCCTGAGGTAGCTAGGCGCTCTGACTGGTGGCCCGCCGCAGGTGCCCTCAGCGTGCCCCTCTGGCCGGGGCCAACGGCGGCACCTGCAGAACGTGGAGCCGCTTGTGAAAACTCCCAGGAGTCTTCCCCAAACGAGAGGACCCCCGGGTCGTCCACGGGGAGGGAGGCCGAGGAATAGGGCGTCCCCCGGCCGCAGAGTTCCTGTTCCCGAGGTGAGCTCGGGTGCGGAAAACGGACCTGGATCCCCTCGCTGCGGACGGTGCCGTCCCTCTCTGCGTACCGATCGATCGTGGCCCGCTTGGCGTCCCATCGCCAGTGGGTCCTGGGTACCCTGTGTCCTGCGGCACAGGAAGGGCCTCACGGGATGCGGCGGGGCCTGGGATCGGGACTCTCTATGGCGGGAGCAAGAAGTAAAGAAACCGAAACCCAGATCCAACTGTGAGAGGGTGGAACGTGCACAGCGCCCCTGCGTTGCTCTTCCTCGTCTGCGTCTGGGAGCAAGCACTAACGAGGACACGTTCTCCGGGCTGTCTGCAGGGTGCTGCCCCCGACAGGGGACCGGGCGGCCACCTCCTCCCCTTTCCCCGTGGTCCACGGTGGCTGGGCCCGGGGCCTCCGCCGGGGCACCGGCAGCGGGTCCTGGGTCCCCGGTGGCCCTGAGACCCCAGGGACCCCACTGGCCGGCCTCGCTCCTGCAGGGAGGGCCAGGATCCAGGGGCCAGATGCCCTGGGGTGGGAGCTTCAGCTCCCTGTTCCTGAACATGGCGGCTGCCGAGGCCACGGCCCCGAGGGTGGGGAGCGCGGCGGGCCTGGCAGCCAGGGGCTCCTCGGTGGGCGAGCCCGGCCCCGAACCCCCACCGCGTGTGGCTTCCGCACCTACCGCGGAGGCGTGCCGGGCGGCCAGGTTCGGCCCGGGAATCCTCCCAGTGCTCCGAAGCCCGCCCTCCTCCCCGTCACGGGCCTTCCCCACGGTATGCACAGGCAGGGGCTGGAGGCCCCAGGCCGTGCTGAAAAAGCTTCCGCTTGATGGCACTGTTGCTCCAGAAATGCCCAGCGCCTTCGCGAGCGTGGCCTCTCCCTCCGCCCTTTGCGGATCAAAAAAGGCCCAGGGAAAAAGGCCCAGGGAGGCCCAAGAGCCACCCAAGCCTTCCGAGTGGGCTGGGACCTACTGGGGGGTTGGGGGAGGCGGTGTCTCTTCCTTTTGGGGCTTCTCCTTGGCAGTAGGAGCGCACAGGTAAAGACCTCCCAAGGAATCCGTGCCTCGGTGGGTCCATCTCCACACCCCTCTGGGAGGGGTCTGGAGTCCACGTTGCCTGGCCCACAGGTCCTGGCGACCGGGACCCTGTCATGTCTGCACACCTGGGGACGGGCATCCACCTGGGTCGTGTCGGGCAGAACCCTGGCTCTCTCAGGACGTTGATTCAGAGCCAGAGGTGGCACAGGGAGCTGGGTTCCTCGTCTTCCTGCGTGGTTGCCTCTCTGCTGTTCTCATCCCGCTACGTGAACTGGCTTAAGGGCTCAGGAGCAGGCCCGAGAGGGTCTAGGCCACTGTGGCAGCGGGAGGCACTGACGGGGACCCAAGGGAGCTGGGGCACATTGCCCCTGCTCACCTCCAGGGGCGTCAGGCGGTCACTCTGCCACGGAGTGCCCGGGGTCGGGGGTGCAGGGAGGTGGTTTGGAGTTGCTGGGACAGGTGTACATCCCAGCGGCTCCCCTCCATCCGCACAGACAGATGACCCTGGGGAGGGCCATCAGTTCAGCAGACCCTTCTGGGGAGCTCTCCATGGGAGTGTTGTCTGTACTCTCGCCTCAAACCCCCCGGACTCGTTCGTCGGTTCATTCACTCGTTCCCTGCTCCACTCGTTCATGCGTAAGCACGCAGGTACACGAACGTGTGCGTGGGCGCGCGTGCGTATCACGTGTGCGTCGTGCGTAAGCTCGTGTACGTGCGCCTACAGAGCGTGTACAAAAGGTCCCTTCTCTTGTACCTTCTCCCTGTAACCGCCTCGGGGGTGCCGCTGTGGATAGAACTTTCTCCCGGTCAAAGCCAAAGCCCTCGCCGTTGCTCGATGGCCGCTCCCAAGTTGTCCCCGTCTGCGGAGGGAAGCACGCGTCATTTCTGCGTGCGTATGTGTGCTCCCGGGGTTGAATGCAGGTGGGGGCAACGGGCCGCAGAGGGCTGTGTGCATGTCGCCTGCTCCCCGGCCCCAGCAGGCTCACGTAGCGATAGGTAGTCTTCTGCCTTTTCGGCTGCTCTCACGGCGCTATAGGCGTGCCGTGGCGTCGGCGCGTCTGTGCGGAGTCGACGTCGTGTCCTGCTAGGTCCCCTCCGTTTCTTTTCGGACAGCTGCCCAGGGTAGGGTGCCCTTGTCTGTGCCCGGAGGCAGGAGCGTAGGGTGTCTCACGTGCCCCTCCTCTTTGGACGCTAGGCTTCCGCCTTGTTCCTTCCTCTCCTCTTCTGTCTCCCACGGAAGTGGCTCTGAGGCGCGGGCCACTGAGTCTGTCGTTACCAGGGTGTGGGTGAGCGTGACCAGGGTACGTTCTCCGGCGTCGGCGTCCACCCAGAGGAGAGGAGCAGGGTAGATCTCATGTGGGCCACGTCCCAGAGCACGTGCCCTTATGCCCGGAAAGTACGTGCGGTGGACCTTTGTGCGGCCAGAGGGGAGACGAGTGGGTGCCCCTTTACCCACGCGTCCTAGGAACTGCTGGGAGGTTGTGGAGGACGCGCGCGGGCTTGCCAAGATACCTCGGGGTGTCCCGCCATAGTCCCACGGGTGCAGAGCCGAGGAGACAAGCTCCGCGCCTGTCAACACCAGGGTGTGATGGCTGTGCTTCCCGCCGGAAGGAGATTTAGGGGGATGACGGGATCAAGGTTTTCACTGGACGCGCTTCTCTGTGTACAAACCGTTTCTGTCTAACGACCCCCCTGCCCCGGCTGGCATCCGTGCCATTTCCGAAGGACGCGTGGAGTTGATTCTTCACGCTTGCGCCTCGTTCGGAAGTTTTTGGTTGGCCCGGGGGTGCCGGTACACTCGAGTAGGAACCGGAGGCACTCTCTCTCGAGGTTGCGCGGGCGGGGGTGTACGCGGACCCCCCCCCCAGCCCCCCGTTCACCGGCACCGTGGTGGTCCCACACTGAGTGATGGGCGTGCGGTTCTCTCTCGTTGCAGAGGAGGCAGAGCGGAAGGAAAGGAGGAAGAGGGAAACCGGGGACGTCGGTCATCTCCAGGCGCTGGTGTTCTGGGTGAGTGCGTGCTCTTTTGTTCTCTCCCCTTCCCCCGTCCGAAATAGTCTGTTTCATCAGAGGAAAAAGTCAGTGATTCTGCTAGTTCAGCAAGGCTCAAGAAGGAGGGACTCCCAGGTGGGATCGTGGCACGGGGACACTGGTGTACTGTGCCGGAGTTCTTGGCCACGGTAGGAAAGGCTCTCGAGTCAGATCCTGACTGGGGGGCCGGAAGAAAGAGGTGCATGGACGAGCATCTGTGTACGGTTACCCTAGGTGATCGGTACGTAGCATTTGAGGTCCGTGTCCTGCGGGGGCGGGGAGAGTGGAAAGGGATCGGGCCCGGGCCGCTTGCACCGGCACCAGGGCCCGGTCTGGGCTCCAGCCTCCGTGAAGCCAACCGCCCGTGACGTGATCACTCGGCGCCCCACCTCACCCCCGAGAAGCAGCAGTGCCAGCCCAGCCCGACGTGGGGGCCGGCGGTGGGGAGACCCTTTGAGGGGGAGCCAGGCCTCGTGGGCTTTTTGCCTCCTGTGCTCTGAGTGGAGCCCGTGATAGCCGTTCCTCCCGTCCTCTCCTGATCGCTCTTGGGCCCGGCTCTCTCCGCCGTGGCCCTCCACCAAGCCAGGAAGGACTCGGGGACGTGCCCTTGCGGGATGATGAAGGGGGGGCGCCCGCTGGGCGGCGTGGAGGTTTGGCACGGGGCAGCCCTCTGTGGGGCTCCTTGCACTCCCCAAGTCTGCCTCTTGACAAACCAAGGAACGTGACAGTGTGGGGCCTTCCAGGAGGTGTACGTCCCCTTCTTCCGTGTGGGACATGTCGCCTGAGTGGGTGCGTGACCGGCAGCCGGAGGTGTTTTCTTTCTGTCTCTGTTCCTCCCTTCTCCTTCCTGTCTTCTGTTGAAACAGTCTTGCCGGGAGGAGGACGCCTCCTACCCTGGCTCAGAGTGATTGAAGGCTTCTCCAGGCGGGCTGGTGAGCGTGTGGCGCCGTGGTTTAGCGAGGGGTCGGCGGCGCGGCTGACGTTCCGTGGTTAGCGAAGGGCGGAGGCAGGGTGCGAGCAGCAAGGGCAGCGTGGCATTTCTGGGGTGACACTGCCTTCCAGAGGACCCTGTTTGGCCATCCCAAGAGCCCTTCACGGTAATATCTGGGCGTCGAGTCAAGTCCTCCGGCGTGGGGCGTGGGTCCCGGAAGACGTGCACTCAGCACGGCGGGGCTCTTGTGGCTTTTCTTTCCTCGACGCACCTCAGTACCGCGGCTTGAAAGAATTGCCAAGGCCCGGAGGCGCAGCAGATTCGGAGTTAGAGAAAGAGAGGAAGGCGTGCTGAGACAGAAGCCAGGGAAAAGGAGAGAAGATGCGATCCCGTCCCGTCCCGTCCCGTCCCGTCCCTCCGGTTCTCTTCAGCACGGAGGACGCGTGGTGCTTCCCGAGGCGGCGGCGGACCAGAGCTCTCTTCTCTTTCCAAGGCCTCGTGTCCGCGGAG
This sequence comes from Globicephala melas, assembly GCF_963455315.2. NCBI lineage: Eukaryota > Metazoa > Chordata > Mammalia > Artiodactyla > Delphinidae > Globicephala > Globicephala melas. The sequence continues at coordinate 30,271,032 of NC_083335.1, read as the reverse complement.
CACTTGGCATCCAGAGTGTGTTCCTTGAGCCAACATGGGTGGGGCCGGTGGCGGCAGTGCCCCCAGTGGCCCACCCCGCCCTCCACCCAAGTCAGTGCGACCAGGCAGGCGCTGAGAGGATGCTTAAGGGCAGGAACCTGTGTCTAAACCACATTCGCCAGTGCACCGCAAAGAAACTAAAGAGGAGTCCGCGGTGGCTCCCAGTCGCTCCGAGGTGTAAAGCACAGCGAGTTGGCGGGAGCCTACACCCACCCACACACCCACCCCGGGGGTGTCTTCCCATCCCTGGCCTTCCCCTGGGCGGTGTCAGGAGACTGACCCGCTCCGGCGTCTCTGGGGCAGCGCCCGGCGGCCCTCCCGACGGACCCGTGCGTGCCACCGTCCACGCCTGAACACCAAACCCCACTGCCACCCTCCCGCCCCCGGGCCGCCGCGGGAGAAGAGCCAGGTCCTCGGGGGAAGTCCATCGTCTCGGCATAGGAGGCCGAGCTCGTCCCGCACCGCGTCTGTGCCTGTGGGCTGCCGGCCCTTTGCTTCGGGCTGCTTGCCCCTCGGTGACTGGCGAGAAGGTGCCTCGCCGGGCACCGGCCAGACGTGACTGGATCTCTGTGGTCACACTCAGAGTGTTTTCCCGAGGCGTTAGGCAAATGTGGGCTGCTAAAGACACAGCTGCCGGTCCAACGGCTGGGTGCCTGGATGGGGAGTCCTAACGGCAGGCTAAGAGGACCCCACAGAGACGAGGCCCCGCAGGATGCAGGGCCAGAGTTTGAGGCGCGCCCCTCTGAAGTGGCCGGGTTGATGAGCCATCCTGCCTTTGGCAGGTTGGGCAGAGGTTGGCATTTCGTTTTTCCCTCGGCAAAGGGCAGAGGGAGAGGGCCTGGGGGAGGGGAAGGGGCAGGGCAGGTTGGCATTCGTGGTGCAGTAGTGCCATCAAGAGGAACGGGTCCGCCGATCCCGCGAACCCTGTACCCGTCCCTTCCTGGGGAGGAGTGACGAAGGATCGAAGTCGGGAACACTGGACAGTGGCCCCGGGAAGTCAAGGGCTCCGCCTGGGAAGGGGCGGGAAGCGTGGCCCAAGGCCCGGCGGTGCCGTGGACGCTCCAGAGACGGGCAGTGGCACAAGGCGCACAGCCCGGCCGCCTGGCGTGTGGGGCTACAGGAAGTGGAGTCTCGGTGGACCCTGGTGGCCGCCACGTCTGGGCGGGACTAGAGGAAGCTGCTCCGAAGGAGGCCGGGCCGCGGTTCTGCGGGCATTTGGCCGCGTGTCCCTTCCCCTCGGCGCCAGAGGAGGTTCGGCCTAGGCGGGCCCGGGGCCCCGGAAGCCTCTCTGGGCCGCGGTGCGGCCCAGCCAGAGACCACCGCGGGCAACGGGAGTTCCGCCGCCCTTGGCGGCAGCGGCCGAGGCGGGCCCACCGACCTTCTTCTGTCCAGCTCAGAGACGACACGTGGAGCCTGGCTACCCAGTGCCGAGGGCGCCCGAGGCCCAGCGAGAGCTGGCAGTCCGAGTCCAGAAGGGGACGGCGCTCGCGGGACGCAGGAGCCACCGCAGGAGGAGGCCTTCACCTGAGCCGAAGAGTCCAGTCAGTCGGTGGCTGCGCTGCCGTCTCGCGCGGTCTCCGGGATGGTGGCCCAGGCCTGACCTGGCCTGTCCCGAGGGCTCCCGGACGGGGCTCCCGGAGAGGAGAGGGCAGGACACGAGAGGAGAGGAGAGGAGCTGAGCAGAGCCCCGCCGAGTGGACCCCCGGGCCGTGCATTTGCAGCAGGCTTCAGCTTTCTCCCCACGAGGCCCTGAGCCTCAGTTCGGCGATGAGAAGGAAAGGCCCCGGCTTGCATTCCGGCCTGGCCCTCCGGGTCTCGGCCCTGTGCTTGCACCTGCAGCCCAGCCAGGGAATCAAGGGGAAGGGGTCTGAAGAAGCTGCCTGAAGCTCACCTCTGATGGACTGAGAGGAACGCCTCCCCCCCGCCCCTTGACCACCCTCTCCCCCATGACCACCACTCGTCCAGCTTGTCTGCCAAGGCCGGGAACGAGGTGCATACTCCTGGGCACGCGGCGGTGCCTTCGAGTCCCCGGCTGACCCGATAGGCCGCTTCTGGAGCAAGCTGTGCGGTGGCCCGTTCCTGCCCTTTTGCCCAGCTCTTATCTGCCGGGGCGGGGGTGCGTGGTGGGCTGGTGTGTGTGTGGGGGTCCGGTCCCGGGGCGGGGTGCGGTGTGGGGGAGGGCTTCCGACTGGGAGCAGGTCTCCAGGCTGGACCCCTCCCTCCCTCCCTCCACACGTACCCCTCCTGGAAGGGCGCTGAAACCCTCCCCGCGCCCCTCTCCTTTCGCGCCTGTGAGTCGCCCGACACGTTGTCAGGCCATCTTACGTGGGCAGAGCCTTTCCTTGGGGCCGGGTCCTGAGGTAGCTAGGCGCTCTGACTGGTGGCCCGCCGCAGGTGCCCTCAGCCTGCCCCTCTGGCCGGGGCCAACGGCGGCACCTGCAGAACGTGGAGCCGCTTGTGAAAACTCCCAGGAGTCTTCCCCAAACGAGAGGACCCCCGGGTCGTCCACGGGGAGGGAGGCCGAGGAATAGGGCGTCCCCCGGCCGCAGAGTTCCTGTTCCCGAGGTGAGCTCGGGTGCGGAAAACGGACCTGGATCCCCTCGCTGCGGACGGTGCCGTCCCTCTCTGCGTACCGATCGATCGTGGCCCGCTTGGCGTCCCATCGCCAGTGGGTCCTGGGTACCCTGTGTCCTGCGGCACAGGAAGGGCCTCACGGGATGCGGCGGGGCCTGGGATCGGGACTCTCTATGGCGGGAGCAAGAAGTAAAGAAACCGAAACCCAGATCCAACTGTGAGAGGGTGGAACGTGCACAGCGCCCCTGCGTTGCTCTTCCTCGTCTGCGTCTGGGAGCAAGCACTAACGAGGACACGTTCTCCGGGCTGTCTGCAGGGTGCTGCCCCCGACAGGGGACCGGGCGGCCACCTCCTCCCCTTTCCCCGTGGTCCACGGTGGCTGGGCCCGGGGCCTCCGCCGGGGCACCGGCAGCGGGTCCTGGGTCCCCGGTGGCCCTGAGACCCCAGGGACCCCACTGGCCGGCCTCGCTCCTGCAGGGAGGGCCAGGATCCAGGGGCCAGATGCCCTGGGGTGGGAGCTTCAGCTCCCTGTTCCTGAACATGGCGGCTGCCGAGGCCACGGCCCCGAGGGTGGGGAGCGCGGCGGGCCTGGCAGCCAGGGGCTCCTCGGTGGGCGAGCCCGGCCCCGAACCCCCACCGCGTGTGGCTTCCGCACCTACCGCGGAGGCGTGCCGGGCGGCCAGGTTCGGCCCGGGAATCCTCCCAGTGCTCCGAAGCCCGCCCTCCTCCCCGTCACGGGCCTTCCCCACGGTATGCACAGGCAGGGGCTGGAGGCCCCAGGCCGTGCTGAAAAAGCTTCCGCTTGATGGCACTGTTGCTCCAGAAATGCCCAGCGCCTTCGCGAGCGTGGCCTCTCCCTCCGCCCTTGGCGGATCAAAAAAGGCCCAGGGAAAAAGGCCCAGGGAGGCCCAAGAGCCACCCAAGCCTTCCGAGTGGGCTGGGACCTACTGGGGGGTTGGGGGAGGCGGTGTCTCTTCCTTTTGGGGCTTCTCCTTGGCAGTAGGAGCGCACAGGTAAAGACCTCCCAAGGAATCCGTGCCTCGGTGGGTCCATCTCCACACCCCTCTGGGAGGGGTCTGGAGTCCACGTTGCCTGGCCCACAGGTCCTGGCGACCGGGACCCTGTCATGTCTGCACACCTGGGGACGGGCATCCACCTGGGTCGTGTCGGGCAGAACCCTGGCTCTCTCAGGACGTTGATTCAGAGCCAGAGGTGGCACAGGGAGCTGGGTTCCTCGTCTTCCTGCGTGGTTGCCTCTCTGCTGTTCTCATCCCGCTACGTGAACTGGCTTAAGGGCTCAGGAGCAGGCCCGAGAGGGTCTAGGCCACTGTGGCAGCGGGAGGCACTGACGGGGACCCAAGGGAGCTGGGGCACATTGCCCCTGCTCACCTCCAGGGGCGTCAGGCGGTCACTCTGCCACGGAGTGCCCGGGGTCGGGGGTGCAGGGAGGTGGTTTGGAGTTGCTGGGACAGGTGTACATCCCAGCGGCTCCCCTCCATCCGCACAGACAGATGACCCTGGGGAGGGCCATCAGTTCAGCAGACCCTTCTGGGGAGCTCTCCATGGGAGTGTTGTCTGTACTCTCGCCTCAAACCCCCCGGACTCGTTCGTCGGTTCATTCACTCGTTCCCTGCTCCACTCGTTCATGCGTAAGCACGCAGGTACACGAACGTGTGCGTGGGCGCGCGTGCGTATCACGTGTGCGTCGTGCGTAAGCTCGTGTACGTGCGCCTACAGAGCGTGTACAAAAGGTCCCTTCTCTTGTACCTTCTCCCTGTAACCGCCTCGGGGGTGCCGCTGTGGATAGAACTTTCTCCCGGTCAAAGCCAAAGCCCTCGCCGTTGCTCGATGGCCGCTCCCAAGTTGTCCCCGTCTGCGGAGGGAAGCACGCGTCATTTCTGCGTGCGTATGTGTGCTCCCGGGGTTGAATGCAGGTGGGGGCAACGGGCCGCAGAGGGCTGTGTGCATGTCGCCTGCTCCCCGGCCCCAGCAGGCTCACGTAGCGATAGGTAGTCTTCTGCCTTTTCGGCTGCTCTCACGGCGCTATAGGCGTGCCGTGGCGTCGGCGCGTCTGTGCGGAGTCGACGTCGTGTCCTGCTAGGTCCCCTCCGTTTCTTTTCGGACAGCTGCCCAGGGTAGGGTGCCCTTGTCTGTGCCCGGAGGCAGGAGCGTAGGGTGTCTCACGTGCCCCTCCTCTTTGGACGCTAGGCTTCCGCCTTGTTCCTTCCTCTCCTCTTCTGTCTCCCACGGAAGTGGCTCTGAGGCGCGGGCCACTGAGTCTGTCGTTACCAGGGTGTGGGTGAGCGTGACCAGGGTACGTTCTCCGGCGTCGGCGTCCACCCAGAGGAGAGGAGCAGGGTAGATCTCATGTGGGCCACGTCCCAGAGCACGTGCCCTTATGCCCGGAAAGTACGTGCGGTGGACCTTTGTGCGGCCAGAGGGGAGACGAGTGGGTGCCCCTTTACCCACGCGTCCTAGGAACTGCTGGGAGGTTGTGGAGGACGCGCGCGGGCTTGCCAAGATACCTCGGGGTGTCCCGCCATAGTCCCACGGGTGCAGAGCCGAGGAGACAAGCTCCGCGCCTGTCAACACCAGGGTGTGATGGCTGTGCTTCCCGCCGGAAGGAGATTTAGGGGGATGACGGGATCAAGGTTTTCACTGGACGCGCTTCTCTGTGTACAAACCGTTTCTGTCTAACGACCCCCCTGCCCCGGCTGGCATCCGTGCCATTTCCGAAGGACGCGTGGAGTTGATTCTTCACGCTTGCGCCTCGTTCGGAAGTTTTTGGTTGGCCCGGGGGTGCCGGTACACTCGAGTAGGAACCGGAGGCACTCTCTCTCGAGGTTGCGCGGGCGGGGGTGTACGCGGACCCCCCCCCCAGCCCCCCGTTCACCGGCACCGTGGTGGTCCCACACTGAGTGATGGGCGTGCGGTTCTCTCTCGTTGCAGAGGAGGCAGAGCGGAAGGAAAGGAGGAAGAGGGAAACCGGGGACGTCGGTCATCTCCAGGCGCTGGTGTTCTGGGTGAGTGCGTGCTCTTTTGTTCTCTCCCCTTCCCCCGTCCGAAATAGTCTGTTTCATCAGAGGAAAAAGTCAGTGATTCTGCTAGTTCAGCAAGGCTCAAGAAGGAGGGACTCCCAGGTGGGATCGTGGCACGGGGACACTGGTGTACTGTGCCGGAGTTCTTGGCCACGGTAGGAAAGGCTCTCGAGTCAGATCCTGACTGGGGGGCCGGAAGAAAGAGGTGCATGGACGAGCATCTGTGTACGGTTACCCTAGGTGATCGGTACGTAGCATTTGAGGTCCGTGTCCTGCGGGGGCGGGGAGAGTGGAAAGGGATCGGGCCCGGGCCGCTTGCACCGGCACCAGGGCCCGGTCTGGGCTCCAGCCTCCGTGAAGCCAACCGCCCGTGACGTGATCACTCGGCGCCCCACCTCACCCCCGAGAAGCAGCAGTGCCAGCCCAGCCCGACGTGGGGGCCGGCGGTGGGGAGACCCTTTGAGGGGGAGCCAGGCCTCGTGGGCTTTTTGCCTCCTGTGCTCTGAGTGGAGCCCGTGATAGCCGTTCCTCCCGTCCTCTCCTGATCGCTCTTGGGCCCGGCTCTCTCCGCCGTGGCCCTCCACCAAGCCAGGAAGGACTCGGGGACGTGCCCTTGCGGGATGATGAAGGGGGGGCGCCCGCTGGGCGGCGTGGAGGTTTGGCACGGGGCAGCCCTCTGTGGGGCTCCTTGCACTCCCCAAGTCTGCCTCTTGACAAACCAAGGAACGTGACAGTGTGGGGCCTTCCAGGAGGTGTACGTCCCCTTCTTCCGTGTGGGACATGTCGCCTGAGTGGGTGCGTGACCGGCAGCCGGAGGTGTTTTCTTTCTGTCTCTGTTCCTCCCTTCTCCTTCCTGTCTTCTGTTGAAACAGTCTTGCCGGGAGGAGGACGCCTCCTACCCTGGCTCAGAGTGATTGAAGGCTTCTCCAGGCGGGCTGGTGAGCGTGTGGCGCCGTGGTTTAGCGAGGGGTCGGCGGCGCGGCTGACGTTCCGTGGTTAGCGAAGGGCGGAGGCAGGGTGCGAGCAGCAAGGGCAGCGTGGCATTTCTGGGGTGACACTGCCTTCCAGAGGACCCTGTTTGGCCATCCCAAGAGCCCTTCACGGTAATATCTGGGCGTCGAGTCAAGTCCTCCGGCGTGGGGCGTGGGTCCCGGAAGACGTGCACTCAGCACGGCGGGGCTCTTGTGGCTTTTCTTTCCTCGACGCACCTCAGTACCGCGGCTTGAAAGAATTGCCAAGGCCCGGAGGCGCAGCAGATTCGGAGTTAGAGAAAGAGAGGAAGGCGTGCTGAGACAGAAGCCAGGGAAAAGGAGAGAAGATGCGATCCCGTCCCGTCCCGTCCCGTCCCGTCCCTCCGGTTCTCTTCAGCACGGAGGACGCGTGGTGCTTCCCGAGGCGGCGGCGGACCAGAGCTCTCTTCTCTTTCCAAGGCCTCGTGTCCGCGGAGCACTTGGCATCCAGAGTGTGTTCCTTGAGCCAACATGGGTGGGGCCGGTGGCGGCAGTGCCCCCAGTGGCCCACCCCGCCCTCCACCCAAGTCAGTGCGACCAGGCAGGCGCTGAGAGGATGCTTAAGGGCAGGAACCTGTGTCTAAACCACATTCGCCAGTGCACCGCAAAGAAACTAAAGAGGAGTCCGCGGTGGCTCCCAGTCGCTCCGAGGTGTAAAGCACAGCGAGTTGGCGGGAGCCTACACCCACCCACACACCCACCCCGGGGGTGTCTTCCCATCCCTGGCCTTCCCCTGGGCGGTGTCAGGAGACTGACCCGCTCCGGCGTCTCTGGGGCAGCGCCCGGCGGCCCTCCCGACGGACCCGTGCGTGCCACCGTCCACGCCTGAACACCAAACCCCACTGCCACCCTCCCGCCCCCGGGCCGCCGCGGGAGAAGAGCCAGGTCCTCGGGGGAAGTCCATCGTCTCGGCATAGGAGGCCGAGCTCGTCCCGCACCGCGTCTGTGCCTGTGGGCTGCCGGCCCTTTGCTTCGGGCTGCTTGCCCCTCGGTGACTGGCGAGAAGGTGCCTCGCCGGGCACCGGCCAGACGTGACTGGATCTCTGTGGTCACACTCAGAGTGTTTTCCCGAGGCGTTAGGCAAATGTGGGCTGCTAAAGACACAGCTGCCGGTCCAACGGCTGGGTGCCTGGATGGGGAGTCCTAACGGCAGGCTAAGAGGACCCCACAGAGACGAGGCCCCGCAGGATGCAGGGCCAGAGTTTGAGGCGCGCCCCTCTGAAGTGGCCGGGTTGATGAGCCATCCTGCCTTTGGCAGGTTGGGCAGAGGTTGGCATTTCGTTTTTCCCTCGGCAAAGGGCAGAGGGAGAGGGCCTGGGGGAGGGGAAGGGGCAGGGCAGGTTGGCATTCGTGGTGCAGTAGTGCCATCAAGAGGAACGGGTCCGCCGATCCCGCGAACCCTGTACCCGTCCCTTCCTGGGGAGGAGTGACGAAGGATCGAAGTCGGGAACACTGGACAGTGGCCCCGGGAAGTCAAGGGCTCCGCCTGGGAAGGGGCGGGAAGCGTGGCCCAAGGCCCGGCGGTGCCGTGGACGCTCCAGAGACGGGCAGTGGCACAAGGCGCACAGCCCGGCCGCCTGGCGTGTGGGGCTACAGGAAGTGGAGTCTCGGTGGACCCTGGTGGCCGCCACGTCTGGGCGGGACTAGAGGAAGCTGCTCCGAAGGAGGCCGGGCCGCGGTTCTGCGGGCATTTGGCCGCGTGTCCCTTCCCCTCGGCGCCAGAGGAGGTTCGGCCTAGGCGGGCCCGGGGCCCCGGAAGCCTCTCTGGGCCGCGGTGCGGCCCAGCCAGAGACCACCGCGGGCAACGGGAGTTCCGCCGCCCTTGGCGGCAGCGGCCGAGGCGGGCCCACCGACCTTCTTCTGTCCAGCTCAGAGACGACACGTGGAGCCTGGCTACCCAGTGCCGAGGGCGCCCGAGGCCCAGCGAGAGCTGGCAGTCCGAGTCCAGAAGGGGACGGCGCTCGCGGGACGCAGGAGCCACCGCAGGAGGAGGCCTTCACCTGAGCCGAAGAGTCCAGTCAGTCGGTGGCTGCGCTGCCATCTCGCGCGGTCTCCGGGATGGTGGCCCAGGCCTGACCTGGCCTGTCCCGAGGGCTCCCGGACGGGGCTCCCGGAGAGGAGAGGGCAGGACACGAGAGGAGAGGAGAGGAGCTGAGCAGAGCCCCGCCGAGTGGACCCCCGGGCCGTGCATTTGCAGCAGGCTTCAGCTTTCTCCCCACGAGGCCCTGAGCCTCAGTTCGGCGATGAGAAGGAAAGGCCCCGGCTTGCATTCCGGCCTGGCCCTCCGGGTCTCGGCCCTGTGCTTGCACCTGCAGCCCAGCCAGGGAATCAAGGGGAAGGGGTCTGAAGAAGCTGCCTGAAGCTCACCTCTGATGGACTGAGAGGAACGCCTCCCCCCCGCCCCTTGACCACCCTCTCCCCCATGACCACCACTCGTCCAGCTTGTCTGCCAAGGCCGGGAACGAGGTGCATACTCCTGGGCACGCGGCGGTGCCTTCGAGTCCCCGGCTGACCCGATAGGCCGCTTCTGGAGCAAGCTGTGCGGTGGCCCGTTCCTGCCCTTTTGCCCAGCTCTTATCTGCCGGGGCGGGGGTGCGTGGTGGGCTGGTGTGTGTGTGGGGGTCCGGTCCCGGGGCGGGGTGCGGTGTGGGGGAGGGCTTCCGACTGGGAGCAAGTCTCCAGGCTGGACCCCTCCCTCCCTCCCTCCACACGTACCCCTCCTGGAAGGGCGCTGAAACCCTCCCCGCGCCCCTCTCCTTTCGCGCCTGTGAGTCGCCCGACACGTTGTCAGGCCATCTTACGTGGGCAGAGCCTTTCCTTGGGGCCGGGTCCTGAGGTAGCTAGGCGCTCTGACTGGTGGCCCGCCGCAGGTGCCCTCAGCGTGCCCCTCTGGCCGGGGCCAACGGCGGCACCTGCAGAACGTGGAGCCGCTTGTGAAAACTCCCAGGAGTCTTCCCCAAACGAGAGGACCCCCGGGTCGTCCACGGGGAGGGAGGCCGAGGAATAGGGCGTCCCCCGGCCGCAGAGTTCCTGTTCCCGAGGTGAGCTCGGGTGCGGAAAACGGACCTGGATCCCCTCGCTGCGGACGGTGCCGTCCCTCTCTGCGTACCGATCGATCGTGGCCCGCTTGGCGTCCCATCGCCAGTGGGTCCTGGGTACCCTGTGTCCTGCGGCACAGGAAGGGCCTCACGGGATGCGGCGGGGCCTGGGATCGGGACTCTCTATGGCGGGAGCAAGAAGTAAAGAAACCGAAACCCAGATCCAACTGTGAGAGGGTGGAACGTGCACAGCGCCCCTGCGTTGCTCTTCCTCGTCTGCGTCTGGGAGCAAGCACTAACGAGGACACGTTCTCCGGGCTGTCTGCAGGGTGCTGCCCCCGACAGGGGACCGGGCGGCCACCTCCTCCCCTTTCCCCGTGGTCCACGGTGGCTGGGCCCGGGGCCTCCGCCGGGGCACCGGCAGCGGGTCCTGGGTCCCCGGTGGCCCTGAGACCCCAGGGACCCCACTGGCCGGCCTCGCTCCTGCAGGGAGGGCCGGGATCCAGGGGCCAGATGCCCTGGGGTGGGAGCTTCAGCTCCCTGTTCCTGAACATGGCGGCTGCCGAGGCCACGGCCCCGAGGGTGGGGAGCGCGGCGGGCCTGGCAGCCAGGGGCTCCTCGGTGGGCGAGCCCGGCCCCGAACCCCCACCGCGTGTGGCTTCCGCACCTACCGCGGAGGCGTGCCGGGCGGCCAGGTTCGGCCCGGGAATCCTCCCAGTGCTCCGAAGCCCGCCCTCCTCCCCGTCACGGGCCTTCCCCACGGTATGCACAGGCAGGGGCTGGAGGCCCCAGGCCGTGCTGAAAAAGCTTCCGCTTGATGGCACTGTTGCTCCAGAAATGCCCAGCGCCTTCGCGAGCGTGGCCTCTCCCTCCGCCCTTTGCGGATCAAAAAAGGCCCAGGGAAAAAGGCCCAGGGAGGCCCAAGAGCCACCCAAGCCTTCCGAGTGGGCTGGGACCTACTGGGGGGTTGGGGGAGGCGGTGTCTCTTCCTTTTGGGGCTTCTCCTTGGCAGTAGGAGCGCACAGGTAAAGACCTCCCAAGGAATCCGTGCCTCGGTGGGTCCATCTCCACACCCCTCTGGGAGGGGTCTGGAGTCCACGTTGCCTGGCCCACAGGTCCTGGCGACCGGGACCCTGTCATGTCTGCACACCTGGGGACGGGCATCCACCTGGGTCGTGTCGGGCAGAACCCTGGCTCTCTCAGGACGTTGATTCAGAGCCAGAGGTGGCACAGGGAGCTGGGTTCCTCGTCTTCCTGCGTGGTTGCCTCTCTGCTGTTCTCATCCCGCTACGTGAACTGGCTTAAGGGCTCAGGAGCAGGCCCGAGAGGGTCTAGGCCACTGTGGCAGCGGGAGGCACTGACGGGGACCCAAGGGAGCTGGGGCACATTGCCCCTGCTCACCTCCAGGGGCGTCAGGCGGTCACTCTGCCACGGAGTGCCCGGGGTCGGGGGTGCAGGGAGGTGGTTTGGAGTTGCTGGGACAGGTGTACATCCCAGCGGCTCCCCTCCATCCGCACAGACAGATGACCCTGGGGAGGGCCATCAGTTCAGCAGACCCTTCTGGGGAGCTCTCCATGGGAGTGTTGTCTGTACTCTCGCCTCAAACCCCCCGGACTCGTTCGTCGGTTCATTCACTCGTTCCCTGCTCCACTCGTTCATGCGTAAGCACGCAGGTACACGAACGTGTGCGTGGGCGCGCGTGCGTATCACGTGTGCGTCGTGCGTAAGCTCGTGTACGTGCGCCTACAGAGCGTGTACAAAAGGTCCCTTCTCTTGTACCTTCTCCCTGTAACCGCCTCGGGGGTGCCGCTGTGGATAGAACTTTCTCCCGGTCAAAGCCAAAGCCCTCGCCGTTGCTCGATGGCCGCTCCCAAGTTGTCCCCGTCTGCGGAGGGAAGCACGCGTCATTTCTGCGTGCGTATGTGTGCTCCCGGGGTTGAATGCAGGTGGGGGCAACGGGCCGCAGAGGGCTGTGTGCATGTCGCCTGCTCCCCGGCCCCAGCAGGCTCACGTAGCGATAGGTAGTCTTCTGCCTTTTCGGCTGCTCTCACGGCGCTATAGGCGTGCCGTGGCGTCGGCGCGTCTGTGCGGAGTCGACGTCGTGTCCTGCTAGGTCCCCTCCGTTTCTTTTCGGACAGCTGCCCAGGGTAGGGTGCCCTTGTCTGTGCCCGGAGGCAGGAGCGTAGGGTGTCTCACGTGCCCCTCCTCTTTGGACGCTAGGCTTCCGCCTTGTTCCTTCCTCTCCTCTTCTGTCTCCCACGGAAGTGGCTCTGAGGCGCGGGCCACTGAGTCTGTCGTTACCAGGGTGTGGGTGAGCGTGACCAGGGTACGTTCTCCGGCGTCGGCGTCCACCCAGAGGAGAGGAGCAGGGTAGATCTCATGTGGGCCACGTCCCAGAGCACGTGCCCTTATGCCCGGAAAGTACGTGCGGTGGACCTTTGTGCGGCCAGAGGGGAGACGAGTGGGTGCCCCTTTACCCACGCGTCCTAGGAACTGCTGGGAGGTTGTGGAGGACGCGCGCGGGCTTGCCAAGATACCTCGGGGTGTCCCGCCATAGTCCCACGGGTGCAGAGCCGAGGAGACAAGCTCCGCGCCTGTCAACACCAGGGTGTGATGGCTGTGCTTCCCGCCGGAAGGAGATTTAGGGGGATGACGGGATCAAGGTTTTCACTGGACGCGCTTCTCTGTGTACAAACCGTTTCTGTCTAACGACCCCCCTGCCCCGGCTGGCATCCGTGCCATTTCCGAAGGACGCGTGGAGTTGATTCTTCACGCTTGCGCCTCGTTCGGAAGTTTTTGGTTGGCCCGGGGGTGCCGGTACACTCGAGTAGGAACCGGAGGCACTCTCTCTCGAGGTTGCGCGGGCGGGGGTGTACGCGGACCCCCCCCCCAGCCCCCCGTTCACCGGCACCGTGGTGGTCCCACACTGAGTGATGGGCGTGCGGTTCTCTCTCGTTGCAGAGGAGGCAGAGCGGAAGGAAAGGAGGAAGAGGGAAACCGGGGACGTCGGTCATCTCCAGGCGCTGGTGTTCTGGGTGAGTGCGTGCTCTTTTGTTCTCTCCCCTTCCCCCGTCCGAAATAGTCTGTTTCATCAGAGGAAAAAGTCAGTGATTCTGCTAGTTCAGCAAGGCTCAAGAAGGAGGGACTCCCAGGTGGGATCGTGGCACGGGGACACTGGTGTACTGTGCCGGAGTTCTTGGCCACGGTAGGAAAGGCTCTCGAGTCAGATCCTGACTGGGGGGCCGGAAGAAAGAGGTGCATGGACGAGCATCTGTGTACGGTTACCCTAGGTGATCGGTACGTAGCATTTGAGGTCCGTGTCCTGCGGGGGCGGGGAGAGTGGAAAGGGATCGGGCCCGGGCCGCTTGCACCGGCACCAGGGCCCGGTCTGGGCTCCAGCCTCCGTGAAGCCAACCGCCCGTGACGTGATCACTCGGCGCCCCACCTCACCCCCGAGAAGCAGCAGTGCCAGCCCAGCCCGACGTGGGGGCCGGCGGTGGGGAGACCCTTTGAGGGGGAGCCAGGCCTCGTGGGCTTTTTGCCTCCTGTGCTCTGAGTGGAGCCCGTGATAGCCGTTCCTCCCGTCCTCTCCTGATCGCTCTTGGGCCCGGCTCTCTCCGCCGTGGCCCTCCACCAAGCCAGGAAGGACTCGGGGACGTGCCCTTGCGGGATGATGAAGGGGGGGCGCCCGCTGGGCGGCGTGGAGGTTTGGCACGGGGCAGCCCTCTGTGGGGCTCCTTGCACTCCCCAAGTCTGCCTCTTGACAAACCAAGGAACGTGACAGTGTGGGGCCTTCCAGGAGGTGTACGTCCCCTTCTTCCGTGTGGGACATGTCGCCTGAGTGGGTGCGTGACCGGCAGCCGGAGGTGTTTTCTTTCTGTCTCTGTTCCTCCCTTCTCCTTCCTGTCTTCTGTTGAAACAGTCTTGCCGGGAGGAGGACGCCTCCTACCCTGGCTCAGAGTGATTGAAGGCTTCTCCAGGCGGGCTGGTGAGCGTGTGGCGCCGTGGTTTAGCGAGGGGTCGGCGGCGCGGCTGACGTTCCGTGGTTAGCGAAGGGCGGAGGCAGGGTGCGAGCAGCAAGGGCAGCGTGGCATTTCTGGGGTGACACTGCCTTCCAGAGGACCCTGTTTGGCCATCCCAAGAGCCCTTCACGGTAATATCTGGGCGTCGAGTCAAGTCCTCCGGCGTGGGGCGTGGGTCCCGGAAGACGTGCACTCAGCACGGCGGGGCTCTTGTGGCTTTTCTTTCCTCGACGCACCTCAGTACCGCGGCTTGAAAGAATTGCCAAGGCCCGGAGGCGCAGCAGATTCGGAGTTAGAGAAAGAGAGGAAGGCGTGCTGAGACAGAAGCCAGGGAAAAGGAGAGAAGATGCGATCCCGTCCCGTCCCGTCCCGTCCCGTCCCTCCGGTTCTCTTCAGCACGGAGGACGCGTGGTGCTTCCCGAGGCGGCGGCGGACCAGAGCTCTCTTCTCTTTCCAAGGCCTCGTGTCCGCGGAGCACTTGGCATCCAGAGTGTGTTCCTTGAGCCAACATGGGTGGGGCCGGTGGCGGCAGTGCCCCCAGTGGCCCACCCCGCCCTCCACCCAAGTCAGTGCGACCAGGCAGGCGCTGAGAGGATGCTTAAGGGCAGGAACCTGTGTCTAAACCACATTCGCCAGTGCACCGCAAAGAAACTAAAGAGGAGTCCGCGGTGGCTCCCAGTCGCTCCGAGGTGTAAAGCACAGCGAGTTGGCGGGAGCCTACACCCACCCACACACCCACCCCGGGGGTGTCTTCCCATCCCTGGCCTTCCCCTGGGCGGTGTCAGGAGACTGACCCGCTCCGGCGTCTCTGGGGCAGCGCCCGGCGGCCCTCCCGACGGACCCGTGCGTGCCACCGTCCACGCCTGAACACCAAACCCCACTGCCACCCTCCCGCCCCCGGGCCGCCGCGGGAGAAGAGCCAGGTCCTCGGGGGAAGTCCATCGTCTCGGCATAGGAGGCCGAGCTCGTCCCGCACCGCGTCTGTGCCTGTGGGCTGCCGGCCCTTTGCTTCGGGCTGCTTGCCCCTCGGTGACTGGCGAGAAGGTGCCTCGCCGGGCACCGGCCAGACGTGACTGGATCTCTGTGGTCACACTCAGAGTGTTTTCCCGAGGCGTTAGGCAAATGTGGGCTGCTAAAGACACAGCTGCCGGTCCAACGGCTGGGTGCCTGGATGGGGAGTCCTAACGGCAGGCTAAGAGGACCCCACAGAGACGAGGCCCCGCAGGATGCAGGGCCAGAGTTTGAGGCGCGCCCCTCTGAAGTGGCCGGGTTGATGAGCCATCCTGCCTTTGGCAGGTTGGGCAGAGGTTGGCATTTCGTTTTTCCCTCGGCAAAGGGCAGAGGGAGAGGGCCTGGGGGAGGGGAAGGGGCAGGGCAGGTTGGCATTCGTGGTGCAGTAGTGCCATCAAGAGGAACGGGTCCGCCGATCCCGCGAACCCTGTACCCGTCCCTTCCTGGGGAGGAGTGACGAAGGATCGAAGTCGGGAACACTGGACAGTGGCCCCGGGAAGTCAAGGGCTCCGCCTGGGAAGGGGCGGGAAGCGTGGCCCAAGGCCCGGCGGTGCCGTGGACGCTCCAGAGACGGGCAGTGGCGCAAGGCGCACAGCCCGGCCGCCTGGCGTGTGGGGCTACAGGAAGTGGAGTCTCGGTGGACCCTGGTGGCCGCCACGTCTGGGCGGGACTAGAGGAAGCTGCTCCGAAGGAGGCCGGGCCGCGGTTCTGCGGGCATTTGGCCGCGTGTCCCTTCCCCTCGGCGCCAGAGGAGGTTCGGCCTAGGCGGGCCCGGGGCCCCGGAAGCCTCTCTGGGCCGCGGTGCGGCCCAGCCAGAGACCACCGCGGGCAACGGGAGTTCCGCCGCCCTTGGCGGCAGCGGCCGAGGCGGGCCCACCGACCTTCTTCTGTCCAGCTCAGAGACGACACGTGGAGCCTGGCTACCCAGTGCCGAGGGCGCCCGAGGCCCAGCGAGAGCTGGCAGTCCGAGTCCAGAAGGGGACGGCGCTCGCGGGACGCAGGAGCCACCGCAGGAGGAGGCCTTCACCTGAGCCGAAGAGTCCAGTCAGTCGGTGGCTGCGCTGCCGTCTCGCGCGGTCTCCGGGATGGTGGCCCAGGCCTGACCTGGCCTGTCCCGAGGGCTCCCGGACGGGGCTCCCGGAGAGGAGAGGGCAGGACACGAGAGGAGAGGAGAGGAGCTGAGCAGAGCCCCGCCGAGTGGACCCCCGGGCCGTGCATTTGCAGCAGGCTTCAGCTTTCTCCCCACGAGGCCCTGAGCCTCAGTTCGGCGATGAGAAGGAAAGGCCCCGGCTTGCATTCCGGCCTGGCCCTCCGGGTCTCGGCCCTGTGCTTGCACCTGCAGCCCAGCCAGGGAATCAAGGGGAAGGGGTCTGAAGAAGCTGCCTGAAGCTCACCTCTGATGGACTGAGAGGAACGCCTCCCCCCCGCCCCTTGACCACCCTCTCCCCCATGACCACCACTCGTCCAGCTTGTCTGCCAAGGCCGGGAACGAGGTGCATACTCCTGGGCACGCGGCGGTGCCTTCGAGTCCCCGGCTGACCCGATAGGCCGCTTCTGGAGCAAGCTGTGCGGTGGCCCGTTCCTGCCCTTTTGCCCAGCTCTTATCTGCCGGGGCGGGGGTGCGTGGTGGGCTGGTGTGTGTGTGGGGGTCCGGTCCCGGGGCGGGGTGCGGTGTGGGGGAGGGCTTCCGACTGGGAGCAAGTCTCCAGGCTGGACCCCTCCCTCCCTCCCTCCACACGTACCCCTCCTGGAAGGGCGCTGAAACCCTCCCCGCGCCCCTCTCCTTTCGCGCCTGTGAGTCGCCCGACACGTTGTCAGGCCATCTTACGTGGGCAGAGCCTTTCCTTGGGGCCGGGTCCTGAGGTAGCTAGGCGCTCTGACTGGTGGCCCGCCGCAGGTGCCCTCAGCGTGCCCCTCTGGCCGGGGCCAACGGCGGCACCTGCAGAACGTGGAGCCGCTTGTGAAAACTCCCAGGAGTCTTCCCCAAACGAGAGGACCCCCGGGTCGTCCACGGGGAGGGAGGCCGAGGAATAGGGCGTCCCCCGGCCGCAGAGTTCCTGTTCCCGAGGTGAGCTCGGGTGCGGAAAACGGACCTGGATCCCCTCGCTGCGGACGGTGCCGTCCCTCTCTGCGTACCGATCGATCGTGGCCCGCTTGGCGTCCCATCGCCAGTGGGTCCTGGGTACCCTGTGTCCTGCGGCACAGGAAGGGCCTCACGGGATGCGGCGGGGCCTGGGATCGGGACTCTCTATGGCGGGAGCAAGAAGTAAAGAAACCGAAACCCAGATCCAACTGTGAGAGGGTGGAACGTGCACAGCGCCCCTGCGTTGCTCTTCCTCGTCTGCGTCTGGGAGCAAGCACTAACGAGGACACGTTCTCCGGGCTGTCTGCAGGGTGCTGCCCCCGACAGGGGACCGGGCGGCCACCTCCTCCCCTTTCCCCGTGGTCCACGGTGGCTGGGCCCGGGGCCTCCGCCGGGGCACCGGCAGCGGGTCCTGGGTCCCCGGTGGCCCTGAGACCCCAGGGACCCCACTGGCCGGCCTCGCTCCTGCAGGGAGGGCCAGGATCCAGGGGCCAGATGCCCTGGGGTGGGAGCTTCAGCTCCCTGTTCCTGAACATGGCGGCTGCCGAGGCCACGGCCCCGAGGGTGGGGAGCGCGGCGGGCCTGGCAGCCAGGGGCTCCTCGGTGGGCGAGCCCGGCCCCGAACCCCCACCGCGTGTGGCTTCCGCACCTACCGCGGAGGCGTGCCGGGCGGCCAGGTTCGGCCCGGGAATCCTCCCAGTGCTCCGAAGCCCGCCCTCCTCCCCGTCACGGGCCTTCCCCACGGTATGCACAGGCAGGGGCTGGAGGCCCCAGGCCGTGCTGAAAAAGCTTCCGCTTGATGGCACTGTTGCTCCAGAAATGCCCAGCGCCTTCGCGAGCGTGGCCTCTCCCTCCGCCCTTTGCGGATCAAAAAAGGCCCAGGGAAAAAGGCCCAGGGAGGCCCAAGAGCCACCCAAGCCTTCCGAGTGGGCTGGGACCTACTGGGGGGTTGGGGGAGGCGGTGTCTCTTCCTTTTGGGGCTTCTCCTTGGCAGTAGGAGCGCACAGGTAAAGACCTCCCAAGGAATCCGTGCCTCGGTGGGTCCATCTCCACACCCCTCTGGGAGGGGTCTGGAGTCCACGTTGCCTGGCCCACAGGTCCTGGCGACCGGGACCCTGTCATGTCTGCACACCTGGGGACGGGCATCCACCTGGGTCGTGTCGGGCAGAACCCTGGCTCTCTCAGGACGTTGATTCAGAGCCAGAGGTGGCACAGGGAGCTGGGTTCCTCGTCTTCCTGCGTGGTTGCCTCTCTGCTGTTCTCATCCCGCTACGTGAACTGGCTTAAGGGCTCAGGAGCAGGCCCGAGAGGGTCTAGGCCACTGTGGCAGCGGGAGGCACTGACGGGGACCCAAGGGAGCTGGGGCACATTGCCCCTGCTCACCTCCAGGGGCGTCAGGCGGTCACTCTGCCACGGAGTGCCCGGGGTCGGGGGTGCAGGGAGGTGGTTTGGAGTTGCTGGGACAGGTGTACATCCCAGCGGCTCCCCTCCATCCGCACAGACAGATGACCCTGGGGAGGGCCATCAGTTCAGCAGACCCTTCTGGGGAGCTCTCCATGGGAGTGTTGTCTGTACTCTCGCCTCAAACCCCCCGGACTCGTTCGTCGGTTCATTCACTCGTTCCCTGCTCCACTCGTTCATGCGTAAGCACGCAGGTACACGAACGTGTGCGTGGGCGCGCGTGCGTATCACGTGTGCGTCGTGCGTAAGCTCGTGTACGTGCGCCTACAGAGCGTGTACAAAAGGTCCCTTCTCTTGTACCTTCTCCCTGTAACCGCCTCGGGGGTGCCGCTGTGGATAGAACTTTCTCCCGGTCAAAGCCAAAGCCCTCGCCGTTGCTCGATGGCCGCTCCCAAGTTGTCCCCGTCTGCGGAGGGAAGCACGCGTCATTTCTGCGTGCGTATGTGTGCTCCCGGGGTTGAATGCAGGTGGGGGCAACGGGCCGCAGAGGGCTGTGTGCATGTCGCCTGCTCCCCGGCCCCAGCAGGCTCACGTAGCGATAGGTAGTCTTCTGCCTTTTCGGCTGCTCTCACGGCGCTATAGGCGTGCCGTGGCGTCGGCGCGTCTGTGCGGAGTCGACGTCGTGTCCTGCTAGGTCCCCTCCGTTTCTTTTCGGACAGCTGCCCAGGGTAGGGTGCCCTTGTCTGTGCCCGGAGGCAGGAGCGTAGGGTGTCTCACGTGCCCCTCCTCTTTGGACGCTAGGCTTCCGCCTTGTTCCTTCCTCTCCTCTTCTGTCTCCCACGGAAGTGGCTCTGAGGCGCGGGCCACTGAGTCTGTCGTTACCAGGGTGTGGGTGAGCGTGACCAGGGTACGTTCTCCGGCGTCGGCGTCCACCCAGAGGAGAGGAGCAGGGTAGATCTCATGTGGGCCACGTCCCAGAGCACGTGCCCTTATGCCCGGAAAGTACGTGCGGTGGACCTTTGTGCGGCCAGAGGGGAGACGAGTGGGTGCCCCTTTACCCACGCGTCCTAGGAACTGCTGGGAGGTTGTGGAGGACGCGCGCGGGCTTGCCAAGATACCTCGGGGTGTCCCGCCATAGTCCCACGGGTGCAGAGCCGAGGAGACAAGCTCCGCGCCTGTCAACACCAGGGTGTGATGGCTGTGCTTCCCGCCGGAAGGAGATTTAGGGGGATGACGGGATCAAGGTTTTCACTGGACGCGCTTCTCTGTGTACAAACCGTTTCTGTCTAACGACCCCCCTGCCCCGGCTGGCATCCGTGCCATTTCCGAAGGACGCGTGGAGTTGATTCTTCACGCTTGCGCCTCGTTCGGAAGTTTTTGGTTGGCCCGGGGGTGCCGGTACACTCGAGTAGGAACCGGAGGCACTCTCTCTCGAGGTTGCGCGGGCGGGGGTGTACGCGGACCCCCCCCCCAGCCCCCCGTTCACCGGCACCGTGGTGGTCCCACACTGAGTGATGGGCGTGCGGTTCTCTCTCGTTGCAGAGGAGGCAGAGCGGAAGGAAAGGAGGAAGAGGGAAACCGGGGACGTCGGTCATCTCCAGGCGCTGGTGTTCTGGGTGAGTGCGTGCTCTTTTGTTCTCTCCCCTTCCCCCGTCCGAAATAGTCTGTTTCATCAGAGGAAAAAGTCAGTGATTCTGCTAGTTCAGCAAGGCTCAAGAAGGAGGGACTCCCAGGTGGGATCGTGGCACGGGGACACTGGTGTACTGTGCCGGAGTTCTTGGCCACGGTAGGAAAGGCTCTCGAGTCAGATCCTGACTGGGGGGCCGGAAGAAAGAGGTGCATGGACGAGCATCTGTGTACGGTTACCCTAGGTGATCGGTACGTAGCATTTGAGGTCCGTGTCCTGCGGGGGCGGGGAGAGTGGAAAGGGATCGGGCCCGGGCCGCTTGCACCGGCACCAGGGCCCGGTCTGGGCTCCAGCCTCCGTGAAGCCAACCGCCCGTGACGTGATCACTCGGCGCCCCACCTCACCCCCGAGAAGCAGCAGTGCCAGCCCAGCCCGACGTGGGGGCCGGCGGTGGGGAGACCCTTTGAGGGGGAGCCAGGCCTCGTGGGCTTTTTGCCTCCTGTGCTCTGAGTGGAGCCCGTGATAGCCGTTCCTCCCGTCCTCTCCTGATCGCTCTTGGGCCCGGCTCTCTCCGCCGTGGCCCTCCACCAAGCCAGGAAGGACTCGGGGACGTGCCCTTGCGGGATGATGAAGGGGGGGCGCCCGCTGGGCGGCGTGGAGGTTTGGCACGGGGCAGCCCTCTGTGGGGCTCCTTGCACTCCCCAAGTCTGCCTCTTGACAAACCAAGGAACGTGACAGTGTGGGGCCTTCCAGGAGGTGTACGTCCCCTTCTTCCGTGTGGGACATGTCGCCTGAGTGGGTGCGTGACCGGCAGCCGGAGGTGTTTTCTTTCTGTCTCTGTTCCTCCCTTCTCCTTCCTGTCTTCTGTTGAAACAGTCTTGCCGGGAGGAGGACGCCTCCTACCCTGGCTCAGAGTGATTGAAGGCTTCTCCAGGCGGGCTGGTGAGCGTGTGGCGCCGTGGTTTAGCGAGGGGTCGGCGGCGCGGCTGACGTTCCGTGGTTAGCGAAGGGCGGAGGCAGGGTGCGAGCAGCAAGGGCAGCGTGGCATTTCTGGGGTGACACTGCCTTCCAGAGGACCCTGTTTGGCCATCCCAAGAGCCCTTCACGGTAATATCTGGGCGTCGAGTCAAGTCCTCCGGCGTGGGGCGTGGGTCCCGGAAGACGTGCACTCAGCACGGCGGGGCTCTTGTGGCTTTTCTTTCCTCGACGCACCTCAGTACCGCGGCTTGAAAGAATTGCCAAGGCCCGGAGGCGCAGCAGATTCGGAGTTAGAGAAAGAGAGGAAGGCGTGCTGAGACAGAAGCCAGGGAAAAGGAGAGAAGATGCGATCCCGTCCCGTCCCGTCCCGTCCCGTCCCTCCGGTTCTCTTCAGCACGGAGGACGCGTGGTGCTTCCCGAGGCGGCGGCGGACCAGAGCTCTCTTCTCTTTCCAAGGCCTCGTGTCCGCGGAGCACTTGGCATCCAGAGTGTGTTCCTTGAGCCAACATGGGTGGGGCCGGTGGCGGCAGTGCCCCCAGTGGCCCACCCCGCCCTCCACCCAAGTCAGTGCGACCAGGCAGGCGCTGAGAGGATGCTTAAGGGCAGGAACCTGTGTCTAAACCACATTCGCCAGTGCACCGCAAAGAAACTAAAGAGGAGTCCGCGGTGGCTCCCAGTCGCTCCGAGGTGTAAAGCACAGCGAGTTGGCGGGAGCCTACACCCACCCACACACCCACCCCGGGGGTGTCTTCCCATCCCTGGCCTTCCCCTGGGCGGTGTCAGGAGACTGACCCGCTCCGGCGTCTCTGGGGCAGCGCCCGGCGGCCCTCCCGACGGACCCGTGCGTGCCACCGTCCACGCCTGAACACCAAACCCCACTGCCACCCTCCCGCCCCCGGGCCGCCGCGGGAGAAGAGCCAGGTCCTCGGGGGAAGTCCATCGTCTCGGCATAGGAGGCCGAGCTCGTCCCGCACCGCGTCTGTGCCTGTGGGCTGCCGGCCCTTTGCTTCGGGCTGCTTGCCCCTCGGTGACTGGCGAGAAGGTGCCTCGCCGGGCACCGGCCAGACGTGACTGGATCTCTGTGGTCACACTCAGAGTGTTTTCCCGAGGCGTTAGGCAAATGTGGGCTGCTAAAGACACAGCTGCCGGTCCAACGGCTGGGTGCCTGGATGGGGAGTCCTAACGGCAGGCTAAGAGGACCCCACAGAGACGAGGCCCCGCAGGATGCAGGGCCAGAGTTTGAGGCGCGCCCCTCTGAAGTGGCCGGGTTGATGAGCCATCCTGCCTTTGGCAGGTTGGGCAGAGGTTGGCATTTCGTTTTTCCCTCGGCAAAGGGCAGAGGGAGAGGGCCTGGGGGAGGGGAAGGGGCAGGGCAGGTTGGCATTCGTGGTGCAGTAGTGCCATCAAGAGGAACGGGTCCGCCGATCCCGCGAACCCTGTACCCGTCCCTTCCTGGGGAGGAGTGACGAAGGATCGAAGTCGGGAACACTGGACAGTGGCCCCGGGAAGTCAAGGGCTCCGCCTGGGAAGGGGCGGGAAGCGTGGCCCAAGGCCCGGCGGTGCCGTGGACGCTCCAGAGACGGGCAGTGGCACAAGGCGCACAGCCCGGCCGCCTGGCGTGTGGGGCTACAGGAAGTGGAGTCTCGGTGGACCCTGGTGGCCGCCACGTCTGGGCGGGACTAGAGGAAGCTGCTCCGAAGGAGGCCGGGCCGCGGTTCTGCGGGCATTTGGCCGCGTGTCCCTTCCCCTCGGCGCCAGAGGAGGTTCGGCCTAGGCGGGCCCGGGGCCCCGGAAGCCTCTCTGGGCCGCGGTGCGGCCCAGCCAGAGACCACCGCGGGCAACGGGAGTTCCGCCGCCCTTGGCGGCAGCGGCCGAGGCGGGCCCACCGACCTTCTTCTGTCCAGCTCAGAGACGACACGTGGAGCCTGGCTACCCAGTGCCGAGGGCGCCCGAGGCCCAGCGAGAGCTGGCAGTCCGAGTCCAGAAGGGGACGGCGCTCGCGGGACGCAGGAGCCACCGCAGGAGGAGGCCTTCACCTGAGCCGAAGAGTCCAGTCAGTCGGTGGCTGCGCTGCCGTCTCGCGCGGTCTCCGGGATGGTGGCCCAGGCCTGACCTGGCCTGTCCCGAGGGCTCCCGGACGGGGCTCCCGGAGAGGAGAGGGCAGGACACGAGAGGAGAGGAGAGGAGCTGAGCAGAGCCCCGCCGAGTGGACCCCCGGGCCGTGCATTTGCAGCAGGCTTCAGCTTTCTCCCCACGAGGCCCTGAGCCTCAGTTCGGCGATGAGAAGGAAAGGCCCCGGCTTGCATTCCGGCCTGGCCCTCCGGGTCTCGGCCCTGTGCTTGCACCTGCAGCCCAGCCAGGGAATCAAGGGGAAGGGGTCTGAAGAAGCTGCCTGAAGCTCACCTCTGATGGACTGAGAGGAACGCCTCCCCCCCGCCCCTTGACCACCCTCTCCCCCATGACCACCACTCGTCCAGCTTGTCTGCCAAGGCCGGGAACGAGGTGCATACTCCTGGGCACGCGGCGGTGCCTTCGAGTCCCCGGCTGACCCGATAGGCCGCTTCTGGAGCAAGCTGTGCGGTGGCCCGTTCCTGCCCTTTTGCCCAGCTCTTATCTGCCGGGGCGGGGGTGCGTGGTGGGCTGGTGTGTGTGTGGGGGTCCGGTCCCGGGGCGGGGTGCGGTGTGGGGGAGGGCTTCCGACTGGGAGCAAGTCTCCAGGCTGGACCCCTCCCTCCCTCCCTCCACACGTACCCCTCCTGGAAGGGCGCTGAAACCCTCCCCGCGCCCCTCTCCTTTCGCGCCTGTGAGTCGCCCGACACGTTGTCAGGCCATCTTACGTGGGCAGAGCCTTTCCTTGGGGCCGGGTCCTGAGGTAGCTAGGCGCTCTGACTGGTGGCCCGCCGCAGGTGCCCTCAGCGTGCCCCTCTGGCCGGGGCCAACGGCGGCACCTGCAGAACGTGGAGCCGCTTGTGAAAACTCCCAGGAGTCTTCCCCAAACGAGAGGACCCCCGGGTCGTCCACGGGGAGGGAGGCCGAGGAATAGGGCGTCCCCCGGCCGCAGAGTTCCTGTTCCCGAGGTGAGCTCGGGTGCGGAAAACGGACCTGGATCCCCTCGCTGCGGACGGTGCCGTCCCTCTCTGCGTACCGATCGATCGTGGCCCGCTTGGCGTCCCATCGCCAGTGGGTCCTGGGTACCCTGTGTCCTGCGGCACAGGAAGGGCCTCACGGGATGCGGCGGGGCCTGGGATCGGGACTCTCTATGGCGGGAGCAAGAAGTAAAGAAACCGAAACCCAGATCCAACTGTGAGAGGGTGGAACGTGCACAGCGCCCCTGCGTTGCTCTTCCTCGTCTGCGTCTGGGAGCAAGCACTAACGAGGACACGTTCTCCGGGCTGTCTGCAGGGTGCTGCCCCCGACAGGGGACCGGGCGGCCACCTCCTCCCCTTTCCCCGTGGTCCACGGTGGCTGGGCCCGGGGCCTCCGCCGGGGCACCGGCAGCGGGTCCTGGGTCCCCGGTGGCCCTGAGACCCCAGGGACCCCACTGGCCGGCCTCGCTCCTGCAGGGAGGGCCAGGATCCAGGGGCCAGATGCCCTGGGGTGGGAGCTTCAGCTCCCTGTTCCTGAACATGGCGGCTGCCGAGGCCACGGCCCCGAGGGTGGGGAGCGCGGCGGGCCTGGCAGCCAGGGGCTCCTCGGTGGGCGAGCCCGGCCCCGAACCCCCACCGCGTGTGGCTTCCGCACCTACCGCGGAGGCGTGCCGGGCGGCCAGGTTCGGCCCGGGAATCCTCCCAGTGCTCCGAAGCCCGCCCTCCTCCCCGTCACGGGCCTTCCCCACGGTATGCACAGGCAGGGGCTGGAGGCCCCAGGCCGTGCTGAAAAAGCTTCCGCTTGATGGCACTGTTGCTCCAGAAATGCCCAGCGCCTTCGCGAGCGTGGCCTCTCCCTCCGCCCTTTGCGGATCAAAAAAGGCCCAGGGAAAAAGGCCCAGGGAGGCCCAAGAGCCACCCAAGCCTTCCGAGTGGGCTGGGACCTACTGGGGGGTTGGGGGAGGCGGTGTCTCTTCCTTTTGGGGCTTCTCCTTGGCAGTAGGAGCGCACAGGTAAAGACCTCCCAAGGAATCCGTGCCTCGGTGGGTCCATCTCCACACCCCTCTGGGAGGGGTCTGGAGTCCACGTTGCCTGGCCCACAGGTCCTGGCGACCGGGACCCTGTCATGTCTGCACACCTGGGGACGGGCATCCACCTGGGTCGTGTCGGGCAGAACCCTGGCTCTCTCAGGACGTTGATTCAGAGCCAGAGGTGGCACAGGGAGCTGGGTTCCTCGTCTTCCTGCGTGGTTGCCTCTCTGCTGTTCTCATCCCGCTACGTGAACTGGCTTAAGGGCTCAGGAGCAGGCCCGAGAGGGTCTAGGCCACTGTGGCAGCGGGAGGCACTGACGGGGACCCAAGGGAGCTGGGGCACATTGCCCCTGCTCACCTCCAGGGGCGTCAGGCGGTCACTCTGCCACGGAGTGCCCGGGGTCGGGGGTGCAGGGAGGTGGTTTGGAGTTGCTGGGACAGGTGTACATCCCAGCGGCTCCCCTCCATCCGCACAGACAGATGACCCTGGGGAGGGCCATCAGTTCAGCAGACCCTTCTGGGGAGCTCTCCATGGGAGTGTTGTCTGTACTCTCGCCTCAAACCCCCCGGACTCGTTCGTCGGTTCATTCACTCGTTCCCTGCTCCACTCGTTCATGCGTAAGCACGCAGGTACACGAACGTGTGCGTGGGCGCGCGTGCGTATCACGTGTGCGTCGTGCGTAAGCTCGTGTACGTGCGCCTACAGAGCGTGTACAAAAGGTCCCTTCTCTTGTACCTTCTCCCTGTAACCGCCTCGGGGGTGCCGCTGTGGATAGAACTTTCTCCCGGTCAAAGCCAAAGCCCTCGCCGTTGCTCGATGGCCGCTCCCAAGTTGTCCCCGTCTGCGGAGGGAAGCACGCGTCATTTCTGCGTGCGTATGTGTGCTCCCGGGGTTGAATGCAGGTGGGGGCAACGGGCCGCAGAGGGCTGTGTGCATGTCGCCTGCTCCCCGGCCCCAGCAGGCTCACGTAGCGATAGGTAGTCTTCTGCCTTTTCGGCTGCTCTCACGGCGCTATAGGCGTGCCGTGGCGTCGGCGCGTCTGTGCGGAGTCGACGTCGTGTCCTGCTAGGTCCCCTCCGTTTCTTTTCGGACAGCTGCCCAGGGTAGGGTGCCCTTGTCTGTGCCCGGAGGCAGGAGCGTAGGGTGTCTCACGTGCCCCTCCTCTTTGGACGCTAGGCTTCCGCCTTGTTCCTTCCTCTCCTCTTCTGTCTCCCACGGAAGTGGCTCTGAGGCGCGGGCCACTGAGTCTGTCGTTACCAGGGTGTGGGTGAGCGTGACCAGGGTACGTTCTCCGGCGTCGGCGTCCACCCAGAGGAGAGGAGCAGGGTAGATCTCATGTGGGCCACGTCCCAGAGCACGTGCCCTTATGCCCGGAAAGTACGTGCGGTGGACCTTTGTGCGGCCAGAGGGGAGACGAGTGGGTGCCCCTTTACCCACGCGTCCTAGGAACTGCTGGGAGGTTGTGGAGGACGCGCGCGGGCTTGCCAAGATACCTCGGGGTGTCCCGCCATAGTCCCACGGGTGCAGAGCCGAGGAGACAAGCTCCGCGCCTGTCAACACCAGGGTGTGATGGCTGTGCTTCCCGCCGGAAGGAGATTTAGGGGGATGACGGGATCAAGGTTTTCACTGGACGCGCTTCTCTGTGTACAAACCGTTTCTGTCTAACGACCCCCCTGCCCCGGCTGGCATCCGTGCCATTTCCGAAGGACGCGTGGAGTTGATTCTTCACGCTTGCGCCTCGTTCGGAAGTTTTTGGTTGGCCCGGGGGTGCCGGTACACTCGAGTAGGAACCGGAGGCACTCTCTCTCGAGGTTGCGCGGGCGGGGGTGTACGCGGACCCCCCCCCCAGCCCCCCGTTCACCGGCACCGTGGTGGTCCCACACTGAGTGATGGGCGTGCGGTTCTCTCTCGTTGCAGAGGAGGCAGAGCGGAAGGAAAGGAGGAAGAGGGAAACCGGGGACGTCGGTCATCTCCAGGCGCTGGTGTTCTGGGTGAGTGCGTGCTCTTTTGTTCTCTCCCCTTCCCCCGTCCGAAATAGTCTGTTTCATCAGAGGAAAAAGTCAGTGATTCTGCTAGTTCAGCAAGGCTCAAGAAGGAGGGACTCCCAGGTGGGATCGTGGCACGGGGACACTGGTGTACTGTGCCGGAGTTCTTGGCCACGGTAGGAAAGGCTCTCGAGTCAGATCCTGACTGGGGGGCCGGAAGAAAGAGGTGCATGGACGAGCATCTGTGTACGGTTACCCTAGGTGATCGGTACGTAGCATTTGAGGTCCGTGTCCTGCGGGGGCGGGGAGAGTGGAAAGGGATCGGGCCCGGGCCGCTTGCACCGGCACCAGGGCCCGGTCTGGGCTCCAGCCTCCGTGAAGCCAACCGCCCGTGACGTGATCACTCGGCGCCCCACCTCACCCCCGAGAAGCAGCAGTGCCAGCCCAGCCCGACGTGGGGGCCGGCGGTGGGGAGACCCTTTGAGGGGGAGCCAGGCCTCGTGGGCTTTTTGCCTCCTGTGCTCTGAGTGGAGCCCGTGATAGCCGTTCCTCCCGTCCTCTCCTGATCGCTCTTGGGCCCGGCTCTCTCCGCCGTGGCCCTCCACCAAGCCAGGAAGGACTCGGGGACGTGCCCTTGCGGGATGATGAAGGGGGGGCGCCCGCTGGGCGGCGTGGAGGTTTGGCACGGGGCAGCCCTCTGTGGGGCTCCTTGCACTCCCCAAGTCTGCCTCTTGACAAACCAAGGAACGTGACAGTGTGGGGCCTTCCAGGAGGTGTACGTCCCCTTCTTCCGTGTGGGACATGTCGCCTGAGTGGGTGCGTGACCGGCAGCCGGAGGTGTTTTCTTTCTGTCTCTGTTCCTCCCTTCTCCTTCCTGTCTTCTGTTGAAACAGTCTTGCCGGGAGGAGGACGCCTCCTACCCTGGCTCAGAGTGATTGAAGGCTTCTCCAGGCGGGCTGGTGAGCGTGTGGCGCCGTGGTTTAGCGAGGGGTCGGCGGCGCGGCTGACGTTCCGTGGTTAGCGAAGGGCGGAGGCAGGGTGCGAGCAGCAAGGGCAGCGTGGCATTTCTGGGGTGACACTGCCTTCCAGAGGACCCTGTTTGGCCATCCCAAGAGCCCTTCACGGTAATATCTGGGCGTCGAGTCAAGTCCTCCGGCGTGGGGCGTGGGTCCCGGAAGACGTGCACTCAGCACGGCGGGGCTCTTGTGGCTTTTCTTTCCTCGACGCACCTCAGTACCGCGGCTTGAAAGAATTGCCAAGGCCCGGAGGCGCAGCAGATTCGGAGTTAGAGAAAGAGAGGAAGGCGTGCTGAGACAGAAGCCAGGGAAAAGGAGAGAAGATGCGATCCCGTCCCGTCCCGTCCCGTCCCTCCGGTTCTCTTCAGCACGGAGGACGCGTGGTGCTTCCCGAGGCGGCGGCGGACCAGAGCTCTCTTCTCTTTCCAAGGCCTCGTGTCCGCGGAGCACTTGGCATCCAGAGTGTGTTCCTTGAGCCAACATGGGTGGGGCCGGTGGCGGCAGTGCCCCCAGTGGCCCACCCCGCCCTCCACCCAAGTCAGTGCGACCAGGCAGGCGCTGAGAGGATGCTTAAGGGCAGGAACCTGTGTCTAAACCACATTCGCCAGTGCACCGCAAAGAAACTAAAGAGGAGTCCGCGGTGGCTCCCAGTCGCTCCGAGGTGTAAAGCACAGCGAGTTGGCGGGAGCCTACACCCACCCACACACCCACCCCGGGGGTGTCTTCCCATCCCTGGCCTTCCCCTGGGCGGTGTCAGGAGACTGACCCGCTCCGGCGTCTCTGGGGCAGCGCCCGGCGGCCCTCCCGACGGACCCGTGCGTGCCACCGTCCACGCCTGAACACCAAACCCCACTGCCACCCTCCCGCCCCCGGGCCGCCGCGGGAGAAGAGCCAGGTCCTCGGGGGAAGTCCATCGTCTCGGCATAGGAGGCCGAGCTCGTCCCGCACCGCGTCTGTGCCTGTGGGCTGCCGGCCCTTTGCTTCGGGCTGCTTGCCCCTCGGTGACTGGCGAGAAGGTGCCTCGCCGGGCACCGGCCAGACGTGACTGGATCTCTGTGGTCACACTCAGAGTGTTTTCCCGAGGCGTTAGGCAAATGTGGGCTGCTAAAGACACAGCTGCCGGTCCAACGGCTGGGTGCCTGGATGGGGAGTCCTAACGGCAGGCTAAGAGGACCCCACAGAGACGAGGCCCCGCAGGATGCAGGGCCAGAGTTTGAGGCGCGCCCCTCTGAAGTGGCCGGGTTGATGAGCCATCCTGCCTTTGGCAGGTTGGGCAGAGGTTGGCATTTCGTTTTTCCCTCGGCAAAGGGCAGAGGGAGAGGGCCTGGGGGAGGGGAAGGGGCAGGGCAGGTTGGCATTCGTGGTGCAGTAGTGCCATCAAGAGGAACGGGTCCGCCGATCCCGCGAACCCTGTACCCGTCCCTTCCTGGGGAGGAGTGACGAAGGATCGAAGTCGGGAACACTGGACAGTGGCCCCGGGAAGTCAAGGGCTCCGCCTGGGAAGGGGCGGGAAGCGTGGCCCAAGGCCCGGCGGTGCCGTGGACGCTCCAGAGACGGGCAGTGGCACAAGGCGCACAGCCCGGCCGCCTGGCGTGTGGGGCTACAGGAAGTGGAGTCTCGGTGGACCCTGGTGGCCGCCACGTCTGGGCGGGACTAGAGGAAGCTGCTCCGAAGGAGGCCGGGCCGCGGTTCTGCGGGCATTTGGCCGCGTGTCCCTTCCCCTCGGCGCCAGAGGAGGTTCGGCCTAGGCGGGCCCGGGGCCCCGGAAGCCTCTCTGGGCCGCGGTGCGGCCCAGCCAGAGACCACCGCGGGCAACGGGAGTTCCGCCGCCCTTGGCGGCAGCGGCCGAGGCGGGCCCACCGACCTTCTTCTGTCCAGCTCAGAGACGACACGTGGAGCCTGGCTACCCAGTGCCGAGGGCGCCCGAGGCCCAGCGAGAGCTGGCAGTCCGAGTCCAGAAGGGGACGGCGCTCGCGGGACGCAGGAGCCACCGCAGGAGGAGGCCTTCACCTGAGCCGAAGAGTCCAGTCAGTCGGTGGCTGCGCTGCCGTCTCGCGCGGTCTCCGGGATGGTGGCCCAGGCCTGACCTGGCCTGTCCCGAGGGCTCCCGGACGGGGCTCCCGGAGAGGAGAGGGCAGGACACGAGAGGAGAGGAGAGGAGCTGAGCAGAGCCCCGCCGAGTGGACCCCCGGGCCGTGCATTTGCAGCAGGCTTCAGCTTTCTCCCCACGAGGCCCTGAGCCTCAGTTCGGCGATGAGAAGGAAAGGCCCCGGCTTGCATTCCGGCCTGGCCCTCCGGGTCTCGGCCCTGTGCTTGCACCTGCAGCCCAGCCAGGGAATCAAGGGGAAGGGGTCTGAAGAAGCTGCCTGAAGCTCACCTCTGATGGACTGAGAGGAACGCCTCCCCCCCGCCCCTTGACCACCCTCTCCCCCATGACCACCACTCGTCCAGCTTGTCTGCCAAGGCCGGGAACGAGGTGCATACTCCTGGGCACGCGGCGGTGCCTTCGAGTCCCCGGCTGACCCGATAGGCCGCTTCTGGAGCAAGCTGTGCGGTGGCCCGTTCCTGCCCTTTTGCCCAGCTCTTATCTGCCGGGGCGGGGGTGCGTGGTGGGCTGGTGTGTGTGTGGGGGTCCGGTCCCGGGGCGGGGTGCGGTGTGGGGGAGGGCTTCCGACTGGGAGCAGGTCTCCAGGCTGGACCCCTCCCTCCCTCCCTCCACACGTACCCCTCCTGGAAGGGCGCTGAAACCCTCCCCGCGCCCCTCTCCTTTCGCGCCTGTGAGTCGCCCGACACGTTGTCAGGCCATCTTACGTGGGCAGAGCCTTTCCTTGGGGCCGGGTCCTGAGGTAGCTAGGCGCTCTGACTGGTGGCCCGCCGCAGGTGCCCTCAGCCTGCCCCTCTGGCCGGGGCCAACGGCGGCACCTGCAGAACGTGGAGCCGCTTGTGAAAACTCCCAGGAGTCTTCCCCAAACGAGAGGACCCCCGGGTCGTCCACGGGGAGGGAGGCCGAGGAATAGGGCGTCCCCCGGCCGCAGAGTTCCTGTTCCCGAGGTGAGCTCGGGTGCGGAAAACGGACCTGGATCCCCTCGCTGCGGACGGTGCCGTCCCTCTCTGCGTACCGATCGATCGTGGCCCGCTTGGCGTCCCATCGCCAGTGGGTCCTGGGTACCCTGTGTCCTGCGGCACAGGAAGGGCCTCACGGGATGCGGCGGGGCCTGGGATCGGGACTCTCTATGGCGGGAGCAAGAAGTAAAGAAACCGAAACCCAGATCCAACTGTGAGAGGGTGGAACGTGCACAGCGCCCCTGCGTTGCTCTTCCTCGTCTGCGTCTGGGAGCAAGCACTAACGAGGACACGTTCTCCGGGCTGTCTGCAGGGTGCTGCCCCCGACAGGGGACCGGGCGGCCACCTCCTCCCCTTTCCCCGTGGTCCACGGTGGCTGGGCCCGGGGCCTCCGCCGGGGCACCGGCAGCGGGTCCTGGGTCCCCGGTGGCCCTGAGACCCCAGGGACCCCACTGGCCGGCCTCGCTCCTGCAGGGAGGGCCAGGATCCAGGGGCCAGATGCCCTGGGGTGGGAGCTTCAGCTCCCTGTTCCTGAACATGGCGGCTGCCGAGGCCACGGCCCCGAGGGTGGGGAG
Organism: Globicephala melas; assembly: GCF_963455315.2. Lineage (NCBI taxonomy): Eukaryota > Metazoa > Chordata > Mammalia > Artiodactyla > Delphinidae > Globicephala > Globicephala melas. Next base: position 30,239,454 of record NC_083335.1, on the reverse strand, counting down.
CGCGGCGGGCCTGGCAGCCAGGGGCTCCTCGGTGGGCGAGCCCGGCCCCGAACCCCCACCGCGTGTGGCTTCCGCACCTACCGCGGAGGCGTGCCGGGCGGCCAGGTTCGGCCCGGGAATCCTCCCAGTGCTCCGAAGCCCGCCCTCCTCCCCGTCACGGGCCTTCCCCACGGTATGCACAGGCAGGGGCTGGAGGCCCCAGGCCGTGCTGAAAAAGCTTCCGCTTGATGGCACTGTTGCTCCAGAAATGCCCAGCGCCTTCGCGAGCGTGGCCTCTCCCTCCGCCCTTTGCGGATCAAAAAAGGCCCAGGGAAAAAGGCCCAGGGAGGCCCAAGAGCCACCCAAGCCTTCCGAGTGGGCTGGGACCTACTGGGGGGTTGGGGGAGGCGGTGTCTCTTCCTTTTGGGGCTTCTCCTTGGCAGTAGGAGCGCACAGGTAAAGACCTCCCAAGGAATCCGTGCCTCGGTGGGTCCATCTCCACACCCCTCTGGGAGGGGTCTGGAGTCCACGTTGCCTGGCCCACAGGTCCTGGCGACCGGGACCCTGTCATGTCTGCACACCTGGGGACGGGCATCCACCTGGGTCGTGTCGGGCAGAACCCTGGCTCTCTCAGGACGTTGATTCAGAGCCAGAGGTGGCACAGGGAGCTGGGTTCCTCGTCTTCCTGCGTGGTTGCCTCTCTGCTGTTCTCATCCCGCTACGTGAACTGGCTTAAGGGCTCAGGAGCAGGCCCGAGAGGGTCTAGGCCACTGTGGCAGCGGGAGGCACTGACGGGGACCCAAGGGAGCTGGGGCACATTGCCCCTGCTCACCTCCAGGGGCGTCAGGCGGTCACTCTGCCACGGAGTGCCCGGGGTCGGGGGTGCAGGGAGGTGGTTTGGAGTTGCTGGGACAGGTGTACATCCCAGCGGCTCCCCTCCATCCGCACAGACAGATGACCCTGGGGAGGGCCATCAGTTCAGCAGACCCTTCTGGGGAGCTCTCCATGGGAGTGTTGTCTGTACTCTCGCCTCAAACCCCCCGGACTCGTTCGTCGGTTCATTCACTCGTTCCCTGCTCCACTCGTTCATGCGTAAGCACGCAGGTACACGAACGTGTGCGTGGGCGCGCGTGCGTATCACGTGTGCGTCGTGCGTAAGCTCGTGTACGTGCGCCTACAGAGCGTGTACAAAAGGTCCCTTCTCTTGTACCTTCTCCCTGTAACCGCCTCGGGGGTGCCGCTGTGGATAGAACTTTCTCCCGGTCAAAGCCAAAGCCCTCGCCGTTGCTCGATGGCCGCTCCCAAGTTGTCCCCGTCTGCGGAGGGAAGCACGCGTCATTTCTGCGTGCGTATGTGTGCTCCCGGGGTTGAATGCAGGTGGGGGCAACGGGCCGCAGAGGGCTGTGTGCATGTCGCCTGCTCCCCGGCCCCAGCAGGCTCACGTAGCGATAGGTAGTCTTCTGCCTTTTCGGCTGCTCTCACGGCGCTATAGGCGTGCCGTGGCGTCGGCGCGTCTGTGCGGAGTCGACGTCGTGTCCTGCTAGGTCCCCTCCGTTTCTTTTCGGACAGCTGCCCAGGGTAGGGTGCCCTTGTCTGTGCCCGGAGGCAGGAGCGTAGGGTGTCTCACGTGCCCCTCCTCTTTGGACGCTAGGCTTCCGCCTTGTTCCTTCCTCTCCTCTTCTGTCTCCCACGGAAGTGGCTCTGAGGCGCGGGCCACTGAGTCTGTCGTTACCAGGGTGTGGGTGAGCGTGACCAGGGTACGTTCTCCGGCGTCGGCGTCCACCCAGAGGAGAGGAGCAGGGTAGATCTCATGTGGGCCACGTCCCAGAGCACGTGCCCTTATGCCCGGAAAGTACGTGCGGTGGACCTTTGTGCGGCCAGAGGGGAGACGAGTGGGTGCCCCTTTACCCACGCGTCCTAGGAACTGCTGGGAGGTTGTGGAGGACGCGCGCGGGCTTGCCAAGATACCTCGGGGTGTCCCGCCATAGTCCCACGGGTGCAGAGCCGAGGAGACAAGCTCCGCGCCTGTCAACACCAGGGTGTGATGGCTGTGCTTCCCGCCGGAAGGAGATTTAGGGGGATGACGGGATCAAGGTTTTCACTGGACGCGCTTCTCTGTGTACAAACCGTTTCTGTCTAACGACCCCCCTGCCCCGGCTGGCATCCGTGCCATTTCCGAAGGACGCGTGGAGTTGATTCTTCACGCTTGCGCCTCGTTCGGAAGTTTTTGGTTGGCCCGGGGGTGCCGGTACACTCGAGTAGGAACCGGAGGCACTCTCTCTCGAGGTTGCGCGGGCGGGGGTGTACGCGGACCCCCCCCCCAGCCCCCCGTTCACCGGCACCGTGGTGGTCCCACACTGAGTGATGGGCGTGCGGTTCTCTCTCGTTGCAGAGGAGGCAGAGCGGAAGGAAAGGAGGAAGAGGGAAACCGGGGACGTCGGTCATCTCCAGGCGCTGGTGTTCTGGGTGAGTGCGTGCTCTTTTGTTCTCTCCCCTTCCCCCGTCCGAAATAGTCTGTTTCATCAGAGGAAAAAGTCAGTGATTCTGCTAGTTCAGCAAGGCTCAAGAAGGAGGGACTCCCAGGTGGGATCGTGGCACGGGGACACTGGTGTACTGTGCCGGAGTTCTTGGCCACGGTAGGAAAGGCTCTCGAGTCAGATCCTGACTGGGGGGCCGGAAGAAAGAGGTGCATGGACGAGCATCTGTGTACGGTTACCCTAGGTGATCGGTACGTAGCATTTGAGGTCCGTGTCCTGCGGGGGCGGGGAGAGTGGAAAGGGATCGGGCCCGGGCCGCTTGCACCGGCACCAGGGCCCGGTCTGGGCTCCAGCCTCCGTGAAGCCAACCGCCCGTGACGTGATCACTCGGCGCCCCACCTCACCCCCGAGAAGCAGCAGTGCCAGCCCAGCCCGACGTGGGGGCCGGCGGTGGGGAGACCCTTTGAGGGGGAGCCAGGCCTCGTGGGCTTTTTGCCTCCTGTGCTCTGAGTGGAGCCCGTGATAGCCGTTCCTCCCGTCCTCTCCTGATCGCTCTTGGGCCCGGCTCTCTCCGCCGTGGCCCTCCACCAAGCCAGGAAGGACTCGGGGACGTGCCCTTGCGGGATGATGAAGGGGGGGCGCCCGCTGGGCGGCGTGGAGGTTTGGCACGGGGCAGCCCTCTGTGGGGCTCCTTGCACTCCCCAAGTCTGCCTCTTGACAAACCAAGGAACGTGACAGTGTGGGGCCTTCCAGGAGGTGTACGTCCCCTTCTTCCGTGTGGGACATGTCGCCTGAGTGGGTGCGTGACCGGCAGCCGGAGGTGTTTTCTTTCTGTCTCTGTTCCTCCCTTCTCCTTCCTGTCTTCTGTTGAAACAGTCTTGCCGGGAGGAGGACGCCTCCTACCCTGGCTCAGAGTGATTGAAGGCTTCTCCAGGCGGGCTGGTGAGCGTGTGGCGCCGTGGTTTAGCGAGGGGTCGGCGGCGCGGCTGACGTTCCGTGGTTAGCGAAGGGCGGAGGCAGGGTGCGAGCAGCAAGGGCAGCGTGGCATTTCTGGGGTGACACTGCCTTCCAGAGGACCCTGTTTGGCCATCCCAAGAGCCCTTCACGGTAATATCTGGGCGTCGAGTCAAGTCCTCCGGCGTGGGGCGTGGGTCCCGGAAGACGTGCACTCAGCACGGCGGGGCTCTTGTGGCTTTTCTTTCCTCGACGCACCTCAGTACCGCGGCTTGAAAGAATTGCCAAGGCCCGGAGGCGCAGCAGATTCGGAGTTAGAGAAAGAGAGGAAGGCGTGCTGAGACAGAAGCCAGGGAAAAGGAGAGAAGATGCGATCCCGTCCCGTCCCGTCCCGTCCCGTCCCTCCGGTTCTCTTCAGCACGGAGGACGCGTGGTGCTTCCCGAGGCGGCGGCGGACCAGAGCTCTCTTCTCTTTCCAAGGCCTCGTGTCCGCGGAGCACTTGGCATCCAGAGTGTGTTCCTTGAGCCAACATGGGTGGGGCCGGTGGCGGCAGTGCCCCCAGTGGCCCACCCCGCCCTCCACCCAAGTCAGTGCGACCAGGCAGGCGCTGAGAGGATGCTTAAGGGCAGGAACCTGTGTCTAAACCACATTCGCCAGTGCACCGCAAAGAAACTAAAGAGGAGTCCGCGGTGGCTCCCAGTCGCTCCGAGGTGTAAAGCACAGCGAGTTGGCGGGAGCCTACACCCACCCACACACCCACCCCGGGGGTGTCTTCCCATCCCTGGCCTTCCCCTGGGCGGTGTCAGGAGACTGACCCGCTCCGGCGTCTCTGGGGCAGCGCCCGGCGGCCCTCCCGACGGACCCGTGCGTGCCACCGTCCACGCCTGAACACCAAACCCCACTGCCACCCTCCCGCCCCCGGGCCGCCGCGGGAGAAGAGCCAGGTCCTCGGGGGAAGTCCATCGTCTCGGCATAGGAGGCCGAGCTCGTCCCGCACCGCGTCTGTGCCTGTGGGCTGCCGGCCCTTTGCTTCGGGCTGCTTGCCCCTCGGTGACTGGCGAGAAGGTGCCTCGCCGGGCACCGGCCAGACGTGACTGGATCTCTGTGGTCACACTCAGAGTGTTTTCCCGAGGCGTTAGGCAAATGTGGGCTGCTAAAGACACAGCTGCCGGTCCAACGGCTGGGTGCCTGGATGGGGAGTCCTAACGGCAGGCTAAGAGGACCCCACAGAGACGAGGCCCCGCAGGATGCGGGGCCAGAGTTTGAGGCGCGCCCCTCTGAAGTGGCCGGGTTGATGAGCCATCCTGCCTTTGGCAGGTTGGGCAGAGGTTGGCATTTCGTTTTTCCCTCGGCAAAGGGCAGAGGGAGAGGGCCTGGGGGAGGGGAAGGGGCAGGGCAGGTTGGCATTCGTGGTGCAGTAGTGCCATCAAGAGGAACGGGTCCGCCGATCCCGCGAACCCTGTACCCGTCCCTTCCTGGGGAGGAGTGACGAAGGATCGAAGTCGGGAACACTGGACAGTGGCCCCGGGAAGTCAAGGGCTCCGCCTGGGAAGGGGCGGGAAGCGTGGCCCAAGGCCCGGCGGTGCCGTGGACGCTCCAGAGACGGGCAGTGGCACAAGGCGCACAGCCCGGCCGCCTGGCGTGTGGGGCTACAGGAAGTGGAGTCTCGGTGGACCCTGGTGGCCGCCACGTCTGGGCGGGACTAGAGGAAGCTGCTCCGAAGGAGGCCGGGCCGCGGTTCTGCGGGCATTTGGCCGCGTGTCCCTTCCCCTCGGCGCCAGAGGAGGTTCGGCCTAGGCGGGCCCGGGGCCCCGGAAGCCTCTCTGGGCCGCGGTGCGGCCCAGCCAGAGACCACCGCGGGCAACGGGAGTTCCGCCGCCCTTGGCGGCAGCGGCCGAGGCGGGCCCACCGACCTTCTTCTGTCCAGCTCAGAGACGACACGTGGAGCCTGGCTACCCAGTGCCGAGGGCGCCCGAGGCCCAGCGAGAGCTGGCAGTCCGAGTCCAGAAGGGGACGGCGCTCGCGGGACGCAGGAGCCACCGCAGGAGGAGGCCTTCACCTGAGCCGAAGAGTCCAGTCAGTCGGTGGCTGCGCTGCCGTCTCGCGCGGTCTCCGGGATGGTGGCCCAGGCCTGACCTGGCCTGTCCCGAGGGCTCCCGGACGGGGCTCCCGGAGAGGAGAGGGCAGGACACGAGAGGAGAGGAGAGGAGCTGAGCAGAGCCCCGCCGAGTGGACCCCCGGGCCGTGCATTTGCAGCAGGCTTCAGCTTTCTCCCCACGAGGCCCTGAGCCTCAGTTCGGCGATGAGAAGGAAAGGCCCCGGCTTGCATTCCGGCCTGGCCCTCCGGGTCTCGGCCCTGTGCTTGCACCTGCAGCCCAGCCAGGGAATCAAGGGGAAGGGGTCTGAAGAAGCTGCCTGAAGCTCACCTCTGATGGACTGAGAGGAACGCCTCCCCCCCGCCCCTTGACCACCCTCTCCCCCATGACCACCACTCGTCCAGCTTGTCTGCCAAGGCCGGGAACGAGGTGCATACTCCTGGGCACGCGGCGGTGCCTTCGAGTCCCCGGCTGACCCGATAGGCCGCTTCTGGAGCAAGCTGTGCGGTGGCCCGTTCCTGCCCTTTTGCCCAGCTCTTATCTGCCGGGGCGGGGGTGCGTGGTGGGCTGGTGTGTGTGTGGGGGTCCGGTCCCGGGGCGGGGTGCGGTGTGGGGGAGGGCTTCCGACTGGGAGCAGGTCTCCAGGCTGGACCCCTCCCTCCCTCCCTCCACACGTACCCCTCCTGGAAGGGCGCTGAAACCCTCCCCGCGCCCCTCTCCTTTCGCGCCTGTGAGTCGCCCGACACGTTGTCAGGCCATCTTACGTGGGCAGAGCCTTTCCTTGGGGCCGGGTCCTGAGGTAGCTAGGCGCTCTGACTGGTGGCCCGCCGCAGGTGCCCTCAGCCTGCCCCTCTGGCCGGGGCCAACGGCGGCACCTGCAGAACGTGGAGCCGCTTGTGAAAACTCCCAGGAGTCTTCCCCAAACGAGAGGACCCCCGGGTCGTCCACGGGGAGGGAGGCCGAGGAATAGGGCGTCCCCCGGCCGCAGAGTTCCTGTTCCCGAGGTGAGCTCGGGTGCGGAAAACGGACCTGGATCCCCTCGCTGCGGACGGTGCCGTCCCTCTCTGCGTACCGATCGATCGTGGCCCGCTTGGCGTCCCATCGCCAGTGGGTCCTGGGTACCCTGTGTCCTGCGGCACAGGAAGGGCCTCACGGGATGCGGCGGGGCCTGGGATCGGGACTCTCTATGGCGGGAGCAAGAAGTAAAGAAACCGAAACCCAGATCCAACTGTGAGAGGGTGGAACGTGCACAGCGCCCCTGCGTTGCTCTTCCTCGTCTGCGTCTGGGAGCAAGCACTAACGAGGACACGTTCTCCGGGCTGTCTGCAGGGTGCTGCCCCCGACAGGGGACCGGGCGGCCACCTCCTCCCCTTTCCCCGTGGTCCACGGTGGCTGGGCCCGGGGCCTCCGCCGGGGCACCGGCAGCGGGTCCTGGGTCCCCGGTGGCCCTGAGACCCCAGGGACCCCACTGGCCGGCCTCGCTCCTGCAGGGAGGGCCAGGATCCAGGGGCCAGATGCCCTGGGGTGGGAGCTTCAGCTCCCTGTTCCTGAACATGGCGGCTGCCGAGGCCACGGCCCCGAGGGTGGGGAGCGCGGCGGGCCTGGCAGCCAGGGGCTCCTCGGTGGGCGAGCCCGGCCCCGAACCCCCACCGCGTGTGGCTTCCGCACCTACCGCGGAGGCGTGCCGGGCGGCCAGGTTCGGCCCGGGAATCCTCCCAGTGCTCCGAAGCCCGCCCTCCTCCCCGTCACGGGCCTTCCCCACGGTATGCACAGGCAGGGGCTGGAGGCCCCAGGCCGTGCTGAAAAAGCTTCCGCTTGATGGCACTGTTGCTCCAGAAATGCCCAGCGCCTTCGCGAGCGTGGCCTCTCCCTCCGCCCTTTGCGGATCAAAAAAGGCCCAGGGAAAAAGGCCCAGGGAGGCCCAAGAGCCACCCAAGCCTTCCGAGTGGGCTGGGACCTACTGGGGGGTTGGGGGAGGCGGTGTCTCTTCCTTTTGGGGCTTCTCCTTGGCAGTAGGAGCGCACAGGTAAAGACCTCCCAAGGAATCCGTGCCTCGGTGGGTCCATCTCCACACCCCTCTGGGAGGGGTCTGGAGTCCACGTTGCCTGGCCCACAGGTCCTGGCGACCGGGACCCTGTCATGTCTGCACACCTGGGGACGGGCATCCACCTGGGTCGTGTCGGGCAGAACCCTGGCTCTCTCAGGACGTTGATTCAGAGCCAGAGGTGGCACAGGGAGCTGGGTTCCTCGTCTTCCTGCGTGGTTGCCTCTCTGCTGTTCTCATCCCGCTACGTGAACTGGCTTAAGGGCTCAGGAGCAGGCCCGAGAGGGTCTAGGCCACTGTGGCAGCGGGAGGCACTGACGGGGACCCAAGGGAGCTGGGGCACATTGCCCCTGCTCACCTCCAGGGGCGTCAGGCGGTCACTCTGCCACGGAGTGCCCGGGGTCGGGGGTGCAGGGAGGTGGTTTGGAGTTGCTGGGACAGGTGTACATCCCAGCGGCTCCCCTCCATCCGCACAGACAGATGACCCTGGGGAGGGCCATCAGTTCAGCAGACCCTTCTGGGGAGCTCTCCATGGGAGTGTTGTCTGTACTCTCGCCTCAAACCCCCCGGACTCGTTCGTCGGTTCATTCACTCGTTCCCTGCTCCACTCGTTCATGCGTAAGCACGCAGGTACACGAACGTGTGCGTGGGCGCGCGTGCGTATCACGTGTGCGTCGTGCGTAAGCTCGTGTACGTGCGCCTACAGAGCGTGTACAAAAGGTCCCTTCTCTTGTACCTTCTCCCTGTAACCGCCTCGGGGGTGCCGCTGTGGATAGAACTTTCTCCCGGTCAAAGCCAAAGCCCTCGCCGTTGCTCGATGGCCGCTCCCAAGTTGTCCCCGTCTGCGGAGGGAAGCACGCGTCATTTCTGCGTGCGTATGTGTGCTCCCGGGGTTGAATGCAGGTGGGGGCAACGGGCCGCAGAGGGCTGTGTGCATGTCGCCTGCTCCCCGGCCCCAGCAGGCTCACGTAGCGATAGGTAGTCTTCTGCCTTTTCGGCTGCTCTCACGGCGCTATAGGCGTGCCGTGGCGTCGGCGCGTCTGTGCGGAGTCGACGTCGTGTCCTGCTAGGTCCCCTCCGTTTCTTTTCGGACAGCTGCCCAGGGTAGGGTGCCCTTGTCTGTGCCCGGAGGCAGGAGCGTAGGGTGTCTCACGTGCCCCTCCTCTTTGGACGCTAGGCTTCCGCCTTGTTCCTTCCTCTCCTCTTCTGTCTCCCACGGAAGTGGCTCTGAGGCGCGGGCCACTGAGTCTGTCGTTACCAGGGTGTGGGTGAGCGTGACCAGGGTACGTTCTCCGGCGTCGGCGTCCACCCAGAGGAGAGGAGCAGGGTAGATCTCATGTGGGCCACGTCCCAGAGCACGTGCCCTTATGCCCGGAAAGTACGTGCGGTGGACCTTTGTGCGGCCAGAGGGGAGACGAGTGGGTGCCCCTTTACCCACGCGTCCTAGGAACTGCTGGGAGGTTGTGGAGGACGCGCGCGGGCTTGCCAAGATACCTCGGGGTGTCCCGCCATAGTCCCACGGGTGCAGAGCCGAGGAGACAAGCTCCGCGCCTGTCAACACCAGGGTGTGATGGCTGTGCTTCCCGCCGGAAGGAGATTTAGGGGGATGACGGGATCAAGGTTTTCACTGGACGCGCTTCTCTGTGTACAAACCGTTTCTGTCTAACGACCCCCCTGCCCCGGCTGGCATCCGTGCCATTTCCGAAGGACGCGTGGAGTTGATTCTTCACGCTTGCGCCTCGTTCGGAAGTTTTTGGTTGGCCCGGGGGTGCCGGTACACTCGAGTAGGAACCGGAGGCACTCTCTCTCGAGGTTGCGCGGGCGGGGGTGTACGCGGACCCCCCCCCCAGCCCCCCGTTCACCGGCACCGTGGTGGTCCCACACTGAGTGATGGGCGTGCGGTTCTCTCTCGTTGCAGAGGAGGCAGAGCGGAAGGAAAGGAGGAAGAGGGAAACCGGGGACGTCGGTCATCTCCAGGCGCTGGTGTTCTGGGTGAGTGCGTGCTCTTTTGTTCTCTCCCCTTCCCCCGTCCGAAATAGTCTGTTTCATCAGAGGAAAAAGTCAGTGATTCTGCTAGTTCAGCAAGGCTCAAGAAGGAGGGACTCCCAGGTGGGATCGTGGCACGGGGACACTGGTGTACTGTGCCGGAGTTCTTGGCCACGGTAGGAAAGGCTCTCGAGTCAGATCCTGACTGGGGGGCCGGAAGAAAGAGGTGCATGGACGAGCATCTGTGTACGGTTACCCTAGGTGATCGGTACGTAGCATTTGAGGTCCGTGTCCTGCGGGGGCGGGGAGAGTGGAAAGGGATCGGGCCCGGGCCGCTTGCACCGGCACCAGGGCCCGGTCTGGGCTCCAGCCTCCGTGAAGCCAACCGCCCGTGACGTGATCACTCGGCGCCCCACCTCACCCCCGAGAAGCAGCAGTGCCAGCCCAGCCCGACGTGGGGGCCGGCGGTGGGGAGACCCTTTGAGGGGGAGCCAGGCCTCGTGGGCTTTTTGCCTCCTGTGCTCTGAGTGGAGCCCGTGATAGCCGTTCCTCCCGTCCTCTCCTGATCGCTCTTGGGCCCGGCTCTCTCCGCCGTGGCCCTCCACCAAGCCAGGAAGGACTCGGGGACGTGCCCTTGCGGGATGATGAAGGGGGGGCGCCCGCTGGGCGGCGTGGAGGTTTGGCACGGGGCAGCCCTCTGTGGGGCTCCTTGCACTCCCCAAGTCTGCCTCTTGACAAACCAAGGAACGTGACAGTGTGGGGCCTTCCAGGAGGTGTACGTCCCCTTCTTCCGTGTGGGACATGTCGCCTGAGTGGGTGCGTGACCGGCAGCCGGAGGTGTTTTCTTTCTGTCTCTGTTCCTCCCTTCTCCTTCCTGTCTTCTGTTGAAACAGTCTTGCCGGGAGGAGGACGCCTCCTACCCTGGCTCAGAGTGATTGAAGGCTTCTCCAGGCGGGCTGGTGAGCGTGTGGCGCCGTGGTTTAGCGAGGGGTCGGCGGCGCGGCTGACGTTCCGTGGTTAGCGAAGGGCGGAGGCAGGGTGCGAGCAGCAAGGGCAGCGTGGCATTTCTGGGGTGACACTGCCTTCCAGAGGACCCTGTTTGGCCATCCCAAGAGCCCTTCACGGTAATATCTGGGCGTCGAGTCAAGTCCTCCGGCGTGGGGCGTGGGTCCCGGAAGACGTGCACTCAGCACGGCGGGGCTCTTGTGGCTTTTCTTTCCTCGACGCACCTCAGTACCGCGGCTTGAAAGAATTGCCAAGGCCCGGAGGCGCAGCAGATTCGGAGTTAGAGAAAGAGAGGAAGGCGTGCTGAGACAGAAGCCAGGGAAAAGGAGAGAAGATGCGATCCCGTCCCGTCCCGTCCCGTCCCGTCCCTCCGGTTCTCTTCAGCACGGAGGACGCGTGGTGCTTCCCGAGGCGGCGGCGGACCAGAGCTCTCTTCTCTTTCCAAGGCCTCGTGTCCGCGGAGCACTTGGCATCCAGAGTGTGTTCCTTGAGCCAACATGGGTGGGGCCGGTGGCGGCAGTGCCCCCAGTGGCCCACCCCGCCCTCCACCCAAGTCAGTGCGACCAGGCAGGCGCTGAGAGGATGCTTAAGGGCAGGAACCTGTGTCTAAACCACATTCGCCAGTGCACCGCAAAGAAACTAAAGAGGAGTCCGCGGTGGCTCCCAGTCGCTCCGAGGTGTAAAGCACAGCGAGTTGGCGGGAGCCTACACCCACCCACACACCCACCCCGGGGGTGTCTTCCCATCCCTGGCCTTCCCCTGGGCGGTGTCAGGAGACTGACCCGCTCCGGCGTCTCTGGGGCAGCGCCCGGCGGCCCTCCCGACGGACCCGTGCGTGCCACCGTCCACGCCTGAACACCAAACCCCACTGCCACCCTCCCGCCCCCGGGCCGCCGCGGGAGAAGAGCCAGGTCCTCGGGGGAAGTCCATCGTCTCGGCATAGGAGGCCGAGCTCGTCCCGCACCGCGTCTGTGCCTGTGGGCTGCCGGCCCTTTGCTTCGGGCTGCTTGCCCCTCGGTGACTGGCGAGAAGGTGCCTCGCCGGGCACCGGCCAGACGTGACTGGATCTCTGTGGTCACACTCAGAGTGTTTTCCCGAGGCGTTAGGCAAATGTGGGCTGCTAAAGACACAGCTGCCGGTCCAACGGCTGGGTGCCTGGATGGGGAGTCCTAACGGCAGGCTAAGAGGACCCCACAGAGACGAGGCCCCGCAGGATGCAGGGCCAGAGTTTGAGGCGCGCCCCTCTGAAGTGGCCGGGTTGATGAGCCATCCTGCCTTTGGCAGGTTGGGCAGAGGTTGGCATTTCGTTTTTCCCTCGGCAAAGGGCAGAGGGAGAGGGCCTGGGGGAGGGGAAGGGGCAGGGCAGGTTGGCATTCGTGGTGCAGTAGTGCCATCAAGAGGAACGGGTCCGCCGATCCCGCGAACCCTGTACCCGTCCCTTCCTGGGGAGGAGTGACGAAGGATCGAAGTCGGGAACACTGGACAGTGGCCCCGGGAAGTCAAGGGCTCCGCCTGGGAAGGGGCGGGAAGCGTGGCCCAAGGCCCGGCGGTGCCGTGGACGCTCCAGAGACGGGCAGTGGCACAAGGCGCACAGCCCGGCCGCCTGGCGTGTGGGGCTACAGGAAGTGGAGTCTCGGTGGACCCTGGTGGCCGCCACGTCTGGGCGGGACTAGAGGAAGCTGCTCCGAAGGAGGCCGGGCCGCGGTTCTGCGGGCATTTGGCCGCGTGTCCCTTCCCCTCGGCGCCAGAGGAGGTTCGGCCTAGGCGGGCCCGGGGCCCCGGAAGCCTCTCTGGGCCGCGGTGCGGCCCAGCCAGAGACCACCGCGGGCAACGGGAGTTCCGCCGCCCTTGGCGGCAGCGGCCGAGGCGGGCCCACCGACCTTCTTCTGTCCAGCTCAGAGACGACACGTGGAGCCTGGCTACCCAGTGCCGAGGGCGCCCGAGGCCCAGCGAGAGCTGGCAGTCCGAGTCCAGAAGGGGACGGCGCTCGCGGGACGCAGGAGCCACCGCAGGAGGAGGCCTTCACCTGAGCCGAAGAGTCCAGTCAGTCGGTGGCTGCGCTGCCGTCTCGCGCGGTCTCCGGGATGGTGGCCCAGGCCTGACCTGGCCTGTCCCGAGGGCTCCCGGACGGGGCTCCCGGAGAGGAGAGGGCAGGACACGAGAGGAGAGGAGAGGAGCTGAGCAGAGCCCCGCCGAGTGGACCCCCGGGCCGTGCATTTGCAGCAGGCTTCAGCTTTCTCCCCACGAGGCCCTGAGCCTCAGTTCGGCGATGAGAAGGAAAGGCCCCGGCTTGCATTCCGGCCTGGCCCTCCGGGTCTCGGCCCTGTGCTTGCACCTGCAGCCCAGCCAGGGAATCAAGGGGAAGGGGTCTGAAGAAGCTGCCTGAAGCTCACCTCTGATGGACTGAGAGGAACGCCTCCCCCCCGCCCCTTGACCACCCTCTCCCCCATGACCACCACTCGTCCAGCTTGTCTGCCAAGGCCGGGAACGAGGTGCATACTCCTGGGCACGCGGCGGTGCCTTCGAGTCCCCGGCTGACCCGATAGGCCGCTTCTGGAGCAAGCTGTGCGGTGGCCCGTTCCTGCCCTTTTGCCCAGCTCTTATCTGCCGGGGCGGGGGTGCGTGGTGGGCTGGTGTGTGTGTGGGGGTCCGGTCCCGGGGCGGGGTGCGGTGTGGGGGAGGGCTTCCGACTGGGAGCAGGTCTCCAGGCTGGACCCCTCCCTCCCTCCCTCCACACGTACCCCTCCTGGAAGGGCGCTGAAACCCTCCCCGCGCCCCTCTCCTTTCGCGCCTGTGAGTCGCCCGACACGTTGTCAGGCCATCTTACGTGGGCAGAGCCTTTCCTTGGGGCCGGGTCCTGAGGTAGCTAGGCGCTCTGACTGGTGGCCCGCCGCAGGTGCCCTCAGCCTGCCCCTCTGGCCGGGGCCAACGGCGGCACCTGCAGAACGTGGAGCCGCTTGTGAAAACTCCCAGGAGTCTTCCCCAAACGAGAGGACCCCCGGGTCGTCCACGGGGAGGGAGGCCGAGGAATAGGGCGTCCCCCGGCCGCAGAGTTCCTGTTCCCGAGGTGAGCTCGGGTGCGGAAAACGGACCTGGATCCCCTGGCTGCGGACGGTGCCGTCCCTCTCTGCGTACCGATCGATCGTGGCCCGCTTGGCGTCCCATCGCCAGTGGGTCCTGGGTACCCTGTGTCCTGCGGCACAGGAAGGGCCTCACGGGATGCGGCGGGGCCTGGGATCGGGACTCTCTATGGCGGGAGCAAGAAGTAAAGAAACCGAAACCCAGATCCAACTGTGAGAGGGTGGAACGTGCACAGCGCCCCTGCGTTGCTCTTCCTCGTCTGCGTCTGGGAGCAAGCACTAACGAGGACACGTTCTCCGGGCTGTCTGCAGGGTGCTGCCCCCGACAGGGGACCGGGCGGCCACCTCCTCCCCTTTCCCCGTGGTCCACGGTGGCTGGGCCCGGGGCCTCCGCCGGGGCACCGGCAGCGGGTCCTGGGTCCCCGGTGGCCCTGAGACCCCAGGGACCCCACTGGCCGGCCTCGCTCCTGCAGGGAGGGCCAGGATCCAGGGGCCAGATGCCCTGGGGTGGGAGCTTCAGCTCCCTGTTCCTGAACATGGCGGCTGCCGAGGCCACGGCCCCGAGGGTGGGGAGCGCGGCGGGCCTGGCAGCCAGGGGCTCCTCGGTGGGCGAGCCCGGCCCCGAACCCCCACCGCGTGTGGCTTCCGCACCTACCGCGGAGGCGTGCCGGGCGGCCAGGTTCGGCCCGGGAATCCTCCCAGTGCTCCGAAGCCCGCCCTCCTCCCCGTCACGGGCCTTCCCCACGGTATGCACAGGCAGGGGCTGGAGGCCCCAGGCCGTGCTGAAAAAGCTTCCGCTTGATGGCACTGTTGCTCCAGAAATGCCCAGCGCCTTCGCGAGCGTGGCCTCTCCCTCCGCCCTTTGCGGATCAAAAAAGGCCCAGGGAAAAAGGCCCAGGGAGGCCCAAGAGCCACCCAAGCCTTCCGAGTGGGCTGGGACCTACTGGGGGGTTGGGGGAGGCGGTGTCTCTTCCTTTTGGGGCTTCTCCTTGGCAGTAGGAGCGCACAGGTAAAGACCTCCCAAGGAATCCGTGCCTCGGTGGGTCCATCTCCACACCCCTCTGGGAGGGGTCTGGAGTCCACGTTGCCTGGCCCACAGGTCCTGGCGACCGGGACCCTGTCATGTCTGCACACCTGGGGACGGGCATCCACCTGGGTCGTGTCGGGCAGAACCCTGGCTCTCTCAGGACGTTGATTCAGAGCCAGAGGTGGCACAGGGAGCTGGGTTCCTCGTCTTCCTGCGTGGTTGCCTCTCTGCTGTTCTCATCCCGCTACGTGAACTGGCTTAAGGGCTCAGGAGCAGGCCCGAGAGGGTCTAGGCCACTGTGGCAGCGGGAGGCACTGACGGGGACCCAAGGGAGCTGGGGCACATTGCCCCTGCTCACCTCCAGGGGCGTCAGGCGGTCACTCTGCCACGGAGTGCCCGGGGTCGGGGGTGCAGGGAGGTGGTTTGGAGTTGCTGGGACAGGTGTACATCCCAGCGGCTCCCCTCCATCCGCACAGACAGATGACCCTGGGGAGGGCCATCAGTTCAGCAGACCCTTCTGGGGAGCTCTCCATGGGAGTGTTGTCTGTACTCTCGCCTCAAACCCCCCGGACTCGTTCGTCGGTTCATTCACTCGTTCCCTGCTCCACTCGTTCATTCGTAAGCACGCAGGTACACGAACGTGTGCGTGGGCACGCGTGCGTATCACGTGTGCGTCGTGCGTAAGCTCGTGTACGTGCGCCTACAGAGCGTGTACAAAAGGTCCCTTCTCTTGTACCTTCTCCCTGTAACCGCCTCGGGGGTGCCGCTGTGGATAGAACTTTCTCCCGGTCAAAGCCAAAGCCCTCGCCGTTGCTCGATGGCCGCTCCCAAGTTGTCCCCGTCTGCGGAGGGAAGCACGCGTCATTTCTGCGTGCGTATGTGTGCTCCCGGGGTTGAATGCAGGTGGGGGCAACGGGCCGCAGAGGGCTGTGTGCATGTCGCCTGCTCCCCGGCCCCAGCAGGCTCACGTAGCGATAGGTAGTCTTCTGCCTTTTCGGCTGCTCTCACGGCGCTATAGGCGTGCCGTGGCGTCGGCGCGTCTGTGCGGAGTCGACGTCGTGTCCTGCTAGGTCCCCTCCGTTTCTTTTCGGACAGCTGCCCAGGGTAGGGTGCCCTTGTCTGTGCCCGGAGGCAGGAGCGTAGGGTGTCTCACGTGCCCCTCCTCTTTGGACGCTAGGCTTCCGCCTTGTTCCTTCCTCTCCTCTTCTGTCTCCCACGGAAGTGGCTCTGAGGCGCGGGCCACTGAGTCTGTCGTTACCAGGGTGTGGGTGAGCGTGACCAGGGTACGTTCTCCGGCGTCGGCGTCCACCCAGAGGAGAGGAGCAGGGTAGATCTCATGTGGGCCACGTCCCAGAGCACGTGCCCTTATGCCCGGAAAGTACGTGCGGTGGACCTTTGTGCGGCCAGAGGGGAGACGAGTGGGTGCCCCTTTACCCACGCGTCCTAGGAACTGCTGGGAGGTTGTGGAGGACGCGCGCGGG
Organism: Globicephala melas; assembly: GCF_963455315.2. Lineage (NCBI taxonomy): Eukaryota > Metazoa > Chordata > Mammalia > Artiodactyla > Delphinidae > Globicephala > Globicephala melas. The sequence goes on along the minus strand of NC_083335.1, from coordinate 30,223,324 downwards.
CTTGCCAAGATACCTCGGGGTGTCCCGCCATAGTCCCACGGGTGCAGAGCCGAGGAGACAAGCTCCGCGCCTGTCAACACCAGGGTGTGATGGCTGTGCTTCCCGCCGGAAGGAGATTTAGGGGGATGACGGGATCAAGGTTTTCACTGGACGCGCTTCTCTGTGTACAAACCGTTTCTGTCTAACGACCCCCCTGCCCCGGCTGGCATCCGTGCCATTTCCGAAGGACGCGTGGAGTTGATTCTTCACGCTTGCGCCTCGTTCGGAAGTTTTTGGTTGGCCCGGGGGTGCCGGTACACTCGAGTAGGAACCGGAGGCACTCTCTCTCGAGGTTGCGCGGGCGGGGGTGTACGCGGACCCCCCCCCCAGCCCCCCGTTCACCGGCACCGTGGTGGTCCCACACTGAGTGATGGGCGTGCGGTTCTCTCTCGTTGCAGAGGAGGCAGAGCGGAAGGAAAGGAGGAAGAGGGAAACCGGGGACGTCGGTCATCTCCAGGCGCTGGTGTTCTGGGTGAGTGGTGCTCTTTTGTTCTCTCCCCTTCCCCCGTCCGAAATAGTCTGTTTCATCAGAGGAAAAAGTCAGTGATTCTGCTAGTTCAGCAAGGCTCAAGAAGGAGGGACTCCCAGGTGGGATCGTGGCACGGGGACACTGGTGTACTGTGCCGGAGTTCTTGGCCACGGTAGGAAAGGCTCTCGAGTCAGATCCTGACTGGGGGGCCGGAAGAAAGAGGTGCATGGACGAGCATCTGTGTACGGTTACCCTAGGTGATCGGTACGTAGCATTTGAGGTCCGTGTCCTGCGGGGGCGGGGAGAGTGGAAAGGGATCGGGCCCGGGCCGCTTGCACCGGCACCAGGGCCCGGTCTGGGCTCCAGCCTCCGTGAAGCCAACCGCCCGTGACGTGATCACTCGGCGCCCCACCTCACCCCCGAGAAGCAGCAGTGCCAGCCCAGCCCGACGTGGGGGCCGGCGGTGGGGAGACCCTTTGAGGGGGAGCCAGGCCTCGTGGGCTTTTTGCCTCCTGTGCTCTGAGTGGAGCCCGTGATAGCCGTTCCTCCCGTCCTCTCCTGATCGCTCTTGGGCCCGGCTCTCTCCGCCGTGGCCCTCCACCAAGCCAGGAAGGACTCGGGGACGTGCCCTTGCGGGATGATGAAGGGGGGGCGCCCGCTGGGCGGCGTGGAGGTTTGGCACGGGGCAGCCCTCTGTGGGGCTCCTTGCACTCCCCAAGTCTGCCTCTTGACAAACCAAGGAACGTGACAGTGTGGGGCCTTCCAGGAGGTGTACGTCCCCTTCTTCCGTGTGGGACATGTCGCCTGAGTGGGTGCGTGACCGGCAGCCGGAGGTGTTTTCTTTCTGTCTCTGTTCCTCCCTTCTCCTTCCTGTCTTCTGTTGAAACAGTCTTGCCGGGAGGAGGACGCCTCCTACCCTGGCTCAGAGTGATTGAAGGCTTCTCCAGGCGGGCTGGTGAGCGTGTGGCGCCGTGGTTTAGCGAGGGGTCGGCGGCGCGGCTGACGTTCCGTGGTTAGCGAAGGGCGGAGGCAGGGTGCGAGCAGCAAGGGCAGCGTGGCATTTCTGGGGTGACACTGCCTTCCAGAGGACCCTGTTTGGCCATCCCAAGAGCCCTTCACGGTAATATCTGGGCGTCGAGTCAAGTCCTCCGGCGTGGGGCGTCCCGGAAGACGTGCACTCAGCACGGCGGGGCTCTTGTGGCTTTTCTTTCCTCGACGCACCTCAGTACCGCGGCTTGAAAGAATTGCCAAGGCCCGGAGGCGCAGCAGATTCGGAGTTAGAGAAAGAGAGGAAGGCGTGCTGAGACAGAAGCCAGGGAAAAGGAGAGAAGATGCGATCCCGTCCCGTCCCGTCCCGTCCCGTCCCTCCGGTTCTCTTCAGCACGGAGGACGCGTGGTGCTTCCCGAGGCGGCGGCGGACCAGAGCTCTCTTCTCTTTCCAAGGCCTCGTGTCCGCGGAGCACTTGGCATCCAGAGTGTGTTCCTTGAGCCAACATGGGTGGGGCCGGTGGCGGCAGTGCCCCCAGTGGCCCACCCCGCCCTCCACCCAAGTCAGTGCGACCAGGCAGGCGCTGAGAGGATGCTTAAGGGCAGGAACCTGTGTCTAAACCACATTCGCCAGTGCACCGCAAAGAAACTAAAGAGGAGTCCGCGGTGGCTCCCAGTCGCTCCGAGGTGTAAAGCACAGCGAGTTGGCGGGAGCCTACACCCACCCACACACCCACCCCGGGGGTGTCTTCCCATCCCTGGCCTTCCCCTGGGCGGTGTCAGGAGACTGACCCGCTCCGGCGTCTCTGGGGCAGCGCCCGGCGGCCCTCCCGACGGACCCGTGCGTGCCACCGTCCACGCCTGAACACCAAACCCCACTGCCACCCTCCCGCCCCCGGGCCGCCGCGGGAGAAGAGCCAGGTCCTCGGGGGAAGTCCATCGTCTCGGCATAGGAGGCCGAGCTCGTCCCGCACCGCGTCTGTGCCTGTGGGCTGCCGGCCCTTTGCTTCGGGCTGCTTGCCCCTCGGTGACTGGCGAGAAGGTGCCTCGCCGGGCACCGGCCAGACGTGACTGGATCTCTGTGGTCACACTCAGAGTGTTTTCCCGAGGCGTTAGGCAAATGTGGGCTGCTAAAGACACAGCTGCCGGTCCAACGGCTGGGTGCCTGGATGGGGAGTCCTAACGGCAGGCTAAGAGGACCCCACAGAGACGAGGCCCCGCAGGATGCAGGGCCAGAGTTTGAGGCGCGCCCCTCTGAAGTGGCCGGGTTGATGAGCCATCCTGCCTTTGGCAGGTTGGGCAGAGGTTGGCATTTCGTTTTTCCCTCGGCAAAGGGCAGAGGGAGAGGGCCTGGGGGAGGGGAAGGGGCAGGGCAGGTTGGCATTCGTGGTGCAGTAGTGCCATCAAGAGGAACGGGTCCGCCGATCCCGCGAACCCTGTACCCGTCCCTTCCTGGGGAGGAGTGACGAAGGATCGAAGTCGGGAACACTGGACAGTGGCCCCGGGAAGTCAAGGGCTCCGCCTGGGAAGGGGCGGGAAGCGTGGCCCAAGGCCCGGCGGTGCCGTGGACGCTCCAGAGACGGGCAGTGGCACAAGGCGCACAGCCCGGCCGCCTGGCGTGTGGGGCTACAGGAAGTGGAGTCTCGGTGGACCCTGGTGGCCGCCACGTCTGGGCGGGACTAGAGGAAGCTGCTCCGAAGGAGGCCGGGCCGCGGTTCTGCGGGCATTTGGCCGCGTGTCCCTTCCCCTCGGCGCCAGAGGAGGTTCGGCCTAGGCGGGCCCGGGGCCCCGGAAGCCTCTCTGGGCCGCGGTGCGGCCCAGCCAGAGACCACCGCGGGCAACGGGAGTTCCGCCGCCCTTGGCGGCAGCGGCCGAGGCGGGCCCACCGACCTTCTTCTGTCCAGCTCAGAGACGACACGTGGAGCCTGGCTACCCAGTGCCGAGGGCGCCCGAGGCCCAGCGAGAGCTGGCAGTCCGAGTCCAGAAGGGGACGGCGCTCGCGGGACGCAGGAGCCACCGCAGGAGGAGGCCTTCACCTGAGCCGAAGAGTCCAGTCAGTCGGTGGCTGCGCTGCCGTCTCGCGCGGTCTCCGGGATGGTGGCCCAGGCCTGACCTGGCCTGTCCCGAGGGCTCCCGGACGGGGCTCCCGGAGAGGAGAGGGCAGGACACGAGAGGAGAGGAGAGGAGCTGAGCAGAGCCCCGCCGAGTGGACCCCCGGGCCGTGCATTTGCAGCAGGCTTCAGCTTTCTCCCCACGAGGCCCTGAGCCTCAGTTCGGCGATGAGAAGGAAAGGCCCCGGCTTGCATTCCGGCCTGGCCCTCCGGGTCTCGGCCCTGTGCTTGCACCTGCAGCCCAGCCAGGGAATCAAGGGGAAGGGGTCTGAAGAAGCTGCCTGAAGCTCACCTCTGATGGACTGAGAGGAACGCCTCCCCCCCGCCCCTTGACCACCCTCTCCCCCATGACCACCACTCGTCCAGCTTGTCTGCCAAGGCCGGGAACGAGGTGCATACTCCTGGGCACGCGGCGGTGCCTTCGAGTCCCCGGCTGACCCGATAGGCCGCTTCTGGAGCAAGCTGTGCGGTGGCCCGTTCCTGCCCTTTTGCCCAGCTCTTATCTGCCGGGGCGGGGGTGCGTGGTGGGCTGGTGTGTGTGTGGGGGTCCGGTCCCGGGGCGGGGTGCGGTGTGGGGGAGGGCTTCCGACTGGGAGCAGGTCTCCAGGCTGGACCCCTCCCTCCCTCCCTCCACACGTACCCCTCCTGGAAGGGCGCTGAAACCCTCCCCGCGCCCCTCTCCTTTCGCGCCTGTGAGTCGCCCGACACGTTGTCAGGCCATCTTACGTGGGCAGAGCCTTTCCTTGGGGCCGGGTCCTGAGGTAGCTAGGCGCTCTGACTGGTGGCCCGCCGCAGGTGCCCTCAGCGTGCCCCTCTGGCCGGGGCCAACGGCGGCACCTGCAGAACGTGGAGCCGCTTGTGAAAACTCCCAGGAGTCTTCCCCAAACGAGAGGACCCCCGGGTCGTCCACGGGGAGGGAGGCCGAGGAATAGGGCGTCCCCCGGCCGCAGAGTTCCTGTTCCCGAGGTGAGCTCGGGTGCGGAAAACGGACCTGGATCCCCTCGCTGCGGACGGTGCCGTCCCTCTCTGCGTACCGATCGATCGTGGCCCGCTTGGCGTCCCATCGCCAGTGGGTCCTGGGTACCCTGTGTCCTGCGGCACAGGAAGGGCCTCACGGGATGCGGCGGGGCCTGGGATCGGGACTCTCTATGGCGGGAGCAAGAAGTAAAGAAACCGAAACCCAGATCCAACTGTGAGAGGGTGGAACGTGCACAGCGCCCCTGCGTTGCTCTTCCTCGTCTGCGTCTGGGAGCAAGCACTAACGAGGACACGTTCTCCGGGCTGTCTGCAGGGTGCTGCCCCCGACAGGGGACCGGGCGGCCACCTCCTCCCCTTTCCCCGTGGTCCACGGTGGCTGGGCCCGGGGCCTCCGCCGGGGCACCGGCAGCGGGTCCTGGGTCCCCGGTGGCCCTGAGACCCCAGGGACCCCACTGGCCGGCCTCGCTCCTGCAGGGAGGGCCAGGATCCAGGGGCCAGATGCCCTGGGGTGGGAGCTTCAGCTCCCTGTTCCTGAACATGGCGGCTGCCGAGGCCACGGCCCCGAGGGTGGGGAGCGCGGCGGGCCTGGCAGCCAGGGGCTCCTCGGTGGGCGAGCCCGGCCCCGAACCCCCACCGCGTGTGGCTTCCGCACCTACCGCGGAGGCGTGCCGGGCGGCCAGGTTCGGCCCGGGAATCCTCCCAGTGCTCCGAAGCCCGCCCTCCTCCCCGTCACGGGCCTTCCCCACGGTATGCACAGGCAGGGGCTGGAGGCCCCAGGCCGTGCTGAAAAAGCTTCCGCTTGATGGCACTGTTGCTCCAGAAATGCCCAGCGCCTTCGCGAGCGTGGCCTCTCCCTCCGCCCTTTGCGGATCAAAAAAGGCCCAGGGAAAAAGGCCCAGGGAGGCCCAAGAGCCACCCAAGCCTTCCGAGTGGGCTGGGACCTACTGGGGGGTTGGGGGAGGCGGTGTCTCTTCCTTTTGGGGCTTCTCCTTGGCAGTAGGAGCGCACAGGTAAAGACCTCCCAAGGAATCCGTGCCTCGGTGGGTCCATCTCCACACCCCTCTGGGAGGGGTCTGGAGTCCACGTTGCCTGGCCCACAGGTCCTGGCGACCGGGACCCTGTCATGTCTGCACACCTGGGGACGGGCATCCACCTGGGTCGTGTCGGGCAGAACCCTGGCTCTCTCAGGACGTTGATTCAGAGCCAGAGGTGGCACAGGGAGCTGGGTTCCTCGTCTTCCTGCGTGGTTGCCTCTCTGCTGTTCTCATCCCGCTACGTGAACTGGCTTAAGGGCTCAGGAGCAGGCCCGAGAGGGTCTAGGCCACTGTGGCAGCGGGAGGCACTGACGGGGACCCAAGGGAGCTGGGGCACATTGCCCCTGCTCACCTCCAGGGGCGTCAGGCGGTCACTCTGCCACGGAGTGCCCGGGGTCGGGGGTGCAGGGAGGTGGTTTGGAGTTGCTGGGACAGGTGTACATCCCAGCGGCTCCCCTCCATCCGCACAGACAGATGACCCTGGGGAGGGCCATCAGTTCAGCAGACCCTTCTGGGGAGCTCTCCATGGGAGTGTTGTCTGTACTCTCGCCTCAAACCCCCCGGACTCGTTCGTCGGTTCATTCACTCGTTCCCTGCTCCACTCGTTCATGCGTAAGCACGCAGGTACACGAACGTGTGCGTGGGCGCGCGTGCGTATCACGTGTGCGTCGTGCGTAAGCTCGTGTACGTGCGCCTACAGAGCGTGTACAAAAGGTCCCTTCTCTTGTACCTTCTCCCTGTAACCGCCTCGGGGGTGCCGCTGTGGATAGAACTTTCTCCCGGTCAAAGCCAAAGCCCTCGCCGTTGCTCGATGGCCGCTCCCAAGTTGTCCCCGTCTGCGGAGGGAAGCACGCGTCATTTCTGCGTGCGTATGTGTGCTCCCGGGGTTGAATGCAGGTGGGGGCAACGGGCCGCAGAGGGCTGTGTGCATGTCGCCTGCTCCCCGGCCCCAGCAGGCTCACGTAGCGATAGGTAGTCTTCTGCCTTTTCGGCTGCTCTCACGGCGCTATAGGCGTGCCGTGGCGTCGGCGCGTCTGTGCGGAGTCGACGTCGTGTCCTGCTAGGTCCCCTCCGTTTCTTTTCGGACAGCTGCCCAGGGTAGGGTGCCCTTGTCTGTGCCCGGAGGCAGGAGCGTAGGGTGTCTCACGTGCCCCTCCTCTTTGGACGCTAGGCTTCCGCCTTGTTCCTTCCTCTCCTCTTCTGTCTCCCACGGAAGTGGCTCTGAGGCGCGGGCCACTGAGTCTGTCGTTACCAGGGTGTGGGTGAGCGTGACCAGGGTACGTTCTCCGGCGTCGGCGTCCACCCAGAGGAGAGGAGCAGGGTAGATCTCATGTGGGCCACGTCCCAGAGCACGTGCCCTTATGCCCGGAAAGTACGTGCGGTGGACCTTTGTGCGGCCAGAGGGGAGACGAGTGGGTGCCCCTTTACCCACGCGTCCTAGGAACTGCTGGGAGGTTGTGGAGGACGCGCGCGGGCTTGCCAAGATACCTCGGGGTGTCCCGCCATAGTCCCACGGGTGCAGAGCCGAGGAGACAAGCTCCGCGCCTGTCAACACCAGGGTGTGATGGCTGTGCTTCCCGCCGGAAGGAGATTTAGGGGGATGACGGGATCAAGGTTTTCACTGGACGCGCTTCTCTGTGTACAAACCGTTTCTGTCTAACGACCCCCCTGCCCCGGCTGGCATCCGTGCCATTTCCGAAGGACGCGTGGAGTTGATTCTTCACGCTTGCGCCTCGTTCGGAAGTTTTTGGTTGGCCCGGGGGTGCCGGTACACTCGAGTAGGAACCGGAGGCACTCTCTCTCGAGGTTGCGCGGGCGGGGGTGTACGCGGACCCCCCCCCCAGCCCCCCGTTCACCGGCACCGTGGTGGTCCCACACTGAGTGATGGGCGTGCGGTTCTCTCTCGTTGCAGAGGAGGCAGAGCGGAAGGAAAGGAGGAAGAGGGAAACCGGGGACGTCGGTCATCTCCAGGCGCTGGTGTTCTGGGTGAGTGCGTGCTCTTTTGTTCTCTCCCCTTCCCCCGTCCGAAATAGTCTGTTTCATCAGAGGAAAAAGTCAGTGATTCTGCTAGTTCAGCAAGGCTCAAGAAGGAGGGACTCCCAGGTGGGATCGTGGCACGGGGACACTGGTGTACTGTGCCGGAGTTCTTGGCCACGGTAGGAAAGGCTCTCGAGTCAGATCCTGACTGGGGGGCCGGAAGAAAGAGGTGCATGGACGAGCATCTGTGTACGGTTACCCTAGGTGATCGGTACGTAGCATTTGAGGTCCGTGTCCTGCGGGGGCGGGGAGAGTGGAAAGGGATCGGGCCCGGGCCGCTTGCACCGGCACCAGGGCCCGGTCTGGGCTCCAGCCTCCGTGAAGCCAACCGCCCGTGACGTGATCACTCGGCGCCCCACCTCACCCCCGAGAAGCAGCAGTGCCAGCCCAGCCCGACGTGGGGGCCGGCGGTGGGGAGACCCTTTGAGGGGGAGCCAGGCCTCGTGGGCTTTTTGCCTCCTGTGCTCTGAGTGGAGCCCGTGATAGCCGTTCCTCCCGTCCTCTCCTGATCGCTCTTGGGCCCGGCTCTCTCCGCCGTGGCCCTCCACCAAGCCAGGAAGGACTCGGGGACGTGCCCTTGCGGGATGATGAAGGGGGGGCGCCCGCTGGGCGGCGTGGAGGTTTGGCACGGGGCAGCCCTCTGTGGGGCTCCTTGCACTCCCCAAGTCTGCCTCTTGACAAACCAAGGAACGTGACAGTGTGGGGCCTTCCAGGAGGTGTACGTCCCCTTCTTCCGTGTGGGACATGTCGCCTGAGTGGGTGCGTGACCGGCAGCCGGAGGTGTTTTCTTTCTGTCTCTGTTCCTCCCTTCTCCTTCCTGTCTTCTGTTGAAACAGTCTTGCCGGGAGGAGGACGCCTCCTACCCTGGCTCAGAGTGATTGAAGGCTTCTCCAGGCGGGCTGGTGAGCGTGTGGCGCCGTGGTTTAGCGAGGGGTCGGCGGCGCGGCTGACGTTCCGTGGTTAGCGAAGGGCGGAGGCAGGGTGCGAGCAGCAAGGGCAGCGTGGCATTTCTGGGGTGACACTGCCTTCCAGAGGACCCTGTTTGGCCATCCCAAGAGCCCTTCACGGTAATATCTGGGCGTCGAGTCAAGTCCTCCGGCGTGGGGCGTGGGTCCCGGAAGACGTGCACTCAGCACGGCGGGGCTCTTGTGGCTTTTCTTTCCTCGACGCACCTCAGTACCGCGGCTTGAAAGAATTGCCAAGGCCCGGAGGCGCAGCAGATTCGGAGTTAGAGAAAGAGAGGAAGGCGTGCTGAGACAGAAGCCAGGGAAAAGGAGAGAAGATGCGATCCCGTCCCGTCCCGTCCCGTCCCGTCCCTCCGGTTCTCTTCAGCACGGAGGACGCGTGGTGCTTCCCGAGGCGGCGGCGGACCAGAGCTCTCTTCTCTTTCCAAGGCCTCGTGTCCGCGGAGCACTTGGCATCCAGAGTGTGTTCCTTGAGCCAACATGGGTGGGGCCGGTGGCGGCAGTGCCCCCAGTGGCCCACCCCGCCCTCCACCCAAGTCAGTGCGACCAGGCAGGCGCTGAGAGGATGCTTAAGGGCAGGAACCTGTGTCTAAACCACATTCGCCAGTGCACCGCAAAGAAACTAAAGAGGAGTCCGCGGTGGCTCCCAGTCGCTCCGAGGTGTAAAGCACAGCGAGTTGGCGGGAGCCTACACCCACCCACACACCCACCCCGGGGGTGTCTTCCCATCCCTGGCCTTCCCCTGGGCGGTGTCAGGAGACTGACCCGCTCCGGCGTCTCTGGGGCAGCGCCCGGCGGCCCTCCCGACGGACCCGTGCGTGCCACCGTCCACGCCTGAACACCAAACCCCACTGCCACCCTCCCGCCCCCGGGCCGCCGCGGGAGAAGAGCCAGGTCCTCGGGGGAAGTCCATCGTCTCGGCATAGGAGGCCGAGCTCGTCCCGCACCGCGTCTGTGCCTGTGGGCTGCCGGCCCTTTGCTTCGGGCTGCTTGCCCCTCGGTGACTGGCGAGAAGGTGCCTCGCCGGGCACCGGCCAGACGTGACTGGATCTCTGTGGTCACACTCAGAGTGTTTTCCCGAGGCGTTAGGCAAATGTGGGCTGCTAAAGACACAGCTGCCGGTCCAACGGCTGGGTGCCTGGATGGGGAGTCCTAACGGCAGGCTAAGAGGACCCCACAGAGACGAGGCCCCGCAGGATGCAGGGCCAGAGTTTGAGGCGCGCCCCTCTGAAGTGGCCGGGTTGATGAGCCATCCTGCCTTTGGCAGGTTGGGCAGAGGTTGGCATTTCGTTTTTCCCTCGGCAAAGGGCAGAGGGAGAGGGCCTGGGGGAGGGGAAGGGGCAGGGCAGGTTGGCATTCGTGGTGCAGTAGTGCCATCAAGAGGAACGGGTCCGCCGATCCCGCGAACCCTGTACCCGTCCCTTCCTGGGGAGGAGTGACGAAGGATCGAAGTCGGGAACACTGGACAGTGGCCCCGGGAAGTCAAGGGCTCCGCCTGGGAAGGGGCGGGAAGCGTGGCCCAAGGCCCGGCGGTGCCGTGGACGCTCCAGAGACGGGCAGTGGCACAAGGCGCACAGCCCGGCCGCCTGGCGTGTGGGGCTACAGGAAGTGGAGTCTCGGTGGACCCTGGTGGCCGCCACGTCTGGGCGGGACTAGAGGAAGCTGCTCCGAAGGAGGCCGGGCCGCGGTTCTGCGGGCATTTGGCCGCGTGTCCCTTCCCCTCGGCGCCAGAGGAGGTTCGGCCTAGGCGGGCCCGGGGCCCCGGAAGCCTCTCTGGGCCGCGGTGCGGCCCAGCCAGAGACCACCGCGGGCAACGGGAGTTCCGCCGCCCTTGGCGGCAGCGGCCGAGGCGGGCCCACCGACCTTCTTCTGTCCAGCTCAGAGACGACACGTGGAGCCTGGCTACCCAGTGCCGAGGGCGCCCGAGGCCCAGCGAGAGCTGGCAGTCCGAGTCCAGAAGGGGACGGCGCTCGCGGGACGCAGGAGCCACCGCAGGAGGAGGCCTTCACCTGAGCCGAAGAGTCCAGTCAGTCGGTGGCTGCGCTGCCGTCTCGCGCGGTCTCCGGGATGGTGGCCCAGGCCTGACCTGGCCTGTCCCGAGGGCTCCCGGACGGGGCTCCCGGAGAGGAGAGGGCAGGACACGAGAGGAGAGGAGAGGAGCTGAGCAGAGCCCCGCCGAGTGGACCCCCGGGCCGTGCATTTGCAGCAGGCTTCAGCTTTCTCCCCACGAGGCCCTGAGCCTCAGTTCGGCGATGAGAAGGAAAGGCCCCGGCTTGCATTCCGGCCTGGCCCTCCGGGTCTCGGCCCTGTGCTTGCACCTGCAGCCCAGCCAGGGAATCAAGGGGAAGGGGTCTGAAGAAGCTGCCTGAAGCTCACCTCTGATGGACTGAGAGGAACGCCTCCCCCCCGCCCCTTGACCACCCTCTCCCCCATGACCACCACTCGTCCAGCTTGTCTGCCAAGGCCGGGAACGAGGTGCATACTCCTGGGCACGCGGCGGTGCCTTCGAGTCCCCGGCTGACCCGATAGGCCGCTTCTGGAGCAAGCTGTGCGGTGGCCCGTTCCTGCCCTTTTGCCCAGCTCTTATCTGCCGGGGCGGGGGTGCGTGGTGGGCTGGTGTGTGTGTGGGGGTCCGGTCCCGGGGCGGGGTGCGGTGTGGGGGAGGGCTTCCGACTGGGAGCAGGTCTCCAGGCTGGACCCCTCCCTCCCTCCCTCCACACGTACCCCTCCTGGAAGGGCGCTGAAACCCTCCCCGCGCCCCTCTCCTTTCGCGCCTGTGAGTCGCCCGACACGTTGTCAGGCCATCTTACGTGGGCAGAGCCTTTCCTTGGGGCCGGGTCCTGAGGTAGCTAGGCGCTCTGACTGGTGGCCCGCCGCAGGTGCCCTCAGCCTGCCCCTCTGGCCGGGGCCAACGGCGGCACCTGCAGAACGTGGAGCCGCTTGTGAAAACTCCCAGGAGTCTTCCCCAAACGAGAGGACCCCCGGGTCGTCCACGGGGAGGGAGGCCGAGGAATAGGGCGTCCCCCGGCCGCAGAGTTCCTGTTCCCGAGGTGAGCTCGGGTGCGGAAAACGGACCTGGATCCCCTCGCTGCGGACGGTGCCGTCCCTCTCTGCGTACCGATCGATCGTGGCCCGCTTGGCGTCCCATCGCCAGTGGGTCCTGGGTACCCTGTGTCCTGCGGCACAGGAAGGGCCTCACGGGATGCGGCGGGGCCTGGGATCGGGACTCTCTATGGCGGGAGCAAGAAGTAAAGAAACCGAAACCCAGATCCAACTGTGAGAGGGTGGAACGTGCACAGCGCCCCTGCGTTGCTCTTCCTCGTCTGCGTCTGGGAGCAAGCACTAACGAGGACACGTTCTCCGGGCTGTCTGCAGGGTGCTGCCCCCGACAGGGGACCGGGCGGCCACCTCCTCCCCTTTCCCCGTGGTCCACGGTGGCTGGGCCCGGGGCCTCCGCCGGGGCACCGGCAGCGGGTCCTGGGTCCCCGGTGGCCCTGAGACCCCAGGGACCCCACTGGCCGGCCTCGCTCCTGCAGGGAGGGCCAGGATCCAGGGGCCAGATGCCCTGGGGTGGGAGCTTCAGCTCCCTGTTCCTGAACATGGCGGCTGCCGAGGCCACGGCCCCGAGGGTGGGGAGCGCGGCGGGCCTGGCAGCCAGGGGCTCCTCGGTGGGCGAGCCCGGCCCCGAACCCCCACCGCGTGTGGCTTCCGCACCTACCGCGGAGGCGTGCCGGGCGGCCAGGTTCGGCCCGGGAATCCTCCCAGTGCTCCGAAGCCCGCCCTCCTCCCCGTCACGGGCCTTCCCCACGGTATGCACAGGCAGGGGCTGGAGGCCCCAGGCCGTGCTGAAAAAGCTTCCGCTTGATGGCACTGTTGCTCCAGAAATGCCCAGCGCCTTCGCGAGCGTGGCCTCTCCCTCCGCCCTTTGCGGATCAAAAAAGGCCCAGGGAAAAAGGCCCAGGGAGGCCCAAGAGCCACCCAAGCCTTCCGAGTGGGCTGGGACCTACTGGGGGGTTGGGGGAGGCGGTGTCTCTTCCTTTTGGGGCTTCTCCTTGGCAGTAGGAGCGCACAGGTAAAGACCTCCCAAGGAATCCGTGCCTCGGTGGGTCCATCTCCACACCCCTCTGGGAGGGGTCTGGAGTCCACGTTGCCTGGCCCACAGGTCCTGGCGACCGGGACCCTGTCATGTCTGCACACCTGGGGACGGGCATCCACCTGGGTCGTGTCGGGCAGAACCCTGGCTCTCTCAGGACGTTGATTCAGAGCCAGAGGTGGCACAGGGAGCTGGGTTCCTCGTCTTCCTGCGTGGTTGCCTCTCTGCTGTTCTCATCCCGCTACGTGAACTGGCTTAAGGGCTCAGGAGCAGGCCCGAGAGGGTCTAGGCCACTGTGGCAGCGGGAGGCACTGACGGGGACCCAAGGGAGCTGGGGCACATTGCCCCTGCTCACCTCCAGGGGCGTCAGGCGGTCACTCTGCCACGGAGTGCCCGGGGTCGGGGGTGCAGGGAGGTGGTTTGGAGTTGCTGGGACAGGTGTACATCCCAGCGGCTCCCCTCCATCCGCACAGACAGATGACCCTGGGGAGGGCCATCAGTTCAGCAGACCCTTCTGGGGAGCTCTCCATGGGAGTGTTGTCTGTACTCTCGCCTCAAACCCCCCGGACTCGTTCGTCGGTTCATTCACTCGTTCCCTGCTCCACTCGTTCATGCGTAAGCACGCAGGTACACGAACGTGTGCGTGGGCGCGCGTGCGTATCACGTGTGCGTCGTGCGTAAGCTCGTGTACGTGCGCCTACAGAGCGTGTACAAAAGGTCCCTTCTCTTGTACCTTCTCCCTGTAACCGCCTCGGGGGTGCCGCTGTGGATAGAACTTTCTCCCGGTCAAAGCCAAAGCCCTCGCCGTTGCTCGATGGCCGCTCCCAAGTTGTCCCCGTCTGCGGAGGGAAGCACGCGTCATTTCTGCGTGCGTATGTGTGCTCCCGGGGTTGAATGCAGGTGGGGGCAACGGGCCGCAGAGGGCTGTGTGCATGTCGCCTGCTCCCCGGCCCCAGCAGGCTCACGTAGCGATAGGTAGTCTTCTGCCTTTTCGGCTGCTCTCACGGCGCTATAGGCGTGCCGTGGCGTCGGCGCGTCTGTGCGGAGTCGACGTCGTGTCCTGCTAGGTCCCCTCCGTTTCTTTTCGGACAGCTGCCCAGGGTAGGGTGCCCTTGTCTGTGCCCGGAGGCAGGAGCGTAGGGTGTCTCACGTGCCCCTCCTCTTTGGACGCTAGGCTTCCGCCTTGTTCCTTCCGCTCCTCTTCTGTCTCCCACGGAAGTGGCTCTGAGGCGCGGGCCACTGAGTCTGTCGTTACCAGGGTGTGGGTGAGCGTGACCAGGGTACGTTCTCGGGCGTCGGCGTCCACCCAGAGGAGAGGAGCAGGGTAGATCTCATGTGGGCCACGTCCCAGAGCACGTGCCCTTATGCCCGGAAAGTACGTGCGGTGGACCTTTGTGCGGCCAGAGGGGAGACGAGTGGGTGCCCCTTTACCCACGCGTCCTAGGAACTGCTGGGAGGTTGTGGAGGACGCGCGCGGGCTTGCCAAGATACCTCGGGGTGTCCCGCCATAGTCCCACGGGTGCAGAGCCGAGGAGACAAGCTCCGCGCCTGTCAACACCAGGGTGTGATGGCTGTGCTTCCCGCCGGAAGGAGATTTAGGGGGATGACGGGATCAAGGTTTTCACTGGACGCGCTTCTCTGTGTACAAACCGTTTCTGTCTAACGACCCCCCTGCCCCGGCTGGCATCCGTGCCATTTCCGAAGGACGCGTGGAGTTGATTCTTCACGCTTGCGCCTCGTTCGGAAGTTTTTGGTTGGCCCGGGGGTGCCGGTACACTCGAGTAGGAACCGGAGGCACTCTCTCTCGAGGTTGCGCGGGCGGGGGTGTACGCGGACCCCCCCCCCAGCCCCCCGTTCACCGGCACCGTGGTGGTCCCACACTGAGTGATGGGCGTGCGGTTCTCTCTCGTTGCAGAGGAGGCAGAGCGGAAGGAAAGGAGGAAGAGGGAAACCGGGGACGTCGGTCATCTCCAGGCGCTGGTGTTCTGGGTGAGTGCGTGCTCTTTTGTTCTCTCCCCTTCCCCCGTCCGAAATAGTCTGTTTCATCAGAGGAAAAAGTCAGTGATTCTGCTAGTTCAGCAAGGCTCAAGAAGGAGGGACTCCCAGGTGGGATCGTGGCACGGGGACACTGGTGTACTGTGCCGGAGTTCTTGGCCACGGTAGGAAAGGCTCTCGAGTCAGATCCTGACTGGGGGGCCGGAAGAAAGAGGTGCATGGACGAGCATCTGTGTACGGTTACCCTAGGTGATCGGTACGTAGCATTTGAGGTCCGTGTCCTGCGGGGGCGGGGAGAGTGGAAAGGGATCGGGCCCGGGCCGCTTGCACCGGCACCAGGGCCCGGTCTGGGCTCCAGCCTCCGTGAAGCCAACCGCCCGTGACGTGATCACTCGGCGCCCCACCTCACCCCCGAGAAGCAGCAGTGCCAGCCCAGCCCGACGTGGGGGCCGGCGGTGGGGAGACCCTTTGAGGGGGAGCCAGGCCTCGTGGGCTTTTTGCCTCCTGTGCTCTGAGTGGAGCCCGTGATAGCCGTTCCTCCCGTCCTCTCCTGATCGCTCTTGGGCCCGGCTCTCTCCGCCGTGGCCCTCCACCAAGCCAGGAAGGACTCGGGGACGTGCCCTTGCGGGATGATGAAGGGGGGGCGCCCGCTGGGCGGCGTGGAGGTTTGGCACGGGGCAGCCCTCTGTGGGGCTCCTTGCACTCCCCAAGTCTGCCTCTTGACAAACCAAGGAACGTGACAGTGTGGGGCCTTCCAGGAGGTGTACGTCCCCTTCTTCCGTGTGGGACATGTCGCCTGAGTGGGTGCGTGACCGGCAGCCGGAGGTGTTTTCTTTCTGTCTCTGTTCCTCCCTTCTCCTTCCTGTCTTCTGTTGAAACAGTCTTGCCGGGAGGAGGACGCCTCCTACCCTGGCTCAGAGTGATTGAAGGCTTCTCCAGGCGGGCTGGTGAGCGTGTGGCGCCGTGGTTTAGCGAGGGGTCGGCGGCGCGGCTGACGTTCCGTGGTTAGCGAAGGGCGGAGGCAGGGTGCGAGCAGCAAGGGCAGCGTGGCATTTCTGGGGTGACACTGCCTTCCAGAGGACCCTGTTTGGCCATCCCAAGAGCCCTTCACGGTAATATCTGGGCGTCGAGTCAAGTCCTCCGGCGTGGGGCGTGGGTCCCGGAAGACGTGCACTCAGCACGGCGGGGCTCTTGTGGCTTTTCTTTCCTCGACGCACCTCAGTACCGCGGCTTGAAAGAATTGCCAAGGCCCGGAGGCGCAGCAGATTCGGAGTTAGAGAAAGAGAGGAAGGCGTGCTGAGACAGAAGCCAGGGAAAAGGAGAGAAGATGCGATCCCGTCCCGTCCCGTCCCGTCCCGTCCCTCCGGTTCTCTTCAGCACGGAGGACGCGTGGTGCTTCCCGAGGCGGCGGCGGACCAGAGCTCTCTTCTCTTTCCAAGGCCTCGTGTCCGCGGAGCACTTGGCATCCAGAGTGTGTTCCTTGAGCCAACATGGGTGGGGCCGGTGGCGGCAGTGCCCCCAGTGGCCCACCCCGCCCTCCACCCAAGTCAGTGCGACCAGGCAGGCGCTGAGAGGATGCTTAAGGGCAGGAACCTGTGTCTAAACCACATTCGCCAGTGCACCGCAAAGAAACTAAAGAGGAGTCCGCGGTGGCTCCCAGTCGCTCCGAGGTGTAAAGCACAGCGAGTTGGCGGGAGCCTACACCCACCCACACACCCACCCCGGGGGTGTCTTCCCATCCCTGGCCTTCCCCTGGGCGGTGTCAGGAGACTGACCCGCTCCGGCGTCTCTGGGGCAGCGCCCGGCGGCCCTCCCGACGGACCCGTGCGTGCCACCGTCCACGCCTGAACACCAAACCCCACTGCCACCCTCCCGCCCCCGGGCCGCCGCGGGAGAAGAGCCAGGTCCTCGGGGGAAGTCCATCGTCTCGGCATAGGAGGCCGAGCTCGTCCCGCACCGCGTCTGTGCCTGTGGGCTGCCGGCCCTTTGCTTCGGGCTGCTTGCCCCTCGGTGACTGGCGAGAAGGTGCCTCGCCGGGCACCGGCCAGACGTGACTGGATCTCTGTGGTCACACTCAGAGTGTTTTCCCGAGGCGTTAGGCAAATGTGGGCTGCTAAAGACACAGCTGCCGGTCCAACGGCTGGGTGCCTGGATGGGGAGTCCTAACGGCAGGCTAAGAGGACCCCACAGAGACGAGGCCCCGCAGGATGCAGGGCCAGAGTTTGAGGCGCGCCCCTCTGAAGTGGCCGGGTTGATGAGCCATCCTGCCTTTGGCAGGTTGGGCAGAGGTTGGCATTTCGTTTTTCCCTCGGCAAAGGGCAGAGGGAGAGGGCCTGGGGGAGGGGAAGGGGCAGGGCAGGTTGGCATTCGTGGTGCAGTAGTGCCATCAAGAGGAACGGGTCCGCCGATCCCGCGAACCCTGTACCCGTCCCTTCCTGGGGAGGAGTGACGAAGGATCGAAGTCGGGAACACTGGACAGTGGCCCCGGGAAGTCAAGGGCTCCGCCTGGGAAGGGGCGGGAAGCGTGGCCCAAGGCCCGGCGGTGCCGTGGACGCTCCAGAGACGGGCAGTGGCACAAGGCGCACAGCCCGGCCGCCTGGCGTGTGGGGCTACAGGAAGTGGAGTCTCGGTGGACCCTGGTGGCCGCCACGTCTGGGCGGGACTAGAGGAAGCTGCTCCGAAGGAGGCCGGGCCGCGGTTCTGCGGGCATTTGGCCGCGTGTCCCTTCCCCTCGGCGCCAGAGGAGGTTCGGCCTAGGCGGGCCCGGGGCCCCGGAAGCCTCTCTGGGCCGCGGTGCGGCCCAGCCAGAGACCACCGCGGGCAACGGGAGTTCCGCCGCCCTTGGCGGCAGCGGCCGAGGCGGGCCCACCGACCTTCTTCTGTCCAGCTCAGAGACGACACGTGGAGCCTGGCTACCCAGTGCCGAGGGCGCCCGAGGCCCAGCGAGAGCTGGCAGTCCGAGTCCAGAAGGGGACGGCGCTCGCGGGACGCAGGAGCCACCGCAGGAGGAGGCCTTCACCTGAGCCGAAGAGTCCAGTCAGTCGGTGGCTGCGCTGCCGTCTCGCGCGGTCTCCGGGATGGTGGCCCAGGCCTGACCTGGCCTGTCCCGAGGGCTCCCGGACGGGGCTCCCGGAGAGGAGAGGGCAGGACACGAGAGGAGAGGAGAGGAGCTGAGCAGAGCCCCGCCGAGTGGACCCCCGGGCCGTGCATTTGCAGCAGGCTTCAGCTTTCTCCCCACGAGGCCCTGAGCCTCAGTTCGGCGATGAGAAGGAAAGGCCCCGGCTTGCATTCCGGCCTGGCCCTCCGGGTCTCGGCCCTGTGCTTGCACCTGCAGCCCAGCCAGGGAATCAAGGGGAAGGGGTCTGAAGAAGCTGCCTGAAGCTCACCTCTGATGGACTGAGAGGAACGCCTCCCCCCCGCCCCTTGACCACCCTCTCCCCCATGACCACCACTCGTCCAGCTTGTCTGCCAAGGCCGGGAACGAGGTGCATACTCCTGGGCACGCGGCGGTGCCTTCGAGTCCCCGGCTGACCCGATAGGCCGCTTCTGGAGCAAGCTGTGCGGTGGCCCGTTCCTGCCCTTTTGCCCAGCTCTTATCTGCCGGGGCGGGGGTGCGTGGTGGGCTGGTGTGTGTGTGGGGGTCCGGTCCCGGGGCGGGGTGCGGTGTGGGGGAGGGCTTCCGACTGGGAGCAGGTCTCCAGGCTGGACCCCTCCCTCCCTCCCTCCACACGTACCCCTCCTGGAAGGGCGCTGAAACCCTCCCCGCGCCCCTCTCCTTTCGCGCCTGTGAGTCGCCCGACACGTTGTCAGGCCATCTTACGTGGGCAGAGCCTTTCCTTGGGGCCGGGTCCTGAGGTAGCTAGGCGCTCTGACTGGTGGCCCGCCGCAGGTGCCCTCAGCGTGCCCCTCTGGCCGGGGCCAACGGCGGCACCTGCAGAACGTGGAGCCGCTTGTGAAAACTCCCAGGAGTCTTCCCCAAACGAGAGGACCCCCGGGTCGTCCACGGGGAGGGAGGCCGAGGAATAGGGCGTCCCCCGGCCGCAGAGTTCCTGTTCCCGAGGTGAGCTCGGGTGCGGAAAACGGACCTGGATCCCCTCGCTGCGGACGGTGCCGTCCCTCTCTGCGTACCGATCGATCGTGGCCCGCTTGGCGTCCCATCGCCAGTGGGTCCTGGGTACCCTGTGTCCTGCGGCACAGGAAGGGCCTCACGGGATGCGGCGGGGCCTGGGATCGGGACTCTCTATGGCGGGAGCAAGAAGTAAAGAAACCGAAACCCAGATCCAACTGTGAGAGGGTGGAACGTGCACAGCGCCCCTGCGTTGCTCTTCCTCGTCTGCGTCTGGGAGCAAGCACTAACGAGGACACGTTCTCCGGGCTGTCTGCAGGGTGCTGCCCCCGACAGGGGACCGGGCGGCCACCTCCTCCCCTTTCCCCGTGGTCCACGGTGGCTGGGCCCGGGGCCTCCGCCGGGGCACCGGCAGCGGGTCCTGGGTCCCCGGTGGCCCTGAGACCCCAGGGACCCCACTGGCCGGCCTCGCTCCTGCAGGGAGGGCCAGGATCCAGGGGCCAGATGCCCTGGGGTGGGAGCTTCAGCTCCCTGTTCCTGAACATGGCGGCTGCCGAGGCCACGGCCCCGAGGGTGGGGAGCGCGGCGGGCCTGGCAGCCAGGGGCTCCTCGGTGGGCGAGCCCGGCCCCGAACCCCCACCGCGTGTGGCTTCCGCACCTACCGCGGAGGCGTGCCGGGCGGCCAGGTTCGGCCCGGGAATCCTCCCAGTGCTCCGAAGCCCGCCCTCCTCCCCGTCACGGGCCTTCCCCACGGTATGCACAGGCAGGGGCTGGAGGCCCCAGGCCGTGCTGAAAAAGCTTCCGCTTGATGGCACTGTTGCTCCAGAAATGCCCAGCGCCTTCGCGAGCGTGGCCTCTCCCTCCGCCCTTTGCGGATCAAAAAAGGCCCAGGGAAAAAGGCCCAGGGAGGCCCAAGAGCCACCCAAGCCTTCCGAGTGGGCTGGGACCTACTGGGGGGTTGGGGGAGGCGGTGTCTCTTCCTTTTGGGGCTTCTCCTTGGCAGTAGGAGCGCACAGGTAAAGACCTCCCAAGGAATCCGTGCCTCGGTGGGTCCATCTCCACACCCCTCTGGGAGGGGTCTGGAGTCCACGTTGCCTGGCCCACAGGTCCTGGCGACCGGGACCCTGTCATGTCTGCACACCTGGGGACGGGCATCCACCTGGGTCGTGTCGGGCAGAACCCTGGCTCTCTCAGGACGTTGATTCAGAGCCAGAGGTGGCACAGGGAGCTGGGTTCCTCGTCTTCCTGCGTGGTTGCCTCTCTGCTGTTCTCATCCCGCTACGTGAACTGGCTTAAGGGCTCAGGAGCAGGCCCGAGAGGGTCTAGGCCACTGTGGCAGCGGGAGGCACTGACGGGGACCCAAGGGAGCTGGGGCACATTGCCCCTGCTCACCTCCAGGGGCGTCAGGCGGTCACTCTGCCACGGAGTGCCCGGGGTCGGGGGTGCAGGGAGGTGGTTTGGAGTTGCTGGGACAGGTGTACATCCCAGCGGCTCCCCTCCATCCGCACAGACAGATGACCCTGGGGAGGGCCATCAGTTCAGCAGACCCTTCTGGGGAGCTCTCCATGGGAGTGTTGTCTGTACTCTCGCCTCAAACCCCCCGGACTCGTTCGTCGGTTCATTCACTCGTTCCCTGCTCCACTCGTTCATGCGTAAGCACGCAGGTACACGAACGTGTGCGTGGGCGCGCGTGCGTATCACGTGTGCGTCGTGCGTAAGCTCGTGTACGTGCGCCTACAGAGCGTGTACAAAAGGTCCCTTCTCTTGTACCTTCTCCCTGTAACCGCCTCGGGGGTGCCGCTGTGGATAGAACTTTCTCCCGGTCAAAGCCAAAGCCCTCGCCGTTGCTCGATGGCCGCTCCCAAGTTGTCCCCGTCTGCGGAGGGAAGCACGCGTCATTTCTGCGTGCGTATGTGTGCTCCCGGGGTTGAATGCAGGTGGGGGCAACGGGCCGCAGAGGGCTGTGTGCATGTCGCCTGCTCCCCGGCCCCAGCAGGCTCACGTAGCGATAGGTAGTCTTCTGCCTTTTCGGCTGCTCTCACGGCGCTATAGGCGTGCCGTGGCGTCGGCGCGTCTGTGCGGAGTCGACGTCGTGTCCTGCTAGGTCCCCTCCGTTTCTTTTCGGACAGCTGCCCAGGGTAGGGTGCCCTTGTCTGTGCCCGGAGGCAGGAGCGTAGGGTGTCTCACGTGCCCCTCCTCTTTGGACGCTAGGCTTCCGCCTTGTTCCTTCCTCTCCTCTTCTGTCTCCCACGGAAGTGGCTCTGAGGCGCGGGCCACTGAGTCTGTCGTTACCAGGGTGTGGGTGAGCGTGACCAGGGTACGTTCTCCGGCGTCGGCGTCCACCCAGAGGAGAGGAGCAGGGTAGATCTCATGTGGGCCACGTCCCAGAGCACGTGCCCTTATGCCCGGAAAGTGTGTGAGGTCGGCCTTTCTCTGGATAATGACAGTACTGCTGGTGCCCTTTTATCTGAGTGAAATAGATGTTCTATGTTTTTATTTGTGGTTGTTTATGTCTGCTTGTTAGATATTCATGTATATTGCACCAGTGTCACACTGGTTAAAGTTGGAACTTATTGAGTACAGTGCCTTTTGTTCTGTTGGAGTTTACCGCTTACTTTGCCAAGAAAACTGTGTTTTATCCTTATGAGCCTATGTTCGGGCCTGCTGCCTTCTTATCTGTTGGTGGGATATAGGAATGACTGATAATCATATGGGGCTTTTTTGTTCGGTGTGATTAAAATGTTCTATAATTGACTTAGAAGAGGAACGTTTAAGTTTGTGATTCTAGTAAAAAGTATGTAATCTCTCACTTTAAACAAGTGAATCGTAGGGTATATTTTGCTGTATTTTTACAGAATTCCAAATGTGTAAACATGTTTATTGAAAAAGAAGCTTAAATCAAGTAGTTAACCCTTTACTAAAGAACAGGAAGAGATCCACAAAGTAAACCGCAAGCTAGCAGAAGGAAGACAGTTATTAAGATTAACGCAGCTTAAACCTAAGTGTCCACCAACAGATGAATGGATCAAGGAAACGTGTATATATTTACAGTGGAACATTATTCAGCCATAAGAAAGAATGAACTCTTGCATTTGTGGTAACATGGATGGGACCTCAAGGGCATTATGCTGAGTGGAATAAGACAGAGAAAGATAAATAGTGTACGATCTCACTTACATGTGGAATCTTACAAAGAAAAAAATGATAAGAAGAAAAGGCAAGGCCACAGATGGAGAGAACGGATTGGTGGTTGTCAAAGACATGGAGTGGGCGATGGGCAAAATGCGCAAAGGGGGTCCAAAGGCACAGACTCCCAGTTATAAGGTATATAAGTCATGGAGATGTAAGGTATAGCATGGTGACTATAGCTACCAATACTGCGTTGCATATTTAACAGTTGAGAGAGTAGATCTTAAAGAGAGTAGATCTTAAAAATTCTCATCACACACAAAAATTTGTAACTCCGTGGTGATTGGTCTTAACTAGAGTTATCATCATTTTCAGAAAGTATAGAAATGTCAAATTATTATGTTTTACACCTGAAAATAATGTAATGTTTGTCAGTTATACCTTAAAAAAATGTCCTGTGCAGTAAAAAAAAAAAACAAAAAACTAAAAAAACAAAAATTAATGTAGCTTACATGAAGTATAGAATAGAGGAAAAATGAATGAGAAAATTGACAGCTGAAAAGATAAGTGCATTTATTATTTATTTATTTTGGCTGCGTTGGGGCACTGGCTTTCTGTAGCCGTGGCAAGCGGGGGCTGCTCTTCGTTGCGGTGCGTAGGCTTCTCATCGTGGTGGTTTCTGTTATTGCGGAGCACGGGCTCCAGGCATGCGGCCTCAAGTAGTTGCAGCACACAGGCTCAGTAGTTGTGGTTCGCGGGCTCTAGAGCCCAGCCTCAGTAGTTGTGGCACACGGGCTTAGGTGCTCCGCGGCATGTGGGATCTTCCCGGACCAGGGATTGAACCCGTGTCCTCTGCACTGGCAGTCGGATTCTTAACCACTGCGTATTTTTACTTGCGTTAAGTACTTAACCCAAGTGTTTTTGTGTTTGTGAGTGGCTTATTTCACTTGCATTTTGTCCTCAAGTTTTATCCATAGTTTTCCATGTCACAGGACTTACTTCCTTTTAAGGGGTGAATAATATTCAGTTTTCTGTACATGTCATATTTTCTTTATCCATCCACCTGAAGACCAACTTGGAGTCTTAAGAGGATACTGGTACATTTCCTAAGTGAAAGGGAACTTGTAGGAATTTCCTAGATAGGGAAAGCTTAAGGGGAACTTCGGTGTGACTGGATTGGGTGACATTTTAAGTTTTGCTTAAAGTTAAAGTTTTTTTCATACATAAAGTCTAAACAAACTGTTTTGAGAGACTGAAATCGCTTTAGCTCTGAAGAGAAGGGACACCAGCTCCTTCCAGCTGTAAGGCATTCTTTGGTGGACTGAAAATATAGCAGAAGTGTTTGAGGATTCATCCTCATGACAGGTAGCTGTCCCATAGGGAACCTCATCATGACACTTTAAGTAATTGACAAGAATTGCAGTCAGCTGTCCATATCCGTGGGTTCCACATCCACAGATATGGAACTCGCGGATACAGAGGGCTAATTGTAAAGGATATGAGTATCTGCCGATTTGGGTATCCACAGGCTTCCTGGAACCAATCCCCCATGGATACTGAGGGCTAACTGCATTGAGACACTGTACTGAAAGAGCAACATAAGATGGTGAGCTCACAGTGGAAAGCTAAAGAGTCCAGAGTCATATTCTCTACAATTATACCATACTTGTACACAGCTATGCAGTTATTTGCATGTTAATGACAACCTGTGACTAGATGTCAGAAACCTTTAGTTAGAATTTTGCCTTTGACCATTTGATTCTTGTTCCTTGGAGAATCAAAGTCATGCAGTTCAAGAATCATTTCATGGAGGTCAGGTTTATATTTCTGCTTCATAAGTTAAACCAGGAGATCCCCAAACAAAGGTAATGGTGGTGAATATGGTATACCACTTAGTAGAGGTAACGGAGTTGGAGGAGGAGGAGCAACTCCTGTGGGTCGAGGTTGCACTGGTAGAGCTGGTGGTGGGGATTGCCCTCCACCTGCCTGTGGACGCAGTGGAGGTGGTCCTGGAATTGATGAGCAACCTGTGAGTCCATGCTTGCAACAGAATATGCAGTCCAGAATACACAGCAATAGACGTTTGCAGTTTTTTTTTTAATAGAGTATACACTTCTTATTTATTACTATTCAGCATTCAAGAACTTAACAGTGTATGCAAAGGACTTATGTAGATATTTGATGAGCATTTTACACACTACACAATGACTATCGCTAGAACAGTTAGCATTCTCCTCTGGTCCCTAAGGGGGTACAAAGAGTGTCTTACAGCAGCACTGACCAAAACTGCTTTCTAATACTAGTAATTAATAAGTAATATCCATTTTCATAGGAATAATGCTTATCCAAATTTTTTCTTCAGTTTTGGTCCTCATTATAACCCTGTAATGTAGGTAGGGTAAGTAGTTTCACCTCACTGCTTATAGAAGAGGAAAGACAAGACACGCTATAAATGTTTATGTGACTGATCGTGATTTGACACATAATTAGGATTTGAATGTAGTTCTTCTCAGACCTATTTGTGTTCCTTTTCTGATATAGCAGCTATTAGGGTGTTGAATGTGCTACTTAAAATAAGAGCATTGGATATATAAAGGTCTATTAATCACAAAGCATGCATTTTTTTCACCAATATAAATGAAAGCTTCATGCAAATGTGATGCTCAAGTTGTTAGAATCTATTCTAGTGACAGAAAAAGCAAAGGCATGTCTTCAGAAACCCTTAAGTAGCCTCTGTGTTGCTCTGTGATGCTGGAGTGATAGAGGAAAAGTGATAATTTAATCTCCATGAAAAACACAGTTTTGAAGAAATATGAAAGCACTTTAGTTTCTTGTCAGACAGATGAAAACTAGAGTTTTGAGCTTCTGCTTCAATCCTTCTCCCTTCTACCAATAGGATAGGAAAGAAATACATCCTATGAATCTTTAGTATAGTAAAAAGAAAAGACATGAAACTTTGGGTAGCACCTAGTATAACTGTAGCTGTGCTTTCATGAAACAAGCAAAAGACAATCTAGGTATTTACAAAGCTGGCAATGGGGCTTCCCTGGTGGCGCAGTGGTTAGGAATCCGCCTGCCAATGCAGGGGACACGGGTTCGAGCCCTGGTTCAGGAAGATCCCACATGCTGCAGAGCAGCTAGGCCCGTGCGCCACAACTACTGAGCCTGCACCCTAGAGCCGGTGCTCCGCGACGAGAGAGGCCACCGCAATGAGAGGCCCGCGCACAGCAATGAAGAGTAGCCCCTGCTCACCCCAACTAAAAAAGAAAGCCCTCGCACAGCCACGAAGACCCAACGCAGCCAAAAATAAATTAATTACTTAATTAAAAAAAAAAAGGCTGGCAATTGCTCAAAAGCATTTGTGTAAGACATTAACATTAAAAGACAACCTCAACTTTCACCAAATCTACATGAGTTAGCAATATCCTTTTTAAAATGTGAAGTAGACAATCCGAAGAAGCTGAATGAGCTCACTCTAAGCAGAGAGGGTGGGGGGACTTGGTGTTTGTTGCTATCAAGAAGGCTGACTTTAGAGACCACAGAACGTAGAACTAGATAGCCATCTCACACATCTCCAAGGAACTACTCACTGTAAGGAACTGAAAGTTGAAGGAACCCAGTGCGGATGTATTGAGGTTGATTGCTTCTAATCGTATCTAATCTAACTTCATTTCATTTGTCACTTTAATATAATATGGCTAGTGTTTTTCTTCAATATTTATTAAGGCTGAAGAGGAAGGAACAGTAGATTACACAGTGAGTTTATTTTATTAGGAAAAAGAAATTTCGGAGGTTATGCTTTGGGTCCAGAAGTATAAAGTAGTGTATAATTGAAACAGTATTTAAAAGGTTTTGCAAAAGAGAAAAGAGAGGATATGTGATTAAATTAATTTTGCGGTACGCGGGCCTCTCACTGTTGTGGCCTCTCCCGTTGCGTGGCACAGGCTCCGGACGTGCAGGCTCAGCGGCCATGGCTCACGGGCCTAGCCGCTCCGCGGCATGTGGGATCTTCCCGGACCGGGGCATGAACCCGTGTCCCCTGCATCGGCAGGCGGACTCTCTTAAAACTGTTTTAATCTAACATTTAATGATCCTTATCATTTAAAAAATTCCAACTGCTGTTTTTATCTTCTTCAAATTTGACTAGTCCATACAAGAATTAGGAAAGGAGCCTCTTTATCTCCAAATTAGGAGGGACGCCAAGAAGAATCCAAACAAACAGGCCTTGCTAAATGACCCCCCATTCACTACAATTACCTTATTTTCCTCAATCTATCATATTCCTCCATGACTGTCCACTCTTCATCACACCTAGCATAAGATACACAAGTCTAACCATTTGCTCATGAAGGATCCCATGACACATAAAACTTATAAATTTGTACGCCTTTCTTCTGTTAATCTGTTTTTATCAGTTTCATTTTCAGACCTTGCCGGGGACACTAAGAAGGTTGAAAAAATACTTTTTCCTTTCTTACAATACATAACATTGACCATTAACCGTTATTTTTTTTTTTGCGGTACGCGGACCTCTCACCGTTGTGGCCTCTCCCGTTGCCGAGCACAGGCTCCGGACGCGCAGGCCCAGCGGCCACGGCCCACGGGTCCAGCCGCTCCACGGCACGCGGGATCCCCCCGGACCGGGGCACGAACCCGCGTCCCCCGCATCGGCAGGCAGACCCCCAACCACTGCGCCACCAGGGAAGTCCCATTAACCATTATTTTATGTCTATTGCCATTAAAGAGAAACTGGCCTATCCCACACATAAATCATAAGCTACCACATACTCTTTCCTTAGCTAACTTACTGAATTCAACATTAGGTTTGTTGAGGACCATAACCAAGCATCCAGGAATACATTTTAAGCACACTCTTACGATTTAAAAATGATTCCATTATTTTTCAACTTTTATGAGTACAGGATTCTATAAAATTTCTTTCATGATTTGTTATGGGTGGAAATGTGCCAGGGACTCCAAATTTACTATGATTAACATTCAAAATACCTTAGACAAAAGCATTAATAGGAGAATATATAATAACACTCATCAATATGAGATTCCTGTGAAAGACTGTACTTCGGTAACATTCGACCTGGGGCATAAAGTATCAAAAACATAAGGAAAGAAGTTTCTCAGGTACGTTCAAGTATACCAGGAGCAAGTTGTTTTCCGACATACATAATTTGCTTAATAATAAATTATCCCTAGTTAAGCATGAGATAAATAACTAGAGAACCTCTTTGGAGCAAAATGTAGTTCTCATTACTATACATACCAAGGAAGCAAAACCTTTTTTTGGTGTGATGGATGTGTTCATTATTCTGAGTGTGCTGATCATCTCTCAGGTAGAACATATGTCAATAGTTATCAAGGTGTACACTGTAAACAGGGACGTTTATCTTCTGCCTATTATACTCCTATTAATAAAGCTCCAAAGGAACATACCTGTGTGTCTAGGGCAAAGTAATCAAGGAGGAAAGAGGTTGAGTGATCAGGGCAAAGAGTAGCCTGATCTTGTTCATTGCTGGCCATGCTTGGTAAATAGTTTCATTCTAATTTCAATGGGAAATTATTGGAGAACGTCAGGCAGGGGCCTGATACGATTTGAATGGTGGAAGGCAGTAAAATCACAGATGTGTGAAATTGGAAGAAACAGTGAACTCCCTAAGTCTAGGTGCTCTTAAGAGAGGTCCATAGGTTTCCTTAAACTTCCTGAAGTAGCTGCTAATTTGTGTATGTATGTACAGATATGCATTTAAAAAAATTAATTTCCACAGTATTCATCAGCCTCTCGAAAAGGTCCTTGATCATAAAGATGTAGGAACTTTTCATTGATTTACCCGGAAATTAGTTAGAGATATCAAAACCTGGAGAAGTACAAGGATGTGTTCAAAATCAGAGGTGGCAGGTTGATGAGGTCATAAGGGGATTATGATGCTGACCACCCTCTCTGGGCCCCTCATCTCTCCCTGCCCCAACTGCTGATTCACAGAACATAGTCGTTATAAAAAGTTGGCATACAGCACATGAAGCCAATGTCTGCTGAACCCTGACCCACTCACCCACACCAACAGGAGAGCATGCCAATGGTATGGTCCATAAGAGGAGATCAGCCAGCACAACTACTGGAAACAGTCCCTTATGACTCCCCCATGAAACCTGTATAAATTTCTAAATCACCTATGGGTGCATTACTGTTAAAATCACAGAAAAACAATACATCATAAACAATAATAAGCTATTCCTCTTTCAATATTACTGAGCCTGCCCTGTGCTGTAGACCAGAAGAGTACTACAGAATTGGCATTTGACAGCTCTAGTTTTCCTCCTGTACAACAAATGAGTGTATGCTGGATCCTTCCCAGTAGAGATTTCAATAAGGTATAAAAAAAACTTCTTAAACTAGGAGGCGCTATATAGCAAGGTACATTTCACATGAGAAGTTTCACATCATCCTTCTCAGAGATTCCAGTGTAGGATGACAGAAGTTCCTTTTCTCAGCAATCCAGGGGCCAAACAGGATCCCCTCAAATTCTCTCCTAGCTCTAGGGTTTATGAAAGTGTCGGGCTATTTTTTATAGCTTTAAAAGGTACTGAAATAACCCTGCCTTTGCTCAGTCTTGAGCATGAAGAACGTGCCTCCATGGCACCAGTATAAACTGGATTAAAACAATTCAGAAAGTCACCTTTGTAAAAAGCAAGGGGGTAAGACACAGAGTACACCTGGGAGTTATGTTCCATACCTATCAAATGTGTGAAATCGGCTCTAGTAATAATGGCCTTTTCTGGGCTTCGAGTTTAAACTGAGTTTGGGGGTGTTGGAACTTACCAAATAGGTTGATATTTGAATCGCACCGGCAGAGCTCTCCTGATCATCACGATGAACAATTACAGCGACTGAGTATACCTGGACGCGGTGCTAGCCAGACACTAACAAGAGGAAATTCGGTGAGAGACCTGCCTTGAGAGGGGAGCCTATTGTACAGAAGGGGGAAACAGAATCAAAGCACAACTGAGGGCTGTACTGCGTACCTATCAGAAGTGTGAAGTCAGTGTCTGATCTTCGTCTGTGCTTGAACTCTGGGTCCACACCAAGGCAGTGCACGAGCTGTTGATCGTGCCCTTTGATCTTCTTACCAAACTGTGACCTGAAACAGAAAGAAAGTATTGTTGAATACCTTGGCCACAGATACAGATTAATTTCCCTAAGTAAGAATTCAGCATGAAAAAAGTAAAAAACAAAAGAACAAAACAAAACAAAAACACAGCAGCCTTTTCCTAGTTCTGCAAAAGAAACCCATCCAGCCACTGCCTACCCTTAGGAGAAATAAGCCTACAGCTACAGATGGTCTGGACTTTATACTGCAAACCCACTGTGATGTAATCCACTGTGACCATTTGGTCACTTCATATGGTAATTTGCTGGCATTGAGGCTCATGGTCAGAGATATTGATCAGCCTTTCTGCTTCCCTAACATACTGTCCCTGAGGTTAGTGAAATAAATAAATAAACGGTCAGACCTACAGATCCACAGATACAGAAATGTTCTCCCACTTATAATTGATTGATTTCCACGAGGGATGAGCGTCCTGGCCCAAGGGGCAAAATGACAGTTTGGGTTTTGTTCAGCACTGTCAGTCACATAGCTAAACAACTTACAGAAGTGGACCGAGCCACTTCAGTAAGATGCTCTGTAGGGACCAATCTCTACACATATTCCAAAAAGATCCATTTTATAGGAGCACACACTAGTGTGCATGGCTAGAACCTCAATTTATTCAAAGTGGCTAAGGTCTTCAATCATATCCTCATCAAGGTAATTGTGGCCCTAACCCTGACCAATTCCAAACAGAATACACCACAGCGCCTCCTGCTTCAAAACTGGAGGGTCAATGACTATTTGTAAGTGTCTAAATGATTTAACAGCATAACATTAGTAAGAGGCACACAGGATATGATCCTCAGAGGATCATCCCCCAGATCTCCACAGGGTCCCCCACCCCCACCCCGTCTCTTCCTTCAGGTCTTTATGTCCCCTTCTCAGTGAGGCCTTCTCCATACAACCTACCTGCAGGTGAAGATCCCTCCCCCGACCTATTCCCCTTCCCTGCCTTCATGTGCTGCACAGCACGCATCTTTATAATACACGTGGGTCTCACTGAGCTTACCTTTCAGTCTCCCCCACTAGATGTGAGCCCCATGTAAGCAAGGACTTTAGGTCTCTTTCGTGTCTATATTTCCAGCATGAAGAACACTAGTATCTGGCGCATAGTAGGTGCTCAGCAAATGATGAAAGTCACCTTTGGCCACCAGCCCTAATGTTCATGCCATTCCCTCAGCAAATGATGAAAGTCACCTTTGGCCACCAGCCCTAATGTTCATGCCATTCCCAGAGCTGACCCTGTTACCTGTACAGTGTGCATCTTTCAGAATCTCCTCCCCGTATTTACATTCTCACACAAGAGATCATTAAAAATAGATACCCTACGCTTTAATGAAGTGGTTGAATAATTCTACAATACTTAAAACAAAACCCACCTGTTTCCAGCCCTAAATGGAGACACAACCAATTACAGCTCTGTAAATGAAACCAGAATCAACTCCTTTAGGTTGGTGTTTTCACCCATATGATTCAATAACATACTCAAAATATGATTATCAGTTTCGGTTGGCATAGTTTTTCTTGTCATTCTCGTATACGCTTTTCATAGATAATTTTAAGCAAATTAGATGGAACATAACTCCACTTACCCACTATAGGGGAGGAGAAAACTTCTACACTTCTAAGTTCTTGGCCTTGGCCTTCAGAAATTTAAATTAGATTAAGAGGAGGAAAAAAACCAATTTTAATTACTTACATAGAAATGGGAATTTCACAAAAGTTATCTCCGGAAGTGTGGCTCTAATTTAAATGTAAATGTCCTTTAGAAGAGGTAATTCTGCCTCTGTTGGGATTTGGTTGCTTAGCTCAAAAGAATCCACATGCCAAAGTGGCATATTTTGGGGTGACATATTCTGAACCCTTTCACCACCCACCAGCTTCAAAAATAACCACTTTCTAATTGTTTTTGTTTTGCTACAGTATTTCAAACATATTGACTTCACCCATAAATCCTAAGTTATACACTCCATATGATCTAATGTATCATACCCTGTAACAGATAAGGTCTTAAAAATGCCCAAAATACACCATCACTGCATTGAACAAAGGTTACAGTTATTCCCTAATGCCCCATGAAAACATTCATGTCCTATTTAACTGTATTATAGCTACCTTCGTAGGTATGAAATGCTATCTCCTTGTGATTTTAATTTCTATTTCCATAATGATTAATGATGTTGAGCATCTTTTCTTGTACTTATTGGTCATTTTCATAGAGTGATGAGGTCAGGCATATTGGCATATTGAATATTTTAAGCTGGAGGAATCTGAGAAATGGCATTTGCAAGGACTTTTTGATCTTCCTCTGAAGCCGGTCATAAATCCTCATGTGAGCAGTGCCCTCCCTTTACCTGGCAGAAAGGAGCATTCTTATCTCTGAATTAGAAGGGACACAGAGGAATGTGAATGAACAGGACTTGCTAAATTTCCCCCATTTTACTACACTTAACTCATACTCTGTCCCTATGAGACCTTCCATGATTTTTCACTCTTATCAAACCTAAGCATAAAAACACTCAGGTTTATCCATTTCTTCAGGTCTTCATTTTCTTATGCAGGCTCCTGAGTCACATACATTTACATTAAACACATTTGTATGCTTTTTGTCTTGTTAATCTGTTTCTTGTTACTGGAATCCCAGTAGAGAAGTTAGAAGGGTAGGGAAAAATGTTTTTTTCATTTCCTACAAGAGTAAGGGATTGGCAGCCTGAGAGCCACGTGTGTGTGTGAATCCATCCTGTGGCACCCTGGCAAAACCACTAGTTTCTGTGGACCTTGGTTTTCTGGCACAATGAGTACTTATTGAATCTGTGTCTGTCAAGGGAACAGGGACAGAAAAAAGGCTTTGAGTTGCTTCTTTTCATGGGGGAATTGCTGTTATTCCCCAAGGTGAAGAACCTGGAAAAATAATGAGGAATCAATCCATAGTGAGACTCACAGGTGAAGGCTTTGTTAGGTAATTCCATCTGTGGAGGAGGTGGAACCCCTCTTTACTGTCCACCCTCAACAAGGTGGGCAAGTTGCGGCAGAGCATGAACACTTTCACCCAACACGTTCCCCACCAGGTGAAGGCAGCTGGGCTTTGTGAGATTTCCTGTGTTGACCTGAAATGCAGAAAGGCAGCTGCCTGGCCAGAACTGAGCACCTCAGGGCCCTTGTTGTCCTCCTTCCTCTTACTGAAATCGAGGGCAGTCATCATTTAGACCCTTAAACTATAACTTGCTTAATAAATAATATGTGTAACCTGCCTTCACCAATCAAGCTCATCTTAATTGTTCTTGCAAATTGCATACCCTGCAAGCTTCACGCAGCTTAGACAGTATATCACAAGACTCCTTTAACCACCCCCTATAGACAACA
This sequence comes from Globicephala melas, assembly GCF_963455315.2. NCBI lineage: Eukaryota > Metazoa > Chordata > Mammalia > Artiodactyla > Delphinidae > Globicephala > Globicephala melas. Next base: position 30,190,895 of record NC_083335.1, on the reverse strand, counting down.
CCTCTGACTATGGGTTGCTTAGATTTTCAGGAACTTGGAGCGAGTCTTAAGCAGTTCAAATGGGTCAAGACCACCGGGCCTGCGCGAGTGTCTGATGGATGACTTTTTGGTGTCAGAGGGCCAAAAACTCCACCCTCAGATCATGCTGACACCACCATTTTCTGAACATGCGTTCCACAAAGCAGCATGTAGTTCACTTGTGCCTGTGCAGAATGATTACTTCACCTTCTTCTTACCTCCAATCAGCTTTCCCCACTCTTCAGACCACCCTGCTTCTTTATCCTCTATCCTGAGTCCCTGGCCTTCAGGGAGGCAGTTTTGAAATTTGTTCTCCAGTCCCCGCACTTGGCTGCTTCACGAATAAGCTCTTTCTCTGCTGCAAACCTTGGCATCTTAGTGTTTGATTTGCTTCACGTTGGGCAAAGAAACCTGATTCGGTAACATTGCCCTGGAAATTTCTACCACCTCTGCCCAAAAAGTAGAGAATATGTGAGAAAAGGGGCTGTGATTCAGAGCCTGAGACAAGGATGGAAGTAGCTGGACAGCCTGTGCAGGTCCTCAGTGGGGGAGCAGAATGGAGGCAGAAAATTCTGCGGCGTTAGGGGCAGTCAGCAGGCCAGTTGTGCTGCTGTGTGGTTGATGCAGAGCCCATGGATTTTTAAAAGCAGCGTTTCTTTTTTCTTTTTTTTTTAATTTAATTAATTATTTTATGGCTGTGTTGAGTCTTTGTTTCTGTGCGAGGGCTTTCTCTAGTTGCGGCGAGCGGGGGCCACTCTTCATCGCGGTGCGCGGGCCTCTCACTATCGCGGCCTCTCTAGTTGCCGAGCACAGGCTCCAGACGCGCAGGCTCAGTAGTTGTGGCTCATGGGCCTAGTTGCTCCGCGGCATGTGGGATCTTCCCAGACCAGGGCTCGAACCCGTATCCCCTGCATTAGCAGGCAGATTCTCAACCACTGCGCCACCAGGGAAGCCCCAAGAAGTGTTTCTTTTAAGGGTGGTTACACTGGGGAGTGGATCTGGACAGGGGTGATTTCAGTCTTCTGTAATAGTGAAGATGGGTTTTTTTTTCCTTAAAAAATAATGAAGTAAGGATTATATTTGTCAATGGAAATAGAGTCAAAATTATCCTTACAGTCAGTTGTTGAGTAACCCAATACAGTTGACCCTTGAACAACACGGGTTTGAACTGTGTGGGTCCACTTATACATGGATATTTTTCACAGTAGTAAATACTACAATCTACAGGATGCAAAGTTGGTTGAATCCATGGATACAAAACCATAGATACAGAGGAACCACATACACAGAGGCTGACTGTAAGTAATAGACGGATTTTCAACTGTAGGGAGGGTCGGCAGCCTTAACCCCCACATTGTTCAAGGGTCTAGGCAGCTCCTTAGACTGTTGTTTTTAAGTGATCTTTATTTACATCTCTCTGTGTCCTCAGGGAACAACCTGCTGGATGATACATGCCCCAAATTAACACTTCTTATCTCTGCGTGGTGGCTTCAGTGATTAACTTCCTTTTCCCCTCTATACTACACTATCTCCATTATGCAAACCTTACTTTTCATGAAGAGCATTTTCTTTTCACCAAAACGAAGGAAAATATAAATAAAGGTACCAGTCAGGCAGAAAAAAACCTGCAAGTCACTGTGACCCATACCCACCTAGGTGGTGTGGACACCACCTACACCAGCCCTGGGAAGGCTGTGGAAGGGGCGCTGGGTCCCTGGCAAAGAGCGGGAGGTGATAAAGCACAGGCAGTGCCTGTTCTTGGGACCTTCTCACCTGGGATGGGAGCAACTAAGGCTAGCATAACCTCAGGCTTATGAGTGATACCAACTTAACAACATCTTTTTTTTTTTTTTTTTTCCCCAGTACGTGGACCTCTTACTGTTGTGGCCTCTCCCGTTGTGGAGCACAGGCTCCGGACACGCAGGCTCAGCGGCCATGGCTCACGGGCCTAGCCACTCCGCGGCATGTGGGATCCTCCCAGACCGGGGCACGAACCCGTGTCCCCTGCATCGGCAGGAAGACCCCGAACCACTGTGCCACCAGGGAAGCCCCTAACAACATCTTTTGAAAGTGTACTTGTTTAAACTTCTTTTAGCTCTAAATAGTTCTGTGAATGGTGAATAGTAAAGTTTTCCACTTATTGTTCCATGACAGACATTGCAGATATCATTTGCCCAATGCAAGGAAGGAAAAATAATTACCTTTCTACCCTTCCCAAGTTCTTATCTGGGGCCACTATAACAAAAGAGAGATTAACAAGAGAAAAACAAGTTTACTAACATGTGTATCACTTGTGACACATGGAAGTCCCCAGAGTTGAATAAAAGGTTTGGTTAGAACTTGAGTTTACATAGTATTTTAGCAAAAGAACAATACATGTTTAGAGAAGTGATAATGAAAAAGAACCTTGAAATTTCTAGAGCGCCAATTGTAACAAGGGAAATATATGGGAAACTAATGTAGATAAGGGCTAGTTGGTAAAGTTTTTTATGTAGATTCCTCTGGTGCTGTTTCCAAATTGAGAAGGTCTAATGTTTTTTCCAGGGATTAACTTTTCTCCTTCCTGGTTGAAAAGGGAGGAGGGACACCTTTGAAAATTTATGTCCTGCTTTTAGGCAAATAAGGGGAGGGCAGGAAGTTTTTCTTGTATCTACTTCTTTGTATTTGCGCTTCACCTTAAAATAATCCTTATGCCAAAGTGGCACATTTATACAAATTAAATAAGTGTAAAATCTGCTATATGCATATACATTGTTTGCTGTGTATATTCAGATACCCATGTCCTGTTGGTCATTTATACACGGTTTTAAAAAAAACAGGTTAAATAACCAGGCTCTGTTTACTACTGGGCACTGGAATTAGGAGGAGGCTCTTTCGATCATTTCAATCAGTCCCTGTGCTGGGATCTTTTTTAAGACAAACTAGGAATTTCAATTATGATTTTAAACTTAGGCAACCATCAGTTCTAAAAACTTCTAACAGTATAGGGCATAGGGATGAATTTTTAACCTAAAGTTATAGCTCCATTTCCATGTGTGTGAATAGTATGAAAAAGCAAACCCCAAACTTTTAGGGTCTTTCTGCAAGTGATGGGAAAAATACTGACAGTGTTTTTATCTGTTTATAGATCTATGAAATAAGAGGATAATGAAACAATTAAGTTTTTTAAAGAAATAAAAATTTAAGAACAAAAGGAATAAACTACTGAGGAATAAATACAACCAAAGAAGTGAAAGACATACATGAAAACACTGATGACAGGACTTCAAAGAATACACAAATGTATGGAAACATATCCTCTATTCATGGATTGGAGGACTTAATATTGTTAAGATGTCAATAGTACCCAAAGCTATCTACACATTTAATGCAATCCCTATCAAAATCCCAACAGCATTTTTTACAGAAATAGAAAAATTCTAAAATTCATAAGTAATTTCAAGGGACCTCCAAATATACAGTCTTGAAAATGAACAAAGTTGGAGGTCTCACACTTCCTGACTTCAAAACTTAAAACAAAAAGGCGTTACACTAATCAAAGCAGTGTAGTTGTGGCATGAGACAGACATGTAGACCAATGGAGAAGACTAGAGGGCCCGGAAAACACCATCTTGTATGTGACCAAATGATTTTCGAAAGGGTGCCGATACGTCTCAATGGCAAAACAGTCCCTTCAACAAATACTACTGGGCCAATTGTATAACCACATACAAAAGAAAGATACCATATACTAAAATTAACTGAAAATATATAAAAGAACTAAATATAAGAACAACTATAAAACTCATAGAAGAAAACAGGTGAAACTTTCTTGACAGTAGTTTTGGAATTTCTTGGATATGACATGAGAAGCACAGGCAGCTGTGGACAGGGAATGTTGCCTGCCATTCCACTAAACAAAGAATGTTGCCCACCATTCCAGTTCTACAGGGATCAAGCCATCAGCCACTGCAACCACCCCTTGAAGGTGCACCCTGAGGGAAATTCAGGATGGAGAAAAACAGGAAGCATTCTGCACTTTGGAAACTGGCCCTAGATAATGAAGATAAGGAATAATTTCAGTGAGCCAAGATTTTTGCATCTTCCCATACATAGAAAAGTACTAAAATCATTAACTTCAGATGTCTGTTTTTTGTGATTAACAGTAATCGTTTAAATGTTTTTTCCAGCAAAAAAAAAGTCCTTTATGTCCTGGCTCCTCCCTTACTTCTTTAGCAGTTCCTTAAAGCTCTCTGAGAGTCTCTCTCCCAGGCTATAGTCCTCACTAAGATCCCACAATAAAACTTAGGCACAACCTAAAAGTTGGGAGTTTTGTCAACACAACAAGAGCAAAAATAGACAAATGAGACTACATCACACTAAAACGAATCATAGGATACAATCAACAGAGTGAAGAGATTATCTACAGAATAGAAGAAACTACATGGAAATCACATATCTGATAAGGTGTTATTATCTAAAATATACAAAAAACTCCTACAAACTTAAAAACTTGAAAACAAAAACCTGATTAACGAATGAGCAGGACTTTAAATAGACATTTCTGTAAAGATAAATACAGATGGCCAACCAGAAAATGCAAAGGTGCTTAACATCAATGATCTCTAGAGAAATGCAAATCGAAAGCAAAATGAGATGTCACCTCCAACACATTAACATAGCTACTATCAAAATAAAACAAAATACGGATATAGATGAGAATGTACAGAAATTCAAACCCTTGTGCACTGCTTCTAGGATTAAAAAACGGAATAACCACTATGGAAACCAGTATATCAGATCCATATGACCAAGTAATCCAGATTCTAAATACATATCCAAAATACTTGAAGGCAGTGTCTTCAGGAGATATCTGCAAACTCATGTTTCTAGCAGCACTATTCACAATAGTGAAGAGGGGGAAACAACCCAAATGTTGGTCTTCAGGGGGATGGATGGAATATGAGATATACAGAAATGCAATATGATTCATCCCTTAAAGGAAGAAAGTCCTGAGACATGGAAAAATATGGATAAAAATTGAGAACAAAATACAAGTGAAATAAGCCACTCACAAACACAAAAATACTGTCCTCCATGAAATGATTCTTGAACTGCATGACTTTGATTCTCCAAGGAACAAGAATCAAATGGTCAAAGGCAAAATTCTAACTAAAGGTTTCTGACATCTAGTCACAGGTTGTCATTAACATGCAAATAACTGCATAGCTGTGTACAAGTATGGTATAATTGTAGAGAATATGACTCTGGACTCTTTAGCTTTCCACTGTGAGCTCACCATCTTATGTTGCTCTTTCAGTACAGTGTCTCAATGCAGTTAGCCCTCAGTATCCATGGGGGATTGGTTCCAGGAAGCCTGTGGATACCCAAATCGGCAGATACTCATATCCTTTACAATTAGCCCTCTGTATCCGCGAGTTCCATATCTGTGGATGTGGAACCCACGGATATGGACAGCTGACTGCAATTCTTGTCAATTACTTAAAGTGTCATGATGAGGTTCCCTATGGGACAGCTACCTGTCATGAGGATGAATCCTCAAACACTTCTGCTATATTTTCAGTCCACCAAAGAATGCCTTACAGCTGGAAGGAGCTGGTGTCCCTTCTCTTCAGAGCTAAAGCGATTTCAGTCTCTCAAAACAGTTTGTTTAGACTTTATGTATGAAAAAAACTTTAACTTTAAGCAAAACTTAAAATGTCACCCAATCCAGTCACACCGAAGTTCCCCTTAAGCTTTCCCTATCTAGGAAATTCCTACAAGTTCCCTTTCACTTAGGAAATGTACCAGTATCCTCTTAAGACTCCAAGTTGGTCTTCAGGTGGATGGATAAAGAAAATATGACATGTACAGAAAACTGAATATTATTCACCCCTTAAAAGGAAGTAAGTCCTGTGACATGGAAAACTATGGATAAAACTTGAGGACAAAATGCAAGTGAAATAAGCCACTCACAAACACAAAAACACTTGGGTTAAGTACTTAACGCAAGTAAAAATACGCAGTGGTTAAGAATCCGACTGCCAGTGCAGAGGACACGGGTTCAATCCCTGGTCCGGGAAGATCCCACATGCCGCGGAGCACCTAAGCCCGTGTGCCACAACTACTGAGGCTGGGCTCTAGAGCCCGCGAACCACAACTACTGAGCCTGTGTGCTGCAACTACTTGAGGCCGCATGCCTGGAGCCCGTGCTCCGCAATAACAGAAACCACCACGATGAGAAGCCTACGCACCGCAACGAAGAGCAGCCCCCGCTTGCCACGGCTACAGAAAGCCAGTGCCCCAACGCAGCCAAAATAAATAAATAATAAATGCACTTATCTTTTCAGCTGTCAATTTTCTCATTCATTTTTCCTCTATTCTATACTTCATGTAAGCTACATTAATTTTTGTTTTTTTAGTTTTTTGTTTTTTTTTTTTACTGCACAGGACATTTTTTTAAGGTATAACTGACAAACATTACATTATTTTCAGGTGTAAAACATAATAATTTGACATTTCTATACTTTCTGAAAATGATGATAACTCTAGTTAAGACCAATCACCACGGAGTTACAAATTTTTGTGTGTGATGAGAATTTTTAAGATCTACTCTCTTTAAGATCTACTCTCTCAACTGTTAAATATGCAACGCAGTATTGGTAGCTATAGTCACCATGCTATACCTTACATCTCCATGACTTATATACCTTATAACTGGGAGTCTGTGCCTTTGGACCCCCTTTGCGCATTTTGCCCATCGCCCACTCCATGTCTTTGACAACCACCAATCCGTTCTCTCCATCTGTGGCCTTGCCTTTTCTTCTTATCATTTTTTTCTTTGTAAGATTCCACATGTAAGTGAGATCGTACACTATTTATCTTTCTCTGTCTTATTCCACTCAGCATAATGCCCTTGAGGTCCCATCCATGTTACCACAAATGCAAGAGTTCATTCTTTCTTATGGCTGAATAATGTTCCACTGTAAATATATACACGTTTCCTTGATCCATTCATCTGTTGGTGGACACTTAGGTTTAAGCTGCGTTAATCTTAATAACTGTCTTCCTTCTGCTAGCTTGCGGTTTACTTTGTGGATCTCTTCCTGTTCTTTAGTAAAGGGTTAACTACTTGATTTAAGCTTCTTTTTCAATAAACATGTTTACACATTTGGAATTCTGTAAAAATACAGCAAAATATACCCTACGATTCACTTGTTTAAAGTGAGAGATTACATACTTTTTACTAGAATCACAAACTTAAACGTTCCTCTTCTAAGTCAATTATAGAACATTTTAATCACACCGAACAAAAAAGCCCCATATGATTATCAGTCATTCCTATATCCCACCAACAGATAAGAAGGCAGCAGGCCCGAACATAGGCTCATAAGGATAAAACACAGTTTTCTTGGCAAAGTAAGCGGTAAACTCCAACAGAACAAAAGGCACTGTACTCAATAAGTTCCAACTTTAACCAGTGTGACACTGGTGCAATATACATGAATATCTAACAAGCAGACATAAACAACCACAAATAAAAACATAGAACATCTATTTCACTCAGATAAAAGGGCACCAGCAGTACTGTCATTATCCAGAGAAAGGCCGACCTCACACACTTTCCGGGCATAAGGGCACGTGCTCTGGGACGTGGCCCACATGAGATCTACCCTGCTCCTCTCCTCTGGGTGGACGCCGACGCCGGAGAACGTACCCTGGTCACGCTCACCCACACCCTGGTAACGACAGACTCAGTGGCCCGCGCCTCAGAGCCACTTCCGTGGGAGACAGAAGAGGAGAGGAAGGAACAAGGCGGAAGCCTAGCGTCCAAAGAGGAGGGGCACGTGAGACACCCTACGCTCCTGCCTCCGGGCACAGACAAGGGCACCCTACCCTGGGCAGCTGTCCGAAAAGAAACGGAGGGGACCTAGCAGGACACGACGTCGACTCCGCACAGACGCGCCGACGCCACGGCACGCCTATAGCGCCGTGAGAGCAGCCGAAAAGGCAGAAGACTACCTATCGCTACGTGAGCCTGCTGGGGCCGGGGAGCAGGCGACATGCACACAGCCCTCTGCGGCCCGTTGCCCCCACCTGCATTCAACCCCGGGAGCACACATACGCACGCAGAAATGACGCGTGCTTCCCTCCGCAGACGGGGACAACTTGGGAGCGGCCATCGAGCAACGGCGAGGGCTTTGGCTTTGACCGGGAGAAAGTTCTATCCACAGCGGCACCCCCGAGGCGGTTACAGGGAGAAGGTACAAGAGAAGGGACCTTTTGTACACGCTCTGTAGGCGCACGTACACGAGCTTACGCACGACGCACACGTGATACGCACGCGCGCCCACGCACACGTTCGTGTACCTGCGTGCTTACGCATGAACGAGTGGAGCAGGGAACGAGTGAATGAACCGACGAACGAGTCCGGGGGGTTTGAGGCGAGAGTACAGACAACACTCCCATGGAGAGCTCCCCAGAAGGGTCTGCTGAACTGATGGCCCTCCCCAGGGTCATCTGTCTGTGCGGATGGAGGGGAGCCGCTGGGATGTACACCTGTCCCAGCAACTCCAAACCACCTCCCTGCACCCCCGACCCCGGGCACTCCGTGGCAGAGTGACCGCCTGACGCCCCTGGAGGTGAGCAGGGGCAATGTGCCCCAGCTCCCTTGGGTCCCCGTCAGTGCCTCCCGCTGCCACAGTGGCCTAGACCCTCTCGGGCCTGCTCCTGAGCCCTTAAGCCAGTTCACGTAGCGGGATGAGAACAGCAGAGAGGCAACCACGCAGGAAGACGAGGAACCCAGCTCCCTGTGCCACCTCTGGCTCTGAATCAACGTCCTGAGAGAGCCAGGGTTCTGCCCGACACGACCCAGGTGGATGCCCGTCCCCAGGTGTGCAGACATGACAGGGTCCCGGTCGCCAGGACCTGTGGGCCAGGCAACGTGGACTCCAGACCCCTCCCAGAGGGGTGTGGAGATGGACCCACCGAGGCACGGATTCCTTGGGAGGTCTTTACCTGTGCGCTCCTACTGCCAAGGAGAAGCCCCAAAAGGAAGAGACACCGCCTCCCCCAACCCCCCAGTAGGTCCCAGCCCACTCGGAAGGCTTGGGTGGCTCTTGGGCCTCCCTGGGCCTTTTTCCCTGGGCCTTTTTTGATCCGCAAAGGGCGGAGGGAGAGGCCACGCTCGCGAAGGCGCTGGGCATTTCTGGAGCAACAGTGCCATCAAGCGGAAGCTTTTTCAGCACGGCCTGGGGCCTCCAGCCCCTGCCTGTGCATACCGTGGGGAAGGCCCGTGACGGGGAGGAGGGCGGGCTTCGGAGCACTGGGAGGATTCCCGGGCCGAACCTGGCCGCCCGGCACGCCTCCGCGGTAGGTGCGGAAGCCACACGCGGTGGGGGTTCGGGGCCGGGCTCGCCCACCGAGGAGCCCCTGGCTGCCAGGCCCGCCGCGCTCCCCACCCTCGGGGCCGTGGCCTCGGCAGCCGCCATGTTCAGGAACAGGGAGCTGAAGCTCCCACCCCAGGGCATCTGGCCCCTGGATCCTGGCCCTCCCTGCAGGAGCGAGGCCGGCCAGTGGGGTCCCTGGGGTCTCAGGGCCACCGGGGACCCAGGACCCGCTGCCGGTGCCCCGGCGGAGGCCCCGGGCCCAGCCACCGTGGACCACGGGGAAAGGGGAGGAGGTGGCCGCCCGGTCCCCTGTCGGGGGCAGCACCCTGCAGACAGCCCGGAGAACGTGTCCTCGTTAGTGCTTGCTCCCAGACGCAGACGAGGAAGAGCAACGCAGGGGCGCTGTGCACGTTCCACCCTCTCACAGTTGGATCTGGGTTTCGGTTTCTTTACTTCTTGCTCCCGCCATAGAGAGTCCCGATCCCAGGCCCCGCCGCATCCCGTGAGGCCCTTCCTGTGCCGCAGGACACAGGGTACCCAGGACCCACTGGCGATGGGACGCCAAGCGGGCCACGATCGATCGGTACGCAGAGAGGGACGGCACCGTCCGCAGCGAGGGGATCCAGGTCCGTTTTCCGCACCCGAGCTCACCTCGGGAACAGGAACTCTGCGGCCGGGGGACGCCCTATTCCTCGGCCTCCCTCCCCGTGGACGACCCGGGGGTCCTCTCGTTTGGGGAAGACTCCTGGGAGTTTTCACAAGCGGCTCCACGTTCTGCAGGTGCCGCCGTTGGCCCCGGCCAGAGGGGCAGGCTGAGGGCACCTGCGGCGGGCCACCAGTCAGAGCGCCTAGCTACCTCAGGACCCGGCCCCAAGGAAAGGCTCTGCCCACGTAAGATGGCCTGACAACGTGTCGGGCGACTCACAGGCGCGAAAGGAGAGGGGCGCGGGGAGGGTTTCAGCGCCCTTCCAGGAGGGGTACGTGTGGAGGGAGGGAGGGAGGGGTCCAGCCTGGAGACCTGCTCCCAGTCGGAAGCCCTCCCCCACACCGCACCCCGCCCCGGGACCGGACCCCCACACACACACCAGCCCACCACGCACCCCCGCCCCGGCAGATAAGAGCTGGGCAAAAGGGCAGGAACGGGCCACCGCACAGCTTGCTCCAGAAGCGGCCTATCGGGTCAGCCGGGGACTCGAAGGCACCGCCGCGTGCCCAGGAGTATGCACCTCGTTCCCGGCCTTGGCAGACAAGCTGGACGAGTGGTGGTCATGGGGGAGAGGGTGGTCAAGGGGCGGGGGGGAGGCGTTCCTCTCAGTCCATCAGAGGTGAGCTTCAGGCAGCTTCTTCAGACCCCTTCCCCTTGATTCCCTGGCTGGGCTGCAGGTGCAAGCACAGGGCCGAGACCCGGAGGGCCAGGCCGGAATGCAAGCCGGGGCCTTTCCTTCTCATCGCCGAACTGAGGCTCAGGGCCTCGTGGGGAGAAAGCTGAAGCCTGCTGCAAATGCACGGCCCGGGGGTCCACTCGGCGGGGCTCTGCTCAGCTCCTCTCCTCTCCTCTCGTGTCCTGCCCTCTCCTCTCCGGGAGCCCCGTCCGGGAGCCCTCGGGACAGGCCAGGTCAGGCCTGGGCCACCATCCCGGAGACCGCGCGAGACGGCAGCGCAGCCACCGACTGACTGGACTCTTCGGCTCAGGTGAAGGCCTCCTCCTGCGGTGGCTCCTGCGTCCCGCGAGCGCCGTCCCCTTCTGGACTCGGACTGCCAGCTCTCGCTGGGCCTCGGGCGCCCTCGGCACTGGGTAGCCAGGCTCCACGTGTCGTCTCTGAGCTGGACAGAAGAAGGTCGGTGGGCCCGCCTCGGCCGCTGCCGCCAAGGGCGGCGGAACTCCCGTTGCCCGCGGTGGTCTCTGGCTGGGCCGCACCGCGGCCCAGAGAGGCTTCCGGGGCCCCGGGCCCGCCTAGGCCGAACCTCCTCTGGCGCCGAGGGGAAGGGACACGCGGCCAAATGCCCGCAGAACCGCGGCCCGGCCTCCTTCGGAGCAGCTTCCTCTAGTCCCGCCCAGACGTGGCGGCCACCAGGGTCCACCGAGACTCCACTTCCTGTAGCCCCACACGCCAGGCGGCCGGGCTGTGCGCCTTGTGCCACTGCCCGTCTCTGGAGCGTCCACGGCACCGCCGGGCCTTGGGCCACGCTTCCCGCCCCTTCCCAGGCGGAGCCCTTGACTTCCCGGGGCCACTGTCCAGTGTTCCCGACTTCGATCCTTCGTCACTCCTCCCCAGGAAGGGACGGGTACAGGGTTCGCGGGATCGGCGGACCCGTTCCTCTTGATGGCACTACTGCACCACGAATGCCAACCTGCCCTGCCCCTTCCCCTCCCCCAGGCCCTCTCCCTCTGCCCTTTGCCGAGGGAAAAACGAAATGCCAACCTCTGCCCAACCTGCCAAAGGCAGGATGGCTCATCAACCCGGCCACTTCAGAGGGGCGCGCCTCAAACTCTGGCCCCGCATCCTGCGGGGCCTCGTCTCTGTGGGGTCCTCTTAGCCTGCCGTTAGGACTCCCCATCCAGGCACCCAGCCGTTGGACCGGCAGCTGTGTCTTTAGCAGCCCACATTTGCCTAACGCCTCGGGAAAACACTCTGAGTGTGACCACAGAGATCCAGTCACGTCTGGCCGGTGCCCGGCGAGGCACCTTCTCGCCAGTCACCGAGGGGCAAGCAGCCCGAAGCAAAGGGCCGGCAGCCCACAGGCACAGACGCGGTGCGGGACGAGCTCGGCCTCCTATGCCGAGACGATGGACTTCCCCCGAGGACCTGGCTCTTCTCCCGCGGCGGCCCGGGGGCGGGAGGGTGGCAGTGGGGTTTGGTGTTCAGGCGTGGACGGTGGCACGCACGGGTCCGTCGGGAGGGCCGCCGGGCGCTGCCCCAGAGACGCCGGAGCGGGTCAGTCTCCTGACACCGCCCAGGGGAAGGCCAGGGATGGGAAGACACCCCCGGGGTGGGTGTGTGGGTGGGTGTAGGCTCCCGCCAACTCGCTGTGCTTTACACCTCGGAGCGACTGGGAGCCACCGCGGACTCCTCTTTAGTTTCTTTGCGGTGCACTGGCGAATGTGGTTTAGACACAGGTTCCTGCCCTTAAGCATCCTCTCAGCGCCTGCCTGGTCGCACTGACTTGGGTGGAGGGCGGGGTGGGCCACTGGGGGCACTGCCGCCACCGGCCCCACCCATGTTGGCTCAAGGAACACACTCTGGATGCCAAGTGCTCCGCGGACACGAGGCCTTGGAAAGAGAAGAGAGCTCTGGTCCGCCGCCGCCTCGGGAAGCACCACGCGTCCTCCGTGCTGAAGAGAACCGGAGGGACGGGACGGGACGGGACGGGACGGGATCGCATCTTCTCTCCTTTTCCCTGGCTTCTGTCTCAGCACGCCTTCCTCTCTTTCTCTAACTCCGAATCTGCTGCGCCTCCGGGCCTTGGCAATTCTTTCAAGCCGCGGTACTGAGGTGCGTCGAGGAAAGAAAAGCCACAAGAGCCCCGCCGTGCTGAGTGCACGTCTTCCGGGACCCACGCCCCACGCCGGAGGACTTGACTCGACGCCCAGATATTACCGTGAAGG